>NC_082594.1:72060992-72685992 GCF_030936135.1 Gavia stellata
GCCAAGGAGAGGGAGCTACCAGGCCCCGTTCCCGTCTTTGGCCATCAGACACAGTGACGTTCGGAGACTTTCCACCCATCACACCCTGTTAAACAACTCTTTCCCTCTCCCCAGCCCACAGAGTTGGTGAAATTAAACAGCATGAAAAATTAACCCCACCGTTCTTGGAAAACAGCTGGATAATGTGTGGCCTCATTTGCTGCTACAGGAGAATATGTGTTCGCTGCCTTGGTAGTGGGGGCTCTGTGGACAGTGCAGAGGGGAGTTTGGTAGCACAAACCCTGGGGAGCACTTCTGCAGCCCCACATCCCTGCTCGCTCTCCAGGTATCCACGGGCACCTCAGACCCTATGCACAGGATGATTTCTGATTTCTCTTTCCCTGTCTTGTTACCTGCTGTCCATCCCATGCCATCCACCACCCCTTCTGCCTTTCTTTCCTTCCTTTTCCTTTCTTGCTGCACCCTTTCTGCTGCTCTCCTACGGTCCCATCCCTGGTTTTGTCAGGTTCATCACCTGCGGCCTCATTTCTCCTTGCTTGTCACCTCTGCTGGCCCTCTCCTTCTCCACTTTTGCCGTACAAAACATGTCCCCGTGTCTCCTGAAAAACAGAAAAGAAATAAGGAGATATATGTAACAAGGGATACACAAATACACCCACAGCGGCTCGGGTTCCTGGATTAGTGCATATGCCTCGTCGCCTGCTGCTTTCTCCTTTGTCCCTTGATTCCTCCATCATGTCATCTTTGCTTCATGGTAAATCACTGGGCTAAGACTAACTTTTAAGTCCTTTGTCAGGTGCCCAGGTATTGCCCCGATCTTCCTTTGGGGCACATAGTTTTCCATTACGTCTCTTTTAAGAGTCACAAAAAGAGAGAGAGAGAGAGAGAGAGAGAGAGAGAAAGATTAATATGGAATATGGAGAAAAGTTTTGCTTAGCTACAAAAAGCTTTCCTTTTATAACTTTCAGCATGATTGGCAGATAGGTTTATTTAATCAAATTGCCTTTTCTGTCAGTGTATTATTTAATGAGTTCTTTTTTTTGATTGCATAGGAAATGTGGAAGCATTTGAGAATTTCTGATGTGCTATTTACTCATCCATTATGTTGGGAATCAGTTTAATTTCAATGTCAGCAGTGGAATTAATAATCATAACAGTTATCTGTCACAGAATGATCTATTTGGAGACTTTCTCAGCAAACCAGGATATATCCCCCACCCTTTCACCAGAGAAGGAAAATTTAAAAAATAAGTTAAATTTGAATGTGTTTTTGTTTTGATTATCCCTTCCAGGCTGATGGTAAAGGCACATATTTTCAGGCTTTAATTCAGCGTTGAGTCACCGATATGAAATCCTTTGCTAGCGTAAATTATCCCTACTTTTTTTTCCCCACTTACTTCACTCCGAGTTTCTCTCACAGTTCCATCAAGGGTGGCTCCCCCATGAAAGTGCACCCTCTCTTCCTGAAAAAAGTAAAAGACAGTCCTAGCTTTCCAGAGATAATGCAAAATCCCCTTTTGGCAGTCATGTTAATTTGGGCTGACTTCGTTCTATTTTTGGTGTTGCACTTCACCATTAGACGAACAGGCTTCCCATATGAGAGCAGGGGAGCACCTGAGCAGACAGACAGATCGACATGAGGGAGGTGGACAGGGCCTAAATCTGGTTCTGCTCCCTTTAAGTGTCCTTCGGTTCTGCAGTTATGCACAGCCCCACAGAAGTAAATAACTGATAGATTAATAAAGTCTTTCAGCTGATACATTTGATAAGTACCAAGACTTTCTATATGATTTCAAAGTAAGGGCAGTAACTGTTAAATGAATTGCTTTTTAAATAAAACACATAAGAGAAAATTTTAAATCCTTCATTGTTCCTTAAAATGTTTTAGTGTCTCATTAATTCTTGATTAGCCTGGTTGTTACGAGGCCATTATTATGTAGTAATAAGGGTAGGAAATTACCTCTAGGACTGTAGTCATGTCACACAGACCTGCTATAGTTAGCACCTCATCAGGCACTGAGACCAAGTGCCAGTGGTATAAATTAGGGGTTCGCTGCCTGCTGGTGGGGCTTGTGGTGGTGGTGCTGTGTGATGGGGTCTTTGCTGAGATGGTATGAGTCCTCAGGTGTAGAAAAGTGGAAAAGACCTGACAAAACATAACCCTCTCAGCAGCCTCCTGTGCTTAAAGGGCTCCCTGGTCATGCCTTTGGCAGAGCACGGGAACTGCTATAAAACCGGAATAAAGTTACTTTGCAATTACATTCATTTAAGTAGATTCAAATATGTCTGAAGCTCGCACAGACAAAAGTCCACTCTTTGCTGTATGATTTGTTAGGCAGAAAGTGTCATAGGGGATTTGGTGTCAATCCAGCAGAACCTAACCCGATCCTCAGGTCATTAGTATTTCTTCTGAACACACAACCCTCAAACTCAAAGCCTGCTACGAACATTGGTAAAGCTAATCATTATTACCCTTTTAGATATAGGAAAATGAGCCTTAGGGGCTATTTTTATTGTGATTTGATGCAACATTAATCAGCATTCTGAAGAAGAGACATACTTGAATGTCCCAGGCTGCATATATTTATTTCTCAGTGTGTATAATGCTTTTTCTGCCCCTAATTCTCTTTGAGGTTGATGCTCTAATGCTCACAGTATGCAGCTCCCATTCATTACCTATACAGGCAGCTAATGCGATACGACAGCATCACCGTCTTTGAAGAGCATCGAAGACGCTAATAATTAAAAACACAAAGTGCGCTCTCGCTAGTACTTTCCTCCTTATTCCTTCCCGGGTTTCAATCTTCGCACAGCAGATGAGGCACAGTCCTCGGAGGATGGAGAGCAGCTTGGTGCCAGCGTGGCTGCTCTCACTCTGCCTGCGTGCAGGGGTGACACCCTGCAGGGTGTGCCAGCACCTGCTTGCCTACCTCTTCTTGCTCTGGGGTTTTGGAGGGTGTTCACACCTCAGGAGCGGTGTCAGAGCAAAGCTGCGGGAGACCCCCACTCCCGAGAGGTTCATATTGTGCCTGAACCCCCAAAACAGGGCTATGGCCTGGGTTTCAATCCTAAATACCCATGTTTGTTGTTAAATAGCTAGGCACTCATTTCAGCGTGCTTTCACCCAAGTCTTCAACCTTTTCAAGCCCCTGGTGTGGCTGCCACTTGCTCTTCAGGCTGTGTGTGACTGTGTCCCTTGCCCCAGCCCTGAGCACCACCCCGGCAGTCCTCGAGGATGAATCCTGAGCTGCAAGCAGCTGGAGAAGGGCACCTGCCGCTCATCCCCGTTTAACCCTCATCAGCCTCAGAGCCAGAGCTGCAGGGAAAAGTCTCCGTACTTGGTATTTCATCTACTTCAGAAGCCGAAGTAGCCCCAAGACCTGTGCAGGGTGGCTGCTGCAAGCTGTGGGCACTGCTCCCCCATCCCCAACTACTGGACTCCAGAGAAGCCCAGAGGGCGTGGGCACCTGTCCAAGCCAATTTTCACCCACTCCTTCTCGGTATGACGAAGGACACCCTTCAGCAGAGCGCTCGGATCTGGCTGATTTTGGGTGTGCTTGCCTGCCTGCCTGCCAAGTCAGAGAGTCATACCCCTGCCGAGCTGGGTGCAGACCCGGTCCCCGCACGGAGCGCCGTGCTGGCAGCAGACCCCCTCCCTGGCTGACGGGTCGTTGGGCACCATCACCCCAGCTGCAGTTGGCATCCCGCGCACAGCCCCAGCAGTCCCAAGCAGGGGCGCAGAAGGCATCTATCTGCTGCTGCTTCATACATATCACGACAATAATTAGCAGAGAATTGTCATGGCTTTTACAAGGATGGGGGAAAAACTCCACCAAGACCCAAGTATTTAAAGGGCACTTCTGAGTGCAGTTTAAGAAGCAGGAGCAATTACAGCCCAAACCAAAGACTGTTAGGAGTTAATAACTACATGAGCATAGCAGTAAAGAACATTAAGAGTTAACAGTCCCAGCGTGACAAACGTTTATTTAATCCTACTCTAAACAAGCAATATAGCAAATCCTTGTTAGGAATGAATGATCTCTCACATGTAGCTTAAAATAATCAAATTTTGTTTTAAAATACCAAAATAGGTCAAATGTTACGGGCTCTTCTGGAAGACATTCAAATCGTCCGGTCCAATTTTATTTTTTATTTGTAACATTTTACAGATGAATAAATGCGTTCTTTACATAAAACCCGCTTGCCCCATTTCAAGCAGGAGTGCCTATTTGCCAGAGAATTACAGACTCTTAAATGTTGACATATTCTGCTCCAGTTGCTCTGCTGTGCTCTGCTAGAAGAGATACTGTTGTACGTAGGAAGATACTCTTTTGGTACCTCTTCACCTTCCCACCTTGTCTTCGGCCTTCTTTCACTTAGAATTTCCTCCTAGCGCAGGCTCCAAAGGTGAAGTTGAGGTTGAGCAGCATAAGATGTTGGGTCACGGGTATGTCTGAGGCAATGCCGATGTGTTCCCAGTCAGGACCTGGAGTTTCCTTCATCAGTTCTGGATCTGATTGAACAGTGTGACTTTGGAGAAAAACATTGAATCTTTTTGCCTTGGTTTCCTCTTTACAATTGAATAAGAATATCATGGGTTTGTTTACTTTTGACCTCATAGGGTGTTGGGAAATGTACCTACGCAGAGATCTCTCACTAGAAAATAGTGTGATAGAATACAGCCTGATAATAAATTGGTACCTGTCTTGACCTGGATGGGTCCTATTTCATACTAGTTAATGATCCTGGTAATAAGGAGAGTAAGTCCTTGTGTTTTGGTGTTCAGCTAGAAGGAAGAGTTGGAGAAAGTATCGATAAGAAAATTCTGGCAGACCTTTCGTTCACTCGTGATTCTTCCCTGACACAGCTTTAAATTGCATATAGACTTCAAGCACGAGACATATAAAAACATGTAGTGATGGCTGTTTGCTGCATCTTTTGAACAGCAAAAACTTTTCTGTTAGTGTGAGGATAATAGTACACTGAAAAATACAGAATGATTTCTTTAGACTAATAAAGACTCTGCCGGAGATAGTCTACTGAGAAGTTATTTACATATTTCAAAGGTCTTTATTGTCAGTCTCCTACATTTTTGCCTATTTCATTCAGTATTTTCATCAGCCATCTAATGAAATATTTAGTGCCTGATAAACCATGTGCAACTGAAGTATTTTCTCTTATCAGTAGAAAATCATTTGCCTTGAAGTGGCATATACAGTGGGCTAAGTTAATTGCTGATGAAACTGATTTTACTAGAGTGACACAGATGATGAAACTAACCCAATATATTTAGTTTAGGAGATCCACTTCTGACCATTAACATTGTTACTACTAAATTGAATTATTTAGAAATCGAGTCTCATCCCTTGAATATATGACTTTTTAAATACATATTGCATAATATAGACACAATATTTGCTGACAATTTATTTGCAGTTGTACTAAAATGATACATTATTATTTGTAGGGTTTATTCTTACTTAAATATCAAACTGATAATTACCCACAGCTCTGTCAATATTAAGTCCTGCATATGTTATTTCCACACCCAAAAGTACTTCTGAAATAGTAACGATTGTTTTGATTGTACTCGATCTGACATCAAATAATAACAAGTTAAATTATACTTAATGCCTTTTTTCAAAAGTGGAGGCCATAGGTAGATCCTGTAGGAGACCATGTAGAATTCAAGTCCTGGGAACTCAGTATCAGATAATCATAAATTTCAAACATACAAACCAACCAACCAACTGCTTGTATAATGGAGCAGATTTGAGCAAGTGGTCTTAATTCCAATCTGATTTTATAAAACAAAAACCAAACAAAAACCCAAATCCTTGAATTTCAGTCATGTAACAACCTGAGAATCCATTTCCTGCATGCTTGGTTCATACCAACAATTGCTTACAACACTGCTATAGTATAGAAGTTTGTTCCTATGGATGGCAGTCTGACAGCTGAGGACAGAAAAAAATATTTCACAGAAAGCTTCAACTAACAGCCAATGAGTGAGAAAAAATGAAAGAAGCCAGTATGTCTTGTGGATGCGGATGAAACTCAAACCAAGGCTAGTTTCAGCACTTTGCAAACTGAATTAAATTAACTTGTGAATCAGCATGGGTAATTGATATTTTGTTTGATACAATAAAAAATCATATGGGTCAACTGAAAAAAAAAAACCAGTTGTGTTCATTTTCTCAGCAAAATGAAAAAAATACATTCAGGGCTAATTGTTTCATTTAGCTTACCTCACTCCAGAAAGCATTTGGGCAGCCTTATTACCGCACTAGATACAAGAATATTTTGAAATAATGTTTTTGAAAGAAGAAAATTAAAGCATAGCATTTCAGAAATGTTGAAATTAATAATTTTACATAGAAATTAAACTTTTTCAGTTATTTAGGGAAAAGCATGTCTCAAATTTAGCAATTGCCAAGCATTTTGTCCAGTCCTCACACTGTTCTTGATGGCTGAACTATTTGTCAGAAAATTCCCCTCAGCTCTAAATCCCTCACACAAGACTCTAGTTAGTCCACGCTCAAGCCTTTATGAAAAATGATTGTCGACATTTTTCTCAAGATGACTCAACACTTCCAAAGATTTAGGACGGCAGAAAGCATTGTCAGACATCATTAAGACTTCCAGATTATTATTTTTTACAATATGGTTGAGTTTAGCAGCTGGGTGGTAGAATCTGGCAATCAGAATACAATTGTGTCTAATTCATTTTTATACACTACTCCTATTAGTTAAAAAAAGATATTTCTTTGGAAGTGACATTACAGCCCTGACGTATGATTTTTGAATATGACTTCTTCTCAGAAATTGCCAGCATGGTACTGCCAGCATGCCAAGCTAGTGTCCGGGAGAAAATTTAAGAGCAGTGATAAAATGAAAGGGGAAAATAGAAGCTCTTCTTGCAAAGAGGGGTTTGTAATAGATATTCTGACACGATATGAATGATGAGGGATGGAAAATTCATAATGGTGTGTAGAAGTGCAACACAGACTCTGCGTAGAAGACTTGACCTGTAACTCATAAGATAGTGTGTGTCGAGTGAGTTATGGGAGTTGTTCCCCGGTGTATATTTAAAAAGAGACGTTAGAAAGGAGATATAGCATGGTTTACTATTTGAGAGCTCACTTCATAATTTTGTCCAAAAAGTGTTTTTAAAGAAAAAAAAACACACTTATTTTTCTTAATATATATATATATTGCAGTCCAGGTGGTGTATTTCTGCACAGCGCGTGCAGGATCTGAATGCCGGGAGTAAAGCCCTTCCCCTCTCTGAAGGAGCAGCCCTCAGTTGGTTGTTTCTGCTGTTGCAATGTCCAAACGAGGTTATTTCTAAGGAAGAGGAATTTCCCATTTTGACTCTTAGAAGGGGTTATCTTGAAGTGAAACAAGCAGGCCAGAAGTGCTTGGTGCCATCAGTCCCCAGAGCAGCTGAGGCTCTGTGCCAGGAAGCGCACGGACAACTAAAGCGCACACCTCGACGGGAGATGGAAAATGCACTTTGAATTAACAGGATCCCATGTGAGCAACCATCCCTTCAGTGCAGCTCTGTGTGAAGCAAAGGAACTATCTGACCACTGCAGATTGCACACATTTTTCTCCCCTCAAGCCGTGAAGCTCACGTCCATGTGCTCACCCCAGCTGCCGGCGCCTGCCTCCAGCTCCCCTCTCCCTGCACTCCCCTCTCCCTGCAGTGCCTGTGCCCCAAGCCCTGGTGCTGCCTGAGCAGCCCCTTCCCTCCCTCAGCCCATCCACAGGAAAACCTGACAGGTCCTCCAGTATTTTGGCGGGACTGCTCTATCAATTTGGAGATGTCTGCCCCATTGGGATGATCTTCTCCCTTTTCAGCATCTTGTGATCACAACAAAAGCAGAGAGGAGAAAAGAGAATACTATCACTAATGCAGCATCTCTTAGTAAGTTTGTTGGCATGCTGAGCTTAGTAAAAAATTTGGAAACACCCTGGCCGTGGAGGTAGCCCCTTTGGGAGCAGCACTACCCCTTTCTCTGAGCCGAGCACACAGGGTGCAGGTCTCCATAATAAGCAGCGATCTATTCGCCCCATGGGGCAGAATGCTGCCTGGTGTTTTGGCTGAGAGCTTTGGTTTCCTTTTGTAGTCTGCTTCGTAAGGAAAAAAAATGCATTTTTCCCTATGCCTAGCTTGGCTGCAAATGAAAGGCGCTGAGAAACCTGCTCATGGGAGAGGTTTAAGCCTGTTCCTGCAGAAATTTGAGGGCTGGAAATTTTGACAAAAATCACAGCAGCCCCTACATGTTGAGTGCACAGAACTCTTCACAGCTCACTCCTCAGCATCAAGTGATGGCACATCAACCTGGCCATACATGAGCTTGCAGGTCTTTCTGCCTCTTGTTTCTTTTTTTTTTCCCCCTCTTGCCACACATTGAATGAATTATTTGACAATATATTCTGACATTGTATTATTTCAACAATAGCGGAATGTAATGGTATGTAATTAGGAGACAGAATATAATAGTGGTATGAAGATGATTTTGGCAATGAGATTTTTTTTAATTAAAATTTCATTACTGCAAAAGTGTTGTGCTATTGCCCTTTCCAGTGTGTGAGCAACCGTGTCTGTGAGTGAAAGAGATGACCGCCCCGGGGATGGATAGCGTGGCCCCTTGCACCCCAGTCAGGGATTCTCCCGAGGCACTGCTCTTCCATACCATGAGAACCTACAAGGGCACAATATATTTTAAAGTGTCTATAAACTGTTAATTTTACAGTGAAACGCCTTCCACTTCTGCAGGGGGGGGCTGGGGGTGGGTTGGTTTTATTTAGGGGGGTGTCTGTGAAGCATCTGGGGTTGTGAGGAGTCTGTTGCACCACGGACCTGTCAATTTTCTATATTTTATCCTGGCAGCCCATATCTTTAAATGAAGTGTTATGCTCCCTTTCACAGTAGCCAACTGGGTTCTTGTCTGTTTATTTGCTTGTTTTAATAATTTTTTCTCCATCT
The DNA here is from genome assembly GCF_030936135.1 of Gavia stellata. Classification (NCBI taxonomy): domain Eukaryota; kingdom Metazoa; phylum Chordata; class Aves; order Gaviiformes; family Gaviidae; genus Gavia; species Gavia stellata. Next base: position 72,069,988 of record NC_082594.1, read on the forward strand.
AGTCAAATAAACCTGTAAATTCAGTGTGTACACTATGGAACCTCGTCCAAAACTATACTGTCTCCTTCCTGACAGGGCTGACAGAGAGTATAATCACTAGTATTGTCCAGAGTACTGTTTACATAAAGGAGCAATAAATACCTGTTGAAATTTTTACTGGAGGCCTCCCAGATGGATGGTTCATTTATTATTACAGACAGGGTTTCATTTACTTAGTTATTAAAAGAAGCAGGCCGCTACAGCCCATTTATAACTATATTAAAACTAAATGAAGCTATAAGTATTGCAGATGGGACTGAGTAAAACACATACAGAGACTTTCCAGGAAATGGATGGGAAAAGTATTTAAAAGGAAATGCTGAAAACTTTGGGGGTCCTGGTGTGTCTTTCATAGCCGTGTTTCTACTGGCTGGCGCTCGAGAGGTTATGGAGGAGGTATAGTTCCCATATGTTCCTGTCCTGCTGCTCAGTGCCATATATATATATTCTGCAATAGCCTCTCTGTTTGTGCCTGTCAGCCATGTGCCATTGGGAGGGACCAAATTAGCCCATTCCTCCCCTCCTCTAGCCTTTATTGACGTGAAAAGCTCCAGCTGGGGATATGGAATAATCTTTTTCTTTATCCCAGAGCCAGAATATCATTGAATATCAATGGCAGTTACAGGAGGGGATGGAGGTGCTCTGTTGGCACTGATCTGTAAAGCAAAGGCAGGCTCATCAGGTGGATACCAGAGGTCTTAGTTTTGAAGGTATCACTAGAGATCTAGCGCAGCCGGCCGTGAAATTAAAATAAAGGATGTGGATGGTCTTTGTGACACTTTTCTAGCACTGAGGACATTTCACCAGACATACCCCTACTTTGACTAAAGATAAATCAGTCACTGGATAGGAAGCACATGATTGCCTGGGAACTAGATCATGATTTTATTACATCCATGCGAGACAAATAAAGGACAGTCCCAACAAGGAAAGGCTGGTGTCCCAAAGCGGAAGAAATAGTTGACCAGAAATTGATGGGATAGAAAAACCTAGAAACAAGGAAGTTTTGGAATTTTTTTAAGCAGAGCTTGTTAGGTTAGCAAAAGGCTGCATCAAGGAAAAACCCACCTTTGCTGAAAGGTAGCTCAGCTTCAGTGGTAAAGTAGAAGTAGCAATTAGAAATGAAAAAGCAATCTGTGTGATAGAGATGAAACATAAAATACATGTAATACGAAAGGGGAAGATAACAATCAAGCTAAAAGAGAAATTATAAAATACTGAAGATGGATAAAAGGAGTGGAGGATACCAGAGGAAAGTTCAAGGACAATGAGAATAAGGGTTTTCTTAAGGTATATCAAGAGCAGCAACAATACAGAAATTCTAGCAATAGTCCCTTACTAGCTGGAAATATTAAAGCTGTTAATAATATTAGAGTCAATAAGTATTTTTTATATGAGAAGAAGGAGGGTGCCTAGTAGGCAGGCAGGAAGTTGAACGGTTATTTAAAATCAGTTATCCTAGATAGAAGTTTAATCAGTTATCCTAGATAGAAGTATCCATAAGCCTCATATCTTCCACGCTACCATATAGCCATGAAGGCCACTGGCTAGCAAAATCTGAGGGTCATTTGTGATGTACCTTGAAATGTGGGGTAAACCCCAGGAGACAGCTAATGCTGTGCAATATGCCAAAAGGCCAAGGAAGAAAGTTTAAGTTTTAAGGACAGGTTGCCTGGTGCCTTCTACTGCACACAAAGTTTGGGGGAAGCCCAAACAGCATTCCTTGAATACCACTAAGGAACTGAAGGATAAGAGTATAATTATTTGTGTTCAATGTTTTACTTTCAAGGAAAGAAATGTAAGTTCTTATCAACCAGAGCTGATTTCGTTCTGTGAGGAACTGGCAGCTAGGACGTGATAGGAAATTATATTCAGCGATGGTAAAACTCTATGGAGGATGACAGCAAAAGAAACAGTGAGGATGGAGCAGGTTATCAAATAGTCTGAATAATTTAATAATTCAGCCTCACTTAAACAAAGGAGGCTTGAAAGAAACCAACACAAAGTTGTATAACCCAGAACAAGGAATGTCCTCCTGACTCCATTTTTAAGTGGGTACTCTACCCTGGGAAGCTGCAACTCTGAAAATGCTTGAGAGATGGAGGTGAGCAGGCAGCTGGAAGTCAGCAAGAGCAGGATGCCCTGGCACAGAGAGACGGCATGAGCTTCTGGCGTGCAGGGCAGGGCCCAGGGGATCACACAGGGACACAGAGCTGCCGCTTTCCCCATCGCCTTGATGACAGAAGACACTTCTCATTTCGGCGCGGCAAAGTTTGAGAACCTCTAGCCTGAACGATCTCATTTCCCTTGCCCGAGCAATGAGATAGGGATAAACACCATTGCAGCCTCGGGTATGAACGTTGCTAAATGAACGGTCAGCGTTACACAGATGACTGCAGTCATCTGCAAGGGAGCACGAGAATAAAAATATGTGGGATGATGACTCCAGCATGAGGACAGATGCTTATAATGCTGGAGATTAGGCAGAAAGAGGCTATTTGTAAGGAAATAATCACTGAGTACAAAATCAGACACTGCACCTTCAGCGGGGAGACTTGGCAGTGGAAATTCTGTCTCAGACGCATTAAATTCCCCAAGATTTCTGCCACAACGGCTGACACACAAGGCAGTAGAGCAGTTCATGCACTCTTATTTCATTTCGCATTTGAAATTAATATTCCGTAGATGGCAGCATCAGCAATTGCTAGGAAATCAGAGTGAGAGAGTTAGTAAATAACTGCTAATCACACCCAGAGAGCTTGGAGGGAACAGGGGCAGGGAGGCAAGAAATGGATTGGAAAATTGCGAGCAGTGCATTCAAACCTTTTATTCCCCAAATGTGTTTCCTCCTGTCACACAGAGCATGATTAGCCATGAAACTTTGGTAAGTCCTCAGAGTGATTGGACTACTTAGGCGGGTGCTTAGGCGTGAGCTGCCTGTACATCGCTCATCACTCCTCCCTCTCTCTGAGTATTTGTGCATTTTTAGGTGACTTCCTTGCTCAGGGAGTGGGCTCACATGGGTTCGTTTCCCCACTTTTCTGAAGACTTTCTCCCATTTTTAAGGAGGTACTCTGGGTCCTTCTGCCCAAACATCATTCTCTGGGAGCACTGTGGACTGTGGGGCACTTTCTTGCCACCCTGCCAAGGAGTTAGTAAATTCAGGGTATGATTCAATTGCATTTGCTCTCCCTTTCTTTAAAGGGGGAAAACATCACTGGGGCAAACACAGTCGCTCAACGGGGCAGCTGCTGCAGAGGAAACCTTATTTCAGTTTCTCCTAGTAGGAGAGAACGATGGCTGCATCACTCGGAAAGGACTGCCTTGCATTTCTGATGAGACCGTCAGTGTAATGGGAATTTAGCAAAGCATTTAGCTGGTTTAAATGGTTTTAGAGAGTGTTGTAGACCAGCCTAGATGGATTCAAGCCAAGGACAGAAAACTTTTCCTTCAGAGCATCTATTTTTTATTGGAATTGCTAATTCTATTTCTATAGACTGAGTCCGTTTTTCAGGCATTTAAATTCTACGCTCTGGAATTAAATCTCACATTGATATATATGCTTCATTCCAGCATTAAGTACATTAATATTTCACCAGCCTGATTTTACTGGCCTTCTCCCTCTGTTTTTAATTAGATTTGACGGTGTTCTATATAATCGTGTTTTCCTACATGTTTCTGTGTAGCAGAACTTGCACAAACTGTTTGCTGAGGGTTTTTTACAACTTAAACATCATATATTCAGAGTGAATTTTAAATGCTGCAAGCAGTGCTTGCAGAGGTCTTACAAGCCTGCTGAAAGCTCTATTACAGCATTTATAAAATATCCTCTTGATCTAGTTGTTTACCTCAGTCCATAAGCTTTTGACTTTATTTTGTCTAAAACACGGATAAGTACTACACTTTTCAGATAATATAAATGCATGAGCTTTTTAAAAGTTAAACATTTGCATCAGTTATAGCACTAATGTGAAAAATAATTTCAGTGATCAGGATCTAATTAATTAAAAATTACTACTGTATAAAAACAGCTACTCCTATATTTAGGATTAGTAAACAAAGCTGTTTGAAATACCTGTTTTGGCTGTAGTTAAGTAGCAAATACAACTGCACATCTGTTATGTGCAAGTAACCAAGGTAATAGGAATAACATTAGTTTCCTCTTTTTTTTTTTTCTTTAAGGAGGGAAACACCTTCATCTGTTTCTTATGAATTCTGTGTATTTCTTACCAGGCATATTTTTCCCTGCATTTCTCTTTTAGAAAGCAAGCAAAGACAGCCAGAAACTAAAGGTACATTTGTCTTATTGGAGCTTAAATCATGTTACGTACATGAGCACTTGTAGCTGAAATAATCCCAGTAACATAAGGGCACAGTCTGGATAGGAACAGCAGATTTCCACCTGGCATTCTCTCTCATTTTGCTGGGAACAAGAGTTAAAGGTCTTGCACAGAGTTGTGCCTCCAGGAAGGTTTTGTTTTGTTTTTCTACGACGTGAAGCAATGCTTTTCTTCTCCTGTATCAGCGCATCAGTTGTGACTTTAAACATCTGGAGCCAGTCTGAGAGCCTTCTAGTATACTGCTACTTAGAATAATATCTGTTTTCTTTCTGGATTTCTGGTAATATTGAAACTAATGTCCAGTTCTTGAAAGGTCACTATGCATTTATGGGAAAGAAAATAAAATGTCAATATTGTGCATTAAAAAATAAGATAATTTTCCAAAACCAGTCTCATTCAGATGAAACATTGTGGTGGCATAAATTCGAATGAGCACGTAGATCTTCATATTTCATCACAACTCTTTGCTTTGTGGGGTTCCTCTTCAGCTAAAAATCAAAGTATTTTTCCATTACTGAAGTTCCTTTCCTACATAATGAGCAGAAATAACAAAAGTCCGTAATAAACACAGTATTGTGAGTGAGATACTGCCTAGCATTAAAATGGAACAATATACTTGATCAGATTAACACATTCATGAGATCTTTCACAAATTGCAAAGATGGCGACTTCTGAATTTATTTAAGTGACAATTGCAACACACATATATTTGTATCCTGGGCTTGCAAACCATTGACATGTTCTCTCCTAAAGCATTAGTGTTAATGATTTAATTACCATCGATATTTTTCCTTTCCCATCTCGATTTTTTTTTTTTGTTCTAATTATCAATATTATGATGAAGAACCTATCTCGTATAGTAGCTTAGACCACCAGAGGGACACGAGGAGGGTTTTGCCCTTCATTTTCATAACCTTTCTTGAAAATCTTCAGGGCCTCTTCTCTTGTCCTTTGATTTACATAACTAAAGGGAATCTCTCTAATCACAAAACAAAAGCACAGAGGCATTTTTTGAGACTTTTATGCCTCAATAAGTAATTTGCGGGGGGGAAAGAAAATTCATTAGGCCAAGGAATGTCAAATGTATCAGAGGTTAAAGTAAAATGCAAGGTGTGATGCCTGCTGCTCCTTTTGTGTGCACCAGCAGATGTGAAGGGTAGTTCCCAGGTGGGGCCTTGTCTTCACCCTGGAAGAAAATAGATATCGTCCTAAGTAGGGCTACACTGGAAGGGTCTCAGACTGGCTCCAGACATTAAAAGTTGCAGCTGATTCCCAGCTGGCTGTCGAAGACCGCCTCCCACAGACACTGCACCATTGACATCTCCTTCCCCAGCAGCTCCTTCTCCTCCAGCACTTTCAAACCCAAAAATCTTTGACCTGGGCCCTGGCTCTACCCTCACACTTGAACCTTGATGTTACTTTGATGTTACTTCCCAGAGGGGAAACTAGATGTCTTCCTGCTGTCCCCTGGACTCTGACTGGGGCTGAAGGTAATCCTTGCTTGGGACTTGACTTTCCAGCAACAGCAAATCAGGAAAGAAGACAGAGAGACAAAACAGTGAAGCTGCAAGTTTTGACTTGACCATTCCCTTTGAGCAAGGTGGTTCCCGGGCAGCCTGCGATGGCCTCCCATCCCAAACCCAGGGTACTTTTGACCAGGAGCATCTCCTGGCCCTTCAACATGCTGGGATGAGCAGGAGTCCCACAGGGTCCCTCTGCAGTGCCCCACATGGTCACCCCACCCCGGTAGCCTGCTGAACCAATGCAGGGAGCAGCTCCTAGATAAAACAGGTCAGGCTTTCTGATAAGCTACGTAGGAGATTTGGACACGCAGTCGCATTGGAGTGGGCAGCTGTTGGATATTGATGCCCTCTAGAAGACTTTCTTCTATTTTCCATTGCGTGTAAGTAACTCCTCACCCCCCTCCTTTCCCACCGTAACTGAGTGGCCCAGAACTCCAGGCCGCGACCCCTTAATTGGTTACTGGAGAAGGAAACCAGCTGGCTTGCTGAGGCATTTCTCAATATCCCAAACTCATCCTCATTTCCTTTCATTATGTCTCTACCTGTCACGTTCTTTGCGGAGAAAGGAACAAATGCATTAGTCAGAGTACAGTGAGCGCTCCTGCCCGAACCTCCTACCCCTCGCTGCCTCCGCAACCTCACGGAGGTTTCGCTGAAAATGTGTAATTAGGTTCTGCAAAGTGACTTCCTGACTGTATGTGCTTTTTTCAAGTGCAGAAGCCCTAAGTGGTGGTGTGTGTTTTTCAGAGCTGCTTTGAGTACCACTTCATTTTTCTAGCTTTTATTTACAAAGCTTTATTTACTTACCTTTTCACCAGTGCCTGAGCACATCAAAGCCAAGTCCGTTGCGAAAAATCTTAAAGCCCATGGACGATGTCACTTACTGGCCTGGATGTTGCGTATTCTGAAAAAGGTGTTACAGAAAATAGCTATAGATAGGCTGCGCTGAAAAGGCTGTGTTTGCACATGAGCTTGTATGTGTTTGTCTGTCCGCCCTTGTACTAGTTTGCCAGAATATGTAAAGAAATGCCATCCCGAGCAGGGGTTGAGTTAAACATGATCTGAAGTGCTCTGCTAACATAGGGTGTACCAAAGCTCATTCTGTGCTGAATCTGTGCCAAAGTGCTTTTCAGATAAATTACAAATGAATGTAATGCCTCTTGTGTGCTTAAAGTATTTTTCTCCTCTCCTGTTCTCCTTCTCTTCACATGGGCTCTGCTGGTCCAGTTATGGACTTCTTTTTTTAACCATCATCATTGTCATGGTGGAAATGAGCTGTTGAGAAGAAGTGTTCCTCAAAAGCATCCAGGCTCAAAACTGATCTAGCTGCCTTAAGATGCTTACTGCAAACTGGAGTCCCTGTAACAAAAATACCTCCTCCTCACCCAGGGTATGCTTCAGCCTGGGCTGTGAGAGCTGCCTGGTGTCCAAGGAGCCTTCCTCTCCAGGACTGCTGGCAGGTGAGGCTGAAGTCACTGGTGACAGCGTGTCCTGCCCTGGCTGTAGCTTTGTAGATCAGGGCTGAGGGCCTCACCTGACAGTGAAAGCAGTCTGGGAACCAGTGAAGACTTTCAGGCATGGAGGTTGTACCTGCACAGCTCCTGCCTTTACAAGGTAGACCTTTACACTGGCAAGCTGTCTTAACCTGATACATCCTTGTGACAAATTCATGGATCAGGCAGGCCAGATCCCACTCTACGGAAAAAAAGCAAGCAAGCATTTTATGATGACCTGTTTTCCTACCCCCAGCATTAGGAGATTGTTTGTACGCTGACAGTAGTTCCAAAAGGGGCCACGAGCCCTGGGCAGGCAGTGCTTTTCTTGGAGAGCAGCGCTTCTGAAATGAGAAACAGACAGGGAAAATAAAGACAGGCTAAAACACACAAGCAAGGAGAGGTTGATGGGCCAGTGCTGCGGTTTCTTGTTCCTTTTGTGTGGATGGTTTCTGCTTGCACTCCTGGCGCCCCACCTTAGCTCCACTCACACCTCCACACAACCTGAAGGCTTTGAAGCACCATAGTTGCTTCTAATCACAGACTCACAATACACATTTTTTTAATGTCGATACAAAAAGTCAGGAGACTAATAAATGCATAGAGCTACCTAGAACATTTCATTATTTGCTTTTGATTTTTCTAACTTCCATTTAGGAGAAGAGCTAAATTGCTAAATCTTAAATAATCTACTTAATTACCACCTCACTAGCAGAAATTTACACACTCAGACTCCAGGGAGAGCAGGCAGTGACACCCTGGGTGCTCTGCTTTTCACACAATAAGCACATCTCTCTGGTTAAATCGCGATCAGTGCAGATTTCATCACATTTAATCACATAGTGCCCAATCCCAGATCTAAGCTTTCGATTTTCAAGCACTGTTTTCTCAGGGATGCCCTAAACAGATCTAACTAAAAAAATAAGCAATGATAAGATTGTTTGAATCCTTGTAAGTGGTGGGATCCAAAGCCAATGTGGATCTTACAGTGTTTACAGGAAGCTTTGCCTCTCTGACATATTTTAGCTCCTAGGAGCTATATCCTGTGTCATTTGTACCTGTCCCATTTGCCCACTTCTCAGCAGGGCTTGTTAGCTTGGCCGGTGGCTGCGTCGATACAGCCACCAGAGTTTTTGCTGACTCGGGAGATGGCAGAGCAACTTTTTCCTGCCTGTGGACATATTTCCAGATAAAACATGGGCAAGCCTTGCTTTGAAATTGTCAAGTCCCTCTAACTCAATGGGTGTTCTATATATTTGAGGTGTCTGCATTGCAATGAGATTTTTCTGAGTTTGATATGTTGGTTTTACAGAGGAGAAATCTTGGCACAAGTAGAAGTGCCAAGTGGAAGGAAAAAAGCAAGACAAGAATCTTTAAGAGATGAACTAGTGGGAGTTTCTGCTCTGACCCCTGATCCTATTCTTATACACTTACGTTCCCTGAAAGGTGCCACGGAGAAATAACGAAGCAGCTGTGACGGCAGCAACAGGCAGGGACTGTACGTATAGCGAGGCGCTGAGGAGAGGGTGTTTAGGTTTGGTGCTCTTCTAAGACACAGCACACCATGTCGCCCATGTAAGAGTCACGCTTTTTAGGCACGCTCTTGGAAGATCTAGGCACAAGTACAAGGAGGTGGTTTGAAATTACTACATATGTCTTCTTGATATATTTACACTCCGGGGACCACCCACGTCACAGGATGTGTTTGAATTGCTCACCAAGCTTTCTGCTGGAGTCGAGACGAAATGACAGATTCTCTTTTCCCAGAACGCAAGAAAAATTAGCAACCTTCTGAATTATTATTATTATTATTACTGAGGCGTTTTTTAAAAATAAGTCCCATTCTTGAAGACCTTTCAAGCACTGGGGGAAATCTTTGCACCTCTTCAACTCCTCTAACTGCTGGCTACTTAACCCTAGCTTGTAAAAAAATGCATGGAGGTAAAAACTCCTCGTCTTTGTGAGCCAGTTTAAGCAAGCTGAGGAAAGGATATGGGAAGGGAGGATGAAAACCCCATTAGAAAAGATGCATTATTTTCTATATTTATATGACAGTGAAATCCTTGTGGATACTCTTGTGCACTGAGACAATATATTTTAGTTTTAATTGTTTCAGTCAATGTCAATTTTACATCAAACATGCAATAAAGTAAAAATGGCCTTTGGGAAACATCACTGAATCTTATTTTGTGCTGCAGTACAGCCAGTGTAAATATCTACTTCTGTTTTGTAAGCTCAAAGCCAAATGGAGCAAAATTTTCCTTTCAGAGACACTACTGACCTGTCAGCATCAAAAATATTATTTTTAGCATATAAAAATTGTTTGTCAGTGATTGTAATAACAGGAACCTTTGAAAAATCCATTATTACTCTAGTAAACATTTTCTCTTAGGCAGTAATAGGAGGAAATGAATTAAGAAGTTAGTTGATAGCAACTGGATAAGAAAAACTTACAAAGAAATTGCCACGTCTACAGAGTTACTGGAATAAAATATATTTTGTTTCTATTTAAATTATTAAATGTTTACAGTAGCTCAGAGAAAACACCAGATCTAAAGCATTTTGGTAAATTATAATTTATTCTACTGCTTGCTTTCCAGAATGCTAGAAGATGACCTCAAGTTAAGCAGCGACGAAGAAGAGAATGACCAGGTAAGAACCAGACAACTAACATGGCACTTGTAACATGTTTCATGTTGAGACTGAGCTACTGCAAATATTTTGCTAATGCTTTTTCAAAGCATACATAAAGGTTATCAAAATACATGGCAGTACTGTAACTGGAGTAACAGATGTTGCTGCTCGGAGCCAGCCCGCGTGTGCTAACTGCTGGATTGGTGGGGAACGGTCTGCAGTGCTCTTGATTTATTACCCTGATGCGACCCAGAATGTTTTTGTATCAGTCTCCTCCTGATTTGATTTTGTTTTGTTTTAAAGAGCTGCCAAGGAGGGGAGAAACAGGAATTCTGGATTAAGGGTTCAGGCCAAACCTTGCAAGCATGAGCTGGCCCCGGGGATTAGCCACTGGGCTGCTTACCTCTTACCTGCCTAGAGCCTCGCCGGCATCCCCCCAGCCCTCGCCTCTCCTCTGAGCATTTTCGGTCCTGTCTCTGCGTGGCCCGTGTGTGCCAAGAAAGCTAAGGACAGCTGAAAGAAAGCCTTGGCTGTGCGTTTGGTTCACTCCGTAACACAGCAATTAGGGCAACTTGCCTGGTTTTTAACGACCCCAAACTACCTGACTGGGAGCAGATGTGTCAGCCAAAGTTTTCCATGTGTCAGGAAAGCTGGGTTTTGGCGAGGGGGGGGTGGTGGTGGGGAGCGTCTCCCAATTTTTCCTTAAAGCATTGCTTCGTTTTGTCTAAATAATTAAGTACTCACTAAAATAGGGCTGGATCTTGACTTTCCTATGGCCAGCCGAGTGCCTTTCTGCCAAGTGATGCTATGCCATGCTCTCTCCTTCTCAGTATACTGCCATGGGTGATTTGTTTGGGGATGAGAGGGTAAGAGCCACTTCCCTTCCTTCTTGCACTAAAATGCATGTCCCATGCCTTCACTGGAGCGTATGAGGGCAGTACTGTGCCTGGTTGATCTCACAGATGGATCCAGACCTGGATATAACATTTTCAAATGTGATTATTTCTGTCAAGGGTAACTGGAGCTATCTAGACTTCTGAAATTCAGGATCTTAGACAAATAATTCGAGGTATGTAGGCACGAAACTCTTCCAGGATTTTCTTTAACTCTTGTATTAGAAGTCTCTATTTTGCAATATATTCCAAACAACAGGTAAATCAAAATCTTTTAATATTTATACTAAACCATTATTTCATCTATTTTGAGCTAAGCTTCTTGGTATTAAGAAGATGCAGCACATAGATTCAATTATTTACATATTTATACAATTTCTTTTTGTTTAATGTATTTAATCCCGAAACACTTCACATTTAATTACTCTTCCTGCTTGTCTAGATAGTTTAAAGTACAGTGCATAGACAGCATAGGGCAAAGTAAAGTGAGGGACAGAAGGGATGTCTGAAGAATAACAATAGCACACCAAGATGCCGTGGTGCTTGCAGCGAGGGGTTGGGTGGCAGGGGAGGGGGGAGCCAGTGGTCAGGGAGATGGGATCCTTCATAACAAGCAGAAAAAGACATGTGAAAGTGTACATTGTGCAGGAAATAAAAGAACATTAGTAGGTTTAGGCGGAGAAGAGATAGTGGAAAAGTACTGCTGTTTGGGAGTGCACACATGGTACCTTCAGTTTAGCACTACCACTTACAACTATTAATATCTTTCATGCACTTGGATTGCTCAGTGTTATGTGTGCGACGCAACATCTTCGCTCAGTAACCACAGTTTTAAGGTACAGCTGATGTAGCCTGGGTCCGTCGCCTCGGTGCTCAACCAAGCTCTGCAGAACCAGGACAGGGTTTGCAGTTCACGCGGCAAAGAGCAGAGCTGAGATCCCATTACTCGCTTCTAATTGTCATGGGCTCTACCATGAGCAGCCTTAGACAATTACCTCGTGATTTGGTCCCCTTTCCTAGTCACATTTTTTTCTAACTTAACTGTACAGATAAAAATCTCCTGGAGGCACAGGCTGGCTCCTGCTATATGAAATGCTTTGCAGAACCTCAGCTAAGACCTGCAGATTTGCTTAATGAACAATCCTAAATAAATATGCCTGCTGGATAAACAAAATACTAAGTTTCCATCTACCTAGCAGGAAATAGGCCCAGGAAAAAAGTAACACAGACCCTCTCTGCCAATAAATGCCGAGACCACAACATGGATCGGTGTCTAAATGTCAGTGGAAGAACCCATTTTCTTTCACTTCCTAATTCTGAGGCTGTTTAATATCAGATCTCCTCCTGAGCTTGGGAACAGGAAAGAAAGAAGTCAAAAAGATGAAGGGATAGAAACAGTAGATGAGTGATGCCCAGATATTCCTTACACAATTAATTAACCTCTGAGCACCCAGACTCATTTAAGTAGTCCAATTTCTCAAAGAGCTGAAGGCGAACGGTACAAGAACTAGGAAGCTTTTCATTTTGCTAATTTCTAAACAGACAAATTTAGGAGAAAGACTTTGAAAACTTTGGAGGAGATTTTGCGTTTGCATCTGAAATTGCTGAGCAGCGAACGGAAAGGTTCTGAAGCGGTGCAAAGGGGGACGGATGCTCCTGAACTCCCAGGGTGGTACTTGGAGGGCTGTGACTGACCCAGGGAATGTGAGCCATGGATGAGGAAGGCCAAATGCAAGACAGAGACATGATTAAGAGCTTCAAGACCTGCAGTGGGCAAGGCATTCGCAACCCTTTCCTCCGCGCCAGCAATTAAGGTAGTGAGATTCACAGACCCAGGAGAGGCAAAAGAGGCTGGGTTTGAACTGAGTGTGTGTGCGCCCACAGTAATTACATTATCCACACATATTAGTCTCTTAATTTTAATTACATAAATGTATTTTTCCTCTTTAATGAGCATAGTTTATCCATTTAAACTGATCGTTTTAATTTTACAGGCAGTGATCATAGGATCTAATATGCAGAGGGAAAATTTCCTGTTGGCATATTTTACATCACACAGATTGAAGAAAATATACTTTTTAATCCCCAATCAATATCTGAAGAGCATGCAATTAACAGATACCAAGGTATTTAACATAAATCTGCAAGTTAAAGAGCCAATTCATTTTGATTTATAACACATAGAGTAATAATTCCATCATCATCTCTCCCAGAAACCATCTGAAGCTTCGTAGCATGAAGATGTCAAAATTGTACTTAAGATTGTTCGGAGTACTGAATTGTAGTGGTTATTGCCTTTTGGTTCCTTGAAGTGTGGCATAGCACATGAAACAGTCCCCATTATAATACCCTGCTCTTCCCCGTAGAGGTCACTGGATAACTTAAATCAGTCTTGGGTGACATATAAAAAGGAGATTGTCAATTGTAATATGAACAATTCTCTTTTTTTTCCCCCCTACTTGTCCTTTTACAATATGAAAATTTTGTAATAGAAAGTAGTTCCTTTAAGGGGAAAAAGATCCCTGGCATCATTTGTGCAATTCATGTCAATCAATAGCCAAATAAATTAACTGACTGGTACGCATACATGGAATAATAATCTAACATATTTTTGCAGCCCAAGTCTGCTTCCTTGTATGCATTTTTTCTGCGCGGGATCAGGTTGGTTGCCGCTGAAGTTTTGTGGCTGTGAAAATTTATTACCCACAGAGTCAATCTGCATTCTGGCTGCCAAGTCTGAATAAATAGAGTCATTGTGCTTGTCTGGAATATGTAACCAAAGTTCATCCAGTCAGCTTGACTTTCACATCCCATGGGATTCATAAAAGCCAACACCCTGGTATGTGCTCTTGATTCCTGCCAAAATTTTGTAAAATTGCATAAACAGAAGTTGAAGAAGCAATCAGAACACACTCCCAGGGACATGGCTCCGCACTCCAGCCCCTGCTGTATCTCGAAACAGAGACCCAACTTTAGTACTTCTTTTTTTTTTAATAATCGTATGACTGTCCCCCTGCAGCAGCAGGTAAATGCTGAAGACACCCTCCGCACACAGTCCACAGGGAGGCAGCGAACGATCCTCTTGGGTTCATTAAATTTGCTTGTGCGCCCTGCACCAAAGGAAGACTGAAGGCAGCATTGCCTGCAAGTGTCTGCCCTCCTTAAGAAGGGATGGGGACAGGCTGGCCCTGCAGGGTTTGAGCGGTGTGAGCGAAACCGGCCCCTCTGCAGGCAAGCCAAGACAAACAGAAATCCATGTCCCTTCACAGAAGACCTCAGGGGAAGAGCAGCCTCGAGAAATTTCACCAGGAACAGCTTCAGCACAGTAAAATAAAATTCTCGGCCGCCTGGTCTGTCTCACCACCCGGAGCCCTCCCGGGTGACGGCAGCCCACCCAGCCCGGAGCCCTCCCAGGGGTCCCAGGGCTGCCCCCTGCCCACAACAGCCTGGGGACAGCCAGGGTGGGCTGCTGGCCCCAGGGAGCCCATCGATGCTCCAGTATCACCCTGGCTGTGGCTGAGCCAGACAGCTTGAGGCTAATTCGAGTTGCACCCACAGCTCCGGTGGGGACGTATGTGCCTCTGTTTCCTCCTGGTCACGTATGCGCTGAGGGATGCCAGGGCTCTGTGCTGTAAGTGCATCTTTCTGGCAGGATTGTCTGCAGCACAGGATTTTAGGACCAGTCAAATCCACCCAGAAACAAGAGAGAAATAATGTATTTAAAGACAATCTTTTTAATAATGTGTAGGACTTTTCTTTCTCACTTCTGGATATGGACTGACAATAAAAAAAAAAGATAAAAATTATCCTGAAATGAACGGTCCTGCGTACATCTTCTTTCAGAAGGAATAATTTTTAGTAGAGTCTATATAAGCACTACTTCTGCATATGAAATGTAATATTCCAGCTAATTTGAAGCAATCTGTAATGAATTTAAACAAATTGAAAAAGGGGCAAAGTGGCTACAAGCTTTCTTTCCATAAGACCTCCTCTGGTAGGACGGCGCTTTCAGAAGTCAAAGATCGGTCAAGCAGAGGGCAGAGTCAGGTATATCTAGAGAGAAGAGTTATATTGGGCAAATTATAAGATGGCACTGCATAGCCCTGTTCATCATTAGAACTATTTTTAGGCAGTGCTAATTGCGTTCGCCATGTCCAAATATTTTAACCACATTAAGTCATTTTAGTGTTTTGCTCCCTTCTATTCACCTCTTCATTACTGCAATACTTGATGCTTGACCAGAAGGGGAAATGAGTGAAAAAGGAGATGAGAACACTCAGCCCGAGAAAAAAAAGCACAGAGCCTCCATTCTTGCTGCAAATTAATTTCTCTCTCAGAAAGTTCCCTGATAAACTTGGAAAAAAAAATATCTTTCTGATAAGTTTCTCACTACACTGAGCACAGGAAACTTATTTCATGAAGTTTGGCGAGTCTGACTGCAACCAAAACTGCACAAAGTAGAGATAGGCGAAAGTGGAAAAACTAAGTTTTGAGTTAAGGAATGGCTGGAACCTCAGGTGTTTTGTACTTAATCCAAATGCTCTGCTCAGCCCTCTGTCGCTATAACGTGAGTGCGTTTTTAGGCCGGAGGAATAGCCACTGTAACAGCCTTACTTAACTTGGGTAAGTCCATTATTTCCTGTGTATTAGAGAAGGAATCCTTTTGGTATCCAACTTAACTAAAATCCAGAGTAAGATTTAAGCCAGCTGAGCCAAGCTTTTTTTGTGGTTTGCCAGCTCTGATTTTAAAATCTCTGTGACATCTAAATTTGCACTTCCACAAGGCATGACAAGAAGACCAAGATTGCCTCACTGAAACTGTCAAA
Source organism: Gavia stellata (assembly GCF_030936135.1). Classification (NCBI taxonomy): domain Eukaryota; kingdom Metazoa; phylum Chordata; class Aves; order Gaviiformes; family Gaviidae; genus Gavia; species Gavia stellata. The sequence goes on from NC_082594.1 coordinate 72,085,736, forward strand.
TGAAACAAAATAAGAACTCAGTCTTGTCCTGCCAAACTTGGCTCACATCACTGCCTATCTTGCAAAATCAGATTCAATGTCTGTCATGCACTGGCAGGGAGGATCAAGCTCTAAATTTGAATGCCACCACCATGAATTACAGCGAAAAAGGTTAGAGATCAGCTTGGCTCTTGGGCATGCACAAAATTTGGGGAAATTCAAACATGGCACTTTCATCTCCATGTTCCTCAGTAGAAAACCTCTAAAAATAGACTGGAAAACAAACTTAAAATACAAGGGCATCCTCCTTGTCTCTTCATGTGGGTGCCGTGATTAAGCTAAGTTTTAGCTCTAGTAAATCTCCAAAGCCTGCCCTTTTCCACTGCTATCACCTTTTTCCAAGTCTAACAGTTTCTCTCTGTATCTACTGTAACTTTCTTAATCCCATCTTCTTGAAATCTTTGGTTACGTTTTTTTTCCCCTTGTGAACTGGAATTACTGTACGAACATATGTTTTGACTGGTATGGGAATATATCCCAATACAATCAATTCAGCAGTGCCAGCTGATTTGGGATGTAAAGATGGATTAGGTCCCACATCCCCAGGCTGGCTTTCCCTTGCCCCTGTCTCTCGTGAGCCGTCAGCCCATGTGCCGCTCCTCCTGCTGCAGAGAGCCCTCGCTGAAGCCAGCCACCATGCCTGAGCTTTCGCCTGGCGCAAGTGTGGCCACACAGCGTCTGTTTGCCTTCAGGCAAATTCATTCCAGCGTGCCTGTAAGAGAACGGTTAAATAACCAGCAGTCACAAATAATTCAGAGCACAAATTAGTGTCGTTTGTAATATTGCAACTATTAAAAACTGTAAGAGGAGAACATACCCTGCTTGTATGTCTCTCTCACACATGCATGCACGCATCCATGCACACACACAAACACAGACTCCCAGCCTCTCTAGGAGCTGCCTGTTGCTCTCTGCAAGGCAGAAGGTCAAGCTCACTTCGCTCCCCTTGGCCATTCAGCTCAGGCTGGGGTGGTGTCAACATGAGGAGCTGTGTGAAGAAGATGCTGCACACAGAGATGGATAACAGCAGAAACAGAGAGAGAGGCAGTTGAGAACATGTCAGAAAACAAAGGGAACATGAAAAGGGAAAGGGATTAAGGGAATAAAAAAGAAATTAATGAAGAAAAGAAACTGGGTAGAAAAAGGACATTATAAAGGGAGTAGCAGCTATACTAGAACATGGTGAGAAATAAGGAAAAAGAGACAGCAGCCATCCATCAAAACTAGCATTTAAGAAAAAGGGACTGGGGAACCACTGCTACAATTTCTCCTGCACCTAGGATGAAATCTCTCTCCTCTGAAGTCAGCAGGCATTTAGCCACTCATTTCTATCAACCTAGGCTGTTATGCCCTGTCTTTTTTTTTATTTCCTAGCACAATCTGAGCAGATACTTGGATATGACTATGCATCATAGTCGATTGACATAGCACCTCCCTGGGCAGAGTTACCACTATTTGGGGACTTCAGGCTTCTATTTCCCCTATTTTCACATATATGAGCTTTTGGAAAAAAATCTGCTTTAATTTCTGAGCTTTCAGACTTCCCAATAAATCTTGTAAAGCCTGTGGCACAACATTGATAATTTTTGCCTGCGATATCCTAAGCGTAAGCAGTGTTTCAACCAAGTTACCTTTTCCTGGATAAGACTACTTCTGTGGAGACAGAAGAGATTCTGTGGAGATTTTCCAAGGTGACCACTGCTTCACTTGCAATGACTGAGACCTTCCTCCAGTGTCACTGGAAATTAACCATTTTATTAATGTAAAGTACCAAGGACTTCCCTTCTGCTCGTATCCACTGAAAAGGATTAAAGTTAACTCATCTGCACTGAAACCCTGTGTGGTTGTTGGGCCCAGACTGCAGGAGAAATCTGAACAGATGCAGGACAGAAGACTCAACATTTACAGATATATAAAATTCTCTGTATGGTTAATACCCATGCTGATTATACAGTAATTTGGAGATCCAAATCACTTAGCAAGTATTAGCTACTTGATACAATGCCCCTGAGAGGTATTTAAGTAGAGCTAAGCAAGAATTATTATCTCTGTAGAACTGACAGGGAGACTGAGACTGAGATGTGGCTTGTTTGAAGACACACGGCAAGTCAGCTGCAAAGCCAGGATTAGTGCTTGGGTCTTTCACTCCCAGGTGCCATGTTCAAGTCACTAGACTGTGCTGCCCCTGAAGATTAATAAGGATTAATGGGCAAAGCAGAGGAGAAAGAACAATGTATGACAGAAATACGATAATAAAACTCCGGGGTGAAAAATGAATACAGAGGTGTTGAAAGGCCTGGAGAAATCATGAAATCCAGAAAGAGTTTTACAGGTTCTTAAAAGATGTGGCTCTGATGATAACCAACTCCAAAAGGGGAAGGTCTTACAGCCTGTAAATCTTAAACAGGTCTTTTAAGTCTTACAGCCTGCAAATCTTAAATAAATATCAACAGGACAGTGAAAATCACATTCACACATTTATATTGCAAATTTACAGAGAAACACTCAAGCTGCAGTTTCCAAGTGATTTTAAATCCCTCATAAATGCACACTGGAAAGCAATCCTCAAACACAGCCCCTAGGAACAGTGAGGAGCACAGAATAACGCAGTGAGAGGAGGCGCATTAGGAATCACTTACGATAAATTGCCTGACCTGAGCTCCTCGAGCAACTTCTTGTGGCCACAAGACACTCACTGTCATTTAAACAGGATGGGTCTGTAGGTGCGAGAGGGTTTCATTACCTCCGGTTTGAGCCCTGATGAGAGCATCGTTGCAACACTCTGCAGCTCTGTACTCTTCAAGGAGAACACCGAAAACTGAAGAGGGTTTCAAGACAAGGGAGAAGGATGCCTAACACGTTCAGAAAACATGCCTTGGAGTGAAAGATATCTGCGCAATGAACTGAGCTTGTCTGAAGCAGGGCTGGTGGCTGGCTTGATCACAGTCTATAAACACGTGCGCAGGGAGCAGAGCGGTGAGGCTGGAAGGCAGCTCTGTCTCACAGGCAAAGGTATAACTTCCAGTGCAAGAAGTTGCCTATAAACAGAGTGGGACTATACGCACATCTTAACTCGGAAGATGAAAAACCGTGCACGTGGTTTGACTGAGGTGGGTTCACCATAAGAGGATTATCCAGAAGTTTTGCTCCAGGTACACAACAGTTCCCAGATCTGAAGCAGAAAAAAAGCTCTGGAGAGTCCTGTGGCCCAAGTTACGGCATACGGTCAGGTTGTGCCCTTCACAAAATTTTCTTCCTGGCTTCACTAGCTTAGGAATAAACTGCATTTATGCTAAAAACAAACAAAACCTTAGGAAATTAGAACAGAATCAACATGGAAGACATATGAAGAATGAAACATGAAAGAAGACATATATAAAAATATTTGTTCTGGTCTGGTTCCCAAATGGCAGTATATAGTAATGACATCTTTCCTTAACCCTGGCTTGGAAAAAGTGCATCTACAGCTCACTAACTGCAGTCTAATACAGGGTGACATCCAGCAGTCTGGGTGGTTGCTAATATGGGAGATGCTCACTTAGAGCATAAATGGTTCACTGCACAGTTCCAGGGCAACACCTACCGCCTGAGGAAGACAAACAAGATGCTCTGGAAGCAATGCAATTTACTCATGCACAGGCAGTATGTATTGTTCCAGTGTCACCGAAGAAATGGTTTAAATTCTCACCTTGTATACACCTGCACCATCTCAGTGAAGTCTCTGGTATAACTGGTGTAACTCCATACTGTTGCTGTAACTGAGCTCTCTTGCAGTGACAGCAATTAATCCACAGGACAGGAAAAATGGAAAACAAAATGTCTGAATCTGCCAACGGTCCATTTATTGCCTTTTATTAGCCAAAGTGTGCCATGGGTGAGGTATAGGAAAATGTATCCACAGTCAGCCGGCAGTGCCTCCAAGACACTCTTCCAAGCCCAGCAGAACATTCTGCAGTAGTTCTCATGTGTTTCTTATCCAAAAATGTGTGCAAGCCCAGCAGTTTATGAAGCAATTCCACTCCAACCAGTTTAAAAAAAAATAAAAAATAAAAAAACGGAGGGATTTCTTAACACTCCTGTATCTCCAGCTCAATAGCTGTATTCAACCCATTCTGCTCAGTGCTCAGTCCCAATTACAATGAAAGTATTTAATTTCCTCTTTGATTTCCCTCTAACAACAGATTGCAACTTGTGACACTTCAAGTAATTTTGGTAGCTCATTTAAGACACACTGAAACCTGAATATCTGCTGATGATGTTCCCAAGCTCTGGCTCATTACAGTAAAGGATGGAGAAAGGAGATGCAATCTCTGGCGATTGAGAACCTGAACATGATTACTGCTGGCTGAAAACTTGTTTTGTCCCAGTAGTCTTGGGGTACAGCTAGAATCTTTAATGAATGACTAATGAACTACAGGCAGATCAATGAAACTCTGCCCTAAATGTATCTATAACCAACTCAGGTGGGGGACAAAGAAGTCTAACCAGCCATTATCCTGTAATTTACAACTCTTGACGTAGTGAAAAGGAGTAATTAATCTCATTTACTATGGCTGGTTTCTCAAGCCCAAGTACCTGAGTCACCTAAGTGATTTTTTTTTTTCCCTTCCCTTTCCCCTATTCAGCATTAAAGTTATTATGTGGTAGGTTGGCCTCCAATATCCATGTTCATATCAAGGAGAACCGTCCTCCCATCAGTAACCCCACTGACTCCAAGAACTGAAAATTCAGGACTATACTCATTATTGGTGAACACATCAAAGTATAACTCAATCACTTACCAAGAGAATATTAAGCTTCCCATAAAGCACTTTTTAGTGGTAAGTCTTGGAGATCTTTAAATTCCGTCAGCAATATCAAACTTCAAAATTATTTCTTATCCCTAATTTCTATAACCAACATAGTCACTTACTTCCAGGAATAATAAAGACTGTAGAACATATTCTCATCTTTCTTGATGGATGATGAGTTGGCCTCAGTAAAGTTGTTAACGATGTAAAATAAAATGCAAATTAAATAGCACAATCAAAATCAAGCTATTAAAAAAATAGTCATGCAGGCAGTATATGATACTAAGTACCACCCTTTTGCTTACATTGTTACATAGATAATACAATCATATTAGAAACATAGTAAATCACAGAAAGCTGTTTCGCTTGCCAGGAGTTTCTCAAACTATGGGTCACGACCCTCCATGGAGATTCATAAATAAGTTTGTTTGGGGTCACAAAAAAAACTGTTAGCGAGAATCAAGGGCAGATATTTCCCCCTAAGTTGATCAGTCCAATCCTCTAGCAAGGGAACAAGAGAGCAGACTGTAATTAGTGGCTGCAAGTATTTATACTTGCTAGGGAACTGCTGACTACTTTTAATTACAACAGCTCACTTTCTCCAGGAGAGGGAAGCAATATAGGCTAGAATTAAAATTGCCAGATAGTTGCTAACTGCCTTTCATTGCAGGCAATAGATCTGTTTCTCCAGGGAGGAAGAATAAACTTGTGACTGGATCTTTTTCCCCCCTCATTTAGAAATGGGGCCATTACCAACTCAGGGGGTCAAATAAATATGCAATCAAACACAGTTATATTTTCAAACCATATAAGAAAGAAATCAATAGTCTCATTTATAGAATATGTGACCACCAGGAAAAGAGTGAGGTGCCCCATGCAATCTGCATTGCATCCTGGTGAAGAAGGACAATTACTAAAAGACTTAAAATGAGAAGCTAATTGAAAAAGTAGAATGATCTCACTGAAAAGCACTTGTACATTTCTCTCTGCTGCCCTGCCTGTCATCTGAACCCATGTTCTTGCCCAGAATGGATCACCTTTTCGAAGCTGTCAACAACTGGATGTACCAACATGGAAACTGAAGATTGGCGCCTGAGGTTGCAGTCCCACACCACAGGGCCTGGCTTGGTTAGCACTGATGAAAGTCCTCTCCTCTTCCCTCCTGAGGGCAGCTTTCATTGAGATGGGAAGAGAAAGTATCCAGCTTTTCTCCCTCTCTCAAAATTAGGCGGTTTAGGGAAATACAAGAGTGATATGCACCCCACATCCCCATCTTAGGGGCCTTTAGTGTCACCAAAGTCCATGTTTGTTTTCTTGAGGTCTCCGTGAGGTACATGAGGCCTGTGGCTACAGAGCAGCCTGTCTCCTTCAGTGCCCTCTGGCTATTGCAGCCACCACAAACCTTGCTGCAGGAGTGCTCTGCAGCTCCCCAGCAGGGAGTGAGAGCAATGTCAGGTGAAAGCAACCTCACTGGCAGACATGCCCTTATCTCAGCAGCGAGGGTCTCTGTCGCACACTGCCCCCACAGTCCCCTTCCCATTCTCACACCGCACCCTGCGATGTGACACCCCCTCCCTGGGGCAGCAGCTCACAGAAGAGATCCAGTTTGCAAATAATGTGGGGAAAAAGAAAAAGAAAAGAAGACGGAAAAATGTTATTTTTCAGGTGGATCAGTTTTCCAGCCTGTTGCATTGCACAACCACATGAGCACCTGTGACGGCCTGAGCCCAGAGTGGGAAACATTAGAAGTGGCTTAAACAGCACTGCCACGCAGTGGCTGCTTGTGAGGGAAAGACTAGCCCTGGCTGCTGGTGGGAGAGAAGAAGGAGAGGCAACCTGAACGGTGTCTGCACATCTTGGCCATGGAAAAGGGCTCTGATAGTGAGAGGAAGCTCCTGAGTTTTGGAGGCAAAAGCATAACAGAGCGCAGGGGTCAAGATCGAAGCTGGGCAGCTTGAAACTCAAAATGGACATAGCTTCCTGCTAGTGATGGTGATTGGATGTGGGAGGAGATGAACTTGTGTTGGGACAGGGCATTAAAGAACAGATTAAGCCATAAGACCTTTTGGGTCTCTCCTGCATTTGTGTATAAGAAGTGGGATGAAATTGTCATAACAAGCCCCTTGCAGAGGAGAGAGTAAAAATGGTGCCAGCCCGCTGAACCGGAGAGTGGCTGCTCCCATTAAGGCCTGCCCTGTACCCAGTGGACTGGACAGGGTTGTATCCAAAGTGCGTGCAAATAGGATGACCTACTGGAGACAGTGAAAAGTACCAGACTCCCCGTATTATTTTCCTAACACTAAAACCAGCATGAACATGCCATGGGCACACTCCCACTCCCACTGCAGAAAGTCAATGCTAAGGAAAAACACCTGCGAGCCATGCCAGACACGGGAGATGCGGCATAACCCTTGTCTCCTGACAATTTGATACGTGATACACAGCAAAATACTTCTCCCCAGGGAACCCAGGAGGCCCAAGTTACTGCAGAAAGTTCCCTGAGCAGAAATCCTGCTTCCAAAATCAAGTAGAAAACCTTCCCAAAGCATTTCTGCGCTCCTGTCAGATCTGCAGGGATTCACTCAGGAGATCTTTTCACACCTTTCTGTGAAATGCTCCATAACTGCAACTGTACACCAGGTTTTATCAAGTTTTTCTTTGCAGCCTGTCAGCAGCATTTTGACTAGCCAGAAAGGTTACCTCCATGCTCTCCAGTTCTGAGCAGGATGCCTGCAAGCCATGCAGCTTGTTCAGGGATAAGGATGCAGCCCCCAGCAGCCTCAGAAGCCAGGGAGAATGGTTTCAAAAACATATTTACTGATAATTGCAAAGAGAAAAATCAATGTTTAATTCCCTGCCCCTTGACTCGTCATACTGCTTAGCTTTGTGTCCCTTCTGTGCCAGGTGAGGCACGGCCTGATCAGGTACGTCTGGGAAGGGGACGCTCTGGGCAGCTCCAAGTAGAATGGAGGCTTTAAAGTAGATTTTCAAAATGTTACGGATTTCATCTTTGCTTAGCAGCTGGTTACTGTGCCGAAGCTATGAATCACACCACTTGAAGTGATTGAAGGAGGGGAAAGAATAATAATAATAAAGTGGCAAACTAGCTCAGGGATAGGCTTGGGAGTCCTATTAAACTTGAGAGGCTATGATTTCTATTCCCAGAACTGCTGGTTAACACAAGAACAAGCACCATGCTTCCCCACCCCATCCAAAGAGTTGTACTAGGCAAAAACTGAGGAGCAAACCAGCAACAGGTCAATCCTGTACTGTGTAGTCAGAAGTTGCCAGCAGATTAACATGGCAGCGCTCATGAAAAGTCTGCAGCAGCTCTGGCAAGCTTTGCAAAATTTATAATTATAGCTACTGGCTTCATCGCAAAAGGAACCAAATATGTGATGTTTGTTTCTGTGGAAGAATGGGAGGAGACTAATGGTAAAGGAGAGGGAGTGGGAGTGCGGAAGCGGGGAGAGGGGAAGGCAGAGAACCGAGCCCTGCCGAGTTTTCAGGGACCCGCAGAAAAAATCATCTAAATAGAGTAGTTCAGACCTCAAATACTGTGCGGTGCTTTGACAATCTTCTGGCTTATGGCGTACTTAACAAAGTGTTCTTACATTTACTAGGCTGGAATGTCCATTTGACTATAGACTCTCTGCTACTTTGCTTGTACTTCTAACATTTTGGACACGTGACAAAAATGTGTGTAACGCATTTTTTAAAGTGTTGATTGTGCTCATAATTTTCAAGTCAGAATATAAAATAAACATCTCTGCCCTTTCTTCCAGCAGGCAGCACAGAGATCTGCTCTCCGCGTTCTATCTGACAGGTACATTTTGTCATTTTTATGAACTATAAATTGCTTTATGAAACGTTGAGCCCTATTTATTGTGGCATATAACTCATAATCGGATTTTGTCCCCAAAGTATCTGTGAACTGGGATGTTAAACATTTTGCATGCTTGGATTTGTCATGCATGTGTAGAGTTTATTACTGCAAAAATCACAGTCTTGTTGTATTTCATACAGAGTATGCAGAATCCCTTGTTGTGATACCAAACGAGAGATAAGAAACTTACTGGAGAAGGCATGAATGATGCAGTAAATTCTGAGCTTTAGAGTTTGCTGAGATATATCTGAGCTCATTTTTCAGCAATAAGTACTTCATTTATTCCGAGATGTTCTCTTCTGACTTTTTCCAGATCCATTCCCTGGGAATTACTCTTCTTTTGATGAGATTGTCTGTACGTTTTATGCACAAAAACAATGCCCTTTTTTACCCCTTAAGTTTTGAGGGGGTTGGTATTTTGGAGGAATTTAATTCATTTTTTCACTTCTGGAAATGCAGCAGTGCTCCAGGCAGATAAGCAGGGGACCAAATCCTTAGACAGTGTTCAGGTTTTACTCAGCTCTTTTTCAAGCAAAATTCCATTAACTTCAATGGGAAACTTGCCCAAGTGAGGAATTCAGGATTTGGGCCATAGTAAATGTTATAGTTGGGCCGTAGGTCTGCACAGGTATTTACCTTAAATGACTTTTATGAAAGAGGATTGATTGAAATATAAGGTAGCTTTCTAAGACGGTCCTGATTTCTTTTCCAGTTTTGGGAACAAGGGGAGGGAAGGGGGAGGAGAGACTGTACATTTTAGTGCCTGTGAAAAAGAACTAGCAGATTTACATTTATCCACAAATGAGGTACTGTGTCATGCAGGCTGACACAGAGTAAATTTCCCCATGCCTTGTTGGCAACCCCCTCTGCTCCGTCTGGCCCCCCGCCCCCCGCCTCCCTGGGAATAAGCGGTAATTGACTCTGGAAGCCAGCTCAGGCCAGGATTTCTCCAGAGCAGAGCCTGTCACTTAGGCTGAATTATATGTTGTGCATGGATGAATAACATTTCTCTCTGCTCGGAGGCTAAGACCGCCAAAATTATCGACCTTCCCCCCCCAAGTTTACAAACACCGTTTTGTTTAGAATTCCCTCCCCCCCTTTAAGGAAAAAGACTCCCGAGTGAAATGTATGGGATGCGGGTGAAATCGCTGGCGCAGTTGTAGGGCACACAAGTATTTGCTGTAACTGGGATGAATGCAAAAAGAAAGGGGGGTCAGAGTCAGCATTATGCCCCTCTCCTCGGAGGTGTGCAAGCTCGCCCCTGAGGCAAAGCCGCTTTTGCACTGGGTGGGGGCAACGCCGTGACCAAAGAAAATGTGGGGGGGGGTTTCTTAGCATCCTTCCCGTGGGCTGAATGAGGGACATTCCTGCAGGACTGCCCCTGGAGGTAGTTAATAAGCCCCAAATCCCGCACTGCACTTTCTGTCTCCCCTAGAAAGAAAAGTGGCGGTGATGGATAGATGGTCCATACCTCATGGCGGGGGGTGAGGGAGCTGGGCGCAGTCTGCCCTCCTCCTCCGGGCAAAAGGGCTGAAATGTTGCCCGCCACACCTCAGATTTAGTATTTACGATCAGATACTCCCCTCTCTGTCCCTAAAAGCATGCCCAGAGACTACAGCTTTCCCACCTGCTCTGCAAACGTTCGGCCATCAGGGCACCCTCCTCCCCTCCCGGAGGGGGTGCTGGGGAGGCCCCGGTGCACCCTGCGGGGGGGTGCCTCCCTGCCGCCCGCAGCCTCACTGCAGAGGGCAAACAGGAGGGCAGGGGGCCAAAAACCCACACTGTGATGGCAGTTTCTGTCTGGTCTTGGCTGAAGTGAGGATGCCTCATATTGCTGCTCGTTACTTGTGTCCCAATAGCAACTAAGAGCTCCCGGTCATACGCCAGCACTTCCCAGTGCCAAGGGAGATGGTAGCCTAAATAAAGCTGTCAGTAATTTCACCCATTATTTTTTTGGAAAAATATTCCTCCAGCAGTTCCTGTTGCAGTTTTTGCTTACAGGTTCTGTTAGAAAGGTAACAGTAGTTACCTAAACTGAAGGGGGGGGGGGGGGGGGGGAGGAAAAAAAAAAAAAGAAGAGAGGTTTTAAACCTGTAGCCATTGATTTCTTTAGTGTATTGCACTCAGCCTTGTTTCCAGAATGACACAGTAACCCCCAGCAGATTTATGTGCAAACACAAAGATTAGTGACCCAGAAGCTTGACTGAAACAGCTTTTCTGCTTCCAGAAGACAGGTTGCTCTGCACGTGCACCAACTATTTTGTCAGGAAAGATGCACTGGCCCCATTAGCTTTTCATTCTCTCATGAAAAACCCTCGGTGTTTATACAGCACAGCTTGGTTTTAATTTTATTGTGCTCTTCAGTAAAGAGGTCTAACTATTGAGATTGCTCAGTTTCTGGGACAGAGGAGAGCAAGAACTTAACTCATATACCTTAATGATATAGTGCTAGCATATCTTCAATGGTCTGACTCTCATATCCGCTGCCTGAATAGCTTTCAAATGAAGAAAAATGTCTGTAACTAAAATATTCAGTGTGTTCTGTTGTTATTTAACAGTAAGCAGCATGGTTAAGCCAGGTCTTAAACCTGCCTAATCCCACTGAGCTAAATAGATTTTATTATTGGCTCCCATGGTCTCAGAACTCTGACCTTAAGGCTGAAGTTAAAAGCTAGTTTTTTGCAGTCTGTTCCACTAACCCAGAAGCACTTGCTTGCTGGATACATTTGCAATGGAGAATGTCCAGCTGTAAATTACAGCTGTTTGTAATCGTACCCAAACACAACACTCATTATTATTCTTTTGTTCTTTTTAGGCTGAAAAGCCCACCGTGAGGGAGACCGCACAGTACTTAATCCACACATTAAATTTACTCGCAGCTCATATTCATGTGCAAGATAAGATTTTCCATGAAGTAAAGATTTACAGTGGTCCTAGGGCACTTTTATTCCCCTAGCTACTTTTATTTCTCTGTGCTGTAGTGTAGGCCAAGTAGGTCTGCCTAAGAGTTTTGAATGCTTAGAGGAAAGTGTTGTGCCACCGCTGAATTTCCTCTCTCGTAATAGGGGAAAGATAGCTCATTCACTGCAGTGCTTGGGTGGTACTTATGAGACATGCTTAATTCACAGTTGTGGTCTGTTACACTTTCTGCATACTTACGCTGGAGGATGCAGGCAGACCCTGCTAGCTGTGCCCGCACCAACCTCAGCACAGGCTTGTAGGGGAGAGGGAGAGCTGAACCCACTCAGCCCAGCAGTGCTGGCAAGCCTGCCCATCCCAGCTGATAACTCCTGTAAAGAGTCCAGCTCACTAGCTTACACTCAGCACCTGATTAATATATACATGTCATCCAGACCTGAACTGTTAGGTACAGGCTATGATAAACCTTCTTGATTTACCACCTTGGGCTGTTGATAGACAAGGTGTCTCAACACTATCATCCATTTGGCAGTGCAGACAAGCTCCATTCATGGTGGTTGGTGAGTTACACAGCCTGTCTGCCTTCCTGTCAGGTGGAAGGGGTAGTACTTTGCATTTCCGTGTAGCCATGCCTTATCTGTCCGTGTTTGATCACGGTTAGGACATTGAAATGCAGGCTGTGCCAGCCATCAGCTGGTTTACCCTAATGAGTCTGGCCGTTGCACTTAAGATCCTGAAAGGCAAACAAATACTCCCTGTTGTCCTCTGAAGCGGTGAAGGCTTCGAGGAGCTGAGCAGCAGGTCATACATCTGTGGGGAGAGAGATGTTTGCAAGCAGAGGTGCTGCTGCACCACCTCTCACAGGTGTGTGCGTGCATTTAGCACTCAGCTGCAAGGAAAATCAAACAGAAAAGGTTGACCTGGGACAATCCCCTCCATTCCCCTGATATTGTAAGCAGCCACGGGATCGAGGATTAGTCCAGTGGGATCTGTAGCATGGCTCTTCTTCAGACAAAGCCACATTGAGATACTCCATTTGGGTTAGGAGGCCTGGGGAGGGACTGCATGTAAAGCGTTAAGGCAACAATAAGAGGCAATTTAGACTTTTAATAGATCACTTAAAGCAGGGAAGGCAGCTTTCCAAGCAGCCTTAAAATTTTCGGTGGAAGGAGCCAAAGATTTCTTGTTCTCAAGTATCTGCTTGAGCTGTGATTAAGCAAAGCAGTTAAATTTGTGATACGCTGAAGTAAAGAAATAGTCCAGTGGCAGCTAGCAAAAATACTCATGTGCTTTGTGTCACTCACATACTTATGTTTGTGCTGGACTGAGTTTTTTGATAACATCGCCTTTCACACCATGAGACCTTCTCCACGTGAGAAGCTACGTGGTCAGCTTATCAGCAGAGTGACTCAGCTGGCTGGCTGGCCGGAAAGGCTTCATGTGACAGGTCTGGGTAATCAGTGACAGCCGAGGGGAAGCCTTGGCTCGGGACAGCTGATCTCAGTCCCAGCAGAGGGTGGCGGAACTGAGATCATGGGCTCCACAGGAGACAAAGGTTGGCAGGAGAAGAGTGTACACACACGGGGTTCACGGCCACAGAAACAAACACGCGGCTCTCACAGCCGTAGCACATTGCTTAAACTTTCTGGATTATCTTTGAGAGGAAAAAGAGAATACCTCCAACAGGGGATATGGATTTATCATTTATGCCTTACATGAAAGCTTGGCTGTTTGGAAAAGCTGGTGTCCCATATTTGCAGCCCTCCCACAGGGTACAGGGTAGCCAAGGGTGACTGCTGCTAGAAATGGTCTAGAGTTTCTCAGCCTTCCTAGTTAGAGAGCTTGAAGGAGGAAGAGTAATGATACGGCTTGTATTTAGGACACTATTTCCAGTATTGGAGAGTGTTGTGAGTTAGTGAAAAGCGGCTTTGAAAGAAGAGCCTGTGTGGACAGCTTGGAGTGAAAAGGAATAGATATCTCTGTAAAACTGGGACTCCATTTCCCTTTATTTAACTTATGAGCAAGGTCTGTAGCACTCGTCTGTTCGCTGTTGGATGTTTTCCCATACCTTGACTGTTGCTGGTGTTTGTTTAGAGTTGTTCTACCATAGCACCGGAGATGTGATTTGGATGGATTGCAACGCTGCGTGAGAAGGTGGAGCAGAGCTGTCCCAGGGAATTGTAACAATTTTGAGCCCTAGCTAGTGATACTAAATACTGAAATCCCTTTGGTGTTTAGAGAAAGAAAAAGAAAAGTTAAGAGGTATTTTTTCTTCAAGGAACTGGTAGCATTTTGCTATCATGACAGCCAAACATTTCCCACCTCCCTATGGAAAACCCCATGCATTCTCAATAGCTCCCCACAGATACCCAAGGGGAGATGATCGGTTCCAGTTCCCAGAAACATTTGCATTTTGAAAAATATCTACCTGCTAAAAGAAAGGTCTGAGTAGTAATTTCTCACGTATTTTCTTTGGCTTGCTAGGTCTTTTAAGAATCAGTGTGTGGATAATTACAGAATTAACGTGAGGGGGAAAAGAGACAAGGTGCAGGTCTGTGGTCTTTTGCATATTAGTAAGGAGAAAACAGGTCCCATTGCTGGCTGGCAGCATGAAGAATATGCAAAGCGCTATTGGGAAGAAGAGTGTATATGTGTGCAGCATATGAAGTGCCTCAGAATATGATTAACCTCACTGGGTATGTAGTAAATAGTAGATAACTGTGATCAAAAAAGTATTCATGTGATTTATCAAACTGAGCAACTGTGCATTTTGCAGTGAAGCAGGAGGTCAATCCTGAAATCTAGGGCAAGTAGAGCAATAGGAAATTGCAGGGACTAAAAAGTTAATCATACCGTTGGACCGCTTCCATCTGGTTTTGAAAGACAGTCAGTACAGTGCTAGCGAGGATGCTTCACGGCAACAGATCAGGAATTAATTTTCTCAGCAAATCTTCAGCTATCATGTGTGGTAACACAGGCTTATAAAAATGTAATTTAATTTCTTGGGAATAAATCACATAGGACAAGAAGTGTGAGAGTGTTTGTTTAACGTGTGTATCTGAGGCAAAAAAAAAAAAAAAAAGAGTGAGAGTAGGAGAAACAGCAAAAATCCAAGAGGAAACAAACATTAACGATATGAAACCTGGAAGGCATAAATGGCTGTCCGGTTAAATTGTGCAGGTAATTGTCTTTGAAAAATCAGTTTGCAGTTGGGAAACTTCTACATTTTTATGACCCTTGGAGGCATAATCTTGTCTAACCTGTCTGTCCATCTTCATCAGTGTGGGTCAAAGGAGCACTGACTTAAAGTATTGTTGAATTGATGCTGTGAACACCACTCCCATATATCATGAGTACATAGCTATGGGCAGTGAATTTGTTAATGAATTCTGTGTTTTCCTTATTATTGATATTACTTACGATATTTCAATGAGACTTGAACATTATGCTCCCTTTGGGCAATGACAGTCCCTCTAGGCAATGAATATGTTGTAAAACAAAGGGGATTTTAACCTTGATAGTAACTCCGGTAGCTGCAACTTGCTTTATTGGAAGAGGGAGGAGGACAGTTACTTGACAACATTATGCCTTCCTTTCTTCAGCAGTGGGATAAGAGAATAGAGAGACCTGTACTACAAATGATCTATTGTGCTATTTTTAGTGCTATGCTGCAAAAGTGAAATCTTATAAATACATTTGTATCTATTTCCTGGCAGTCTGAAGAAAGAGAGCTCAGGTTTACACAGCACCAAGAGCAGGAAACCAGGGACCATGCTGTTCCCACAAATCACCACCTTTTCATTACCACCTTATTTTAAGAAAAGATGAACATTCGTAGCAAGCAGCGGCACCTCAGCCTGGTCCAGTTACAGGACATTAGCTTGGGACTTCTGACCCTTGTTTGTGAGTCGTGTCCTAGCTGCAGCTGAAGGAGTCTCCAGAGCGGGTGCAGCAATGCAAAGGAGGAATTTCAGTTCCCTTTCAGTGAGGCAGTAGTCCATGCAGCAGATGGAAGGAGATTCCCCCCTTGAAGCTTTAATCGCTCACTTATCAGCCAGGCACAACAGGGTGTTCTGGCATCAGCTCCATGGATGACATGCTCACTCCAGTCGGTTTTCCTGCCTCTTGGAAAGGTGGTTTAGAAATCCCAGCTGAACTTTTGGGTTTGCCTTTGTCACTGGTAAGGCTATCTGCCTACTGCCCTCTGTATTTTTTAATTTTGGTTTCAAGAGCATTTTCTCCTTGCTCTCGGTTTTGACCCTGGCAACAATGGAGGCAAAAAGGAAAGGGGAGCTCTGGTTTGCTTGGGGGAGAGCAGGCATGTTCGGCTGGAGGCCAGTCCCACGACAGAGCTATGCTTGTGCCCAGGATGGGTGAGGAACTCCTCAGTACGGTGTCCTCATGTGACCCTGGTGGGGACAACACACGGTCTGTAGCTTGGCTGGCCCTTTGCTCTTTGAAGGGTGAAGAGGACACTACGCAGAAGCAGAACTGTGGCCAGTTTCTTTGCAGGCAAAAAAAAGAGGTGAGTATGTACAAAGAAAGAGGAGCCCTGTGATTTCCCCATGGGGATTAGTGTGTGGCTGAATCAGGCCTGAGATACTCCTGCAAGGAAATCACATTGTCATGGGCTGAGATACTTTGCTCCCCCATGCAGTCTCATCCAGGTGTCTCCTCTTTTTTTTCCCTGACTGCCTCAGTTTTGATGTTGGTTGCAGGAAAACTTTTATCCTTTCCTCAGTCCTTGCCTTGTAGAAGAATTGGACTTACTCTGCCATTGTGGAAGGGTTCACACTGTTCTAGGTTTCTTGCATGTCAGTGAATGAAAATGTAAGTGTGATCTTTGAACAGCCTGGGCTTCCTCCCAGATCAAAACTGGAACATTTGAGAAATCTGAGAGAGCTCTTAGGATGGATGAGCAGTTTCCCACTTAGCTATTTCCCATATGCTGGTGTGAAGGTACAGCAGCAGTACAGTAGGGTCCTATAGCTTGGTGTGATCCACCAAATCTCATACAGATGCTTTACCTTGAAAAATATCACAGCTGAAAGGTTTCAGGCATGTTTGGTAGCACCTCTAGAGAAGTCCTTGGCTAAGAAAGCCTTGGGAAAGACTCACATCCAGAACTTTCTAAGAAAAGGATCAGATTCATAAAACTATTTTTATCTCCTCCCAGACTCTTACTCCTTTGGCAATGCTTTCATCTTCCTCCCTTATCAGAAAGAATCAGTGCATGCTGGGAGATACATGCAGGCCATCTCATGGCTACCTGAGATTTTGGGCCAAAAAAATACCATCTAAGTCTCCTGAGGACCACCATCTGTACTTGTAACCAAATTCCTATTGAAAAGTCTGTGAAGGGGATACTCTTCCACAGCCTCATTACAGACCCCCATCAATCTTACTCCCAGAATCCTGGAGATCCTAGTGGTTGCAAAAGTCTCTCCCCATCCAAGGAATTGTTTCTTTTCTTCCTAAAAAACAAAACAAAACAAAACAAAACAAAACAAAACAAAACAAAACAAAACAAAACAAACAAACAAAACAAACTCCTTTTTTTCTGTGCAGTGCATTGAAATCTAGATACTGAAGCAAGGCCATATTCAGAGAACTTCTATGTCCTGCAGAGCTTCCGAGGTAGGGACTTGGCCCCTTATTCCTGATATACCAAATTAAAAATGTTGGGAGTTTTTCATGAGCAAGGCATGTTATACCTAGCTACAGGGCTTGAGCTGGTTAAAGAGGAATACTTTTTCCATGCATGTGAAAAGTCTTTCATGCAGACATCAGGAGAAGGAGGTATGTTTATACACTTTTCAGCCAATGCTGACAAATTGGCTTTACATGCAAACCTTTTGGTTTACCCAAGCAGTTTGTGGCAGCAGGGAGCATTTTTTCATGCTAAATGTGAAAAGTAAATAGAAAAATGACAAGTTTCTGGTTTAGTTTGATTGAGAGATTTTTTTTCTGCGTGAAATGAAAGCTTAAATCATGTAATTGTTTTTAACATTTTGAGTCCCACAGTAATTCTCTTTGCGGTTCATCGATGGCTCTGATCGGTGCACACTAGCAATGATTCTTACTTTACACTGACTCCAGACTTTGAACTCTGTTTTAAACTTCAGTGATCAGATTTTCACTGGTACAAAAAGAAGTAGCTTCACTGATTTAAGTAGCGTTATCCCAATTTTCACCCACTGAGGATTTGCACTTAGCATTTTGGAAATAATTCCAGCTTTTAAAAATCACAACCCTGTCTATTTGCTCTTCCAAAGGTTGCCCAAGTGAATTATTTTAAAGGAACGCACCCGGCTTGCGTTCAGACATCAGGATCTGGTTAAAGTTCCACTTTAACTCAGCCTGACTATCTACCAGCTCCCCCGACACCCTCACTGGCAACCTGATGAGTAGGGCTCCAGGGAAGGTATTTGGGCTCCCAAACCATTGGAGCTTTTATGATGCAAACCAAGACCCCAAAATCTCAAATGGCTCAGTTTCCAAAGTTGCAAGGGGTTTTTTTGCTTAGTCAGCATTTCCAGAAGGTCTATCTCGTGACATTTTCTTTACAAATGAACAAACACTTTCTGCTTTATTTTTCATTATTATTGCTTTCTTTTGGGGTTCTGTTTCATGGGAAAATTCAGAATTGGAGAGCTTTGTTACAAATTGGAATGGCATGAAATTTCAAAATCCTCCTCAAAGTGGAAGATCTTCCTTCTCTCAAGGACTCTATTTATAGCAGGCTGCCCTTTTTGCAGTCAGAGAGGGGCCAGATCATATTATGGCTGTGTGCTCTCATATGTTTTTAACTTAGATGTAAAATTAGGTCTGGCTTGAAACTAAGTGTAAAGAGTCTAAGTTCAGATATTACATTTTTATAACCTGAAAATTATATCATTTTGAAAGGCAGAAATAAACATAAATTACTTAAATTAAATTAGGTATTTTTCCATGGGGTATGATTTAAACGAGACACATGCTATCTTTAATATAGTCTGCAATCTTCTGGCATTTTAGGAAAAAAGAAAATTATTTATTTTAAAGGTAGGTATTTTATAACTAATGAAATTTACTTTGCATACCAGTGTATCTTCTGTATTAGATGGCTATAAAGATTTTAAAGGTCTTTTTCATTCTTGATTCAGGCACATAACTTCTCTTCATGCTGAGGGACTGCCTCTCACACACGCATTCACACGGAAGAGAATAGGCCCTTCTCTGTGGAAAGCTAGCAGCCAAATAATTCACAAATAGCTCTCACCTATTATTTACTGGCACAATCAAGCATAACTGCTCTAAATGAACAAACAGTTTGTCAAATAAAAAAAACAGGAGAGCAGGATTTAAGAATCCCATGATTCTGATTTACACAACAGATAAAAATCACCCCAGAAAAGTCGTAGAGACCTGCCAAGTAAATTTCTTGCTTTGCAATGATCCTTTAAGACACTTTAATATGCTTTTGAGAGGATCTGCTCTGGCTCTGGCGTCACGCGTACCAGGGGAGGTCTGTGTTGTTTCATAGCCGGGCAGGTGATGGCTGCTGGCAGTGCAGGCGCTGGCGATGGGGCAGCTAGAGCCTGGCTCTCAGCAGCCCTGCGGGACTTTTCTTGCCATTCCCATCTTCCTTTTTCTTCCTTCCTACAGCCTCTTTAGAGAGAAAAGAGGAAAACCAGACAAAGAGCCTCTGTCACTGGCATCTTCCCCCACTTGGCCCCAGATATCCGCGACTTTGGCTCTACCTTATCCCAGAGCCTCTGTTGCCACTTGCTATCTTGCTTGCCCAATCTGCCCTTTCCCCATTCTTCAAAGCCACCCTGACCCCACCAGGTTGCCTGGAGCCCTCCCTGGGACCCCCATCTCCCACTAGTCTCCTCCAGCTGCCCCCAGTCTCAGGGCCACAGAGTGGGAGACAAGTCCCCGCTGGCCTTTTGCTGGCATGTGGTGGGACGCAGCCCAGACGGACAGTGGTGGGGGGCCGGCACTGCCACCCACCCAGCCAGGGCTGCCCCTCGGCTGCTGGCCCTGGAGTGGGGCAGCCACGCCATCCACCGGACACGGGGGATTTCTGCCTGCACCTTGAGTCTTCTCCGTTCAGTTCCCTGCAATAACTATCACTCTTCCCTGCTAATAATGCCCTCGAATACTGACTTCCTGAAGCCACTTCTTTTAGGGTCATGATGTCCCTTTTTCTAAAACTTAATAAGCTTGATACTGACCATGTGGAGTTAGAGTAGGTTTGTAAATACTTGTATCTTCAGTATTATTCCTTTGATAGCAGACACTAGGACAATATTTCCCACATTAAAAAGGCTCTTGGGAAGGGTTTAGGAACTCTGGCCAGGCAAAAATAGTTGCCTGAAGGAAGAGGAAAAACCTTGGAGAATTACCAGACTCTTTTTTTAAATTTTGAGACAAATGGACTTTTCAAACTTTGCCCTGAAAAGAGATCTGGTCATGACCTACAATAAATCTCATATGGCCATTTAAAACCTCACAGTGCTCTGGTTAAACAGCATTGCACCAGACAAAACCTCCAGGGCATGGGGACATTGCTGCGGTTTTTCCCTTTCAAGCTTTTATATTGTCCCCATAACATATTGCCAATGTTCACAGGACCAAATGAGACTGTGGCCTTTCTTTAATGTACTCAGAGCTCTTGTGTCGAGAGCCTGTGAGGTCAACAGGAAAACATGGAATGAAATCTCAGCTGAGTGTCGGTCTTTCCCAGGCTTCCTGGCAATTTCCAACTTCTCACTCTATTGTTTTCACTTGATAAGATAGAGCTTGTCCCCCGCTCAATAATAAAAAAAAAAAAAATAGCTAAAAGAGCTAAGGCTCAGAAAATGAGCAGTTTTGTAAAAGCCTGGCAGATTCCCAGTCTGCTGAACCTAATAACAAGCACACACATTTTTCCAGTTTGAAACTTTTTGGTGTAAACTCCTCATGCAAACACCTCCCGGGACTTGCTGGAGGAGGTACAGGGTACAGAAAAGAAGAGTGATGGGCTTCTGACATGAAAGGTGTCGCCTGCATTTTTGAAATAGGGATGCCGAAAGGTGGAGCTCTTAAAAGAACCTAATTTGGGGCTCCTCCAGCTGTCGATCACCCTCAGCTTTCCTCCTCCTCCTCCTGGAGGGATTCACAGCACAGCACCTCTCTCTGTTTAAGCTGAAGAGGAAAACAACAACTGCAAATTCAGTTGTGCAAACCCAGAGAACAGTTCGAGAAGACAGCAAAACCTAAACACTCCTCTGAGATTATCACTCTCTAATTGATACAGAGATGTACTGTGACCTCTGGTTCAACCTCTCTTTTTATACTGTTTTCTGTATTAGCATGTTATCTGCTTGTCAGCTGCCACCAAATTTTAACCTCAGACTGCTGATATTTTCTGAGTATTGTGTAAAAATGTGTGTATTTTCCTAAATAATTATGAGGGATTTAGTGCTGGTGAAAAATGTCAGGTTGATACCTGATTATCCAGGAATTTCTCCCTTGTGTTTCAAGGATATCTGCCCCCCTCCTGGAGCCGTGCATTATCTCCATACATATTCTTTATCCGTGCAGACAAAGGGCATTGTTAAAACAGACAAGTGCCTTAGCATTCGATGTAGTTAGCTAATCTGAGCGAACACCACATTATTTTCTAAGAAATGTGTTTTATTCTTTTCTTCCATTTGGTCAAAACGTAGCATTAACCATTTATTAGTATTACAAGAGCCATGAGAAATTTCTGTCATTGGCCACTGTACATTGCTGCCCTCCTCTGCCTGTGTAAGGTCTCCCAGGTTGATTAGACCAGGCCATTACCACAGAGTTGCCCTACCCAAATTACTAGGGTTGTTTTTACGGCCAGAAGTCTGGTATCACTATGGAGCAGCAGTAAATTGGGGATCCGGTTTGAATTGTTGATATGTCAGTAATTTACCACATCAGCCTTTTAAATACATTACAGCAAACTCTATGAATACACTCTCTGGTTAAATGAGGGAACGCATGGCAAATGAATTCCCACTGCCCCACATGGAAAAGACATACTACAGTGTCACAGCGCACTCCTTGGCTGCTTTGGAGTTGAGCTCCACAGGGATATCATGCACCAGTCTTCAGCTGTTGAATTGGGAGGTTAGCTTGAAAGGATTGGCAACTGCAAACTCCATAACTGCATGGACCTGCCAGCCACTTCTCCAGTTAATCCAAGAGCTGTAAGGATGAAGAAGTGGTGAAACATGTGGGTAGTCTGGCCAATGTAAACAGGGAGATCATGGAGGGAGGGTAGAATCCGGAAGGAGAAAAGATGAGCCTCTGTTAAGTTAAGAAATTCTGCATGACTTTTTATTGAGGCCATACCATGCCTGAAAGAATAGATTTTATGATACTGTTTTCAGGTTGTGATAGGCTGCAGTTTGATTGAGTCAAAGCTTAGCTTGTGTGAATGTTTAGGGTGCTCAAATGCACTTTCTGCACCTGTGCTGAAACAATAATTATCCCCAAAAGCTGTACTTTTCTTTTCTTTTAGAAGTGACACCCAGCTCACATGGCAACTGCAATTCTAAAATTAACAACATATGTTTCCAAAGCTGAGATGTAAACAGGTTTGCTTAGTTGGGAAGCAGTTGTGTTAGGTTTGTCTTGCACCTGGTAAAGAGCTTGTTAAAGGTAGCATTGCAATCTTGAGGGGGTTTTTAGTTTAATTGCTAACTAAGACAGCATTTTAATAGCTTTGTTTTAATCTTGATACCATCTTGGGGGAGGTAGAGTTATTTATTCAGTTACAGGGCCACATGGCTGGGAAGTATCTTATTTATGTTACATACATATTTGGTTGACATGACTCATGTTACAATTGGACTGAATAAGCCAGCCCTGTATACTAAGAATAAGCAAACAAATGTAAAACACATCACCATATTAGCAGAACCACAACAAGCTAATTAACGATGGACAACACAGTCATCAAATCAAAGTCACAATCAAGAGCTGAACCAATGAATCAGAGCTTTGAGTTATCAAACAAATACATTCGATGCAGAAGGTAATCAGCTTTAAATTATAAGCTTGACATGAGATGGAACTACATCCCATCAGTTTTGCATCAGGAAAAACTGAAGAGAAGCCAGCTCATGTTTCGACCAAGCTCCTCACAAATGTTCAAGTCCACGCAAAGCATTGAGTAAGTCAATCCATGGCTATATTCTTCAGTCTTTGCCAGTGGTGCATGGAGGACTATTCCTGTTACGGTTCAGCCCAGGGAAGTACACACATCAGAGCAAACTCATTAGAGATGCACAGTTTAGCATTTCCTTCTCATGTCACGTGATTATCATGTATGATTAGTCTTCTGCTCTTATCCTCTCCTGGCCGTGAAACTCAAATCAGAGGTCACTCTGAAAATCATATGCTGTTGCTGCTTTTAAATTATTGATGCAACATTTATGAAAATACTTTTTGAAGAATTACTAGGTAAGAGCTATGAATAACTTTTGGAATAATTCACCAGCAGTAAATGACAGATTTAAGAATCTGGCATTTGCTGCTAGGCTTGGAGACAATTAATATAGACCTTTTTCCCTTTTTCTTTTTTTGGCCAAACACCTATGCACTCAGGCACATGTGAAATAAAGAGGGATCCTTCCCTTAAAGGAAAATAAAGTGTTCAGACCTGTGCTTTCCTCCTGAGGATCTTTATTTCACATGGTTGCTGGCTGCCAGCACAACACAGCAGAAGCTTAGACCAGCGTAATGACATCTTAAAACTGGCATCTCCTGCTTGGTGATCCAGAGACGCAGCAATGCTTCTCACAGCCCCATCCTTTTTCCTGCTTCCTTCACTGCGTAGATGAAGCCTTGTTTCCTGGATGTAGTCAATACAGCCTGGTATCTGTTTTGTAGGTCGCTGCTGAATATACCCATGGCCTTGCAAACGGGAACCATGGGCTGAGGTGTGACACACCAGTCTCCTGCACAGTCCATGTCCCAGTGACTAATGACAACCATCCCCTGCAGGGAAAGCACTTAAAACCCACACTCAGCAGGAGCCACCTCCTCGGGACTAGCTAATAACCTCGTCAGCACAAAGTCTCCCCACGCCTTTTCTAATAATAGTCATTTCTTCACCCTAAGTTAGGAAGCTAACATGAATCCATTCACAGCTTACCCTGGTGACTTTTAATCTAAGACCACAGCTGGCCTTTGCACGTTTTATCAGATGAATTCCGATAATCATTAAACAAAGTTTTCTCAAGTCTACTTCAGATCTGGGCCAACGTACCTCACAGCCCTTATTCTTGTGCCACACACTTGCCATGGTGTTTCATCCTGTAAAATCAGTGATGGCAACCTGAATAATTAGTTGCTGTATTTGTAGGGCGTCAGACATATACTTATTTCCAGTTAGCTATACTGCTTTTCTTTGTATCTAGACTCATGCTGTCTAACCCTGGAGAGCACAGAGCAAGTCTGCAAAGTTTTAGTCCATGAGATCATCCCAGTAATTTGTTGCTGCAGGCGCTGTCTGTCTAACTTTATTTCCCCACGTTAAATAATTGCAATATTGTTTCTTTAAAACCCTTGACAACAAAAATCAAAACAACCGTAAATAATCCACAGACATATGGAATTGTTTTGAGAAAGAAAGTAAATTACTGAGACTCCTTAAAAATGGAAATCTACCAAGGAAACCCCAGCAGTCTCTTTGACAGTCTGCTCTGAAACTTTTCACTTGCTTTGATGTTGTTTGTAATTTATGCTCCTTAGAGGCTCTTAGATGAAGGAAATCATCTATTTTAATAATGTGAAACCTTCTTCAGGCCACCCGAGATGGGAATTCCTGCTCTGTTTCCTGTGCCTCTCTGACAGGGCCAAAAGGGGAAAGAGTGCTTAAAAATCGCATGGCTGTTAGTGATCAGAGTCATGGCATCACCTACCATTCCGAAACGTCTGCCCAAATGTTACTTATCTCTCACTGATGAGGTTATGTGTTTAGGAAAGTTGTCTTTTTAAGCTCACTCTCCACAGTACTGTTATTTCACTGTATTAGTAATTCATAAGGATAGGTTATGTGGTGATGATCATAATACAAAAGCAATTATTGAAATAGTCCCTTTAATTCAAAATTATTTTAATTACTAATGATACCTGCCTCTTTTTTTTTCCCCTCATTTCTGTGCTAAGTCTCTTCATGATTCAGAAATTGCCACTAGGCTATCACCTTTGGTAACTGCTGTTCTCTGAGCTGAGTGAACAAAGGAAAAATTAAACTGGAGTGTGTCAGGCAGGCAGAATAGGAAATATATGTTCCTGCAGGAAAGCTACTCTCCTCCTAATTACCCTGCAATTGCCAGGTTCAAAATCTAATTTATGAGCAGCATAGATAGAATGGCCACATTAGTCCATTATTTCGTGATGATCTTTTCTACTCTTGATTTCAGAAAGGAAGGATTTTGCAGCTCTCGGCGCATTGGCATTGTCAGCAGCTGCTCTGGGCAGTGATGCTAGACAACTGCACTTGAGAGATACTCCCAAATATTGTAAAGCAGTCTCCTAACAGCAAGGTTTTATAGAAGGAGGGAGGTGCTGAAAAGTACAGTTAAATAAATAAAGCATGACCTGATGGGCTGCCTCAGACACTGCTGACCACATTCAGAAACCGATCCAGAAACGTTTGAAGGAAAAGGAAGTTTTCCAGCCTGCGGCTGCTGCTGCTATACCTTCCACCTGCTGAAAAATACACCAAATGCAGCAAATGAACCTAATAACACCCCCAGAGCCCATTTTACTCTGACAAGCATGGAGTAGCCTGCAAAAGGATGGCGCAGTGGGTAAAGCTGCCAACATGTGATACGCAGCTGGCACATGGTTTCAGCTGTAGTGCTGTTCCCAAGGCCAAGTCTACACTTCAGTCAAGTTGGGGCAATGACTTATGTAGTCATCTGAGGGAGCTTTAAACACACAGCAGAGGGACACACACAGCCAAATGGAGCTCAGGATCAATTCAGTGCCAACGTAGTTACCCAGCTCCTTGGTTGGGCTTCATCCCCCACTGAGCTTTGTGTTCCCACAAAGCACCATAGTTTGTGGTACCCAAAGGGTACCACAAGGTGACAGGATGGCTGAGGCCGTAATGCACCTCTGGGGACCATCCGGTCCAACCCCCGCTTAGAGGAGGGTCAGCTGAAGCAGTTGCTGAGGGCTGTGTCCAGTTGGGTCTTGAATATCTCCCAAGATGGAGACTTCACAGCTTCTCTGGGCAACCTGTTCCAGTGTTTGACCATCCTTACAGCAAAAAAGGTTTTTTGTTATGTTTAAAGGGAACTTCCTGTATTTCAATCCGTGCCCATTGCATCTTGTCCTGTCACTGGGTACCACTGATAAGAGCCTGGCTCTGTCTTCTTTACTGCCTCCAATCTGGTATTTATCCCTCCCAGTTCTCTCAGTCTCTCCTCATATGAAAGATACTCCGATCCCTTACTCATCTTCATGGCACTTCTCTGGAGTTGCTCCATGCCTCTCTATTGTACCGGGGAGCCCACACCCGGATCCAGTACTTCAGATGTGTCTCACCAGGACTGAGTAGACAGGAAGAATCACATCCCTCCACCTGCTGGCAACACTCTTCCTACTGTAGCTTAGAGTGCTGTTGGCTGCCTTTGCCGCAAGGGAGCATTGCTAGCTCATGGTAAACTTGGTGTCCGTCAGGACCCTCAGGGCCTTGTCCACAAAGTTGCTTTCCAGATGTTTGATCACCTGTGCTTACACTGGTCCATGGAGTCTCACCCAAGTCTTCCCAGGCCCAGGCCACAGAAGTCCAAAAATTATGTCTGTTGTTGCAGGGAGGCAACAGATCTTCTGGGCAGAAAATCTGCATCATACACCTACTGTACGCATTTGGGTCGCCAGCCCCACAGACCACAGAAAAACTGGCTCTGCAAGCTTCCTCTCCTTCCCACCACCTATGATTCTTCTCCATCCTCTTTTTTGCCTGCCTTATGTCCTGGTTCTTCATCCACAGTTTTTTTCACTATTGAAACCTTTTCAGTTAAGAGAAATGAATGCTTATATTTAAACTACCATTGTCTTTTATGGTCAACATCCCTATAAAGATAATTTTGGTAGGAAAGTTTATACCTTTTATTGATTCTGGTTGTCTGCAGACCCAGGAAGACAGCAATGTTTTGTTTTACATTTGGGCTGCTTTGGAAGGATTTCTTCATAACTGTGAGGCGACAAAGTTAAGAT
This sequence comes from Gavia stellata, assembly GCF_030936135.1. Lineage (NCBI taxonomy): Eukaryota > Metazoa > Chordata > Aves > Gaviiformes > Gaviidae > Gavia > Gavia stellata. The sequence continues at coordinate 72,112,610 of NC_082594.1, forward strand.
GGAATTCAGCTACCTTAACACAGGCATCTAAAGTCACTTGAGAAGCCCTAAGATATGTAAGACATCTTTAGGGCCTGACAGGTTCGTACGGCAAAGGCAGCCAAAGACTACTTGAAATAGAGCACAGGCACTGGATGGTGGCATGGAGGCAAATAGATGTTATCTCTATCCATTAAAAAAAAAAAAAAGGCAAGGTAGTGGAAGTGGAAAAGGGAAAGATAAGGGGAAAACGGAGAGGCAAGGGGAAAGCAAAAAAGCAAAAGAGGAAAGACAAAGCGCAAAGGCAAAGGGGAAAACTCTCTTGCTGATTCTGGATGTGACATGCAAGCCTCGGAGTCAACTGCCTGAAAGTTCAGTGCCTCTGAGCTGTACACAAAGTCCATCAATATCTTTCCTTGTTGCAGTCTAAGTCCATAAGAAAGTGCTTGCCCCTTCCCTGAGAAAGCACTTGGTTATATCACTTGGGAGGTTCACTCCTAAGTATTCCCTTTCAGTTCCCTGCGCCGAATGCAAACAGAGTGTTCTTAGGAATGGGAGATGCCTGCCCTGATTCATTCTTCTGAGGTTTTATTTTTTCTTTGCCCCTGAGGAACTGGCTATTTTTGATGACTTTTATGATTAATAAAACTGACTGAAGGCCTGCTGGGGTCTTCCAGCTAGTTATCAACAAAGTCATCTAGCCCTTTCCCCTAGTGTCTAAGCTAATGGCAAAGACCCAACACTTGATCTTTCTCCCCAAGCTGAGGCTTGTCTAGCAGGGTTTAGAGTCATGTTGGGGTGGTAAAAAGATCCCGAAGGGTTACCTTCTTGCTGCACTGACTATGGAAAACAATACTCTCCTGGAAACCCATCTGTCCATCTCATCCTCTGCACAGAGCTCTTGTGCAGCATCTTACGCTTTCCCCCAGCTGTTTACCAGCTGCAGGCAGGTGACCTGATACACTTTTAAAGAAATACTGAACATATATCCTCACAGCTGGACACTGAACTCCTAGCAGCAACACATGTTGACTCCTACACCTTTAACAGTCTCCCTGCTGGATCACACTGCTAGATGTAAATTCCTGCTCTGAAGAAGGCCAGCACATCCTAGACTATGGGGGACCTGAGGCAGGCAGAGGGGTGTTTGAGATACTGCAGTAAGACCAGAGTGCCAGAAGAGGACTATTAGCCTGGGGGCAGAGAGAGGAAGAAGGCAGTAACAGCTTGTTGTGGCACTAGGAGGGAGAAGCAGCGCTGATGAGCAATATTTCTCCCTGTTCCCGTGCCCTCTCCTCACTGTCATGTGTGTATTTCCCTTCTGCCTCCCTGGGAGAGACAGGGAGAACAAAAGATACATTGAAGAACAGGCAAAGGCACTTAGGCATGCCTTAGTGATAATGTAATATTATAAGAAACCTAAAAAGATGCATGGCAGTTAATGAACAGCAAAAAATATGAGATACGGATTGAAAGGTATATTGGAAGATATAAGTTTAACTACATCAGGACACAGCATGGTGTAAGACCGATTTTTTTTATTAAAATGTCATACAGTTCTAGTGCTTTTCCTACTAGTTGGTAGCGCATTTCACAGAAATAAAGGATTGATAACATCCTGCAGGAGGGTGTAGCTGGGGAGCCACTGAGTCCAGACACATTGGTACCACATTCTAGATTAATAAAGCTAATAAAATTATATTTGTAATTTATTTCTGCCTCCCCTCATCATCTGTGTGTGCATGAACAAACCTCAAGTTCGCTTTCCAGGGATGACATCTAACAAAAGGATGCAATTCACATTTGATTTTTCCTTTCAATTGTAAAAGGCAATTTATATAACTCTTTCTTAACGTAGATTAATATATTTGTGCTTATCATACTTACTCATTGTTTTTCACAGGCCACCTTGATACATTATAACTGAGGAAGGCACAGCAAAGTTTACTAGTAGGGGCTGCTCTCTATTTTAAAATCCTTCATTACGTACCTGCACACTGTGTTGCAGGGTTACAGTGGGTCAGATCCTGATACCCTCACTAGACAGACCATTCCTGCTCTTCGTAAACACTTCTGCATACTCCAGTCCAAGCTGTAAAGTGCAATGCTACTAAGCCAGAATAAGGAGTCAAGAATCTGAGCCTGGTCAGAATGGGAGAAGTTTTTTTCCTAGTGACTCAGACCCCTGAAAAGCTAAGGCTGCACCACAGGCAAATATTCAACAGCTGGAAGTTCGTTTTAAACATCCTTTATTTTGAGCTAGTATGTCAATAATAGGTAAACAGCATATCCTGGGCAAACTCTTTCTAAAAACATATTAAAATAGTTTTGCATGTTGCTGGAAAACAGGCTGTATTTACATCAGAAAGGAGAACAGAAGAATCTTTTACAAGTCTTCAAATAATCTCAAACTAATTAGCTTTTAACATCGTCTCTGCTACAATTCTGGGCTTTATTAACTGTTCTGCTTGCCATTTCTGAGTCTGCCTAATGTCTTCTATAGAACAACTATGCATTTTTTCAAGGCATTTGTCATTTTTTGAAACATATAAAAGACAGCACTTGGATTCAACTAACAGACTATCTAAATGCTGCTCTGCATAGGGAATGATATATGCTGACAAGGAGTAGAAGTCAAATTTTCTTTATATGGTTCTTTATGGCGAGCAAACCTACTTAAAACAAGCTCCTTCTCAAGGCAGCATATTGATTAGAGCTGACGGGCCGAAAAGACCTTTGGGAGACAACAGAATATGGCTTGAGTCAAAGACTAACACTAAAGCTGGCAGCAGCAACATTAAGAGTCAGTAAAACCTGAGAGAGTTTGTCTCACTCTGAAATTTATTGCACCCATTTGGGCAGCCATTATGGTAGTTAGTAATTTTATCTGCACAAGTTCATCTGTACTTGGACTCTCAGAGCTTAGCGAGAGGTCTTGCAAGACACAACCATACCCAGGGCCCTGATGACTGAGGCAAAAGACAGCCGTGCTGAAGCGAGGTACAACTGTGTCTGAAAATTATAAAAGGCTGTCCGTTTAGATGGCCAGCCACAACATGACTTACGTTAACAGTAACTCTGAAATAAGGTGATGGTAGGCCAAAGCAGACGAGGATTTTCCTCATGTGCACTGCAGCGGTTCTCTTCTGTGGCTTGATGAAGCTGTCACTCACAAGCAACAATTGCTGTTTTCTTGGACAGCAGTACAACTATACGTCATGCTTCAGGAAATAAATAAGACAAGAAAAGCAACACCCAGTTTAATTTCCAGGGAACTGATACCGAATTCTCCTGATGAGACATTTTGAAGATAGTGGATTAATGCCACTCTGAAGAACATTTTGCATTATTCCTTTGCCTAATCTAATTTCTGAAACTACCATGACTGATGTTCCACATCTTCCCTGATGATCTGTTCCAGTGCTTAATTACCTTTATCCTTGCAACATCTCTCCCAGCAGGTTGAAGCCTATCCCACCAATGACCAAGCTGCTGGAATCACCTTCAAAATGTTAGTGGAGCATCTATTCCTGAGATGGGTAGTACTGATACCATTGAATCTGGCAGGGGATCAGCTTTTAATAGTGCTCTAATGAAACAGTGGAGTACTGAGTTGGGAGTGGATATAGGTCTTCATATTGCATACCACCCTCAGTCTTTAGGACAAGTGGAGAGAGTTGACTGAACCCTGAAAGGGAAATCATGAAGAGCAGTGTGAACTAAACCTCCCTTGCTTCCCATTCAGATCAAAATGCACATGGTGTTGGGCATACCAGGCATACTGTTTAAGTGACCCTTAGGATCCTAGATTCCCTCTAGTCTATCAAGAGAGGTAGGAATCTCCAGAAGGTATTTTTGGGGGATGAAGTTAGGCATTAGTTAGGTTCCCTTGTAAATTAAGGTCAGAAAAACTGTATGCCTACAAACCCACTATCCTATACCCCACTGGCCAGCTATTTCAAAATCTGACAGGAGGGTCCAGTTCCACCTTGGTTTAACTCAGCAACGTTCTTTTTTAGTAATTTTTTAAGCCCTACACAATAGGTGAAGTCCTGACTGTATGAGTCACATGACTTATTTGTTCACAAAGTCAGAAAATTGGCTTGGTTGACGTCTTCAGGTGACCTCTTGGCAGCTGACTTACAAACAGTCCTTAGTCCTTGTCACTCTTTACACTACGTATTTCCATTCACCCCTCACTAAATTAGTGCTTTTCTTCCTATTTTCATTGACTTCAGGTGTAACTTGCTGATTTCTTATTTTGCTGAAGCACAAGGATCTCCCCTCCTACTTGCATATGTGACATCAAGATTTTGTGAAAAAGGGACGCCTATGGAGCTTTTCCTCTCTCTTGAAGGGCCATCAGTCCAGAAGTTGTTCTTCAGATGGTAGGGTTCAGCATCTCAAGTGCTTCCCTGTGACCAAAAGAACTTGTGCGGAGCCTCATGAAATCTTTACTTTCACAACAGCTCACTCTAATGAGACCTTCTGATAGCTCAGTCCCGAGCTCCTATTGCATATCTGGTTTATCATGCAAACCAATGAAATGCAGTCATGTTTTTAACTCATGTAACAGGAAGGGGAGCAGAGCTCATCTCTAGTGATATCTACCTTCTTCAGTGAACCTAAGTAATCTGATCTCCCTTGGGCAAATGAACTCATGTTCTCTGGAGACCATTGGCAATTGTATGCAGCAACTCCTGCTGCTACCAGGAAAGGAACTTCCTCAAAGTGAGGAGGGGAGGAGAGACCGGTGGAAAAGAGGAAAGATTAGAAAGTAGTAGAGTCCAGAAGAACACACTTGGTTATTACAAGGAATCAATGAGTGCCAGAAAGACATCCAAAGCTTCAGTATTATTGGATATGGAAAAACTGTGCCTGACCACAGACTCAGCCACGATACCATAGATCTACAAGTGCTCGAAGGAGTCCTTTTTCCTTCTTGCAAAGTCTGTCTAGGTTTCTTACCCCTTCCCTGGGCCTTTTGATCTGACGTGAGAGGGCTAGATTCCTAGAGGAGAAGAGGAGAGGGTATATCTCCCAAGAAAGTTCTTTGAGTAACGCTGCTTCCAGCGTCCAGACTAACAGTCTTAGCCACCATGAAGGATAACCTTCACACATCGAGAGCATTAAAGGTCAGAAAAAGTGTGTGTTCTACATTCCCTTTCAGACGTGTAACTCAAAGACACTGTGTCTGATTGCCACCCAGCAGCAGAAGCTGGCCTCGACCAGACAACAGAGGGGATCTCAAAGAGAAAGTCCCTAACACAACCAAACTGATGAAAAAAAGAGAGAAAAATTAAACTTCTAGGGTACACATGCAGGAAAACACACAAAAGCCATTGCCCTTGGTCTCAAGGGGAAATCCAAAGCGGTGCCGTCTGACTGAATATTCTCAAAAACTTCATCCACTTAGAATTTGTTTCTGCCCCCCGCTCCCCCCTCCCCCAAAAAGTCTCTGTAGAAATGGTTTCCTGATTTCATGCTGGAGGCAGGAGGGTGGCTGTTCACGGACTATTCTCAAAGCTGTTCATCATTCTCCAGGCCATTGGTCCAAGGGCATGTTCCAAGGACAGTATAGGACACATAGGCTGCACCTGTCACTTTTTCTTTTTAAGTCACCATACTTCGAGCCATTAAGAGACTAATTATACTACCAAGGTAAAAAGATTCTATCACTCCTCTTCCACTGAAGAGTTAACTTTCCTGGACTAGGGAATCTCTCTGCTCATATTCAGCTGATGCAAGGTCAACGACAAACACACCAAGGAAGTCAGAGTTGCTTTATTTTTCTTGTGAGCAGGTCAAATAAAACACTGCTGATGCTCCATTTATCTGGAGCGACAAGCAAACACTTGGCAGCAGAGGAAAGCATACACTGGAGTCTGGCACCAGGCTCCCAGCACAGCTGTCAGCCTGCTGACTAATCACTTCATCCCCACGCTAATGCTGCTCCAGGTCTATTGGACCCTTTCAGCTCAGATACCCTGGCCACGCTCCTCCTGGTAGAGCTATTTATACAGAGATGTCACTGTTAATTGTTATGTAGCATTTCATTTTAGGAGGGGTTTTTTGGCCAAATTTTTTTTCAGTGGTTTTCTCTTTCCTGCCATATTTCTTCAAGGTAGGAGCTGTGATTCTGCTGCTTCCAGTATCAACCAGGCCTTAAGTAGATACCCCCTTGCCAGACTGAATTTTCTTGAAGGTTTTTTGTGCGTGCATGAGCTTCATAGCTTGTTTTTCTAAACAGCCTTTCCTATCAATTTGTTTTTCTTTGGTGACTATTCTGGCAATTAAGCCGCAATCTCACAGGGCACACCTGACTCTGAAGAGACCTGATTTACCTTAGGTTTGCATTATCAGATGATACTTGTAGTCTTGTCAGCACAAACTATTTAAGCAACTCCCAAGGACAGTGTTAAAATATAGGTGGAGTCTATGAAGTCTGTTCTTAGCAGCTGTGCTTTATTAGTTGTGCTGTGCAAAGGTGGTGCGGCTAAGGTAATGTGGTGTGGCTAAGGTAATGCGGTGCTTTTGCAGAAGCATTATATATTTTGACAAGCCGAACAACCTCCAGGACTCTCACTCATCATGACTCCCATTTCATACCTCATCCATTATAGGAATGAGGTATGAAAACATTTCTGTTTCCTAAAGATATTAACAGACTCCTGGGAAATCATTTACCTGGAGAAAGGGAAGTGCCCAGCCTCATTTTTTTACCTTCAGGCCTGAATAGCCGACCATGGCAGGGTTAGCTGCTTTTTTTGTTAGTGAACGGTAGGTTTTGACAATTGATAGCTCTAAAAAACTGAGAAAGTTAATTGGTTTCATCTTCTTGGTTAGCAAAGGAACAAAAATATAAATTTGTGTGACTTCCGTACTGTGTTCGGAACAAGGATATCCAAGTGCTTTTTAAAGAATAATGAAGGACGTCTCCTAACACACTGAAGGTAGGCAAGTTCAGTCATTGCCATCTATGGCTAGGATGGTTACCGGAGCCCTGGAAGGGTCGACTGATTTGGTCATTCAGACTCGACATGGTGGAGCTAAAACTAGAGCAGAAGCTCCTTATACTCACGTTTGCATGTTAAGTACAGAACCAGCCTTCATATTTTAAACTATGGAGTTATCTGGCTGTCCTCAAGCGGGTGCGTATTTTAGAGTTTATGGTATCATCTCCCTTTTCTCAGCATGATTTTGGCCTGAAATGAACGGACGACATCCACATTCATTCTGTAGGCTATCCTTGTGGTGCTATTACTTGGCATTCTATAGTTGCCTCAGAAAATATCCCCATATGTTCTGTTACAACATTGGGATGGCCTGATCTGCAAGTCCAGATAGACCCCCATGGTAAGCATGCTTCAGATGTCTTCGCTGAAACAGAATTTGAAAAATACACAGGGGCAGCAGCAAGAAGTGGGCATTTCCGTTGCCTCTGTGATTCATTCACAATTACCGACACAGGAATTCCCTACTGTGTGCATGGGAGATGTGCAGTATCTTCAGTGCCAGGCAGCAGAGATAATTATACCAATCTTGGCATGATGTTCTCAGTTTGTGCTTTGAGGAAGTACCACATGGAATTTGCTTCTCGCAACAAAGGGATAAAGAGTTTTCTGTAAAAGACCTTCACTGGGTTTTAGGTTGGCTTCAAGGGAAGAAGGAAGTGGTGTTTCAGATACTTTAATCTGGAATAAAAATAGAGACTCTGACAACAGAGCTCCTTTAAACCATGGAATATGTTTTCAACACTGAGTTTGAAATATCATTTCAGAGTCTTGGTCAGGTTTACTGTTTGATTTAAATCAGCGTAGCCTAATTGAAGTCAATGGAGTTATGACAGTTTATACCAACTAAGGGACTGGTGTATGTTTCAGAGTCTTGTTTTCCCACAACTGGCCTTGATCTTCCAGACACTGATAGATTTTCTGGGTATTTCAAATACTGCAAGCATTCATAGAGTCTTCCTTAGGATTTTCTCGAACGTTTGTGATATCTACAAATTCAGATCACCACCTCCATGTTTACCTCTCAATGTTGACAGTGTGATCCCTAACAGTGTCATTTGTTTATTCAAGTCAGCTCTTCACACTAATTGTTGCATTCATCTTTCCTATGGGGAGTTGGAGCCACTCGGTACTTGCACAGTGCTTGACGGATGGTACCGTAGGGTGAGATTTAGAAGGAAAATAGTTTAGATGATCACAGCAATGCAGATGACAGTGGCTAAATATTGTCCCATCTCCAGACATGAAAACAAATACAGCAGATAGTGTCTGATAGTGTTACTGAGCTTTTTGATAAGGGTCTGGATACAATTCTTGCAAAGTGAAATTACACAGATGGGCTGGACTCCAAAATATGAAGCATAAGCATTTGCATAGCCTTTGTTGTGGCTGGAAAAGTATTTCAGAGGCTCACTCTGATATGTTTTCTTGGCACAGTCTTTTCTTCAAGGCCTGGTTCTCCCTTGCTTTGCATTCTTGATAATGTATAAAGTGCCTTCATATTGTAACGCAGTGCAGAATTGGGATCACAAATTCTTCAGCACAGGAGGGATTGTTCTCTTTTGAATCCATTTAATATTGTTACTAAATAGTTGCACTTTGTTAAAGAACTGCATCTGTTTTACTTGTACCTTGATCAGGCATCCATGCCGTCTGTCTTTGAAACACTGAGACTGAATTCCTGCAATGCAGCATATGCTTAGCTGCCCGGGAACTTCTTGTGGCCAGTGCTGAACGCCATGATTTATTATCATGGAAAGTAGTGCAGCTGTAAGCAGCAGCTTAATATGAAGTATAGAGTAGGACCCAGATCCAGCGTGATTAACCTCAAGAGGTCTCCTGAGGGTCACTGAGGCAATCTGATTTTGGAATCTCTCTCCACTGACTGAAGAGCAAAGTCGGCACCTTCCTGCACAAGTGTTTAAACCACCTTGGTGCTGTTCAAAGGCTGGCCGTGGCCATGCAGTCTGATGGAGCTAATAACTGATCCCACTACAACTAACCTCTCAGGCTTCTCCAGGGATTGAGATGGCTCTGCATCTCATCTTGGATTACAAATTAGTTTGAGGGGGGAAGAAGTATTACTCTCCACAAATCACTGTGTTTCTGAACCTGCACATCTGAGAAGAACTGAGGCTACAAGGTATCTAGCAGTTTTTCAGAGAAGGGTGACTTGTCCACTAGGCAGTGCAGGAAAATAGGTTGTTGGGGACTTGCATGGTGTTTAGGTGCCCAAGTCCCATGTAGCCAGGATGATGCGAGATATCTCATCAGAAACTTCAGATGGTGTGTTGGTTGTTAAGTGATATTATTACTGAACTTCTGGCAACTTTACAAGGAATTTAGTCAGAGAGTGCATGTTCCGATCAAGGGCTTTAAAGAAAAGTGTTTCTTACCCAAATTGTTTTTTAATTGCTTAAAATAAAAATATCATTTCTATGATGTAGTAATTAATTCTGGGGCATAAGCCAGTAGCAAAATATGCATGAATGTTACATGCCACAGTCATTAAAATGTAAATTGGTCTTTTATTTTGACTGCATGATCTTGCTTACATACTTTAGAAAGAACAGTCCAAAATGGAAGTCGCCAATTTAAAATAATGGTAGTTTTTTAATAAGAATGCATGAGGAAACATGTAACCGTTTTCACCCTGGTCACAATAAGATAATGAGGATCCTTAGAAGAATATGCTACATTTAAAAATGGAAAAGGTAGAAGGGGGACAGGAGACTTCAACAGTATCAGCATAAATGGGAAAATATTGTAATACTGAATTTTTGTAGTATATTGGTTACCATTAGAGCAGCAAACATAGATTTCCAGATGTTTGTGGAGAGTCCAACAATTATATTTTATATCTATGGCTGTAGTAACAATTTCTATTCAGCAGCCTAGAAAAACATTTCATGTCACAACAGGAAAGAAATATTACTGTGGGGTTTTTTCTCCCTCATCCCCTACACAGCAATTCTGAATACTTCAGTCAATGCCAAACAAAAATGATGGTTTAAAAATTAAAACCACAGTCACTATGGGCAGGACATAAATGTGCAGATGTTTTGTGATGTTAAAGAACTTTTCAGGCAACAGTCACAATGCTGTTGTGGAGAGGACTGGAAATTCATCAGAGTTGGACACTGTCAAAAGCATTCCCTAAGCTACACTGTCAGAAAAGGCAGTTACGTTTTCATATTCCCTTTAAAAAAAAAAAAAGAAGAAAAAAAATAGCAAAACCAGAAAACGTACTCACAACGGCCTTTATATAGCTCTCACTATTTTATTAGCAAGGGGTTGACTGTAATCTGTTAATATAAGTGAGCAAGTTATATCTAAAGTTTACTGGGCAACCTGTACAAGTGGAAAACTGCATTGTCCCAAAGCAGTGCACAAAACATCGATTTTCCTTCTCCGGGAAGGAAAATTTTTACAAGCTTATAAGCTGTTTCTGTTTTGGGCACCTCTGTGCCTTAATGCTGTTATACAAATGGCTGCCTGAAAATCTTGTATTTACCACACCTACCTGGCTAGACAGAGACATCATGAGTAACAACAAAAATAGCAGAGGGTGGGTTTTTAAAGGCACTCATTGTAATTGGTACATTTAATGACTGTGCATGATGACAGACCTCTTGCCTCCCAAGAGCTGGCAGGCACTTCTGTGAACATGCATGTAGCAGCGAGCTGTTCTGCCAGAGCATGAGCTTTTACTGTTGCCTCTCTGTACCGCCTGATGGTACAAGGATGGAAATAAAGGTCAAAAATATAAATGCATCTCAGCTCCTCCCTCTCCTGTTTATTCTACTTGCTTTAATTAGTAAGGTGAGATCACAGGTGAGGTTTTCTGCACTGCCTTGGCCCCGCGTGCCTCGAAGGGTGCAGAAAGCTCTCCAACAGCCGCACGATTACCCAAGCAACCCAGAAACTCTCTGGAGCAAGAAAGCCATGGGCAGCTGTGCTGCTTCCTAGCAAAAGGCAAGGGGGACGCTGTAAGTAAAGGAGATGTGGTGGGAGTACTGGCTTGTGCAAGACAGGTGGTCTGGCAGGGAAAGGTTGGCATATGTTAGGGGAGGCAAGGATAGGGCCAAGAAGTGTGCAGCCGTGGGGAATCGTGGAGTTGACTTGAAACCGCATCTCCGATGGCCTGGCCTCTTTTCAAAGCCCCAGAAATTGCCTGCCACATGTGGCTTGCGTCAGGTACCAGTTTTCCAGAATGGAATGCACCATTAGCAGGTAAAGACAATTCATTAGGCGCAACATAGCAGAACTGTAATTAATTATTATATATTATTTCTCACAAAATGCATCTCCAAGATCACATTGCATTAGCCACAATATTGGACTGATGGAGCATAAACAAGGGTAATGATAAACACCAGTGAATGGAGTTGGAAGAGATGGTTATTAGGGTACCGGTGTGTTTCATGTGGCATTTATTTAACAGTCTCATTAGTGATCTGGAAAAGGAAGTGAACAACCATTTAATTAAGTTTGCATTTGATACTAAATTAGAAGTTGCTGCAGACACCTCTAAGGGCAGAGAAATAAATCTAAAGGAGCTGGAAGCATGCGCAGTAAAGAAGAAAATGAGATCTGGTATGAAGAAAAAAAGCAAGCTAATGTCTCTGGAAGCAAAGAATCTAAAATGTATTTATCAGTGGAGGAATTCTGGAAAAAGCAGCGTTGAAAGAGATGTAGGAGTGTTAATGGACTATATATTCCATCACAGCTCAGGTATATGTTTACAGAAGCAACGCATCAAGGCGCAGGAAGGTAATAGCCCTTCATTGTAGGGCTCTAGTGAGAACCCATCTATAATGCTGCACTGTGTTTTGGGCATCCTGTTATCAGAGAGATATAGACAAATTGGAATGAGTTCAGAAAAGAGCCATAAAAATGATCCCATATCCCTGGAGATAATGACTTATGAAGAAAGATCAGAAGAAGTAAATGTGTAAGGCCTTGTCTGAAAGATGACTGAAGTAGGGCAGGAAAACAGCCCACAAATATGTGAAAGCAAAAAGGGAGGAGGATAATTTATCATAGTAACTATTAGTAATAGGATGAAATAATAAGTAACAACGATAAATTTTAAAAGGGCAACTTCAGGTTGAATGCGGAGAGAAATTTCTGACAGTGGAATTTGGGTTAGTTTGCAGAGAAGTTTCCCAGGGGTAAAAGTAAAAGCTGCATTCAAGTCATTTAAAATCAAATTGGACAACTCACTAGAAAATGCACCCTGCTATAGGGAACAATCTTCCATTGCCTGGGGAATAAGCTGGATGACTTAATAGGACATTTCACACTCAAGTCTTTATGACTGACTGTGATATTTTTAATATGCATGGTCAACTATTTCAGGAAAGTATACATTTCTTCTGCTGTCAGGCTTGATAATACAAACACTTGCATGCAAACATAACTTTTAAGAAGGCAAGTAGCTCTACTGACAGCACTGCACTGCTGACATACAAAAACACAAGCCTGAGCTCTTCAGGTTTTTGCAGGATCAGTGTCTTAAGTCTTGCAGTTGTCAATATCAAGATGGTATATACAGATAACCACATCATTTACGGGTAGGTGAAGAAGTGTGCAGAACAAAAGATGGGGGTCGGAAGCTCCAGTGAGGATGCATTATTATTGTTAATATTATCGTTATTGCTATTACTACTTATAAATGACTGGTACTGTGGAGTTCAACTCCGTTTCTTAACTGTTCACCTTTTTCATCTGCTTTCACCTCTGTGCAGAGTGTTCATTAGACAGTGTAAGACTGCTTTCTGTACTCTGTTTTTTAACATTTGATATTTTTAATATATCCTAAAATGTCTGTTGAATGAGAAAATAGACGAGCTAACATGAAATGACCTTCCCCCAGATGAAGAAGAGATGGCAAAGGCTATGGATCTAAAAGGATATGAGGTTAACTGCATATTTTCCCACCTATTACAATAATGCAATGTTGAACTCACTTCACCATTCATTAGCAGCAGAGAGAAGCTCACAGGCATTCAGATAGGTATGCTCCCTAAAACACCATGATTTTTACATGTGTTTTTTTTGTGTTCTTGTTTTCTTCTTTTCCCTCCCCCCTCCCCGATGGGCTGTGTGTGGGGCTGGCAGCCTGGTGGTGCCGCAGTCCAACGCCCGAGTCTCAGGACTCTCCAGCAAGGGGTCGAGCAGCAGCAGCTCCAGTGAATCCGAGACCAGCTCAGAGTCTGACTCAGAGAGTGAAAGCAGCTCCAGCGAGAGTGACGGCAGCAAGCCCTCGCATTACTCCAGCCCAGAGGTAAGGGCTTCTGCTCTTTATGATTTAGGGCAGCAATACATTATTACACCCACTCAGACTTTTTCCAGCCAAGCCAACACAAGGAGGCTGTGGGGAGATGCACAAAAAAATCGAAGACAAAGGCCCAGGGATCCTCCTCCTGGCATGCTGTGAAATGCAAGTGGCAGGGGATCCTGGGTCATATTAAAGCATTTGAAACAAAAATGAAGAAAGAAATAACCCTGTGATATTCTCCTCAAATTGGACATGAGTGGAGCGCCTTGCAAGGCTCACAGCTTGCTTGAAGTTTTATGCAACTCTGCCTCCATAGCAATGGCTTGCTTAGTGCGTTAAGTCCTGATGTGGGTTCCCAGCACTGCAAGGGAACTAAAGGCTTCTCTACACAGGGAAGCTATTATAAAATCAGTTTGAGGGTGGATTTTTAAAGCAAAACAGTTGTTTTTCACTCACGCACCTCCCTCACCTCACTCTCCAAGTGAATTATTCTCTGCTACTGCTGCGTTTGTGTGATTTATTTTAATCCCCCTCCAAAATGAACTAAACGTAATTACTTATGGTACAAAATATTAAGTCCAAAGTTGTCATCTGGAAAGCTAGTACCGAAAATTTCCACATGTAGACAAGCCCTAGCCAAATTACAATTAAGCTGCCAATGCTATGCCACCTTCTGCTTTCACCTCTGCAGAGTGCTCAACAGACATGACAAGGCTGCTGCCAGGATTGACATTTTCACATGTTTTGGTCAACACACACCTTTGGTATAAAACCGTGAACTCCACAGCCACATGACACACATTAATTTACGTAAAAATATTCAAAAATCTAGCAGCAAGATTGTAAATACACATGAAATACGGTCAGTGTATTTTCCTACTCCACATAAAGCTTCCGATCACCAGGCTCCTCCCCCCAAAACTATGCCTCACCTATTCTCTCACCCTGAAAAATCATACTGAATAACCAGCAAGCCTTTCCTCATCTTTTGCTTGTTATTTGGGGCTGTGTTTCCTATCAGGCAAAATGCAGCACTTGCAGAAACATCCTTAACATATCCTTCTCGGGTTCTGTCACTTTTGTTCCTGATTTAACACTTACCTTCCTTTCTGTCTTTCCTTCACAGTACTTTCAGATCCATTTCCAGTTAATTTTCCTCTCACTTAGTCCCTTTCCTAAATCTGTCTCTCTGGTTGTCTTTCCTTTTGTTTCCATTCTCTTCCTTCCAGTCTCTTTTCCCTGTTGCCCTCCCTGCGCTACCCCATGTCTTATTTCCCATTCTGAGCTCTCTCATCCGACCCGTTAAGACCTTGTTCTCTCTCTGCCTAGTTCCCCACTGGAATTAGCACAGAGATCTCGTGCTTGGTCTCTCCTCTCCCTGCGGGATCTCAGAAAGTGGAAGAAAAGGGACAAAGAGAAGAAAGAGAAGGAACCATTGTGGGGGGGAAGGAAATACGAGATAAAAGGAAGAGAAGCATAGTTCCCAGGAAGGGAGGAGTGTTTGCTATCTAGGCAGACACCCATGCTGCTTGGACCTGAGAGCAGCAATTCCTCGGGGAATGTGGGAAGTTAATTAACTGAGGCAGGTCGTGGATTTCATAAAGTCAAGCAGGGGACTGAGAGTCATGGAAACGTGGAGGAAGTGCCTCCTCTTAAGCATTTTATACATATCCTCTCGAGATCTGTAGAACTACTTTTTTACAGAGCCTGAGTTATCAGTGATCGTTGTCACGAAACAGCTGCACTGCTCCAACAGATTGCTTGTCTCTTTGCATTACATTTGTGTGATTTGCCTTCTAGGACATGCTGTATGAAACATGCTTATAAGAAAATGTAAGTGACTCAAAAAATGTCAGGCTGCAGTGGTTTTCATAGGTCATGCCTTGATGGGGTATGGGAGAAGCCACACATGGATAGGGTCAGGGTGTCCCAGGGAAGTAGGATACCTGTGCTCTCCCCAAGGGCCAGTGCTTTCCCAGGCCCATGGTATAACTGATGGCACCAGTTCAAAACATGCTTCTGTGATGTCTCTGACTGGAAGTCCTGCCTGCTTTCCATTAATACTTTAACTTATGCACCCAGTGAAGCCATCTTTCTAAAGTATATGCCATGTTCTTACCTGATAAATGGAGAGAGACAGGTCCTTGGAAGCTCTTCGAATGGAGGCCCTGTCCACCTAAATATAAGTAGTGGACTCAATTCCAGTCCTAGTCTTAAAATTAATTTCATCTGTTCGATAAGACAGAAAAAGCAAATACATTTTTGCTTTTGCTTTAGCATAAACTGATAAATTCAGGTACAATGAACTTGAGTACTCTAGCACAATGCTGGGCAGAAAATCCATATGTCCAGGTTGGGCGGAACTTAATCTGGAAATCTGCAGACCATTATGACACCTTCATTCTTTCTTTTTTCCCCATAATCTGAAATATTATATGCATATACTCAAAGACTTTTATTTCTAGTACAGTGTCTCTTCTGCATTTGAGGTTATATAGAAATTCAATTGCGGTTTCATTTCTTCTGTATGTTTTTCCTCATCTCATTTTGAGATCTCTGAGTTGTTCTCAGGTGTCTAAATGCAGTTGCCTAGCGTGTAACAGCAGCTCATTGTAAAGCATACATGTAAAATAGATTAGATGAATTGCACCCTAAAAGCGTCTGTTTCTTTACATTGACTATTTAGAGCCTGTAGTGACTAGCTCAGCTGTCTACACTTTATGTCTGCAGTAAACTAAGAATAATGGCTGAGCTAGAACAGGAGACAACATTCAGACTGGTTTCACTGATGTGGACAAATTAAGGTGCCTCAGACATTAATGTGAGTAGTTACAGTTCTGTGGACTGCCAAACCTGAAATTATGAACAAGGGACTGAGGCTTCTATCTCCTGTTTCATTGCTGAAGTCATGAATTCTTTGCATGACCTTAATTAACGTCATAAATGAGGACTCTGGAAAACAGTGATGTCTTGTCCTTGCAATTATTTCAGATGGTAGGAAAAAAAATTGTGTGTCAAGTCCATAGAAAGAGATACATTTCAAAAGCTAAGAATTTGGTTTGTTTGTTCTTTGTTCCATTGAATTATCCTGCAGACCTTTAATAAGGCTGAATCCGGTTAGACAAGTGGGAATTCCCACTATGCAGGGAGGACTAGGGGGGGGAATGGGCAAGAAGGAAGTGGAGAAGCCATCACATGGGACAAAGTATCAGTGGCTAGTCAACAGTAACCAGGCCAGAAGAGAGGTGTCCTGTCCTGGGCCCCGCCAGCCCCACACACCAGATGCAATGATCTTTACAGCCTCTGCTGTTGCGACTAGTTCACAACCATTAAAGTTTCTTCCTCTTTTTCAAGGATTCGCAATACACTTTTTGTCCATGCTTATTCCATCATTACAGGATATACTCTTTCATCTCAAGTCCCCACGTTGTGACTGACCAGGTCAAAGCTGAAGTGATTTGTAGGGTTATGCTCTTCCCCACCCTCCTCTCTCAACAGCAGAGAGCCACCTCCTGACCACTGTGCATCAAGTCCTTCAAGTGCCTGGACATCAATCAGTGCCAGTGGCTGAGGAGGCACTGCCTGTGAATCCCTTAGGTGCCCTGTGGCATTGGCTCTCTTATCTTTAGCTCGGAAAATAGGAAGAATGTGTGTATCTAACAGACTAGCTAACTGGTGAGCATGCTCCTGTCACCTCACCAGCCTTTCTTCAGTGATAGATTTCATTAGGGAGGCAGGGGAAGAAGAGTTGTAGTTTTAGGGTTGTGGGGTTAGGACAGGTATGTTTTCTGTATCTGTCTTGTTTTCTAAAAAGCTTTTGCTTCCCATCTTAAGTATAGTCATGATTCCATTTCCTGACTGGTACAGAAGAAAGGGGGATTTTACCACTAGACCAACTGTAGACACTATCTTTACCTTTGCAAATAGGATTCATGGGCTTTAGCTGTTCTGTGGACTATTTTTGACTATGACTACAAACTAAAATCTCCCTTCCCTCTAGAAAACTCTTTGTGGCAGGAACCACCTCTTACAGTATATGTGTGCTCCCAGGTGCCTAACACCTGGGAATCCCCAGTTCTAATTTGATAAAGTGCTAGCAGCAGTGCTAAGAGTGGCAAAAAAGTAGTAGTAGTAATAATAATAATCATCATCTTCTTCATCATCATCATCATCACCTGTGCCTTAAATACAATGAAAAGACACCACATTTGTATGGGGATTGCCCTGAATGAAATCTTTGACAGCAGGATTTACAATAGGCGGAGTACACTGCAGGGATGGTGGATAGCTCAGTCCTACCCCACAGTGGGCTAAGTACATGTACATATTATAGGCTATCTAATCTCTCAATGAAAGTGGTGTCATGCTTCAAGTTGACCATGGTATTAGCTACACCTTAGGTCCCTCTTTGTAATAACAAGCGTAGAGTGACCCCATTACACTTACATTGTTTAACAGCCCTTTACCCCAGAAAGTGTTTCTGGATAACATTTTGACAAAGGTTCCTTTTGGATGCATGCCACTCGTGCCTCTGGTTGCACTTGTAGCCTTGAAGAGATCTAAGATATATAGACATGCTGTGTGGGAGTCATCCCACCTAAATTTGGATGCTTCTACTGTAGCTACCTACATCTGCTCATCACCTCAGCCTCTCCTTTACAGTCAGTGGAAAGGAATAGACGTTTTTAGGGCCCAGCTCATCTGGCCTATTTCAGATGTCTATTTCAAGAGGGAGTTTTTCACACCCTAGAAGAGTAGTCCACTGACTGGAGAAGGAACTTGTTGACTAGCTCAGATATAGGTGTCTGTGTTGTACAGATGAATCCACCCACAATTTTTAAGGAAGTGTATCACATCCTTCTGTTTCTCGATGAAGCCTAGCACACGTGTATGTCTGTGGTGCATTGGTCCCTGAAACTATCTTTGTCTCGTAAAGTTTACTGGTTTGGGTTTTCATGCCAAACCCATATTTCATTGCAAGTCAGCTTCATCACAGACTGTTATTCCTATTACTGCTGCCCATCTGGGCACCACCAGCTTTAGCCCAATTTAAAAGTGCCCAGTCCTCTACAAGGCCTTGAGGGCAGTGTATTTCCATGATGCAAAAACCACAGGACAGAGACCATTCTGCTATTTGATCACTCTGGATATATATTGATATATATTTCCATCCTTACATGCTGGTGAAAATTTCCAGCCTTGAGCAAACCAACTTTTCTTCCACAGAGTGGTGGGTTGACCCCAGACACAATACACATAGAATGGTATGTGACATGCTCAGGGGGGTGATGTAGACTGGAGCATTAGGGATTTTCTTCTTCTCCCACAAATAATTGCAGTTAGACATATAAAGTGGACTGGCAAAAACTTTCAAGTGAATTTTCCCAATCCCTTTTTTTACCAGGCCTGCTCTTCATTCTTGGCTGTCATGATTTTGTCCTCTCACAAGGTACCTTGTTTTTTTAAGTAATTTCAAAGTACAGTATTTTTCAGTCAGAGCAATCCATTGAAAAATTACTTCCAAAAGTGAATTGGCATCAGTCATGTACACTGACAATCAAAAATATTCCAAAATTGTATCAGGGCCCAAAAATAGTGAGAAAAGTTTTTAAATTCTGATTTTTTAAATTTGGATTCTTTTAATTTACCTGATGGGCTGCAGGCTTTTTACTTTTAGCAGATGCATCTTAAAGGGCTTTTTTAGCAGACACATCTTCAGGTTTTTTTCAGCAGCCACAAGGATTTGAATTTTTATTTAAATAAACCCCAGAAGTGCATCTAAGCCCACGATTCTGAGAGCTGAGGCTTTAAGAAAAAATAAGGAGTGTCCTGGAACTCCTGACAAAATTACTGAAGCTGGCAACATTGTTGATCCTTTTTACTAGACTTCATAGTTCGCTTATAGGTTGGTGGGACTGTAGTTATTCTGCCTAAATAGCAGACATATCACTCCAGGAAAGTGACACGTTGCCAAGTTAAGACACTGTAGCAGTTAATCACTGTTTTCTGCTGGTTTACTGTGATCCCTTGAAATCCATATTTTGTGAACCACTGTTTTCAAGAATTACAAGGTACGTAAAGAGACAGAATGCGATGTAACAGAAAAGCTGGAAATTTTTTTGAACTTTCAAGTTGCCCTCACTCTGACCTATACTTATGGGCAGAGGTATATTTTTCCCCACGTGCTTCTGATGTATGTCCTTTTCTTAAATACACCTGAACAGTGGAAAGACTTCTATGTATAGTGAACCTTTTATTATAGATCTAGTAAATTCAGTATGTGCACGATGAATGGCAACAAACAAATCTATCTGTATCTTGAATCAAAAAAATGCTGTTTATTTTAGATAAAGAGTTAAGACTTGCAAAAATAGATCTTCAACCAAGAGAAATACTGCCCATCCATTTTCAAGATTTACAGCTCAGGAAAGAAATTCCTCATGTAAGATATTAGGGAGTATGCTTAAGAAAAAATAAACTTAAGGCAATTCAGCAAACTTCCCATAGGTATTGGCTAGCTCGATAATGAGGAAATTAGACACTTTTGCGAGAAGGAATATTTGTATCACATGAATTCCGATGTCTAACTTTTTTGCTTATTTTAGGAGCCTTTGCTCCATATAGACTGAATACATCCCTCAGTGGATGATTCTGGAGACGCCCTTGGCTGTGCAGGAAACCTGTGTTGCCCTCAGGCACCTTATTTAAATAAGGAGTTAAGTAAGAGACTCTTTTACGTTAGAGGCTGTGGATATTCTCTCTTGAGCAAACTTTCTTCCAGAGCATTGATGGTTTTCATATTAGACTCATGACATGCTTTTTGATTATTCATATGCAATAGCCTAGTGGATCAAATTTTGGTTCCAGTTAAGGAAATGAGGTGACTTGTCACATTGGCTTCTGCAGGGTTAGGTTATGGCTGGCCATCTACTCCATCATTTATTTCTTTTGGGGTTTTTTGCCTTTCCTCTTCATTTTATTACATTCAAATTACTGATTGTAAGAAGCACTAGAAAACACTTGCACATTGTTCTGAAATAACATTGTCTGAGCTGTGGTTACATTTGAAATCATAATTATCCCACTTCTTCGCTGTCCAAACACCATTATGTTTTAGATGCTCTCTCATAACTGGATCGTGTTGTGATAGGAACGAAGAGAAAAAGTAACAGCCTCACAATACTCACAAAATGAGCACTTAACAATGCCACCACACAACAAATGTTTGTGGGATCTCACAGGATTATAACGTCAATACCAGACAGATTACATGAACTGCCTGGTTAGCCCTCCAGCTCCCCACTACATGCCTCTTTGTACGCTTTTTAAATACTTTTTGTATTTATTGCGGTGGCGCAGGACACAAAATACATATCCCTATCTTTCCTACTAGCTATCCTCCCTTGGCCTCAGCCATCCCCCTGCCTTGTTTTCCTCCTTTCCTATCGCCATGATATTTTCTTCTATTTGGAAACTTGGGAACGTTTCCCAGTAAAGCCAGTGCCAGTAGTGCTGCATGAATCATCCTTAGAAATGATGAATCACAGAAGTCATCCTCCTTCCTGACCTCATTCTGAAACCAAAAATATCCCCACTTGCGCTGCATGCCCCACGTCTCCCGTCCTGCCACGCAGGGCCAGTGCCAGGGGGTTGCTGCGGCTTGGGGGCCGCTCTTCGACCAGGGGAAAATCTCTGCAGTACCAGGAGGGACACGGCATTTCAGTGTCCCTGAGAGAGCCCTGGAGAGAGGGCAGCAGGGTCTTGGCACTAAGCTCGTTGTCATCTGTTTCCCTTTCAGCCCGAGCCACCCTCATCCAACAAGTGGCAGCTGGACAAGTGGCTGAATAAAGTCACCCCGCACAAAGCACCCATCCTGACCCACCATGACAGCCCGGCGCTGGAGGCCCATCCCTACTACGGCCGCGTGAAGGCAGAGCGGCAGGAAAGCGAGAAGACCCCGGCCACCGGCCCGACTGAGCACCGCAGTGGGGAGGGCCGTGCCGCCGCCACCAGTGCCGTTGGGGACGGACCACGGCCCAGGACCGCCAACAAAGCGCCAGGCAGCAAGGGCAGCCGGCAAAAGTCCCCCCCTGCCGCCGACAGCGGGCCTCCGAGGCGGGCAGCGGGGAAGAAGGTACTGCGGCGGGCCGAGAGGACCTCTGCCGGGGACGGCCCCCACTGCCCCGGTGTGGAGGAGCCCGCAGGGAGCCACAGCTTTCTGGAGAGCACTGCTGGCGAGGCGCCGAGAGCCCGGCCTGGCAGCAGCAGCAGCAGTGGCTGCAGAGCAGGGCACCGCCGGGAGCCCCGCTCGGCCGCAGCTGGCGAGAAGCGTCGGGCCCGGGGGCCGAGCAAAACGGCACCCAAATCCAAGGAGTTCATTGAGACTGAGTCTTCGTCCTCGTCATCCTCCTCTGACTCGGGCTCTGAGTCAGAGCGGGAGGAGCGCCCACTGCCCAAGGCGCCGGTGGCAGCCGGGGCTGAGCCGCGCGGCAAGGACGTGGGGACCAGCGCTGCCAGCAAACCCCACGGCGGCTGCAGTGCCTTTGGCTCCATTAATGCCAGGACTAGTAGTGAAATAGCAAAGGAGCTGGAGGAACAGTTTTACACCCTGGTTCCTTTCGGTAGGAATGAGCTCCTGTCTCCTCTGAAAGACAGTGATGAGGTAAAGGCACTGTGGGTCAACATTGACTTGGCTCTTTTGTCCAGGATTCCAGAGCGTTTGCCCGAAGAGCCGCTGGCCATGAGCGCCGGAGCAAACCAGGCGGCCAGCCTGCCTCAGGGTAGTAGTGCTGACCCCCCCGCAGAGAAGGGTTTACCAAAATCTAGAAGGAAACGCAAGGTGAGCTTCAGGGGGACCGATCGCGGCGGGTAGGGGGGACTCTGGCAAGTGGGAGGCAAGCATGTCTTGTGCCCACGTCCAGCGCTCGATGGCGGTGTCTTCTCTGGACCGGCGCTTTGGAGCTGGGCTTTGTCCCCGTTCACCACGTAGAAACCAGCCAAGCCCCAGGAGGTGATGAAACTCCCGGCCGCGAGGGATCACAGGCCCTTGGAGACGGCATTTGCTGCTGGCACACAGCTTTCCATGCTTTAGCAAAGACCCTGCCTTTTAGTAGGAGAGTATTCTCTCCTGAGGCTTCTCTCAAAACCTGAGCATTTGGAGGTGATGCTTAGGTTGGCAAAGGGAATATAAATGGCTGTCTTTTCATGGTCTGCACAGTATCACGGCATGTGTTAAAACAGGAGAGGTAATGTCTTTTTCCCCCTCAGATTGTCAACAAGAGGCTAGTCCTTCAGTCCCGCCAGGGAGCCCAGGTTTTGTGGGGGATGCGCTTGCAGAGACCTGGGACCTGTTTGGCTCTGCAACCTGCCTCCCTCACACCCCTGCGGCCCCTTTTTATCTCGGGGCTCTCACACAGCTGTAAGAAGTAGGAGTGTAGTCCATTAGCTGCCCCTCCCCAGCAACACCGTCACAGCAGCCGGGTGGGCACAACCCTCCAGTCCCATCCACCCCTCCGCCCTGCCTCTCCTGCATGCTTTCTGAGCCGCTGGTTGTGCCAGGGAGAAAGCCCCCTCCACCCCACGGCCACAGCTGTCCACCAAGGAGGCTTTCTGGTCTGTTTGTACCTATCTGACCCCAAATCAAAACCTGGAATCACCATCTGCCCAATTTCTGGACAGTTTTACTGTGCAGTCATCTGTCGCCCTCTGAGCTTCTGTACGTGTGCAGATTGATCTGTACATTTTTGGGGACCTTTTATCTAAAGCTGTCTTTCCTTTTTTTATCTTTTTTCATTTTGGGGTTCTTTTTTTAGTATCTGAAAGGTGGCAGCCCTGTTCTGGCCACTGGTCGAGCCAGAACAGGGAGCCCTGATAAGCTTTGAGATGTGTTTGTCTGCATTTTCTTTAGGAAGTAGCATGGAAGTAATTGCACAGTACAAAATGATAGGGAACAGGCCAAGAAAGAGGGCAGAAGCAAAAGATTTATGTTTTGTGCCATAGGAGATGCCAGTATGATAGTGCCAGGCTGCGCACACAGAAGGAAACAGGAGGACATGATAGAAGAGCAAAATAAATGTCACACTAGAAATGCTTAATCCAACTTTCTGTGGCACATACTATCTTTTACTCTTCTGTCTTAAAGCATTGCTGTTGTTGTTGGGTTTAGTGACAAAATAAATACAAGGCATCTCTGAAGTACCAAATTGAGCCTCAGCCTGGAATAAGACCCTCAATGGGACAGTTCCCATGCAAACTCACAATATGTGATCCCCCTTCCCAAAAGACTTTAAGAATAAGACTAATAAGAATGTATTATCAGGTATAACTGCAAAACTAGAATGAGGTCCTTAATACTTCCACCTCTGTCATGATCTCAAGATGGGCAACGTAGAGACAGAGGAGGATGGTTAACCACTGGGGTGTGTGAAGATCTTCACTCCCGTGGAGTATAAGCTACAATGTTAACCCCATAGCAGCAGCTATAGTGGCAGTGGATAACACAAAAAATGTTGTTACCATGCAGGAAGGCAATAAATACAGCAGAATCAACAGTTCATAAGTAAAACTCAGCCAGCACTGGCAACTAGAGAAATGTTAGAAGTGGAAAAGGATGTGGACTTTGTAGGAGACTGGGAAAGCAGAGCCTTTGGGAGACAATGGTAGAACCTAAGCAACACAAGATGAAATAAAATAGTGGCAGAAACACTGGGTATGTTCATATTATTAGGTCAGATAGGGCCAGGGTCCAGCCCCAAATGGTCGCCCAGAGTCATCCATCCTCTTTGTTTAATTGTTAGCATGCTTGCTAACGTGGTTTTAGCCTGGGCCAACTTCTATTCTTCCAAACACTGTCTGACTGTCGCTCGGTACTGCACAGACTAAGGTCCCTTCCCAAAAGGCAGTCCGAATGTGTCATACCCTGCTTCGAAGGAGGAGCGAGATGAGTGCATGGGTGTGAGCTGTGCCGTGCCGATTGGCCTTGGGGCCAGTTGCTAATGTGTTGTATTTACTAGTATAGGCATAGTCACTGATAGCAAGATGGGGAGAGAAAAGAGGTATGAGGTTGAGGACCAGGCAAGAGAAAAGCGCACAGGAGATGGGCAAAGAGGTCAATATAAAGAAAAAATATCCCGAGGTGCAAGTGGGGAAGTGGTTGAAACAATTCAAGTTTTATATTCTACTCCTTTATTTACACACTGCCTCTTTAGATTTTAGTTTTTAAAGATGTGGACCAATCGTCTCCGATCCACGTTAGGTATATGCTCAAAGAAAGTGTCATCATTAATACCAGAATGCCAGAAAATACCAGCCCTGACTTGTTGAAATACTTTTGGGTCTGTAGTAAATCCAAAACTACAAGATTATTATTTTTGTCTTCATTCAGTGTGAGAATGAGGAAGAGTGCACAGACATCAAGAAGACTCATTTAGAGAGAGAGGGTTCTTCACGATTAGCTGCCTCTGCCCATAGCATCACAACAGCAAATCACTGCAATATGAATGAAAATAGGTAAGCATTTTCCTTCTTATTTACCACTGAGTCATACAACTAGTTGCAGTTTAATGATGTGTGTTATTTTTTCCTTTAATAGGATTTATTTTTTAATTATCACATTTTATGTTGAAAAATTGCCCACTGCATTCTCCTTTCTTCTGGTTTAATGAACAAGTTAGCATCTCCTGACACATTTATATACTCGCATTTTTGTCCTATTGCACAAAGAAGTTGTGAGTTCAAGTGTGAGGCTCATGGAATGAGTAATCATAACTAGAGCAGTGCGATCATCCGAGACATATTCCCAAACACTGTGTTGCAGTACCAATTCACATAGGCGACCATCTTATAATCTTTTCTTTCCTTACAGTGTTACGAGTTTCAAACTTAAAGTTTGCCTGTATGTTTGAGTTTAAATACAATTATCTATAAACTCTATTGAAAAGACTAAGAAAAATATTCATAACAAATCCTGCAATACTCAGTTCCAGAATATATTTGAGATCCAGTATTTTTGAGTTTACAAGCAATCTATTCTGTGTAATTAGTAGGTATTTTAGGACAAGGAGCTCAAACTTTAAAAACAATCAGATTTTCAAAGGATGCAGGGCATGAAACAAATGATGAATATTTACCATTTGCTAGCATGGTTTATGCACACAGACCTCTATCAACGTCAGATCAATCATAGCGAGTTTCTCTGGAGGCTTCCAGCAGTCAAGCTTAGACATGCATCTTTTCAGCGTTCAGCTGCATGCTGTTTAGTACATGCTGGTCATCAGTATTTCAAAAAAAATCATTTTCTGGTAATATCAGGGTATCTTTTGGGGTGTAACTGCTAAAACTAGAGAATAGTTGTATTTATTGTAGTAGGCTTTTCTGTTATACACATCACTGATGAGTTTGAGCAATTCATGTCATTAATACTGGAAAAACTCATGGAGAAAACTAATATATATAGTGCTTATTCAAAATATGCATTCGATTTCTTTGTCCTGACATGTCACATATGTTTCATAAAGTGAAAACAATACACAGAACAGTTTGTTTTATTGTGGGTGATTGCATTCAGGCATGCCATTCCTGTTACCACAGTGTCATATGTTTTACATCGCATTCATTTTCAGAGAATAGCATGGCTGTCATAGCTTGCTATGTCACAGGGTTAATTCTGTGCTTCCTGGAAGCAGGACAATAATTTGTGTTTTGCTTGACTTTATATTCAGTACTCCTGGTAGCAACTGTACATTAAAGAAACAAAGAAGAAAGTCTTAAATGTATATTTGCCTCCTAATTCTTCCGTGGTCTGCCCTGCTTCCAAGATGTTTCTGTGGTTTATGCTACTGTAGGACATGATAACAAATGCTAATATTCCTACAGCTGAGGATGGGCTACTGAGGCTGTGGCTAAACCAGCAGTGCAGATATCAGGACCTCCTGTCCCTCTTGCGACCAGCGGCTGCTCATGCTGGTACGTCCCCCCTCCGGTTATGCTACCGTAGCTGCCTGTGAGGCTCTCCTGTAAATTAACTCAAGAAACTTGTCTGAAACCAGAAGTCCTTTTTTTTTGGCTGGGTTATTGTTATTCAGCTCCCAGCAGAGCCACACAGACAGTTTTGTCAGCACAGCTGAGGGTTGGTAGCAGAGAGGAGCAAAAACACCTTCAGACATGAGCATTTTCTACTGTGGAATTACAGTCTGAGGTGCAGACTGAGCAAGACCCTGTTTGACAGGAAAGGCTGCAGCGTGAAAAAACGTCAAAAAACTCCAAATATCTTGCACTTATGTCAGGTGCCACAATCTGCCCACTCCCAGCAGACCAGAGCTCACTGCAGGTTGTTCTGCACAGCTTCTCAGTGTAAGATGATTGCGCTGCTGCAGGTTGACTGCTCGCAATATGTTTAGGTGAGCGCTACACAATGTGCCAAAGGCCATGTAGAAGGTCTGCAGCACAACTAGAAATTGCGGCTACTCCTCACAAGCCCTGGGCCAAGCTTTTGAGGCTTGGGTACACTTCCAAAGAGCTGTGGCTTCTCTTGGATGCATTAGGCCCACACTTTGACAGTGATGTATAAGCATGGCTAGCCAAGGCATGGTTTTATGTTTGAAAAGAGGGAAAGAAATGATAGCATCAGCCTGCACATTCAAAATAATGCTAAAGATCTTACTTTTCTTAGGGGGAGAAGAAGGACATAGTTGTCCATCTTACACACACCCTGATTCTTACTTCCATAGACAGCATTGGTCATTAAAGCAAAACAGCTCATGTTGTGTTTTAAAGATACTACACTGTGGGAATCAGGAAAGGTTCTGAATTATGATTCATGGCTTCTCTCACAGCTATTTTTTAAAGACTTGCTAGATAAATGGACAAATGTATTATAAGAACACATTTAATTAGCTCTGTTCCCTGAAATGATGTGCAGAAATAAAGTATAGTTTGTACCATATTCTTTTTTGCGATTCCATTAAGTGTATACTGTCTGATACAGTAACTATAAAGAAGTGAGAATTGTCCATAAAAAGTAATAGGCTGAATAAAGGGGAATGTGACAGGGAAAGGTATTGTGTTAAAATAGTCTGTCTGACCTTAATCACAGTTTTAGTCTTAATGCAAACTGTCTCCTTAAAAAAACTTTTGTCTGTGTAGCTTTAAGATTTTCAGCTAAATATTTTCTTTAAATTAGTGCATCTGAAGTTTATTTCTGGGCATATTTTTATGATCTGTCTGACTTCTCCTCATCCAAAGCTTCTCCCAAATAAATGAAAGCTGAAAATACTGTCTGTGTTGTAGCTTTCTTCTTTAGAAGACAGAGCAGCTCACATTTCTCCACGTCTGCTGTTTGCATATGTTTCCTTTTGTCTCCAGTACCAGCCTGTCTTTCTTTGTCTTCAAAATCTGTATTAGATTAGTATAAACAGTGCTACCAAAGGCTGGGCATTGAGCACAAAGACAAGCCAGTCATCTTTAAACACATTTCCTGGTTTAGTTCACATATGGTTTTATTGCCATGGCTTATAAATTGTCACCTGTAATGGTGAAATAGGGCTCCATAACCTGAACTTACACTTCAGAGCCTAATCTTCGTCTCCAGCTATTCCTGAAGAAATGGTGAGCAAGCGGCCGTTTATCTCTGTATTTTTTTTCAAGTACTCTGATACAGACTTTATATTAACTCCAGAATTACAATGTGCCTTGAAGGGAAAAAGGAGAAACATGATACAAATTTGTAAATGAACTCTTGGTCCGAATACTGTAAGCTTGTTTCCAGATACCAATAGACTTTATCCTGCCAGCAGGTTTTAAATTCAAAGTTTTGGTAATATATAAAACATTTACCTTTCTCAAAGCCAGCTTTGTGACACTCCATTACTGTAATTTCCATTTCCAGCTTGGCAATACCAATAAATAAAAATGAGAAAATGCTTCGGTCACCTGTCTCTCCCCTCTCTGATGCATCAAAACACAAATACTCCAACGATGATTTAACTTCCTCCAGCAGACCTAATGGCAGCAGTCTATTACCTTCCATCTCCTCCAGCAAAAAACATAAGGGTGAAATCCAGTCACAGCCACATCCCGGAGACTTCAATGTAAGTTTATGCTGTTGTTCACAATATAAAGCCTAGCTGTATATTTTTCACTTTGTATTGCAGTCTGTGATAGTTTTGCGGAATGTTATGCAAAAAAATCGTAATAATGAATGTTGTATTGTAAGTTCAGTTTTTCTGATTTGGAGTTTAGCAAGGCACAGAAGAAAGTAAAGAAGCCAGGCTGTAAAGCAGGCAAATACCAAAGGCTACATAAGCAAAAGATAAAAGCTAATGGCCCAAAACAAATGGCTTTAGGCCTCCAGAGCATCGCTTGGGCACGATGCAAGCCCCCTACATCCAAAAGTGTGGTGCATAAGGCCTCTACTGTATAAGGCCTCTACTCAGGCACTGCCTAACCAGGAGCATGCCTGCAGACAGGTTCTCCTACATGTCTTGCAACCAACTTTCTCAGACATTTCTACTCACTCTTGACACTGGTGAACAGCTTAGCACCAGCTTCACAACTCAGCTGCATCAGAGCCCAGGTATTCAGATACCTATCAGAGAGTCTTGATCACATTAAATGTGTCCAGAGCACCCTTCCAGATAAGGCCGTATTACTACACTGCATGGTAGCCGCTGCCTTCAGAGCACGGAGAGAGAGGAGTAGACGCTGCCCCCATTTATGCATGAGTTCTGTGATTAGGATGCTGGACTAAGAGCCTGTTAGCTCTTCTGATTGAGGGAATTCACGTCTCTCTGTCTCTCACCTCTCAAAATCATACCCTACCCTCCAGGCTACAGGATACTGCCGTAGAAGATCAAGGGCAGAATATTGTCACGTCCTCCCCTTGAAGCTGTTCTGCTTTGTGTGAAATACCTAGAAGAAGCAATTTGGGTACCCTCCTATTGATGTCCACTGCTGGAGCACCTAGTCAAGCTGTTAGGGCACTCTGCTGCTGGTAGAAAGCATGCCCATGCTCCTCTTTTTGCTACAAAAGCCATTTATATATTTTATCCTGTATCTATTTGTTGCATTTGTTCTTCAATACGTAAGAGGCTTCAAAAGTCTAAGTATTAGTGCCTAAGCAACTTTCAGGAAGACAAACTACCTGAGTTGTAGCAGTGGTCTCTTCCAGCCACTTTTGCTGTGGGGATAACTGGCCCCACAGTATATGTTAAATATATATGTATATACTTAAATATATTTAGGTTTTGAGAGTGAAGGGGGAAGTAGTAACTATAATCTTAATTTTCAACACTTTTTAAAAACCAAGTTATCATAAATTGTGTGTTTCAAGAATATCTCACAGATGCTTTTGGTAAATTAAAATAAAATTATTTACATAAAAATATTCCAATAAAAAAAGCATTTTAATATATCATAGTCATTAATTTATTTTTTCATGGATTAAATGTAAATTTTTGAACATTTTAACTTTTAAAACATAAGTTTAGAGGTTTATAACCCATTCAGTATTATAACGATATGATTCTTTACTGGATATCTTGAAAACAATTTAAATTCCTTCACAGGCAAATGTGCTGGAAATCAAAAGTAAAAGGTGATTGCTTTATGATCCACACCCTTAGCAAATGCGTTTCACTGAGATTTTCTGCATAGCCTAGCAATGCACCATTTGGTCAACATTTTAACAACCTTTGCAATAAAATTCTTATGTATCTGGTTATTCATGTGAAAACTTTAGCCTGCTGAACTGATCAGGATGTGCTATATAGAAGATGAGAGCTCATGAACTATAAATGTTAAAGTTAGCTTTGTTTTATCCCAAGTTCTCATCTGGCACCTAACTGGGATGTCCAAGTGGTCCTTTGAATTTCTGTCAGAGACTGCAGAGTCCGTTTGAGCTTTTTGTCCATTTCCCTACTGCGTTTCTGTCTGTCACCTGATGGAGAAAGAACTGTGTTTTCTGGCAGTGGTTACCAACCAAAAACAACCTGGTGCCCTATGCTTTGCACTGTACCAGTCAGTGCGTGGTAGACCACACAGCAGGTCACTCTGTGGGACGAAGGGCTCGTGAGGCCACGTGAAGAACAGGGCTGCAGCTGAGGGAATGCATGAGACCCTGCCAAAAGACATGTGCTTCCGCTGTGGTGCAGAGCGGTGATCTTTCAAGCCGATCAGGGGCACAGAGCAGAAAGAAACCTGGACTTTGGGCTACGAATTCATACTGCATAGGCACATCAGCAATGCAGCATGAAACAAGTCAAACAAATGAGCCTCTCTCTCCCAAGGCAAGGTACAGTGCTAGTTTGGAAGACTAGAGATATAACTTCATCTTCTAAATGACCACAACAGATCTACCCTTTAATAATTTCACTTACTGTGTTTCAGAGTGTTTTGATAGTTACTAATAGTTCAGCTCCATTTCTTCCATATATCACATTGAAACTCGAGCCCTTTAGAAAGTGCTCTGAGCAATATCTGTGAATTTGTGGTTATCAGTGACAGGAAGTTACACATACTCCCTGCTGAAGTAGTAGGAAAACTAACTGCCAATTTACAACACAATGCAAAGACGCTCTGTTGTTTATTAGTTGCTTTTTTGAAGTTAGTAGCCAATTCCTCAATGTCTTCTCTGCTGTTGGTTGTCTAGAAAGCAATGCACATCAGTTCAGAAAATGTTCTTCTCTGCAATAAGCCCCAGTCCCAAACAGAGCCCTGGTCACCTCTGTCCAGCACACCCAGGGACTGCAGAAGGACAAAGCTTATCTTCGATGATATGTAAGTACAGATGACTTTAAAATAAAGAAAAAACAATGTCATTTTCTCCATTTAAAGAGAGAAAAATGCAGCTCGTCCAACAGGAACTGAGACATGGCCAGAAGTATTATAGTACTACTGTACATTGAAAAATTAATGAGACATACAATATAAACTCTTCAATTTTTCACAAGAAATTGAGCCTCTAATCATCAGGGAGCAGCGAGGACTGGCTGTTCCCTAAAGAATGGGGAGCCAGGAGCCAAGGGGCAGAAGGTGGCTGGCAGGGCAGGGACCATGCCAGCCAGGCGTCCAGTCCCACAACACCCAAGCAAGGTGAGCAGGGCAGGCCCAAGGGTGGAGTCAGGTTCAACCAAGAGCCTAAATCCTCAGGCAAGTCCATGGTGATGAGGCAGCTCCAAGGTCAGGCCAGGAAGTCAGGCCAGGGTCAGGTGCGGTGAGGGTCAGACACAGCCCAGTGACAGCCAGGTGTGCATAGTGACAAGGCAGGTCTGACCTCCAGCCAGGAAGACAGTCTTCAGGTCAGGGTCCAGATCAATGAGGGCCATGGCCGGGCACCAGCATGGCTGTGAAAGGGCTGAAGACAGGCACACTTACAATGAGTTGGGCAAGGAGCGAAGGCCCAGACCTGAGCTTAAATGGATTTCTTTAGCCCATGGGTGGAGGGGGCAGGCCCCACATGAAGCAGGACAGGGCCATTAAGGCTTTATTAGCACCCTCGAGGCTCTGGCATTAATTATGCACACATCAGACTATTAATAGATACAGAACCGTAGCAAGGCAGGGTGATAGGGGCACCCTTCTTGTGCACCCTTTGGAGCAAGGGGAGAGGACACATGGGAGCCTTGCGTCCCTGAGCCTTGACAGCTGCTGCTTTCATTGCTACTGCTGCTCAGAAAAAAGTATCACAAAGGCAGGGTGAGTAGAAAGCAACAGTGGATGGTATGAATACCTGGAGGGATACCTGGCCCTCCCCATCTCCACTACATCCTTCAAACATCCCCTGCTCTCCTCCTCTGAAAATAATTTCAG
The DNA here is from genome assembly GCF_030936135.1 of Gavia stellata. Lineage (NCBI taxonomy): Eukaryota > Metazoa > Chordata > Aves > Gaviiformes > Gaviidae > Gavia > Gavia stellata. The sequence continues at coordinate 72,144,689 of NC_082594.1, forward strand.
CTTGTAATTGTCTTTCTTTTCTTTTTGGTAAATTAAAATTGCTCGTTCATTTTCCAAGGTCATTTAGGATATGGTATTATTTAGATAAGGTATAAAGATGAAACTGAAGATTGAAATCCTAGTATCTAGAAAATCCAGATTCTTTTTGACTTGCAATTTTCTGGCCTGAAAATACTGATTTTTCTAGGGTAGAAGGGGTTCTGTTGAAGCTATGCCTCAGACTGCCTGGAGCAAATACAGCTTTGTAAGCTGTGTGACCTTGCTGCACCTTTCATACTCCCAGACTTTGACCTACAACATCGCTAACTCTTCTATACCAAGGGAAACCCTGGGAAAACAGCCCTGTTTCCTCAGGAACTGCTTTTTACCAGAAATGGGATTTAATAATAATTGTAATAATTTTAATAATTGTAATAATTGTAATGTTTATTCACATCACCTGGTCTCAGGGACAACTAGAAGGATGGCAGCCTCTCATATAGAGAATTTGTGTTTCCTACTGTAAGGCATAAATAATTCCCATAGACTTCAAAAGGATGCAATTGTTTTGTTTGTCAAGAAAAGACTGGTGAGATTAACATCTGTGTGTATTCATGGCAGTCATAAGGAGATGTAGGTTGAATAAATGTAATAATTTTTTCTGCCCCTTTTGGAGAAAACTCCCCCCTGTGTATGTATTCCTATTTTCCCTCCTTCTCCACTTCCCTCCATGTTATTTTTTAACTCTTCCAGTGCATTTATTCAACAATGTCTACTGAGGAAATTTGAAACTGTTTAGAAGTACTACCTAACTCTTCATATCTCTTAAATGCTTTATCATCTATAATTTACTTGCAACTGTTCAATTATTTCTGCAGTTTATACATGTACCTATGAGGCAGAAAGGTATCAGAGTGCCTGATAAAAGTCAAAATTGTAGGACGTGCTCATCTGTTTGGATTAGAAAAAAAACACAGTCAGAAACAGCTACAACAGAACTATTTGATTTTCTCTCAGGGAGACTGGTTTGTTTTGTTTTTCCACTAGAATACTGTCATAGAAAAACTGCTTTTTCACTGTCCCTATCATCTAAGAGGCTTTTATCACTTGCTTTCTCCATTAGTGATACATGTGATTTCTCTGGCAGGCATCTTCAATAAGACTGTTTCACCTTTTGAGAGGGAGATACAATAAAACTGTTCGTGTATAGTGCCTTCCATGTAGAATGTCCCCAAGCAACTTGTGGCCCATTAAAAAAAGCAATCTAAAAAGCCAAATAAGATAAAACACATAATCAAATATGTCTTAATTTGCCCTTAAAAACCAGGAACAGTTAAATGCCTGTTGTGCTAACTAGAGGAGGGAGATTTTCATGTACTACAACTGTCATCCACAACCTGTATCTAGGAAACACCACCGGAATACCAGCTATACTAGACCTTGATTCTGAAATTACTGTGCAGAAAAGTCACTGAAATGTAGCAGATTAGACTGGCAGCAAATGCTAAATGTCAACAAACTTGACTCACATGTTAGAAGGATCAAATTAAACATGGCAGCCAGTGTCTTTCAAATTCGTATAATACCACAGCAGAGGATTTGAAGAAATGCACTACAGTAGGTCTAAAATTATGTAGTAATCCTAATGGCAGCATTTGTCCAAAATGATGACTATGAAGTATTTCATCTCATAATCCACGAAGTTCTGAATTACTGTAATCCAGCCATGGCTTTAAAGTCTTCATTTTAATCAGAATCTATAGTTTTTAAGAGACTAAATCCCTTATATTTTATTTAAAACAACAACTAATTTTTTTGACCAATCAGTGGCTCTTTGCTTTATATTCAGTTTATTTTCTCCAGATCATTGACAACAGCTGTCACTAGCAATAAATTGGAACACAAGTAGGTCAATAAAAAGTGTATCTTGCTTGGCAGAGTGCTGTGTACACACACATCGCAATATGAAAGTAAATACAGCTAACAGTCTTCAAAAGGCAGGCAAAATCCTACTTCCCCTGTTTTGCCATTGTTTACTGCCTGCTCTAAATATGCTTTGAGGTACCCAGCATGTCACATGTATAAGTGACATCAATGCTGTTTCCAGTATTAATTCTTAACAAGATTTCCTGGATTTTTGGCCATTTCTGACTCTCTGAAGAGAACATTTTCAAGGCTACATAATAATGCTTCAAGCCAAATTCAGTCCTGCTGTAATTTCACTGAATGACAGAATTTCCAATAACTGCATTTAGGAACAAAGTCTGTTGTCCTTGAAGTGATAAGCACAGACATGCTGTGGGTGCCCAAGGGCCCAGTCCCACACCCTCCTCAAAATGCTGCATGTGTGGTATAAAAAAGAGCAGAGCGTACCCAGCCTCCCAGTTTTCCTTATGGCTAAATCAGAACATGCTCCTCAGAATTATTGTCTCACTTGCTTTGTGGGTTACCCTTTCAAACTTTGGGTGTGGTTATTCTTCACTTACATTTATTTTCCTATTTTTCTGGCCTTATAGGAGCAAGATAATACACCTTCTTCAGCTTTTTTTTTTTTAATTTATATTTTGTTGAATGTTTGTTCTACCTTTATGGGTTTAGGTGCTACACACACCAAACAGCTTTACATTGTCCAAGGGACATATCCTGCTGCGAGATAGCATTCCTGTGTTTGTTTGTCAGCCAGTAAACGATATACCCAGAAAATATCCAACCTGTAAAGGTGTTATGCATAGAGCTCATAAAGAGCTCGAAAGATAACTTCTTGGTGCATCTTTTTGTTTCCTCTTGAACCCCAAGTCTCTCATTTTCAGTCTGCTCTTCCTTGTTCTTCTGCCTCAGAGTGGAAAGAAAAAGGCGCTCTTGGGTTGTGACTCCCATACAACATCTGAAAGTCACTTTGCATTGCTCAAAATGCCTCAAGAACTCCTGGTCTTCTGAAGTATTTAGAGAGACTTTTGTAGTGCTGAGCACATCCCCAGGAGTGCAGTTAAGGAATAGGGCTTGGCTCCTCTTTCTTCTCATCAGCAATCTAGTCGGATAGACCAACATCTACTACACTAAGTTCCTCACAAATTCATATGCTTGCTTTGGACTGCTCCCAGTTTCTTGGCTTTGGGGGATTTCAAGATTTCATCTGACCATCCCATTCTTCCTCTCCTTCCCCTCTTGCTTGTGGCACTGTATTTTCTCATGTGTACACTGCCCATGAGAAAATAACATTAGACTATTAGACAGCAGACACTGTCTCCCATGATTAGATAATTAAGCTGCCTGTTCTCTGCAAGACCATCTACCCCCTTTCTTTTTAGGGACACTTTGTGAGAGCTTGGTCTGGTAGATGCTTAATCAGCTCTAGCAGGAGATTCTCACAGGGTAAAGAATTTATAGCCACTATTCCCTGTCGTCAAAAAAAAAGCCAGAGCTGTGGACCTCATTTGAACTTACAAGCTACATGCATGCCCCTCCTCTGTTCCTATGGGCAAGTGGTCCAGCGCTGCTTATGTTTATATGATTAAACTGTCTTCACTGCCCAAAACAAAGAACACTCACTGCCCCCTGAGAACAGTCCCTGGCCTGTGCTGTCCCCGAGCTGTGTCCAGGCATTGTCTGGGACCCAGCTCAAAACTATGCCAGGGAGAGTACTAGCAATTAAATAGCATGGATCATCAAACAATAGAGCTGGTATCCTTGCCCTGCTTATTTCACTTGCACAGACATAGCCAAGGAATGGTTTTATTGAGAGACTCAGATCTGAAAGAACCTCTCATAGTTTTGCCACTCAGGAAAAAAGATTTGTTAGCATCAACTGATTTTGATGTCCCTTTTTCTTACTCTACAGCTTGACTAGAAAATATCTTTAGCCCACGATGAATTGTAATAGTGAGCAGGACAAGGGTCAGCAAACTCTCCCCCAGGTCCCAGCAGCAGAGCTGATTCTCTCAGAAAGGAGAGGACAGCCTCTCCTACCAGTCTCTCCTAGTCTTTCCTCACCTCTGCAACTGGTGAGCAATGAGCATATGGCTACAGCAGGTGATGAGCACCCTCCAAACCCTGCAGTTCTTTGACTAGTCTAGGTCTTGTACTGAATATAAGGAAGTTTCATCTAGCCTCCCAAGGTGTTTACTGTTCTACCACACCTCTGGTTCTTGACAGAGCTTGTTTTCCTCAGGTTCAGTGGCAAACATTGTTTTCTCCTCGAAGGGCTAAAAGTCCATCCCAGTGTCACTCAGGGTTTGTCTTCTTGTGCTGGATCACAGAGTACTGTGGGTTTTCATCACCCTCAATGCCCGGATTCACAGGTGTGGTGTATAAGAGATATTCTAATGCCACTATTTGCAGCTTAATTCCTAAGTCAGCTTTGCTGTCCCTGTGACACTGCAAAATATCTTTACATATGTTAGAAGAATGTGCTTCAATTCTATTTCCCACAGTATAATCACTCAGAAGTTTCCCTTTTGGACTAGAATGCTCACTGTAATGGCCATAGGGTGCAAAGGCTGTGATCCCCCAAGGAAACCTGGGAGCTTTCCTGATCATTCCTTCAACATATAAAGGATATTTTCATCTTCCAGTGATAACAAACCACACTAGCAAATTATCATAACCACTTTAGCCTAGAGAATCACAGGTAGACTGTTCAAACTGACTTTTAGCCTGGGAGTACCTTGTTCATCTTGAGAACCAACAATGAATCACGGAGCTGGAGAGGGGCTATGATGACTTAATGCACATAAGGAATAGGAATTCCCCAAATCCCTGTCAGATGCTTTCCTGGTCTTCTGGTGCCTTGTTATGATTTCTTTCAAATCCTATAATTACTGAAGTCTTTTAGACAGGCATTGCAGGACAGGAGCCCTGGATAGAGTCTTTGTGTCAGGATCACCTGCTCCTTTCAGTGTAGATGCCCCATTCGTTGTCTCAGGTTTCACACGTACTGTCACTCAACAGTTTCACCCACACCTTGGCTTCTCACTCATCAGAGCTGGGAACATCAGAGCTGGCTGCCAGGTAGTCCCTCACCCAGAAAGATCTTTCTGCCTTTGGTTTTCAGCTGTCTCTTGAGAATTCAAGGTGTGATTCCAAGGTACTTTAAAACAATATAAATCTGGACTGCTGTGGTCCTGCCCTCTCTCCCTAGGTCTGACGGTAAAGGCTTTCACCCCACCTTTGACTGAAATCAGTTGATTTCAGAATATCTATTTAACATACATTGAAAGAGACACAACTGTAGTTTACCTGCAAGGATGTAATGTTTTCTCCCTCTGCTTTTAATACAGGAGCTCAAGTCCCTATTGTTAAGACTTCTTTCATTCCTCTCTCCTTGCTTGTACTCTTTGCATGTTTTAGTCTAGATATTGATTTCACATGGATATCTTTAAGTCATGAATCTGGGTCATGCCCAGGAATTTGTAGTGTATTTTGAATCTTTCTCATGGTCTCCTGTATTTCACTACATTGACATGGTTAATCTGGGGAATTTTGCATTTTTGCCAAAATAGGAATCCCCACTTATTTTATCCTTCTTCATTTCATTTAAATTAGGTGCCAGGCTTTAATTTTGTGTGCCATTTTTTGCAACGGTAACTCCCTCTCTAGGTATCTGTACTATTCATCTATTCATCTAATCTAAGATACTGACCTTGTTATACTAAGCCCAACAAGATAACAGTTGTGTAGTTGTGTGATTTAGTAATTTTTTCTTACATTTGGCCTGACTCCAACCAGATCGTTTGTTCCTGTCTTTCTGAAATGCCTATAGCATTATCATGTAAATGGGTCACAAATACTCTCTCTGCCCTCTCCACTTGTATGCTCCTCTGCTGAACTTCCCAGACCTGCTGGGTCTGCCATAGTGTGCATGAGACTCCCATAACTGGGTACCCACCTTGTACAGTGCCATGGGCTCTCCCCCACCATGTGTGCCACCACGTGTGCCGTGCCCCAGACACAGCAGTGCCATGTCCCATAAAACAGCATTTATTTTAAGCTGTGGAATGGGCAGGAGGCCATGATACATCAGGGGAGAACACTATTTTGTATAGTAATACCTGCTCCCCAGCTTCAGCTCTGTCCTTTACCCCGAAGATGACCATCCTTTTCTGTGACCCAACATGTCAGACATGCTCCTGATGCATGTCCCAGTACAAAACAGCAAATAGAGAGAGCTGTATATAGCTACTTTTCACTTCACATGGTTTTCTTGCTCTTACAGGATTTTCTTCTCTTCTTGGGCTGAGAGTTCAGGGCCAGTATACTGGCACAGCTTCAAAACTGGATGTGGGCAAACCCTGGCTACGCCAGTTTCTTCTGATTTGCCCCTAGCTGTGACCAAATTTTAAAGTCGCTTATTTCGCTGCTCTTCTCCCTTCCAGCACACTCACTTTTTTAGGGTCTAGATTACTAAAGTTGTGAAACTGGTCCTATATTTAGAATTATGAATTAAGCTGCTTTTATTATGTGCAATTGTTGTACACTGAGGAAGCACTAGTTTGTTTTTTATAACACTTCAGCAACATTATCTCTGAAGAGTATTAAAATATGCACTTGGCTACATTTATGATGTTTAATTGAACTTTTATTAGTTTTTTTTAATGTATCCTCATAAAACAGCATACCACAGTAAGAAATAATGTACAAGTGGTAGATTATGTAAATGAAGCAGAAAATGCTATAGTTTAGCATTTAGTTCATATAAAATATAAAAATTAGCTGAAAAATGTGGTTTTGAATGCAGTTATAATTAAAATTGTATATTGGAGTCTAAGCTACACCGTACTCTGTAAATACCAGCAGTGGCGCTGAGTTCCAAGGAGATTATGTTGCAGTAGATGCTGATAAATTACTGTACAAAGTAAGGCTTTTATTGATTCACTTTGTTTGATTCTCTTCCCTTTTTTTACTGCATGAGTTTACATTTTTGCAATTATCTGCTAAACTGGAGTAAATTAAATTCAGAGAAGGCAGCAAAAGACAAAGGTGGCAGAGATGCGCTGTAATGGCATAGAGCTAAACAGGATGAGAGAAGCACATACAGACACAAGCATTTCACCTGGGTAATGGTAACACCACTCTTACGAGCTCAACAGCCCGGAAATTCTGAAAGGCTGCTTCTGCAAGGGGAGTAATTACCATGCCCGCAGCCGTCTCACCTCACACTGGGATCCCACGCAACATAACAAGCAATGGAAATGCTGTCTTTCCTGCTGGTTTTCGACAAGCTCCCAGAGAAAGTGGTGGCAAGGCGAGTGAGAGAAATTCTGGACAGTAGCGGATTGTTTGATAAATTTCATCCTGGATTCAGCCACAGCCATGCTACTGAGGCTGCCCTTGTCAAAGTCATAAATGGTTTGAATGCCGCTGCTGAAAAGGAAGCCTGGCCTTGTTTGTACTATCAGATCTAGCCATGGGGGGTTATTCTGTAAAAGGCTGGATTCTGTTGCAGTGCCTAGGTGACTGGCTAGTGTTGACTGAGAATGCATTGAACTGATTCCAGCGGTACTTGATTGCTTTCCCCAATCAACATAGTAGGGTAAATTCTCCTCAAGAGCAGCCAGTTTCACATAATGACACTTGATCCCAGGGAGAATTCACCAGCAGCCTGACTTAGTTGGCACTGATGCTTTACGCTCTTTCTCTTGCCTTTCAGAGAGATATATGAGATGCATTAGAGCAGTGTATTAGAACTCCTTTTTGGCTTTGTTGAAGAGGACTATATTTCTAAAAGTACCAACAATCAGATATTCAGAAACAAAAGACTTTCTTGTGCAGTCAAGATTACTAATAGAGATAAAACACTTGTTTGTACCTGTTAATTTGAAATCAGACTTCTTTTTAATTTTTTTTTTTTAAAAAGAGGCCTGAATTCTGTTTGTAAATCTGGAGTGACAGTGCTGACACCAATAGATACATACAGTTGTAAATAACTTAAGAGGAGAATCTGACTCAGTTGTCTGAAAATCAGAAGTCACTGAATAACTTTCCGTGGGACTTCAGTTTACATTCATGACCAGTAAGCCAAACAAAGAGACTCCAGTGCTGCTTCTGCTACTCTCCTCCACTCCAGTTCAACCAGTAGTCTGGTACCATTTTAATACTGTCGAAATTTTCTCTATTCTCCAGCTTCTCAGGCTATAGCAAGGCTGTGATCTACAGAGGGATCACAAACCTTAAACCAAAGACCTGAAAAAGGAGTTTAGCCACAGATCTTTCTGAATCTCATCAGTGGGAAAACAGATTTGCTTCTCCTCAAGAGGCCTCTCATCAATAACATGTGGTATCTGAAATTAGCATCCAGTGAGATTATCTGCAAATTCTCCAGTCTGAGATTATCACCAATGTAACTAAATAGGCCAAGCTGCAGAGGAAATTTGGAGGAACCTTCACGTTTCTAATGGATATGGGTTCTCAGTCACTCTAACTTAAGTGTCTGTAAAATCAGAATATGATTAACAATGTTTTGTGAACTTCATAGATACAAAATGTGCAGTATGCAAAAGACCTACCCTGAGTAATTAATTTATGCATCAGTTTTCTCATGTGTCTTCATATGTCCATGAGCTGAGGTAACCTGTTATCTTCAAGGAGCCTAGAGAAGAGGGGTTTTTTTCTGGTTGTTTTAATTCATGACATAATAATTTAAACTAGTATACTGGATTTAAAAAGACAAATGATGTTCATGTGCAGTGAGAACCTAAACAAAACTGAATTTGAAACCTTTCTTTCTCATTAAAAAATCAGAAGATAATTAAAACCAAGCACATCCATATTTTGTTACTAAAATGATATAAGAAATGCATGCTATGTACATAAACACATTAAATCTATAGGACATTTCAGCTTTCCATTTTCACACAACATGCACATGAGTCATCTGAATAGGAATTTTATTAACATGTAGTGAGAAATTGAAGAATAGTATTTCATAGATGGCATAAAGAGATCAGAGTTTGACTTGGCATGTTTATTAACACTATTGAACACGCTCTGTTTAAGAAACTGGAAGAAAACATACCCTACCCATTTTTTCCCAATGAATCTTAATTTCTGTTAGGCATCCCCTGATTTGTAAATCAATGTTGTATTTTTCCTATGGAAATACCTAAACATTCACATTGAGCATATATATGCATTGCTTTAAATTTTTTTTTTACTTTTTTTTTTGCGCTTTTGCTTTAACGGTTGGACTTGATGAGCTTAAAGGTCTTTTCCAACCTAAATGATTCTATGATTTTATGATTCTATGAAAATGGCCTTTTAATAGTTTCTTTTTTATATTAGGCTTCCCAAAAAACAATTGGACTTAGTACAAACCGATGACTTCAGTTTTTGCACGTTTCATTATGGTTAACCAGCCCATAGCAGGGCCCTCAAAGCAGACTTCTCGGTTCATGTAATGCGCATGCCTCTTGCTAAAACCCTCATTGCTAATCATAGCTCAGGAGAATAAATCCTGCTACAAGTTGAAAACCATTTTACAATTAACTTATTTATAAGTAGACCATAATTACATTGTGTTATCTCACTTTGGTTTTACAGCCTCTTACCATGCTTCAAACAAGCAAATTAGACATATAGTGCTGGGCGATATATGGCAGGGAATGTTGCAAAGGACATATTTTAATGATCTGCGTTTGAAAGTATCATGTAAACGTTCATCACTTTGATCATTTCAGAGAGATGGGACCACTGTTTTGTTGATTTGCTCTGCTTTGCTTTGATTTTTGGCACTTCATAGTAAACCATCTTACCTAGGTCATTGCACCAGGCAAAGAGAGACGGGATTTAACATTTTTTTAAGAACTCTTTCAATGGTTTTGAAAACATAGTTATTTTTCTATATCAAGCTAACACTGTTTCAATGTCTAATATTTCATAATTGACCAAGACCAAATCCAGATGGCTCGTATTATTAAGATAATGTTAGCATCTTGCTGGGCACAGGAAGTATTTGCAGCTGCAGTAGGTTATGAGATACTGGGACACAAACCTGTCTTTAGTCCTCTTTCTAACCTACCAGCTAGAGTAAGCTGGGGGGAAATTCCACTCTGAGGGAGAATAATATTTTAAAGAAAGTTGGAGCAAAGGAACTGTTTTTCTTCATACCAGCAAGCTTTTTAGGGCAGAGGTCATTCAAAATTAGCCAGATTTTTAATCTTATTTCCATCTAGTGATATTTAACCTTCTTTCTCTTCTAAATAAGGTTGACTAACCTTCCATCATGCAATTAAACATCCTTGAAACTGTGTGCACATAAGTAGAAGGAAACGGACTAAGTAAACACACTGCCAAATAGCCTTACGGTCTCAAGGAAGTATATATGGTGGTCCTCTTCTGTTAAGGGGCTCCCCTTTGCTCCTACTGATCTCGGTTATGGATCTGAGCATGTTCTTACTGCTATCAGCAAGAATTTTTGACTCATCCATCCCACTGACTTCAGGTTTTAGATCTGTATTTTCTCTGACTCACACAAAACATTTTTTTAAACAAGTGTTCTGAGAAATCCCAGTTTCAAAAAAGCTAGTTAGGATTGTGTAGTGGTTTGGGCTGGGAGAGAGTTAGTTTTCTTCAGAGCTGCTTGTATGGTGCTGTGTTTTGGATTTGTGATCAAAACAGTATTGATAACACAGGGCTGTTTTAGCTATTGCTGAGCAGTGCTTGCACAGCATCAAGGCCTTTTCTGTTTCCCACCCTGCCCAGCCAGCGAGTAGGCTGGGGGTGCACAAGAAGCTGGAAGGGGACACAGCTGGGACAGCTGACCCCAACTGACCAAAGGGATATCCCACACCATAGGACATCATGCTCAGCAATAAAAGCTGTGGGAAGAAGGAGAAAGGGGACACATTTGGAGGGATGATGTTTGTCTTCCCAAGTCACTGTTAAGCGTGATGAAGCCCTGCTTTCCCGGGGATGGCTGAACACCTGCCACCTGATGGAAAGCAGGGAATGAATTCCTTATTCTGCTTATGCTTAACCTATTAGCCTGTCTTTAGCTCAACCACGACTTTTCTCACTTTTATCCTTCCGATTCTTTCCCACATCCTGCTGAGGGGAGTGAATGAGCAGTTGTATGGGGCTGAGCTGCCTAGTGGGGTTAACCGACAACAGATTGCTGGGTGGCAATAATACCATATCATTTACAACGCCAAGCACTTAAAAGCATGAATGGTAAAAACATCAGAATTCATACTCTGACTACTCAGGAATACCTAGTTTTCATTAGATAAGGGCAAAGGGACGACACTAACCAATACTAAGGAAGCTATTTTGCAAGGCAAAACTTCCTTCTCTGAGAGAGACGAGGATATGGGAGTGATCACAGTACAAGCTGAGAAGAACCAGGGCGTGTTTTAGCTGAGTAGAGAAAGAAGGCGGCCATCTCCCACGTATATGAGACTGAAAGAATCTGCAGGGTCAGGAAACGTGACGACTTTTATGAGAGGCAACAACTGAAGATGCAAGGTTATGGCCTGAAATGACATGGCAAATAGGTGTTCTCCACAGTGACTGAGAAAGGTGCAATAGGGAGAGCTTGTGGGAGGAGATGAAGACATTTGCTTCAGCCATGAGGAGCTCACTGAGGTGGTGACCAGACATTGCCAAGGAGACATCAGTTAGTGTTTTCAGTTTGAATGGAAGTGGCTAAGTCTGGATCAGAAATGGACTTGTGAATTTCAGCACAGAGACAGCAGTTGAATTTGTGCCCTGCAGTCAGTAGGTCAGGTAGGTTAAGGAAGGGATGGAGTCTCTGAGATCTCTTTGAGGAGAAATCAGTGGAGAAATTGGCACAAGCAACACCAGTGGAATTGTAGCAGGCAGCCCAGCACCGAGTCAGAGATGAACTCCAGGCAGCAAAAGTAAACAGCACTCTCAGCATGCTTACAGATAAGAGGGAGAAGCGGGGTGAGATGGTAGTTGTGGAGGCAAACAGATTCAATGTGTGTTTTCAAAGTGGAGAGATTAAACACACACTTGTTTTGAGAGGAGGGAGAAGCCAAGGCAAATGACAATGTACAGAGAGGAGTAGAAAAAGAGGTAAGCAAGCACTAGGGAGAGGAGAAGACGGAATAACTTGTTATGCTTAATGCTTGCATCTGTTTTGCAGATCAAAACTGCACTAATTTGGGAAGCAGTTTATATAATCCGTAAAAACGCATTTTATTAGCTTTTTTTTGCTTTGAATCACTGACTTCTAAAGAATGAGAACAGCCATAAATGCTATTGTCTCCACAGGCAGCAATTTGGAAATAGAAGATGCTTGGTTACATGATAAGTGTATTTTCTTCATAAAAAATGTTTGCAAATCAGGTTTAAAATAAGGGAAAAATAACTTGAAAATATTCTGCACTTCAGAAAATAATAAAATGTCTTCTTATTTTCCCCTGGTAGGCCACGCAATGCAGATTACTTTATGCAGGAAGCTAAACGGAAGAAGCATAAAGCAGATGCAATGGTGAGAATATTTTCTTTCCAGTTATGTTGCTCCAAATTATTTTTGTAATGCAGTTTCTTCATCAGTGCAGTATTGCTGGGGTAATTATAAAATCTATTATAAGGATGGCTAGGCTTGTTAAATTAAGAAATGTTTATGTAATCAAATGTTCATAGCCCAATAAACTATGACTTAACAATTAATGACTTACAGAGATAAAGGCCTGGATAAATAAAACTTTCTATTTATTCCTTTGCTTTAATTAGTAACTATAGTAATGGAGGTTGTGTAAGGCATCCACATACCTATCTTCTCAGTTTAACTAGCTGGCTAGGTCATAAAATTGTATCCCCAAATTTGGTCTCGTGGCTGAGGTATTTGTACTTTTTTTAAAGAGCTTTGGGTCTTCAGTGCCAAAAGAATGTTGGTTTCACGGCAGAGCTCTCCTAACGTAATCAGAAGCACACAAGGAATCTGAGTAACCCTAGAGGAACACCTTGCACACAAAGGACCTTCGCAACAAACAGATTCTTGGCCCTGGCTTTGACCTGTCTAAAAATGTAGCCAGTAAGACCCTCTTGAAAAAGGGGAATCTGAGGTTATATGGAGCACTAGAGATGCTTGTCTTTCCAGACAAATGGGTTCAATGAAGTACGCAGTGCTCCAGGAGAGCTCCGCTTAACCGTCTCTCAGCTTTCTCCGAGGCTACTTTTGTCCAGCACTATGAATAAGCTAGCACAGCCTTAAAAACCTGAGGCCTCTGGGATGGCAGATGCAATATATGGGGTGGGACCCTGCATTAATATGGCTTTCTTGCAGATGGGAGTAGCTGCAGTCCTGTCTTGCTCTGTCAAACAGACACTTTGTTGTCACAGCAGCAGGAAAGAAGAAAGGTAGCTCAGAGCTTCTGTTTCTTCACCTCTTTTTCTCAACTGTGCAGAATGTAAAAAGGCCAAGGAAGCAGAAGCAGGCCCTTAATTTAGGACACAAACACTGAGTTTTACACTCTACCTGAGTTTATTAGCGCAAATTTCCATGGTTTATTCAGTTCCATATTACTCTAAAGTAAGTCTTAAATCAGAAAATACTGTGGAGAAGTACAAATGGTGCATTTTAGTGTGTTGCTTTAAACAGAATGGAAAAAAAATCACTTAATATGCAAAGGAAATTCTTAGCCTGAAGAGAAATGTTTTTATGGTTGACTCCCAGAAAGAGGAGGTGCAAGCATTATTCTCTGCTCTGCCACAAGTTTCCTGCATGAGAGTCACTTAGGCACAGTTTAAATAGCCTCCCATCAGTGTTAGGTGATTGAAGCATCCTTGACATTCAGCTTCCGTACACAGTGGACCAGCACCTTACTTACACCTTGTGAATCACTCTTTGCAGGTACTTCCTCTCCCTCATTGACTGTGTAGGGATCCTGGAGGAATTGCCATATTGCCAAAGTGTCTCCAGGCACTATAATCACCTTGCTGGGCTCGATACCTCCTACTTTGGCACGGCAATACCTAACATAGGCACTCAGAGTGAGCAGCCTGAAAATTACTGTAAGTCTCTCTGCTCCTTAGTCCCCCATCTGTGAAACTGGGATAATAGCACTTCCACCCGCACAAGAGCGTCGGGGAGAGAAATATAATAAAAAGTTTGTGAAGTTCTCTTATATGATCACAATGGGAGTCATATAAGAACCTAAAATAGATTGAAGCCAGTGTGCCATTCCAAAGTTACTATTTAAAATCTTTATCCCTTGGAAAAGAATAAGGTCCATTAACCTTTCACCGTGCACATCAGATTTCAACCAAATGCATCTAGTCCATTAATGGTCTTTATGTACCGCAGGAGTTCTGACTGAAGGAAAGAGAAGTCAGGACAGAGAGGTATTAGTATGATTCATCTCTATTCACATCAAAAATGAAATTCTGAGAGCAGATAAGTGGTATGTAGGTGTACACATATGAACATTATGTGCACATTTGCATGGACACCGTTGTTGAGGACATATATGTACTTATATCTGCATAAGTACACAAACACACACACATAGAGTCAAAGAAATACCAAAAATAGGAGAAGAAATGGGGCAAGGAAGAAGGAAGGCAGGAGAAGCTGAGGGAGCAGAGCAGTCCCTGAAAGAGGAGGAGGATACAGAAAGCAAATTCCTGACAAGGGGATTTTCAGCAGTGCTGAAAATGGTAGGGATAAAGAAGACATGAGAACAGAGATGAGCCTTTGAATAAGAGAGTTAGTAGTCAATGTATTATTTCTGATTCTCTTAGTTCACGATAATCATTACCTTTCTTTGTTGAGTGATGAAAAACTACCTTTGCAAACATATGTGAAACCTTTTTTAATGAAAGCTGGAACAAAAGGCCTGATAAGTTTGTGGAATTTCTAGCGCTGGAAGAGCTTTGACAAAGATCTGTCAGGAGTGTCCTAGGCAGAGTTGATCCTTCTTTGGACACAAGAGTGTGGACCACGTAACATTTTATAGCCTTTTTCAGCTCTACTTTCTCTATCTTACGATTTTCACTGATGCACAGGGTTTGATGAGTTTTAGCTTTCTCGTAGGAAAATTTGTGAATCTGAGGATATACCAACTTGCGTCAAGTTTACAATTCATGTTGAGAAAATCCCATCAAATGTAACCATATCTTGATGATTACACTATTTCTCTGTGTCCTTATTTTTTCCCTCTAGGTGGAAAAGTTTGGAAAGGCACTGAATTATGCAGAAGCAGCACTATCGTTTATTGAGTGTGGAAATGCAATGGAACAAGGCCCAATGGAATCTAAATCCCCTTATACAATGTATTCAGAAACAGTTGAACTCATCAGGTAGGAAGGGAGAAGATGACCTCAGGGGTTACTCTGTTTGTACAAACATGCTCATCTGCATTATCACATAATTCCCTAGATAGAGTAAAAGGGGAGAAGTGAGGCCCTTCCAATTGCCTGGTCAGTCATATGTAATATGTATGTATTATCTGTGATTTCTATGGAAATTAAATCAGGAAACTGTGTAGAATGCCAAAAAACCCCGAAGCTTTTCATATCACTTGAGTTGCAAATTACTTCAAGAGTTTCATGGTCTAAGTCCCGTGCTACTCCAAAGGGAAAAATAATAATACATAATACCAAAACATTCTCATGGAGTGGTAGTTTGCAAAATGTTGCAACATGTTTAAGACTGCAGTTTAATGGTTACCTGAAAGAAGATGTGAACAGTGATATAAAAATGGACACTCAAGGTCCATTTGGTGTGTATGCTCCTACTGTAGACAGTGGAGTCCCAAAAGCAGCCCAGGCTCACACTAAAGCAGACCCCTACATTTAGTCACCTTCATAGCTCTCCAAACACGACAGTCTAGAATTCAGTCCCACCCTCAGTCCCTATGAAGAAAGTTTGTCTCTTAAGTCCTTTCCTCCTTTATAGTTGGTAACTAATAGTTACCATTATTGACAGTGTTGGTAGAGAACACAAAGGTCAAAATCATCCCAGCAGCTGAGTGACTCTGGCCGCAAGAGAGCGAGCCCAGCCACACTAGCAGAGAAAGCTGCACTGTCAGTGACCGTGGCATCATTCCTCAAGACAGTCAACCACGCAGCTCTTGTCAGGACTAGGTTCATAGGAAATAAAACATTTTAATTTTTAATCATATTCATAGCAGAGCAAAGCTTCTAAAACAATTGCATTCTTTGGGACTTAGTGTTGATGCAATGATTTTCTCACATGTTAACAATTCCATCGGCATTTTATTCCATTTAGGGCTTGTCTTCTCATGCATTTCAGTGGATTGAGGCCAGCTTTCTAACTGGAAGGTTATTAAACAAAATCAGATATTTTTTTCAGTAAGAGAATAGTACATCCCATCTCTGCAATTCTCCCCTTCTTTTTTTCAAAAGGCAGAAAGCTCTTTCTTTGTCCGCCCTGTCTATTCTCATTATAGTAAATATATGGTCCTAACTATGGAAATGAATTTTGCTTGCAGATCCATAGCTTTCAATAATGTGTGTAGCTGTGGTTGTGTTGTAGTGTGAATTGCTGTTGATCTCACTTGCTGCAGCTCAGAAAAGTAAGTGGTTTACTAGGTATGCCTGTTGAAACAAAATGTTCATACCAAATCTTTGCACAGGTATCAGGATTAAAGTTTGAAAGCGAAGATAAGAAAAAACACAAGCACCTAATTATGGGGAACAGGTATTTTTCTGGAAGCGAGCCCAGAAGTGCTGTGTGTTGTCCTAACCTTGTCCATTGTTCAGATACTCAGCTGGAAGCTGAGATTTCCAGAAACTAATTTGTGATTGCATAGCACATACACTCTTGAAACAGCAGTGCTACCTCTGTGGATGTTTAATATTTATAGAATTTGAATGTAATGTCATATGAGCAAAAATAGCTCTAAGCCACATGTTCCCCCTCTGCTGTGCTCTGCTTGGAGGAGCAAATCTGGGTAGACACACTCAGAACTGGCAAGGTGAGGGCAGCACCAGCTTCAAGGCAGGCTGTCTGCCTTCAAACGCTGTGAAAACCTTTCTGCATGAACTCTGTGTAACTGGGTCTCCACAGCAGTGGAGGTTATTTTGGTAGGACAGAATCACCTCACCAGCTAGGCTCCCCTCTGGACTGTCGGATGTTCAAGGGAGTTACTGCTGTTTAAAGAGTGCAGGGAGGCACTGCTACATGGCAAAATAGCTCTGAAACACAACCAGAAAAAGCACATGTATGTCTGGTAACTTGAGCAAATATGTATAAGGGGGCAGATCAAATGACTTCGGCCAGCTTAGCTCTCTGATCAGTAACATAAAGCTGTCTCAGTTAACTCACACTGGCTTTTTTCCTTTTGCTTAAGGTATGCAGTGAGACTAAAAACCCACTCAGGCCCCAACGCCACGCCAGAAGACAAACAGCTGGCAGCACTATGGTTAGTAAATCAAAACTTCCTCAAAAGGCTGCTTTTCTGCAGTGAGACAGTTCTTGAAAATCAGATGCTGGACACAGCCAGATAGGATTATGTCGTCTATTGAAATTAAGAGAATGCTTTCTGCTCTGGGAAGGTCCAACCCTTGCATCACTATGCCGGCTCTGCATTCTCTCTCTGTAAATAAGCAATTCATACTTATTGACTGTGACAGGTCAGCTATGGTACGTCAGCGTAATTAATTTTTAAATGCCTGATGGTTTGTTGTTTTTATGAGTGATGTACTTTTGTACCAATAGCTCGGTAATTTCTTTTGTGGCTGACATTTTAGGCTCAATAACCATAAATTATATTTACATTATATGAAGGCAGATACGGTGATGGTGATAATTAAGCTTCTTGGATTACCCTCTAAATTGAGATTTCTAGATATATATGCGCGCACCTTGGATTCTATAGGATGGTTGCTGACAGCTAGTAAAATACTAAAATGTTATTAAAATCAAATTCTAATTTAATATCTATGTAGTTAATACATAAAATACCTATTACATGGTTACTGATTCTCAGTAAGTGGACATTTACAATCAGCAAGTGTGTTCTTAACATCTATTAACCATCTGTTAAAAATCTAGATTAAATGCATCTTTAGCCCCCGTAAATAAGGAGTCCTAATTAATCATTTGTATAAGAAAGAACAAAATATTCAGAGGCGCAATTTTTTTAAAATGTCCTTTCTTTGTCGCCGGTTTGCTGTGCCATCGGGAGGAGCACGGAACGCATTCATGGCAATTGCTTTAAAAACGCTTAGGTGGGAAAGCGATGAAAGAACGGTTAAAAAAAAAAATAAAGCCATATTATGAAGGCTTGCTCGGAACTGGCGGAGCGCTTCGGTGCGTGTGGAACCGCATCCAAATTCACTGAGCCGCTGCATCTGTTTCAGCAGAAAGGTCAGCACGGGGGAAAGCAGACGGTGCCTTCCCTGGGCGACGGATAGCAATCCTAACTCACCGTCTGCCAGCCAGCAGATGAGCTGACACCATTTGCATATGCGCTGTACCTGTGAAGGTGACAGAGTGAGAGTTACGGTGACTGCGAGGCCACCGCATCCCCTGGCTGCGCCCAGCGCCCGCCGGGCAGGCTGCCAGCGCGCCCGGCTCTGCTTCTCCTAGGGAGAGACTGTCCTCCAGCGGCCAAAGGCAGAAGTTCACCTTCTGCTTGCAGGACAGGAGGCAAACAGCCGAGAAGCCCTGGCCGGCATTTTTCCGAGAGCAATTTGCTCTTCCGAGGGGTTTGCTGAGGTTTGGGCAGCTCCTGGGCGCGGGACGATGGGGAGCGCGCTGCACGTCCAAACTCAGGGCACCTTCTGGTGCTTCAAGTTGGCTCCGAGACTAAATACTGCTTCGAAACATAAGGCCTCTGCTGCCAAAGGAAAAGCAAAACGCACCAGATTTTTGCTTCGAAGGCTGTTACTGAGGGGCAGTCCCACACCTGCCGATCAAAAAGCTTGCTGGGAAGAGGTGGTGGTGATTCTTGATTTGGAAAATAGTCCAGTGCACCTAAAGCCAATAGCAAAGAAAGGAGTTTGTGTGTCCTGAATGCTGATTATCAGCTATTGTGATGTATAATTCTAGTTAATAGCTATTACTCTCAATTAATTACATAGCATTAAAGATGTGCGGCACTCTGCAGACTAACAAGGAGCACGGGGTCAGACAGTTCCAGTACAGCTTTTTAGCCCACTGTTGGTTTCCTCTGGGGAACAAATCAGGCCAGTGGCCTAGGAATAGCCTCCAGGCTCCAACACAGTCTCCCTTCTCGTTTCCCACCAAGGAGCTTGGCCAGTGAAATTTAGGCAGGTCCAAGGTTTCCCTGTTTCCCAGCTGTCTCCAGCTGCTGGAAGAGACCACTGGGTGTACACAAAATACACCCAGGATGACTCTAGTTCATTATACAGGCTCCAGGCTGTTGTAACAAAGTCCCAGGATAAGATACCCCAAAAGGCTGCCTTTGCACGTACAACAAGAAATACCAAAAAAATGCATATGTAGGGTTCCAAGCCTGTAGTGACCTTTTCACGGGAGACACCTTTGGTCAAGTGTGCAGACTTCAAGTCAGGCTCAAGGCCTGGGAATCCAACCCTGCAAACCCCTCTGAATATAGTTTGTTTAGTACCTCGCTGGCAGCATTTGTCAGTGTGACCTGTCCTGGCTGTAATACCTAGCCTTACTCATGAATCCATGCCAAAGTGTGAAGTACTGTAAACAAATGGTGCTAAAAACCATAAGCAAGGTGCTGTCAGCCTTCCACTCTGTGTTAGTTGGAGAATTTAAGATAATTGATTGGGATTTCTGTTCAGGGGGCACGCTTTACCTTCTGCTCTCCCTTTTGTTCTAGTTACCGCTGCCTGGCCCTTCTGTACTGGAGGATGTTCCGACTCAAGAGAGACCATGCAGTCAAGTATTCAAAAGCGCTTATTGAGTATTTCAAGGTGCATTCTTTATGACATGTTTTTAGATCAGTGTGTTATTATAGGAAATACATCATCTTACTAAAATAGTAGCTGTGCTGGGCTTAGCTCTTCCCCTGTGAAGTCAGTAGAGTTTTGCCATAGACTCCCACGGCAACACTCTAGTCAGTTCTAGAGTTGAATCAGTTCTGTCTTCACGAGGGCCCCTTTTTGCAAAATACACACCGTGTCCCTTCGTGCAGGATGAGAAATTTATTGTACTAACAAACAGGTATTTTCAGATTATTCTTGGTCGATTGTCTAGTGCTATGCAGCTCTGTTGTGAATAGGTTTTGCAGATTTTGCTCTAAGAATCCCCTCCAGGATTACACTTTCCACTAGACTACCTGTGAGTTGAAGACTTTGATCTAGATCAGTCCTCAGCTGCTGGGCTTCCACTTAGCAGCATCGACAGGTAGGACAATGCAGTGGGACATGTTCTTACCCAAGGAACTGGCAAACAGCCCACGCTGACTTCAGAGGGAGTTGTGCAAAAGCATCAGAGGGCAACCAAACCGACACGGCACTGCTGCCTTCCACTTCCTGCTTTGCTTTGCCTGCAACTGCTTCTGTTTTCCACTCTCTGCCAGATCCAAACCTGGGTTATTTTGAACAAGACAGGAAGTCATTAAAGTATTTTAATATATTTTATTTGACAGGCAACCTTTCTCTGGAAAGTATCTCAGGAACAAAACCTTTCAGGTGGAGCTCACCCAGCAGTCAGTCCATCCAGCATTTCCTCTCCCAAGACAAAACTAGCCTTTATCTTTCTGATTAAAAAAAAAATGTACATACAAGTATATATGTACAAGCTTTACAAAGCACAAGCTTTAAGACAAACTCTTTTGGGGGACCTGAACAGCCATTTATCTTTGAACACAGGGCTCATCTGTTGGGTTTTTTTTTCTGAGGGAGGTATCTTGAAATGAAAAACCTCCATCCTTTGACATTTTGTTAATAAAGAAATTCAAAAAACAAGCACAAATGCTCATGACCAGATTCTGAACACATGAAGACAGTGAAGGAAATTGACAGATCCGTTATTGTCAAACTGAAATTGAAGTCACTGTAATTGCTTCTAAAAATTTAGCAATATATAATTCAACATGTTATGTTTCTCTAACAATGACTTCTTGATTTGAAGGGAAAGAAATATGTGCCTATTACAGCACTTTATTTTTCTTTACCAGTTCAGAGGATACTTGCATTAAGAACAGGATGGTCAGGCTCTCAACCATTTAAAATGTCTCCTACCAGCAGACAGAAACTGTTTCACAGTAAACATAAAATGGACTTATACTCTGCTATAGCCAAGATGAGCTTGATTTTTTGCAGAGCTCCTGCTGATATAACGATAGCGTAGTTTCACATTAGAAAGTATACTCACCTTTGAAAGTAAAAATGGAAAAAAAAATCCATTTGCTATAATTTTCAGTGGAAAACAAGCCAATTCTCCACTCATTTCATATTTGGTATCTGAAAGCTTTCAAAACCAAGTGATGTGAAATGCTGACTGCATTAAGAACTTCCACATATATTAGCAATCAAAGAAAGATTTTAAACCTTGTCACAGACATTTGCAGGGAAAATTAGACACACTTTTCTTTTAGAAAAGAAAAAATGATTATTTAAATCTCCTTTCAAGTATTTTATTTCCATTATAAAAAAATTAATGCAGCAGAGAATTAAAAAGAAGCCACAGATATTCAGGGGCCAGACACATTTGAGAGCATAAAGAAACCAGGAGAATGGGTAGCAGTAAGCAAAGTGGGATAAGAGATGGTCCCTTACAACATTACACTCTTTAGAATCCTTACCCCCAGCTTTCTGGTGCAGAACTGAGAGGAGGCTGGAGTAACATACCTAAAACATGAGAAAAAAGGTGTGGAAAGTTGTACAGTAAGGCAGAGGCTGGTTACATTTACAGTGGAAGTATCCTTGACTCCACTTCGATTTTTATGTCCTACCTCCAACTCTGTAAGTAAATAGCATGTACTCAGTTTCCATTATACTAGAAAGATGAAGGCCAGTAGTTCTGAGACAGATCAGAAAAGAAAAAAAAAAAAAGAAACTATTCTATAAGAAAAGCAAATGCCAAGGAGTCCCAGGTTGGTTCTATTTAGGATGGTAAATGAGAACTTTTCATTTTTTATCTTTCACACCTTAGCCCTTCCTGCCAAAAAAAAAAAGAAAACCTAGTGAAGGAAGAACCCCATGTGGGACACTCCAAAGCTGATTTTTCATACCACTTACCCAAGATGTAGAAGGCCTAGTGTCAAAATGCAGGAAGTATGCCAGGGCACACACAGCACTGATGTGATCACTGCTAAAATACAGCCAGTATTGGTGTGCGCATGAAAGATGTGGGAACACAAGAGGCAGTTCAGAGGACATGTCAAAACTGAGAAAACAAACTTTTTGAAGAGAGGCTCAGGAGATGTGTCCAGCTTACTGCAGAACAGGTTAAAAGAGGATGGGATCATTGTGTACATGGAAACAGAACTGATAATACAAGGTGACACGCAGTTTTGCTGGCACTGGACCAACAACATCCAAAAGCTGGTACTGAAGTTAAGAAAATTCAGTCTTGAAACCCTGAAACAGAATCTGTTTTCCTAACTGTGAGGCTTGCTAAATATTAGACACGCAGGAGAAGAAGGAAGATAAATAGTGTCATAGGATTTCTATATGACTAGCTAGCCTTTTTAAAAAAAGTAAAATAAATTTTAAAAGTAATTTAGCTTCTGGTAAAAGTTCCATGATTCATGGAAAAGAGAAATTGCAGATTGAGTGTACTGGGGGATTACTTCTGGCCTTGAAATCTGTGAAGCTCTGAAGCCCCTTGTTTATCATTTTTCCTTCCTAAGCCATGGGAGACCAAGAGTGTTTGTACTGCTGTTAACACTTGCAACTCCTGCAGCTTGCAACTCCTGCAGCCCTGCATTTAAACAATATCTGTAAACAGATCTTGAGCTGCAGGACTTCACTTGGTCTCTCGTGGTTGTCAAGAAGTGAGGGTTGTTCCCCAGCACACAATTATGTGGCTGTATGGTTTCAGGGGAGGGTATGAGGAGGTCACGTTCCTCTGAAGAATTAGAAACTGGCTATTGCTGAACATGAGGCTATGGATGGGATGGACCCGGAAAGTTTTGTTTCTTAGACTTCTGTTTTTTACATGCTTTTTTCTTACAGGCCCAGGATTAAATCAGTCACAGCATTTGGGAGAGTAGTAGCCTCTCCTCAAACGAGGAAATTATTTAGCCTAAGCACAGTATACCAGCGAGTCTTAATGACTGCAGGTATACAAGATCATACACACTATATGATCTAATGTCCTTTTCTGAGGGCGGATCTGGATAACCCTTCAGCTAGGAGAACCACCACTCTACAAGGGCAGTCTCTCTGGCCCTGTGAATGCTGCCATATTCAGACCAAGGGGAAGAGCCCCGAGAGAAGCAATTGTGAGAGAGATTCTTGAGCATGGTGGTTAAAACACTCACCCAAGCTGAAGGAGCCTCAGATTCACATACTGTGGTCAGCCAGGCTGAGCAGACTTGCACAGTCTCGCAGGTCCTGGGAGAATGACATTTGTCTCTGGGGGCAGAAGAGTGGGAGGAAATCCTTCTGGTTTTCTCTGTCACAAGAAATTCCATGTTAAACCTCACAAAGAGTCTTGGCATCGCTTTCTTCTGAACTCCAGGATTTCTGTGAAAAGTTTCAGTTTTAACTAACACATTTTCATAATCAGCCCCCATTCCAGGGTGTTTAGTAGACTGTGATTTGAGTCTGTGCTGCAGCACTGCTTCATTACAACACCAAACTAGGCTGAGTGGGTTTATTGCATCCTGAGACTTGAATACTTCTATCTGCACAATTTTTTCTTTACATTTCTTTACTTTTATACTGTTTAATGTTCTTCATTTCATAGTCTTATATAAATTATATGCATTGTGAATTATTTTTTCCTTTACAGAATTCATCAAAAGCTGCCCAAAACCCATCTCCTTGGGGTGCCAGTGGAAAGTAAGTTCACAGGTCACATGGAAACTTATATCAGATTGGCAGTCAGAAATTGTATTTTCTTAGCTGCAGTATGTTCTGATAGTCTCATGTTTTTAATCCCAACACCCTTTTAAGTGAGTGTATTAACATCTATTTCCAGGAGCACAGGAACTCCATCACCCATGTCCCCTAGCCCTTCTCCAGTCAGCTCTGTAGGATCCCAGGGGAGCACAGGGGCCCCTTCCCCATCTCCTATCATCAGCATCCCACAGCGCATTCATCAGATGGCCGCCAACCACGTCAGCATCACCAACAGCATCCTGCACAGCTATGACTACTGGGAGATGGCTGACAACCTGGCCAAGGAAAACAGAGGTGAGTAAGTCAAGGCACTGGACTATTCTAGAAGACTGTCACATGATTTTGATCAGGAAAATATTTTTATAGGAGTCCTGTCTGCAAAGTAGGGCTGCAGAAGTCATTTTTTCTTCAGTCCACTCCTAATCTGTTCTAAAACAGCCCAAACAGGCAATTTTGATAGCTGTCTCACTCAGAAGTATCTCATTTTTTTCTTTATTTGGCTAGTCAGGACTGGTGACAGACAGGTCAGAGACATAGCTGTGGGTATCGTTCACTGCTATCTGTGTCATTCTGGAGAGAAAGGTTTGCGGAAGGCAAGGCAGCTTCCTGCTCCCCAAAGTCGTGGAGCTGGATGGGATGCATTTATCCAGGCCACGTCAAAAAGCAGGAGCAGACTTCCTTTCTGCAGAAGGAATGAACAGCCCCTAGCCCTCCCTGCATCCAAGCAGACACAGATGGGAACGAGGTGCCTTGCTCCTTCTTCAGAGCAAACTTCTCTCAGCTGGTTTCCATGAGCGAGTGCCTCAGCATCTGACTTGATGATAAAGTATTCTTTGGTTTTCAGGCTAGTTTATGTATTTAAGGCAGGGGCAGGATTCAAATTAAAATCAAGACATCTAAGGGTAGGAGTGTATATATGAGTTGCGGGGCTAATCTTCCATCAGAGTTGATGGAGCTTTGTTCAATACAAACAGCAGAGTTCAGAGAGCTGTTCAGTTGACCCTGAAGGGGACACAGGAATACAATTCAGTTGCCTAACCATAGCTGCCAATGCCATTTGAGGTATCCTTACCTACACTGCCACCCCAGAAGTCTCCTGTACGTCCTGTGTTAGATCTGTCAGTCCAGGCTGTATGTATCAACTGCCTGAGGGCATCTCAAATGGGCACTACATGCCTCTACTTAGAATTGTAGGATTTAGTCCTTAGTGGCTAGTTAGCCAAATTACTCTTTATGCTCTGATGACCATGTTGTACAGGCCTCTATTTGCCTGTCATGGTAGCTTAGATGTCTAGCATATGTATAGATAGATGCTTGCGTGTAAACTTTTTTATTTCGTTGTCTTTAATCTCAGAATAAATCTTGCCCAGCATCTGTTTGCTTTGTCAAGACTCAATGGAAATTAATGAAAAGCAAAGCCAAAGAACTGACTGTTTTGTTCTTTAAAAAGAAAGAAAATTGTTGTGCATCAGTCTGTAACATCATGAACCACAGGGCTTTAAAATTAATCTCACCGGCACTAAACTTTCATTCCCATGAAATGTTCAGCTTGACTCAATTTGCAAGAGAATAAAATCTATTAAAGGGTGGCAAGTAGCAAATACAGCTTCACTCTTCTGATGCTGAATCTTTTTTTCCCTGTAGATTTTTTTAATGACTTGGATGCATTGATGGGACCTATCACCTTGCACAGCAGTATGGAGCATTTAGTTCAGTACACTCAACAAGGACTTCACTGGGTGCGGAATAGCGCTCACTTGTCATAATGACTGTGTGCCATTCACATGGACAGTATACCTTTCATGGATAATTCAGTTATTCTGGACACTGTGCTACAGAAATAGTCAACCACAGCATTGATCCAAACAAAGGTGAATATTTCTTCAATATTGAGCAAAATTTTTCTGAGTGTAGACATGTATGTGTGCATATGTACAATATACAATGATGTCTCTTCAGAATGAATTGTTCTGTACCACTCTCCAAACTTTTTCATACGCTAGAAATACTGGAAAGAACTGATCTTAATGCAGAAAACATACCCTTTCTATTCTTGTGCTGAAAAACTCAGAACCCAAAATATCATGGGTTGATTGAACCAAGTGCAATAAGCACAGATCCCTATTCAGGAAAGCTCTCAATAGATTGCTAACTTTAAGCTTGTACTGAAATCCTGTTGACTTCAGCAGAGCTTAAGCACATACACAAGGGCTTTTCTGAACTGGAATGAATGAGGGCAAATCATAGACATGGAGAACTTTTACTGCGAGCATGGACATGTCACAGAAGTTTCAATATTAATGTGCCATCTCCCTGTTACTTCCCCACTGGGGCACACAGAGGAGTTGTGTGGTCCACATTAAGATGGAGAAAGATGGCATTCCTTCATGTGCAATAAGTTTCAACAAATTGCATGCATTTCTTTATCTCCTGTCTTTTTAAATAACTTTACCTCTTGTTCAGCTCCTCACCAACAGTATAACCTGCAGTATCAAGCAAAAAGCCTGAAAACAGATACGCTGATAGCAAGAACTTAAAAGAGATGGTGGAAAATTGCATTCTGTTACTGACAGTAAACTGATAAATGAAAAAAATATGGCAAACTGCAATCCACTTAGAAAAGAAAATGTGTTAGTTTCAGCTGCATACATACAGAGAGACAGAGAGATATCTATACCAGTTGTTGGTTTTGCATGGGAAGGCTTCATCCCACAGATTTTGACTTTCCTATCTTTTTCATCTAGCAAAAGCTTGCAGCATTTTCTTTTAGGCTGTGTAGGGGCATTACATGCAATTTCCTTTATCTGGGAAGCTGAGTTTGCTGTTCATCAGGCTAAGAACTGTTTCCTATCATAATCCTCTCACTCTTCATGCATAATCCTCTCACTCTTCATGCATAATCCTCAACTAGGCTTTAATGTTTCTTGATTTATGGGATGTTTTCAGTTCCTGTTGACAGGCTGTGTTTTTTGTGCCAGAAGAATTAATCCCACAATAACTGGAGTTTAATTTGGGTCAGCTGAGGTCAAGGCCAGTTCATATCAACTGTGCTTGCATTCAGTGCATTTTTGTTCATTTTCAGTGTTTTTTACACATTTAGTTTTCTTTTTTTCTATTGGAAATACAATTTTTTTGCAATCAGATTTGCAGCCCTTACTCAAGTCAGCAGTTCCGGTGACTTCAATGGACTATTTTTGCCTGAGTCACTGACTGGACCCTTTGATTGCTGTTTTCTAATCTAATTTCTATGTTAAGGAAATGTGAGTACAAAAGGCTTTTTCAATAGAAGATACAAGTAGAAGTAGCCACTGATATTGATGGTTGATTGATTGGTCCTTGCTGCCTTTTTTTTTCCTCCCCCATTTTTGAAGAGCTGCATTTTGAAAAAAACCATACCAAACAATGCGGCACATTTTCTCAGCAAAACATCTTTGGTAACACAGGCTGTATTTACCCTGTGGTAAAGAGCAGGCTTGAGAGCACACTGAGCTCCACGTACCTGCATGTTTTTGTCAAGGCTGTTTACCATAACTCCAGCTATTGCTCAGACTCAGAGCATTCACCCTGTTCTATGGAGCAGCTCAGCAGCGTAGCTACCGAGGCACTGCTCAGCCCCAAGCCATCCTGGGCTGATATTTGTGTGCCCACTGGTGCTCAGATACTTCCCACCAAGAGAAGTCCTAAGCTCAGGCTGCGGGCACCTCTTACTCTTAGCACAGACTTGAGTGTTATAGTGAGCTGGCTTTAAGAGTGAACACGGACCTGCCTTTAAATGACAAAATACACATCCTCTGAGTCCTCCCGTCACTCTTAACTCTGGCTGTTGCCCACCCCAGAAGGAACACAATTTGCTTGGTCACAAGTACGGTGGAGAACTTGATCGGTGCCTTTCTGTTTACTACTTGCTTGATCTTCGACTGTGGAAATCTGTTGTGATTTACTAGACTAGTAGCAATGGATTCTGTCAGCTGCTTCAATACCATATGAAGGTACTGTGGGATTTCTCCTCAGATCAGGAAAGTGAAATTCCAGTTAGATAAGCTTCTGTTTTCTTTGATGGTGCCTATGATGTTTATCTTCAGATAAGTTTGGGGGTTTGGGAGCCCTTACTGCTATTTAACGTTGAGAAATTTTAGAAGTGACATATATTACTTGCCTTAAATGAAGTTTAGTTTTATTGCACATGTGGTGTTTGAGTTTCAAGTATGGAACTTTGAAGCATGTTTATTTTACTAAGATCGGGATATTTTTCTTAATCACAATGAACTCTTTGTATGGATGTAATATGTCAAGAAACTTCAAAGAAATGCAAGAATTAATGCTGTCCTGTTGTAACATTTCCAGGTACTAAGGAACTCTTGTAGATGATTGTCCTTTCTTGTACATTGTTCTTATATTGAATTATTCCAGCTAAAATACCCATTACTTCCACAGAAAAACACACTGTTTTTTAGTTTTTGTGCTGGCATCATCTGTGCTGTCTGATGAGCACACTGAGCCTTAACTTCTGGTGGTGTAACAGGATGAAATAGCAGCCATTTAAACCAACGAGACATATAAATGGATTATAGGTTTTGGCCTTCTCTCCATAGGGTTTCTTTCAGCTATACCATTTTGGTGAGGTTATTTAGAATACTCCTCTGTGCAGACTATTTGCTGTATATGGTTGCTGCTCTTTAGATGACTGACCGTGGCATGGTGACAACAAATACTTCACTTCATCTTCTTAGGGCCTGGTCTGGAAAAGTGCATGTGGCTTTTAGGTCTGGTCCAATTAAGCATATGTTCCACGTTAAGAACCTGAATAGTATTAGACACTTCAACATGAGTCAAAGGTGCTCTGTGTTTTCGGGGTGGGGTGGGGGGACCAGCAGAGACCGTCCTTCTTTGGGGTTCCATAAAAGATGTTTACTTGTTGTAATCTGTTGTAAAAGTCCAGGAACATGCAGGCTTCTTTACGCCATAGCACTGTTTAGATTCATTTCATGAAAGTAAGAAGTCATTCTGTACAAATCCAGAAGGATTATGCCTGGAGGGAGAAGTTTGCTTACAAACAGAGGCTTCTGAATCAGTCAGGGTTGGTAAAGCAAAGGGAATGCATTCAAAGGAACCATGTATTGCAGGTGGATGCAACAAACGCAGAGCAGCCTATAGGATCCTCACAGACAGCAAGATCATACAGACCCCTTGGCCTTAATGCTTTATAGTATTCCATGGTGGCATGAATGACAGGTAAAAACGAAGCATATACAGAGGTTCAAGTGTGGCCAAAAACCAAGCATAGTCCTCCCTGTCGCATGGCAGGATACCCCAACCCCTTGTTTGCCTATTTCTTTTATCCAAATATCACAGGCTCCAAAGGAAGAGATTATAGTGAACAGAGGACCTTAGGTAAAGGAGGTTAAGAAGATCAAGCCCGAAGTGTAGATAGAAACACATATGTATATACTGTAAATCTAAATAGTAATAAAAATCACTCAGCATGAAGGATATTACTAGTGCCTACCATTGATCATCAAGTACTCATCACTGAGCAGCCATATCACCTCAGAAGTGCAGTAACTGTTATCAAAATAATTTGTGCAGCTAATTAATTTATAAGAAATGCACCTTTGGGATTGTGCCATAGTATCTCTTTTGTAATACAAATGTTCAACCATTTTTCATGGCTACTGATTCAAATCTACATCACTGAAATGTCAGGATACCTTTTTTCCCCTAGATGAGGACATATACTTAGACCTGGCTAATCTGTGCTTAGTTTATCTACCCAAGAGACTTTAGTAGTCACCAGCCTTAACGCATGTACGGTATATACTATTCACTGACTTAGTTGTAGGTTTTAATCCAAATGAAATTGGAATTTGTGAAATGACTTGGATTAATGGCATCTGCCTCAGATATCCTGCAGATGTGGCATTAAATGATTCATGATTTTAAGCAGGAAAGGTTGAATTTTATGTAAATAACAGTGGATGAATTCTTGATGTTTTTACAAGAAGATTTTTTTGGAATTAAAAGATTGTCAAAGCAATAGGTATTTTAACTCTCCTAAATTTTCTGGAGGGTCATGGGTTCATGGTCAAAGCTATATTAAGAACATCTCCTTCTGCAATATGCCTTGCCTTTACATAATCCACTTAATACTTAATATATCAGAAATAAATGTTTCTTTTTCACAGTGATAACAACGTTTCCCTCCCCCATTCAGGGAGAATCCTCAAACTAAAGAATAAAATCTCCTGGCACAATAGAAATACAAACAATGCCTGAAGAATATGGACTTGTTAAGATAACAATAGAAGTTGGGCTGGTGCAGACCTAACATGCCTCTCATTCTGTTATCTTTTTTTTAGCATTTACATCACATATTTGAACTCATTGTGTTTGAAACTAGAGAATTAGTTTGATTTTCCTGTCTTAAAAAGGCCTGGTAGCTCTGATCACTATCATAATTGTTACGTTAGCTTATGTGCTGTGCACCGAGGGCTGGGAAGGCATGTAACCATAGATAAATTTGTCAGAATGCATTCAGAAAAGGATTTGGATGATCTTGTGTCTAGTCTGTCTCGAAAACTGGAGAACAATGTCTCTCCCCCAATAATGTTAGCATGACAATTTGGCTACTTTAATGTCTCTCATAAAGCTGCCATTTGCCCTCAATAAGGCCATACTGGTTGTCATGCTGTAAATTGTTCTTGAGGTTAATTAACAAATTCGGAAAGTCACTTTAGGCACTGTTTGTGCTTACCTCACTAAAGCAACATAGAGAAAAAACACTGAGATTTGCAGCATCCAAGGCTCTATCGTTCTTTTGTTCTATGGTTTCAGCTCTTATCGTTCTATGGTTTTCCTCAGTGAGACGGGCGAGACTTAGCTGGGGTTATTTCTTCAATTAATTCCTCTGCTTCCGCTTGCTGTCTGGCTCTATTGCTCTTGGTAGTCCACAAGTATGCCTGCACTTTCAGGAGTGTTTTCTACTTTGGCAGCCCAAGCTACCTTTCAAACAGGGTGCTGGACCACAGAGCAAGTAACCCACAGGTTGCATAAGGGGCACTGCTTTTCCCCACAAAACCAGCAGCAAATACAGCAAGGGTCCCTCTCTTTTCCAATCTGTGTAGCTTGAATCTCACATGCTGTAGCTTGAATCCCAGCCTCAACCCTGCTACCCTTGAAGGACTGCAGAGTGTCCAAGGAAAACAAGAGAATGACAAAAAAATGGGGATTTCCTCTGTCCCAAGGCACATATTCCTTTTTGGGAGTGAATATAGAGAACAGCATGGATCACAAGGCACTCGGGTCTCATGTTTCTCGTATGTACTAACACAGGGATACTTAACACTTATCTGCCTCATAGGGCTTTATGAGAATTAATTAGTGTTTGCAAATCACTTTGTATCCTCAGAAGGAAAGTGCTGTAGAAGAGCTAAGGAAAAAACTGCTAAGTACACTGGATGAATTTCAGCCCTGAGTCCAGAGTTACAAGACCCTCAAAATCCTTAAATACCATGTAAGCTCTCAATGTAAGCGCCCAAGTATATAAAACTCATGCTTAGCGCTGAGGGGAGTCACAGCCTAGGTGAAATTGCCATTCCCAGAGTATCTATAACTTTGATCCTGGTGGAGAGCAAGAATCACAACAGGACATAATGGGACAAACAGCGTAGGTTAACCAAATGCTATGTAGCCATCCGAAGAATTTCAAATCTTTTTATGTCTTTGAGCCACTTTGTATTTCTGTGAAAGAAATTTGCCTCCCCAGTTGTACCAAGTGTGTTTCACATAACAGCCTCAGAAGTATTCAAGTAACTTGCTATTCCAAATCCAGTTTCAAATAACTTCAAATCAATGGAAATTTTATTTTAGAATGGTGCATTGCAGAGAGGACTAGTCACTTAACGAAACATTAAAAAAAAGTCTCTCTCATAACAAAATATGTGTCTGTTTGTGATGCACATCATTACCAGTAACTGAACTGGGAAGTCAGAGATATGTTGGGAGCACAATGTTCAGGGAGTTACCTTCCCAAATCACACCATCATTAGTCAGCATCCCCAGGTCAAACTCCCAGCTCTGTTCTGACACATTACCTCTAGAAGTCATCAATAAAGTGTTTCATCAAGGACTGAACACCAGTCAAATCAAAAAAATGTTTCTATTGCTGTTCATGTTATTCAGGCAATACTAACAAATCCTGCCTTCCTTAGCACTAGTTATCCTTTTCTCCTCCACTCGGCATTCTTAGATATGGAATTCTCACCCTGTCAACAGACATGAAAGGAAACACTTCCTGCAGGAACAAGCTAGACATAGATAACATTTACCAAAGGACAGACCCTTCTTAGTCTTTTTCTCACTTCCATTTTGGAAAATGTTTGTATTGAAAAAGGATATTTTCGTTTGCAGTTTAGATTTATCATAGAATCAGATAATGGTTTGGGTTGGAAGGGACCTTCAAAGATCATCTAGTTCCAACACCCCTGCCATGGGCAGGGACATCTTTCACTAGATCAGGTTGCTCAAAGCCCGGTCCAACCTGGCCTTGAACACTTCCAGGGATGGGGCATCCACAACTTCTCTGGGCAACCTGTTCCAGTGTTGCACCACCCTCATTGTAAGAACTGTCTTCCTTATGTCCAATGTAAATCTACCCTCTTTCAGCTGAAAACTGTTGCCCTTTGACCTGTCACTACAGGCCCTGGTAGAAAGTCTTTCTCCATCTTTCGTATAAGTCTCCTGTAAGCATTGAAAGGCCACAAACAGGTCTCCCCAGAGCCTTCTCTTCTTCAGGCTGAACAACCCCAACTGTCTCAGCCTGTCTTCATAGGAGAGGTGTTCCAGCCCTTTGACCATTTTCATTACCCTCCTCTGGACCTGCTCCAACAGGTCCATGTCTTTCTTGTACTGGAGACCCTGGAGCTGGACGCAGTACTCCTGGTAGGGTCTCACCAGAGCAGAGTAGAGGGGCAGAATCACCTCCTGCAACCTGCTGGCCACTCTGCTTTTGATGCAGCCCAAGATATGGTTGGCTTTCTGGGCTGCGGGCGCACATTGCTGGCTCATGTCCAGCTTTTCATCCATCAGTACCCCCAAGTCCTTCTCCACAGGGCTGCCCTCGATCAGTACATCGCCTGTGTGTATTGATCTTGGGGCTTGGCCCAACCCAGGTGCAGGGCCTTGCATTTGGCCTTCTTGAACCTCATGAGGTTCACACGGGTCCTCTCCTCAAGTCTGTCAAGGTCCTTCTGGATGTCAAGGTCCCTTTGGGGGTCTGCCTTCACCCATGATAAACAAGTCCTTCTTCCATTTGCATAACATGCTGTATGGGAAGATGGGGACTTCTGGCTTTCCCCAGCAAATCACACAGAGCTAAGTAGTGTCATGATCAATACAGTAATTCATTTTTTATCTCCTCAGCCTTTCATTTTGCCTTTCCTGTCCGACAGTCAGCTCTTCCTGCAGTTCTAGACATTTTCTTCTTCAACTCCATCTCCCAGCATGGGCTTGTGACAATCAGGACAAGGTAGAGCTGAAATTACTCACAGGAAAAAAGATTGAGGGCAGTGCAGAGCTGCTCTGAGCAGCTCAGGACCCTTCTGCTTTCTTTTCGTTCCCACCCCATTTGTGGGACTGATGCCCACCTTCTCCCATTATTCCTAGCAAGAGAGTTCCGTTCCCTTCTGAGGAAGAGATGGTGAGCGCTGATAACTCCATGCACAATTTCTGACCAGCTCTTCTTCTCTGCATTGGAAGGCAGATGGGAGAGACCAGTAATCTGGGGACTGAAAGCCCTTGGCGCTGGTGACTCAAATACCCCATGACGAAACAGCAGTGTAGCTGGACGGGTTACAGCAGCATCTCCTGGCCCAGCACCATTGCTTGACATTGTGTTACTGATCTGCTTGAATGAACATTGCCGCTTTATGGCTCTGCAGTAGAACCAGCAGGAACTGGTGGTCTCATACCTGTGCAAGGTCCTTTTTTAGGCCACTGAGGACACACAATCAGCCTTGTAACAATTCACTGGGGTTAAATAGCAAGAGAAGGTGGAACGGGAGAGAAAAAAGGTCCTGATTTAAACACAGATGATGGGATTCACCTCACCTTGTACTGAAGGTCTAAAATAAGCACAATGAATCACACCCTAGAATTCTTGTTTCTGTCCACCGGCTACAAAGGGAATTTAGGTGATGAGCTCAGATATAGAGGTGCTATAAAACCCACCCCGGGTTTACAATTGTACCTGTTGCTAATGAGAGTGCCTGCTGAAATCGGTAAATATCTTAGGATGCACTGATGCAGGACGGGGCTGAGATCAGGTTGG
Organism: Gavia stellata; assembly: GCF_030936135.1. Lineage (NCBI taxonomy): Eukaryota > Metazoa > Chordata > Aves > Gaviiformes > Gaviidae > Gavia > Gavia stellata. The sequence continues at coordinate 72,178,929 of NC_082594.1, forward strand.
GAGGGAGCAGATTTGCAGGAAAATAGGTATGTGGTAAATACATTTATTTCTGAGATGTTTAAAGCATACGATTTAGCCTTGAACCGTCTCTTGCCCACTCTCTAATTCACTAGGCCCAAATCCAAAGAAGTAGTTCCTCGAGGACTGAATGTGCACCTTTCCTCTATTAAGATTACTGAAATATGAAGAAAATCTATTTTACAGTTTAGTAAATACTTGAAGGCACTTTTTCCATATGTTGCCTGGAAGCAGAGCTGGCTTCCTTTAAACAGAAGAAACAGTTTTTCTGTAGATGAGAAAGAAAGAGGTGAGATTGGCTGTGAGCCCACATGAGGCCAATATTACTCTTTTTTATAAAAATTCAACAGCATTTTTCAATTCATTATGTGAGAATGGCAATTTTATCCATGATGAACAGCCTGTAGGCCACCCAGGGCCACCTAAAGCTCATGGCCTGCCTGCAGACCAGCAGTCCCATAGCAGCTCCTAGGGCTGGCCAGGCAGCCTCCCTTGCTGTCGGTGGAGGCAGAAAGAGCGGCGTTGTGTTAAGAGCTACAGAGCAGCCGGGTTAAGGTGTGGTTGTGGTGCCATTGGTAGGCTGTCTCTTTCCGTGGATGGCAACAGGAGGGGCGGGAGCCGAGGCAGAGGAGCCAGGCAGTGTGAGAGGTGCTCTCCGGGCAGCCTGAGGCTCAGCCCTGGTCCTCCCGTGCAGAGAGATCACTCCGTGCTGACCATGGCAGATGGAGACAATAACTGGTGTAACAAATCATGGCTGCGTGCACGCGCGCACGCATGCGCACACACACTCACTCTTCGCTTACAGCAACTCCCTGCCTTCCTGGGCATATTATTAATGGAAATCTGGAGTGCGGTGGTGTCCGCTGACCAGGGCCGTGTTGTGGTAGGCATCCTACAGAGACTGTCTTCCATGGAGTTACCACCATGCAGAAGCCAAAACCACACCACACTGCAGGTGGGTGAGGGAAACAAACGGGTAGGGAAGACCGTACAGGGTGGCCAAAATAACAGGATGCTTAAATTTGTCATAACTTCTCCAGCCTGTAGCAATAATCGCAGTAGTCCTAATTCCCTCCCCATTTCCCATGCTGCATGTAGCACCAGTGGCTGAAAAGGCAATGCGGCAGTCCCAGTGTGGGGTCCAGCCACCGACTGCCCTGACAGTCACGCTGGCGGTGCAGATGGCGCACGGCGGGATACTGCCACATTGTGACCCTTCCCCACCTCACCTTTTCACTCAGCGAACTTCTAAGCAAGGGTCCCTGGCCAGATGACGTACGCAAAGATCAGCTTATGATGGGAATTATTTTTGTAACAAACTGCAGAGATTCATTTCCATATTTCATTTATAGCAACAAATGTCAGCAGATTTTTTGTAAAATTATTCAAGTCAGGATCGCTTTATTTGCAGCTCATAAAACATCGCTCATGTTTCTCTCTGAGGGTGTGCTACCCGAGGCCTCCCCCACCCAGCCAAAGCTATAGCAGTTTACCTTTCCAGTGAGCATAATCCCACAATATGTCCCCATACAGCAGGCAATATTGTTTACACAGGTTAATAAACGGAGTATTCTGTACAGTAATTTATGCTGTAAAATATGTACATATATCACGGTAGCAGTCACAAATGCTTTAAACTGCCTTACTTATTAGACTGGTTAGCATTTCCCCCCTTGCTCCAGAATACTTTAAATTATTTGACTCTTTTGCATTAGGTATTTTTTTAGTTACTGCATTTTGACCCAATTATTGACAAAAAAAAATTGGTCTTTACAGTAAATAGATATCTAAAATTTAAGTAGAAATAGACAATTCACTGCCCATCCAACTAATATAGCTCTGATTATGATTAAAAATAAATATGGTATACTCTTATCTGTGTGTCATAGTGTATGCCAGAAATCATATTCCACTTGTGATCAATACAAACAAGAGCTTTAGTAACTTTCACCTATTTCATTCTTCCATTGTGAGACAAAAAAATAATAAACTACTTAATCTAAAATGTTCCCCGTGAGAGCCCTGGTCTTACTGCTCCCTCAGGCAAAACTCATATTGGCTTCAGTGGAAGCTTTACCTAAGTAAAAGTACAACATAGGGACATTACAAAAATAAATGTATCATGTATGAACAGTACTTGTGCTTGGTAGACATCCTTTTTCTCTTTAGTAAGAAACATAAGGTAAATGCTCCATCTGTAACGCTCCTCTGTCTCACTCCTCGCTTTTTGCTGTATGAGTAAAAAATTGAGATTCAAAAACAATTGTATTTGTTCCATTTGCTCAAGCAAAATAGAAATCTTTTGGGGATCAGTTCTGAGTCAAACTAGAAAATACAAGAAAATTTTTCTTTTGTTTGTTTTCATGTTAAATTATGTTACACAATTAAACAGGTTTCATGCGTACAAGGGAACGAAATTATAATGACTTGGTTTACTGTTTGGAGATTTTGCTATGTCCACAGTTCATATAAAAATCATGTAGCACAGTTTCTGGGATGGTGAAAAATCCTACTGTAATGTAACAGAATGAGCCTTAAGGATTTGTAAGAATAAGCACTTTTATATTAAAAAGCAAAGATTAATTCATCAGTAAGATTACTTTTTTAATGTGACAATAAACCATGAAATCAACATCCTTCTGTCTCAATTACGCCTCATCTGTCTCTTTCTTAAACCTTTTTCTGAGGGAAAAAATAGCCTGGTTTTGTGTTACGGCTTTCGGGTCCCGTCGCAATCGCCTGTGCTCCTGCCTATGCCACCTGCCCTTCTCCACACTTCCTTCACGGGTGAGCTCATTTGAAACCTTCATACAAGGAAGAAGGAAAGGCTCGTTCATCAAAGCAGATCTCATTAACAAGGCACCGGATTTAACTGGGGTGTCTGACAGAACCAAATAAACAAAAAGAGGCAGCTCTCTGGGGTAAGGAGAACAGAGTCACTGCTACTTTTTAGTGAGGCACAGGATGAGTACATAACCTACCTGAACTTTTCTTTATTTAGATGTAGAAGACAAGCTCCTGTACCTTAAGGCCACTAACATCTGTAAGTAGTGCCAAGAGAGCCATGACCTCAGCAGCTGCAGAGCAGCAGTTCACAATTTATAGGCCAGTATTATGATAAAACCACAAGAAATACAAGTACCAAGTCACTCTCCATCCTGCCCTTCCCTGTCCCCGCAACCCCCCCCCCACACACACACACATATTTTTCACCAATTATTTCCCGATTTCTACAGCTGCTTCTCACATATGATTGCCATCTCTCGGAAGTATTTATTCCAGCATGCTTTTTTGGGCCAAAACCTAAATGCTGCTGTTTTAACATGACCATTTTGCAAGTGGTAGCTTCTGGTGGTTCTTTTCTGCTCGATCAATACTTGGGGAGTTAGGGGTTGGATGTTTTCCTACTTCTTGCTGGGGAAACCACGTTTTCCCAAGCAGCATCTGACACTTGGGGCAGGTACTGGCTGAACGTCTCAGGGGCAGGCCAGAAGGAATGAGCTTCCCAAAAACTGTTCTGCACTTTTGTGATTCGCCGCCATACATGAACGTGTCCCTTTCATGTACTGTAACCATCACATATTGAAGCACATAAACAGAGACCTTTTGCTGCTGAGGACAGGGAATGTATTTCAGGAACAAGCGCTAGCTTATGACATGCCATGATTCATGATGGGCTGACACAAGACATCGCTGCTCCCTGTCACTGCCAGGAGTCTCCTGTTAGGACAGGAGAACAGGCAGTGAATGGTCTCCCCAGCCACTGCCATCACTGAAGGATGGAGACAGCTTCCCCAGGCATTGCCTGCAGTGGCTGAGGAGATGATGTACCACGCACTAGAGGAACAGTTACGTGTAGCCGTGCTCCCAAGACCACCGAGGCTCAGAGTGAGCCCACTTCTGCCATCTCCCACACCAGCACCGGTTCAGTCCTACACACAGCTCCATTAACTTCAGCTAGGTTGGACCTGCTTGCTTCAGCACTGCCTCTTGCCCTGAACGCCTCAGCGGTTTGCTGGTAATCCTGCTGCAATGCAAAATGCTGCAAAATATTCATGCAGAATTTTACTTCCTGACTTATTCCTCGAAAACCTCCTCTTCTCAGCATAATTCAAGGTCAGGAAAGAAATCAGGTACCACCGAGCTGAAGACCTGGAGGGCCCATTACAATGATCTAGTCTTACTTCCCAGGAAAACACAGGCCATAACATTTCATCAAGGGATTCCTTTATCAAAGGCTAATAACTCGATGAAGAGAAGCCTAACCTTTTATTAAGGAACCCAATCTTGACTTAAAGACACAGAGCAATGAAGAATTTACCGCATCTCTTGGACTGCTATTTGCTAAAAATTCTGCCCCAGGGCTTCACTTTGAATGGTATCAAAGCTAACTGCAAAGCCAAACAGAAAAAAAGAAAACTCAAAACCAGAAGATGGAATATGTGTACTGAAAGAAAAAAAAAGAAAAAATTATGGGGAAACTTTGCATTTTAGGGGAGTTTCTGCTCTTAATTTGAGGAAAGTATGTATAGACAGCAGTATTTGCTATTCTGAAATAGAATAGGCTGTGATCTTCACTAGACATGCAAGCCCACAGACAAAACACAAAAGGAAACATTGCAACAAGTACTGCTGAAATGCAGACCCTGTCATGGTCCTTTCACATTTGCATTAAGCTCACATTCACAATAATGTGACACTTACTTTTTCTTTAAATTAAGAATAGGAACCAGCAGCATGTGGGGATGTTTCTTAAAATGAAACCCAGGCTGCCCAACTGCCTGGATAGGGATTATTATCTTGAAATCTCCTGTACTGTAAGGAATTACAAATCAGTAGAGATGCACTATTATATTGTCTCCTAGGACCATTTATGGAACAGTGTGAGTTTCTCCTGATTTTATTTTCTGTAGTCATTTTTCAAACACCAGTATTACAAATCAGCTATAAGAAGCTAAGATTACATATGTCAAGAACTATGACTTGATAGCACATATGCCTACATGTAGTATAAAATAATGGAGAACCCAGTCCTACAGATACCGATCTTTTTTTTTTTTTTTTCTCATGTTCCCCAGAAAGGAATTTCTCAATCCCACTGTGCCATGGGACAGCTTATGATTTACAAAACCCTCCAGGTAAATCAGAGAGAGTGGACACTAAGCACAAGGACTATATGCATTTTGAAAAGCAGCTGGTGAAATGGCACACAACTTTGAAAGATTACCTTGAGAGATATCCCCAGCCCTCTCACTGCTAGCATGCTTATCAAAAAGTACTAAAAGCAGGCTTGTGCACCTATGGCTAGTTAAGGGTTTAGGCATTGTAACAAGACACATCATTTTAGGTGCCTGGCCTCAAACAGAGTACAAAATCCTGTGTCAGGCCCAAGGCCACCCGATGCACTATGATGTGGAGGGATCTGGATGACTTGGATGAACAATTAAAAACATTCACTTGAGGGAAGCGCTCCTGGATCCCGGCAAGTAGCAGTGCCTGGGCAGGGCAATAAACTCCAGTCCCTTCTAAAGCATCAGCAGCTGATGCAAGACCACCAACAAGCCCTTCCCCCCAGGCAGATCTAGGCAAACTATGTTCCTACAGGCATTCTTCAGGGTACTGACCAAACTTTTTAGGAAATGAGTGAGCCAGGAGGCAATAGTTCCAGTATTTATTTTCTTTGCAGGTAAATATAGCAGGTTATTTGTTACAACCCGGAAGCAAGCTTTTCTTAACATAAATAGGCCCTCTCTCAGGAAGAGACCCTACTCCAAGCTGCACGTTGTGACCGACAGATGTGACCCTTCTGACTGAAGCTGTGCAGCCCAGAATGCAAGACTCAAAAGGACAGAATGAGAGAAAAACAGTGAGAGTTTGACTTCGAGCCTTAACAGCCAGGGAAAGCTCCTGAGAGAAGTCTGATTTCTGATCTGCTCCTAAGACTGCTCTTGCCCCTGTACTCGGCGCTGGTGAGGCCGCACCTTGAATACTGTGTTCAGTTTTGGGCCCCTCACTACAAGAAGGACATTGAGGTGCTGGAGCGTGTCCAGAGAAGGGCGACGAAGCTGGTGAGGGGTCTGGAGCACAAGTCTTATGAGGAGCGGCCGAGGGAGCTGGGGTTGTTCAGTCTGGAGAAGAGGAGGCTGAGGGGAGACCTTATTGCTCTCTACAACTACCTGAAAGGGGGTTGCAGAGAGGTGGGTGTTGGTCTCTTCTCCCAAGTGACAAGTGACAGGACAAGACGAAATGGCCTCAAGTTGCGCCAGGGGAGGTTTAGACTCGATATTAGGAAAAATTTCTTTACTGAGAGAGTGGTGAAACACTGGAACAGGCTGCCCAGGGAGGTGGTGGAGTCACCATCCCTGGAGGTGTTCAAGGAACGTGTGGACGTGGCATTGCGGGACATGGTTTACTGGGCATGGTGGTGTTGGTTGATGGTTGGACTTGATGATCTTACAGGTCTTTTCCAACCTTAGTGATTCTATGATTCTGTGACAGGCTCCACAGTCCCAGCACCAGCTACAGGGCACCCTCTGCCAAGGGCCTAGGACATGCACCACCACAGCATGTGTCCTCCAACCTGAAGCCTGTTCTTGCACACCCCACACTAGCAGCAGTCAGAAAAAAATTCATCAGGCTAAATGGTCCTTTGATGTGATCAATAGAGTAGTTCTTACTGGTATCCTAAACTCACTGATAAACTGAAAAGAGAAGCAGTTAAGAGTGATAAAATTTCTTTAAACGTCAAGGATGCAAAACAATAAACAAGGTACCATCTGGTTTGGCAAGTGGCTGCAACCTGGCCAATCTGGACTCTGTGGATTATTTTTAAAGCTCTCTTCATGATGCTGCATGGAGTAAAAGCTTCAAAAAGGTTTAGATGGAGCAGACATAATTTGTTCTTGCTTCATCAGAACATAAATTTTGACTAGGGAGGAATTTAAGGATCTAGGCTTAGGTCATGTTATCTAGCTTGAGCTAACAGTTTCTAATCAAAACAAGATAAGGTATCTTCTGCTGTCTATTAAGTTGTTTGAGTTAAAACACTGTGAGAGTGGAGGATTTAAGCTTAAACTCAGTGAATGAGGTGTACACAAAAAAATTATTTTGTCTTGTCTTGCTGCTTTAGGTCAGTCTCACAAAACTCCTCCTCATCATCCACACAAAGCCACAAAAAGAGGATAAAGCTATATTGTCTGTTCCCAAGCATTAGATAGGGGTAAATTGATACCTGCTTCCAATGCTTTCATAAAGCTCCTGTGAAAGCATGAATAGGTGCTTTGAGAAGATGGAGTGCAGCTGGAGCCCTGAAAGCAATCCAAAATTCACTTTTGATTATACCTTTATTGTGCGTGTGTTCTGAAAATTTTACACAGAAGTGACCCAACTGGCTTTGCTCCTTCAGCTCAGCTATTCTGTTCACCTTTCCATTTGCCTTACAAGTGCCAATTTAAAACACATGTGTCAGGCACAACTGGCTCATAATGAAGAGAAGAGATGACGTTCTGATTACATTCCATTTATTAAAGTAATATAAAGGCTCCACTAACCAGTGTCTTCCTAATTTTACGTAGTGTTGCAAATTGTTCACCATCCTAGTTGCCCCTCTAAAATTAACCGGGCAGATCCTAATATCTCTACTGCTCCTTTTCAAGTAAGACTGCAGAAACAAATGCTTTGTGGATTTCAGCACAATGTGTCACGACCTCAGCACTAAATCCTCTTAGTGGCACTTTCCCAGGTAATATTCTTCAGGTACCTCCTGAATGTCACTCAGTCAACTTCTAATTCACTCCCAACTTTCTACCTTTGAGAATTTACTCATTTCCAATATTACATACTAATATGAAAGACAACTTGGTTTATCTAGCCAACACAGCAAAACAGCACTAAAGTATGACGTAGGCTCAAAAAACAAGAAACACTTCGTCGTGGTTTAGTCCCAACTGGCAACTAATCACCACACAGCCGCTCATTCACTCCCCTTCCTCAGCTGGACAGGAGAGAGAAAATATGATGAAAGGCTTGTAGGTTGAGACAAGGATATAGGGAGATCATTCACCAATTACCATCATGGGCAAAACAGACTTGACTTGAGGAAATTACTTTAATTTATCACCAATCAAAATCAGAGTAGGATAGTGAGAAATAAAACCAAATCTTAAAAACACCTTCCCCCCACCCCTCCCTTCTTCCCGGGCTCAACTTCACTCCTGATTTTCTCTACCTCTTCCCCCTAAGTGGCACAGGGGGATGGGGAATGGGGGTTGCGGTCAGTTCATGACACGTCGTTTCTGCCGCTCCTCCCTCCTCACACTCTTCCCCTGCTCCAGTGTGGGGTCCCTCCCACGGGAGACAGTTCTCCACAAACTTCTCCAACGTGGGTCCTTCCCATGGGCTGCAGTTCTTCACGAACTGCTCCAGCGTGGGTCCTTTCCACGGGTGCAGTCCTTCAGGAACAGACTGCTCCAGCATGGGTCACCCGCGGGGTCACAAGTCCTGCCAGCAAACCTGCTCCAGTGTGGGCTCCTCTCTCCACGGGTCCACAGGTCCTGCCAGGAGCCTGCTCCAGTGTGGGCTTCCCATGGGGTCACAGCCTCCTTTGGGCATCCACCTGCTCCAGCATGGGGTCCTCCATGGGCTGCAGGTGGATATCTGCTCCACCGTGGACCTCCATGGGCTGCAGGGACACAGCCTGCCTCACCGTGGTCTTCACCAGGGGCTGCAGGGGAATCTCTGCTCCGGCGCCTGAAGCCTCTCCTCCCCCTCCTTCTTCACTGACCTTGGTGTCTGCAGAGTTGTTTCTCTCACATATTCTCACTCCTCTCTTCTCCAGCTGCCTTTTCCCAGTTCTTCCCCCCCTTCTTAAATATGTTATCACAGAGGCGCTACCACTGTTGCTGATTAGCTCGGCCTTGGCCAGCGGCAGGTCCCTCTTGGAGCCGGCTGGCATTGGCTCTATCAGACAGAGGGGAAGTTTCTAGCAGCTTCTCACAGAAAGCCACCCTGTAGCCAACTGTCTCCTGTGGGAGGGACCCCATGCTGGAGGAGGGGAAGAGTGTGAGGAGTCCTCCCCATGAGAAGGAAGGAGCAGCAGAAACAACGTGTGATGAACTGACCATAACCCCCGTTCCCCATCCCCCAGTGCCGCTGGAGGGGAGGAGGCAGAGAAATCGGGAGTGAAGTTGAGCCCAGGAAGAAGGGAGGGGTGGGGGGAAGGTGTTTTTAAGATTTGGTTTTATTTCTTATTACCCTACTTCGATTTGATTGGTAATAAATTAAACTAATTTCTCCACGTTGAGTCTGTTTTTCCCATGACGGTAATTGCTGAGTGATCACCCTGTTCTTATCTCAACCCATGAGCCTTTCATTATATTTTTCTCTCCCCTGTCCAGCTGAGGAAAGGGAGTGATACAACAGCTTTGGTGGGCACCCCACCACAAAGGGATACACCTGCTGCTAAATACCAAGGGGAGCTCCACCTTCATTTTGCTGCACATGCTTTCACATCTGGGTACATCTTACAGGCATACTGTGGAATTCCAGATGATCCTGCATTACTGCCCTTCACTGTGTCTTGGAGGTATTACCAGAAAACCAGACTTTAAGGATGATCTGAATGACTACAAAGTGGTAATAATAAGAAATCTTGTAGGCTGGCACAGAAAAGCTCTTACCATTGAGACTGCATGGGCAGTGTGGGCAAAGCATGTCAAAACCATGAATTCATGAAAAGGAAGCCACAAATAGCTTGAGGATGGCATAAAAGCAGACAAATAGCAAAAAGAAGCATTAAAAAGGCCTTCTTAAAGTCAGGGTAAGACCTTTCTTCTTGACGTGGTAGAAAAAAAGGATTCAGGAAGGTGAGATAAGGTCAGGTTGCTGGATAATGCAGACCTCCTGGGTAGCAAGATATTTGTCAAATGAAGTGAGACAGCATAAATGTTGGAGATGCCAGAGAGGAGCTGGTTACAGTGATTAAGGTCTGAGGTGATGAGCTCAGCACCAACTGCATAAAAAACATTATAGGCAGCTCAACGAAGACATCTGCTCAGGGTACAGCTGCAATCCAAACAACTAACAAGATGTTTGGCTACTCAGTGAATGAGATGGTGAAAAATGCAGAAAATATTCTCCCTTTATACCAATCAGTGCTGAACCCTCCTGTGACATACTGACCATGCCCCTCCCCAAGCTCTGAAAGATCCTGCAGAAACAAGTGGAGGTCAGAGAGTAAGAATGAGAATAAGCAAGTGGGGGGTGGAGGCAGAGACAGGGACTATCACAGGAAGAGACTGAAAGGAATGAGAGTTGTTTATCTCAGAAAGGAGACAGATAAGAAGGGACACAGTAAGATAAAATACAAAATACTCTAGAGAAGTATCTGACACTTGTCTTTACCTTGCTGCATAATGCAAAAATAAAGGAACGTTCAATGACATGAAGAGCTCATGTATTCAAAGCTGATCAAAGGAAATTCTCTTTCACATAATCTGTAATTGGACAGTGGAAGATATCACCACAGGAAGCACTGAGGTCAAGAACTGTGCAGGATTCAAAGAAGGATTGGATGGCTATATGGATCACAGGAATATCCAGTCAGAACAATTATGCTAAACTTTGGAAGAAGTATAAAGACAGGCTTTCAGAGTTTAAGCCAGTACCTGACTATGGGAGAATGAAAATTAGGTTTCTGTAGGGGTAGATTATCCCACATCTTTCTCTGAGGTCCTTCTATCATCTTTGCAAGCAGTTGATGCTGGTCCCTTTAAGGCCAGATCATCGGTCTACATGAACTACACAATTTCTATTTTCCCACTTCCATATCAGCTTCACAGGCACTGAAAAGCGTTGTCTAGCTGCAACAATGTCAGCAAATTAAAACCTGCATTTTTCCACTAGTGATACAGCTATGGCACCACCTGTAGTAAATCAGCACAAGGCATTGCGCTGATACATTGAGTACTGCGTTCAGCTCTGGGGCCCCCAACATAAGAAGGACATGGACCTGTTGGAGCGAGTCCAGAGGAGGGCCACAAAAATGATGAGAGGGCTGGAGCACCTCTTCTATGAAGACAGGCTGAGAGAGTTGGGGTTGTTGAGCCTGGAGAAGAGAAGGCTCTGGGGAAACCTTATAGCAGCCTTCCAGTACCTGGAGAGGGCCTACAAGAAAGCTGGAGAGGGACTTTTTACAGGGGCATGTAGTGATAGGACAAGGGGTAATGGCTTTAAGCTGAAAGAGGGTAGATTTAGGTTAGCTATAAGGAAGAAATTCTTCACCATGAGGGTGGTGAGGCACTGGAGCACGTTGCCCAGAGAAGTTGTGGATGCCCCATCCCTGGAAGTGTTCAAGGCCAGGTTGGATGGGGCTTTGAGCAACCTGGCCTAGTGAAAGATGTCCCCACCCATGGCAGGGGTCTTGGAACTAGATGCTCTTTGAAGGTCCTTTCCAACCCAAACCACTCTATAATTCCATGATCTATGATTTTTATCACAACACAATTTCCTTTAACATAGGGTGGCTACAACTGTGGAGCTGCAGCCATGTAGACATGCAGTGACAAAGTGCGCTACCTTCCTCACCTCACCCCAGAGTCAAGTTCAGTCTTGCCTGCTTGTTTTCACTGTCTTGCATTCCCTTTTACAACAAAGGCAAAGTTTGATCATGACCTAAGCTTAATCCACAGCAAGTAGCTCTCTGTTAGGAGGCTTGTGCATACGAACCTCCTATTTCCTGACAAGATACTCATAAGAATTAACCTTTTTTAATAGAAGTGGTATACTGTCATCTCTGCCCATGGCGCTAAATGAAAGGAGCCCAGGCTTTCTGTCAAGGTCCATATGCTCTAAAACGTACCTACCATCTTCAGGACCTCAGGGCTAAGCAGGAGATATGGGCTCCATCCAGCTCAGCCCCACTGCAGTGGCAGCAGTTCTGTATCTGTACCATGGCACATGTCAGTAAATTTACTTCAAGTGCCTCTCTGATGCCTACACAACCAAGCACAGAGTTTCTACATAGTTCTGGTAGGCGTAGGTGCCTGAAGCCTATTTAATTGCAGTTTAAATGCTTTCATCCCCTTTTGCAGGTACACATACTTCCAGGTTTCCCCTCCTTCCCTAGCCTGTTAAACTACCTGCTGACCTCAAATTCAGCCTGTTGCTGTCCCATCTTCTCATAGGCAGCAGCCCAACAACTTTTCTCTGTCTTAATTAGACCTGAAGCTAGCTTATTTTCACATGTTGTGATCCTGAGCAGGATCAAGAGGGCAGGACAATATTTACCTTCCCCCTCCCCTTTTCTCCTCTTTGACTGTGGGTTGCGGGAACCCACATTCATTATGGATTGTGTACAAAGGTTGATCTTTCTATTAGCAGACAGATACAGTTTAGGAACCTGCACAAACTGAATCCAAATAAAAACAAACCCTGAAACACTGGAGTGGGATTCTTCCCCTAATCCATTTTGCTATTTTTATCTGGGCCTTTACTGTTCTCCTGCTTGTTCCGCAGGACAGTTCCATGTACTGTAATTGTACATCACTCACTTGACTGAATTGTGTGTTCCTGAAGCTGTATTCACCCTTAGCTAACTCAATGAAGTCAGACGGTAACCATCTTTTTTTTTTGTGCAGCAGTTTGTGAAGTTTCTGCTCTCTGCTCACTACCAGTTCCTTAATTTTTATAATCTCATAGCACTATGAGTGTAGTCTGGTAACTGTACTGATCATTACTATAATTTTAAAATCTCTTTAAGGTCTCTTTGACCCCTCAGAATGAGCCTCTTAACTTTGCCTCAGAACTAAAATCATCGAAACCATTAGAGTTTAGTTGCTTTATAATGCACCTTTCTCCAAACATAACCTTCCTGAGACAGTGACCCATGCTCCGTGCAGTATTCTGGAGGGGCCTAATAACCATCTTCCAGAGGACAGTATTGCCTCTTCCATGGTGCATTACAGCTCACTGTTCCATCGGTTTAGTGTCTTGTTTGCCTTTTTTATTGCAGCTGTGCACTGAAGTGACGGTTTCTATGATTTTTTTCCACAGTAACCCCTTTCTCTCTCTGATCAGCGTGCTGGATGTAACACCCATTCCCTACATTTGCTCTTTGTTCCCAGACTAATTACTTTTCATTTTCTATACCAAGCAGCATTTGCCATCTGCTGGTTCATCAACTAAATGATCCAAATCCCTTTTGAATCCGCTTGCATTGTTCCTTATCGCTTCTCTGTGCTTCTAGTTTTACCATCCAACCAGTGGAGATTTCACACATACGGAGCTCAGCTGACACTGTCACACAGGAGCAGAGACACAGGAATCCACAGGATCTTCTCACACCTTGGGCAGAGCATCCTGCCTGGATTTGCCACTTGCTGCATTCATATAGAAAAGAAGGGTTAGCTTTGGCAAAAATTAGGCTCACATATGCTTCAGGCTGCTTGAGGTAAAGGATGGCTTTAAGCCCAGGCCCTGTGCTGGAGGACAGTGCAAGGCAGTGTCCTACACCAGGGATCCCAAAGGTTGCACATGGGCTGCTGCAGCTTTCAGAGACCCTATCTGGTGTGTTCACACCAAGATACAGCACCTACTTCACTCCCTGCCTTACAGCTCTCACTACTAGTACTGGAAGGAGAGGCACACACCACGCCTCCTCCTCGTACCATGTCCTGTTTGTGCGTGTTTGTGTCTGCACATGTGTGCACATGGGGAAAGGAAAAAAGCAAAGAGGAACATGGAAACAAAACAAGACTTCACCCATACAGAAACCAGCACTGCTATGGCCCCATAGGCAAAAATACAGATTTCCTCTCAGCTCAACAGTGCAATTTCTGAACATCCAGCACAAAGAACTTCTTCCGAATCCCCTCAGGAAATGTCCCATGTGTGGAAGGCCAGATGCATGTGGAAGAATAAAGGATGAGCTGGGGACACACACTCTTATCCCAGCGCTAAGCACCAGAATAGTGCGGGCTAAGCGCTGATGCTTTTAAAGCAGGGTTTATGGGCAAGCCTTACGCTGTGCTGATGCATGCGCCACATGGCATTCTCTTCAAAACTCTTTTCTGTCTTAGCAACAGCAAGCCTGACTTGCTGGTCTATTGCCTTCGCCTTATTTCGTTTGTCATTTAAGGAAAAAATTGTCTCGTATTACTGAGAGTGAGCAATCTTTTGGATGATCTTTTCCGGTCCTCCCTTGAAAGCACTGCACACATTTGAGGCATTATCAGTTGCCTATCCAAGACACATTCAGGTAAGAGAAGAACTAGACAACCTGTGCATTTTCTTGCAAATTTTCTGATCATTTATTTATGTGGAAAATGACCACAGAGTGGTCAGTTCAGAAAGTTAAGATTTTGCAGCTGGTTTACGGTCCGCATGTGAAAAGATCTATTTTTTCTTTGACATGCATTGACATTTCTGAATGCCAAGTTCAGATAGACTGGGCCCGATTTCAAACAACGTATGCTGTTCCCATTTATAGTGTTTTTACATGGTGATTTGAGTTAGGAGCGCAAAACATGGAAAAATCTTTAATAAGCTACAAACGTCAGAGGAAATAACTTGTGCTATGCCTTTCTCGGGCAGGAAACCAGCCTACCCAGCATAACTAACTTGCCCTTGGCTATAATTGTGATTGGAGATACCACATTTTATCCCAAACTTTCCACACGCTTAAAATCAGCTGTAGTGCTAGTTGCTCAACATTTCTGAAAAACAATTTTTACCTCTATTTGAGCATGGAAAAATCAGCCCTTGCTCCATACTACACTCATATCCTCTGTTCTGCTAGGACAGAGTAGTAGGAAAAAAGAGTTTTGCTAATTCATGGCAGCATTCTGTTTCTCTTTATTAATACATAAGTCAGAAGAATTCATCACAGGCATGAGTGGAAAGATTTTTCATAGTCCTCCTCTTAGTCTCAGGTCTCTAAGAAGAGAATGAAGCTCCAAGCCAAATTTCACTTAGTTTCATGTCTGAAGAGTTTGCATTCTGGGAGAAGAGTGACAGCCAATATCCAGCCTTTTTTAACAATAGAACTCCTGCAATCTGTTTTAGACCTGTTCCTGTACGTCATAGCTGTATGATTCGTGCAGCATGCAGCCTCATAGAACTGCCTGGAATTCAGGAGTGTGATTTCAGCAAGCATCTGTAATATTATTCGATTCACTGGAACGTTTGAAAACCTCCTCTACCACAACGTTTAGACACAGCCTGGCACCTCAATCTTGCTTTCCCTTCTGGCAAATTTGCATCCAGTGAAAGTAAAACAGGAATCTTGCAAAAAGGGAAGAATTCCAATGTTCCTTCAATGAAAGTATGATTTTCCCTATCTCATCATCTGAAGCAATTGAAATTCCCTCCAAGAGCATTGCAGAGGCCTCTGCCTACATGCAAAAAACTCCCGTATTGATCAGTCTCTTCCTCTGACTCACAAACATCCTCCAGATCGTTTTCTACCTCTAGCCTCAGCACAAGCTTTTTTCTTTTCTACTACTTTCTACTACTAGCTCAGTTGTCATGTTCATGCCGTTTCATCCTGCTGACATGCCGTCCTCTTTTCCCCATGTTACAATCCACACTCTACATGTTCATCCCTTCCTTAAGTGTTGTGGCAACTCTCTCTCTGGGACTCCACACTGGGCTGAGAGCCAGAGTAGGCCAGACCAATCCAAGAGACTCCTTTCTCAGGAGCTGTCAGTGGCTTTCCCAGTAGCCCAGAACAGCCAAAGGATAAAGTGGTCCCTATTGCCCTTAATGCGCCTTTGATGCACTGAGACATGCAGGATTCACAGAAGTGTCCAGAGTTGAGTTTGAAGACATTGTCTGTCTTACCAAGTTCTTCTCATTTCAGACTCATTAATTGCTCCCACAGCATGTTTCCCAGGTAGCCATTATATGTGATACTTGGATTTGTAGCAAAGACATTTGGTTTGCCTTATCCAATTGTTTCTTTTCTCCCTAACCCTTTCTTTTCCTGTATCTTTTGCAAATAAAAGAGAGACAGGTTCTGATCCTGTAGCCTGTAATCTGACCTCATGTAAGAAGACTGTGATGCATGGCAGAAAAGTGAGAAGAATATAAGAGACTGACTTTTATGAGTAAGATTCATCTTAGTTAATATCAAACATTCCAGAGCATAGACCTTTACATATGAGCTAGTCACCCTAGGGTCTCCTTATAGTCAGTGGAGACAGGTACATTCAAGGCTAGCTCAGCTGTAGGTATCTAAATTAGGAGAAATCAGTTCAATCCTTCATTTCTGGTTCCAATTGCATCTTCTGTGTCAGCATTCACTAAATCCACTACATCCACTACACTGACGTCAATGGCATTTTTCAACACTCGCATTCCTGGAGATACCACAAGACATAGCATGCAAAAACATGCCGGAGTGCAGCTCTGTCTTCCAAATTACCTCACGATCATTCCTGGCTGTTAACTGGAAGTTGCAATAGAAATTCTGTAACTTGTTTTTCCAGATATGGCACTCACCATTATTCAGGTACCTCGAACCCTGAGAGACAGAACAAGTGCATTGACTCATTTCCACCACTGAAAAGCTGAGCTCTTCCATGGCTTTATAGAGAAAGGACCCCAGCAATAACGCCTTGCCATCTGTGCAGAGAGAAGAGAGTATGTAAGCCTGTTTGAATGCTGCCAATAGCACCCATTAAATCCCTGATCACAATGCAAAAAAACCCTTGGCAGCACTGGACAGAAGTAAAATGTATGCATTTCCATATAACTGAGATTTCAAACAATTCTAAGGAGAAGGAAGACACTGACTTCAAGCAGAAGAAGAGGAAAAAAGAACTGGGGGTAACTGACATTGTTGCAGAAAAATCCTTCCCCTGCTTTAACACAAATACAGACTACCTGGAGTTTACAGCAGAGAACTGACGTTTCAGAGAGTAAGAACTTTCCTCCCATGCAACCTGCAAACAGGCCAACAAGGGTCTGCAAAGTCCTGCAGTCAGCAGGGAGTCCATCTGCTTGGTCACTGTGAAGAGAGATCCACGTTTCTGAATATAGAGAAACTGGGGAGTTAGGTAAGAGACACAGCTTTATTATAGTGATCCAATATGCCTACCTAGTGTTTTGTTGTCGGATTGGGTTTTTTTCCAGTTGCCTAACGGTGACTTTGTTGTTTTGAATAGACCATCCTGTCTTGTAGCAAGCCTCTGCTTTTGGCAAAAATCCGTAAGAACGTCTGTGTCCAACAACGCTCCAAGCTCAGTTGGAAATGATGAAGAAACTGTAATAAGAAACACAGCAATTGAAATCAAGGACTCCATCTCAACTTCTCTTTGAAGTGGAGATGCAGAACTTATAATCGATAAGTGAATATTAGCCTAGGAAGACTACGAAAAGAAAATGTCAATGGCATAAAGGCACCCGTTATATTAGATCCATATATAGATAGTATATTACTACCTAACAATATCTTTTGAGTACTGAGTCATGGTTTCAGATTCATTGAAAACAGGGCTGCAGGTGGCAATTCACTCCTGTAATTTGCTCTTCACAAAACCAGTTTTGCATTGAGCGAGCTGCTGAAATGGAGATGCCAGAGCACTATCAGGATGATGTAGAAATCTTTGCAGATGTGCAATTTTCATCTAAAATAAGTTCCACTGCAACATCCTAGGCTGCTTCAGCACAAAATTAGCCAAAATAAAACTTATTTTTATGTAGTCTTCCCAGTTCCAAGGGCAGATGCAGGCCAGACATATGACTGGGGGATGACTCTTCACTATTCAGCTGTGACTGCAGAATCTGCACCAGTTAGGAGTGTTGCACCCGTCAATGGTAATAAGCAAGGGGAGGAGAGGACTGAGGGATCTTTAGACTCTTCAGTAAATCCACACTTTGTGCAAAATAGGCCTTATGCATTTGTCCATTCTGGCCGCTTTTGCACCACTCCAAAACGACTACCGGGGAGTAAAGTAGGTTGGTAAAACAAAGCCATCAGAACAGGCTCACGTGCCAGCATTTTTGCTCTTCTTAGTTGGGCAGGTTGAAGACACAGGAGAAGTAGCCATTGGTGATACCTTTCCCTTCAACCACTGGTCTTGTGGACTGCAGCAGTAACGTAACAGCCATATTGCTCCATCATTTGCAAAATCCCTGGAGTAACTGTTGGCTCTGATTCCTTCCAACAGCCTTTCCAGGTTTGTCTGTTTTTCATAATTGTTTTGCTTCCCACCATTTTTTACCTAGATCTTTGTTCTTGTCTTGAGAGCGCCTTCTGTGCAAAGAGCCCCACCGCCATTTCCCGTAACGCCAGGCCCAAATGTAGACTGCTGCTCTTGACAAGTTTTGATCTTATGTTGTTTCATCCTTTCAGAACTGTTCTTAGTAACATGCTCCGAAAAAGAAAAAAAATATTGTTTGCAAGTGTAGATTATCCTGCAGAGGTTTCTTTTTTTCTGTGATGTTTAAAAATCATGCAAAAGAGACAGGGATTTCTATCCCTGGCTAGAAATCTTCCTTAGCTTCTTTCACTCTTGAAAGAGCAAGAGCAGCTCTGCTTGGCAGAACTAACTAATTACAATTGTAATAAAACATACATTCCACCTAAATGTATCTGACTGCATTGTGTTTTAGGAGCTAACAAAAATGGGCATAATGGTTAAAAAGCACGTGCAGTAGCGATAGGCCTCATGTAACGTATTAATGCTAGAACCGAATGCTGCAGATGAGATTTTACAATAGCAGTTTCACTGGTTACCACGAAACAATAGTGCTTGGTCAGGAGACTACTGCAACAGTCCCGCAGCTGTGAAACATGCCAGTATTTAGGGCATCACTACAGCAGGCTGTGTTACTACAGCATTGCAGGAGTTGTGATATGTGTCTCTGTCGTTCATAATCGCCTCTACCCTGCGAGAGCCGTGGGAAACTGCGGAGGAGCACGTACTCTCCTTTTCCTCTGGCTGATTATTCACCGGCGGGGGGACGAAGGGGTTTTCACCGGGGCCGTTCAACCGTAACCCCGCAGCACGGCTAAAGGACATGAGGGGAACGGCAGCGCGTTACCCCCCTGCGAGGCTGCCTCCCTGCAGCCGCGGCCCGGCTCCGCCCGGTGCCAGCAGCGGCCGACCCCCCCGCCCTGCCCTCCGAGGCGGCGGCTTGCCAGCCAGGCCCGCTCACCCGCGGGCTGCCGCCCCGCCCCGCCGCGCAGGAGGGGGTGCAAGCCGGGGGGCCGCCGCGCTGGGGAAGAAAGGCGGCCCCGGGCGGGGGGAGGGCAGGCGGGGCGGGCTGCGCCCGCAATGCAGCACCGCCTCGCCGGGGGACGCCGGCGGAGCGGCTGCGCCTCCCGGGCCCCGCTGCAACGCCGCCGCCTCCCCGTTAGGGATTGCTGCCGGGAGGCGGAGGCAGCCAGCGATCCGTCCGTGTGTGCCGCGGCGCCCCGTGCCCGCGGGGCTGCCGGGGAGGGAGAGGGCCGGCCTTGTACCGCCCGCGCTGCGTGTGCCGGGCCGCTCCGCTGGGGTTTGGCTGGGGGCTGGAGTCGGTGCAGCGTGACCCGGATTCATCCCTCCAGCTGCGCGCAGCTGGCCGTTGCAGGGGGCGGGTGCGTACACAGGTGTTTGCGCGTAAGAATAGCACCACACTGACGGCCACGGGCTGAACCACTCACTCGCAGGTTGTTGTCTCGGGTGTCTTTGGGCATAATTATGCACATCTGTACAAAACAGCGCTGCATGGCTTGGGGGAAGGAAAGTATCTGGGGGATGTGGGCGGATAGGCTGTATCAAACTGCTGAACTCCAGAGCTGAACCTACGGGTATTAAAGGGTCCAGAGAGGCCAGCCAACACTTTGAGGTGAATTCAGTGTCCTCCATTCTCATCTCCATGCTGCCTGAATAAAAAGCACCCCTGCATTTACTGCTGAAAACTGAAACTGAGTTGGGGAATCCCCCACCTGGCACGAAGTCAACACAGGTGACTCTTCCAAGAGCTCCTTGACCAGGAGAACTCCAGAGTGAGAAGTAAGTATATACCAACCGTATGCCAAGGAAGAAGTCCATTAGCTATCACATTGCAGCCATTCTTAATCGGCTACTTGCCTATTGAGGACTGCTGCCACAGCACAAGAGCTACAGAAACTGCAGGCCAGTGACTGGCATGTGAACTTGGAGAGCGGTGACTGGTTGTCAGCTTCACGTTATTGAGCCTCTCTGTTTGGAGATGGGATTAGTGGTGAGCCTTCTTCTTCTAGACGATCAGCTTGGCTCTAGTAAAGTCAAGCAATTGGCAGTGTTTTTCCCCTTAAACGTAACTACCTATAGACCAGCGAAACAGCAATGGAATAGCCAATGCTGTTTTCTGCTTTCTCTATGGAATAGCAAAGGATTGACTCCCCGTTGGCCCTTGTGTTTATACGTACTATGACAGCCCAAGATCAGTCTGGGAAACGCGTGAGACTAGAAGGGACACACAGAAGTATCAGCACGAGGAGAGATCTTCTGTCAGTGGCTTTACATGCCTTTTCTGACCATAAGAGACCCAGAGGCGTTCTGCATTTATGACAGCAGCCTCCAGAGGCCATAGCAGCCGCAATCACTGCTCGGTCACGTCTCCCATATTAGGCTGCAAAGTAGCATGAAACTGAGCCTCTCGTATTTTACCTGGAAATTCCTTTGTGCTGAAGTTACTGAAATTACCTCAGATGTATTTTTTGCAAGTTGGAGCAGATTTTGACTCAGAAAGTGGGATTTATAGGTAAAGGTTGCTCAACAATAACACTTACCTCACTGAGATGCCACAGCTAAGACCGCAGTCCCATTAAACTGAGGCCTGCATGTACAGTGCCTCTCTCCCCAGCCCCCGATTTGATTCCAAACTCGATGAAGATAGCAAGAATGCTTTTACTGAAGTCAGCATGCTTTGAGCCAGGCTTCACCGTGTAAATATTTACACAATGAATAAGCGTATGACCCGGTTCCCAATCTGGCTACTATAACCTGAGATGTTTCCCTGTCAGCTCAGGAACCTGCTGGTGCAGATGCATTGCAACATGAGGGCTTTACAGACATAGAAGATGATCATTTACTCCTGTTAATATTTGGCCCTATTTTAATCCTCTTTTTAACATTAATTCCTTTCCTTTTTCTGTTTCTTCTTATAACTAATACTGGCCTATTTTAACTAACTGTATGTAATCTTTGCTGAAAGTATAGTATGGTTACTTCAGCCATTTTCACTGTTAACTCTTACCCCAGCTTTACCTCACAAAATGAAGTATTTGTCCCCACATGCCTCTCTAAATAACTGTTGGTTCCTCTTATAATTTACTTACATGACAGCGTCTATTTAAAAATAAAGGATAGTCATTGACTAATCATTTTAAAGCTGTTCTTGCTAACCTAAATTAATCCCTATTCCACTTGTCTTTCTGCCTTTCTGCTCCACAACTGCCCCCTAGAGAAACAGCTCTGTAAGGAAAAAATAATACACACATCCAGTCACACAGTACTTTTAACAGTTTGCTCCAGACTGGAAGGAAAAGACTGAGATGGGTAGAGGCATTTCTCAGAAAAACTCAAAAATGCTGGCCCAGTGAAATGGATATATTTTAGATAACATAACTTTTCTGAACAAAGTATTTTTCAGAACCTTTTTTTTCCCACGTAATATAATTGCTGATGAAAATTAGACAGCAAGCGGCCAGCCACCACAATGTCTCTAAAATTTGACAGGTTAAAGCTGGTCAAAACTCTAGTTGGTGCTTCCCTCTGGCAGGGAACACACACATTTTGAAGAGGAGTTTCATTAAAATACTGAGTGAAAGCCAAGTATTTCGGGTTTTCTCATGAAGGTGCCAGGAGGTTTCCTGTAAGTATTTTTCTAAGCAAAATGAAGAAACCACATCCTGGCTAAAACAGCTGATGGTCAACTGACCTAGGTAGTCCCAAACTTGACTTTTCCTTATCCTACCTGGATACCTTGAGCAGTATGTAATTAGCTATGGGGAAAAGTCTGGACATTTCATAAAGGTCTTGGTTTTATCACACAGTGCAGAGCACGAAAATACTTGAAATTGTAACGTTTTTCACAGAACAGGACAACTGTTCCTCTGTTCTGGCAATGCAGCTGGAGAAAACAAGGTTCCACATAAGTACTTCCCTTACAGAGAGAGACATGTATGGCTTCATCCCTGAAACTGAGTCCATGTGGGTAGACTGACATGCTTCTAGCCAAACTGGAATTTTGCCCAGTGTCAATGGGAACTCCTAGCACATGTACCTAAGTGGATGCAGTTGTAGGACTGGGATCATCTTCTATTTATAAAACAAACTGCACATAACAGAATTAGAACAGGTAACTCGGAAAACTTGTTACTGTAAGTAGCAGAACTCATAAGGTCTGGTTTCCTAAGGATTTGTGTCTTATTTCCCCTATGTTCCCCTACCACAACAACACCCACTTTCCTATACAAGGATCCCCACATATCCCATGTCTTCCCTGACAACTGGTCTTTCCTTCTTTCCAGCCTCCCCACAGATGCACTTCACGGTATTCCCAATGCTCTCCCATGAGCTGTTATTAGGGAAGAACTGGAGAAGGGCCCACACATGCTGTGAGCGGTTTGGCACAGGAGCGTGCTGGCTGGCGCTAGAAAGCTCAGCGAGGATATCACCTCGAGCTGTCATGCTACCTCACTGTTTCCCTTTCTAATGAAAGCTGTAAGCTTCATACTGTTAAGGCTTAGATCCGTTCGTCAAACTGGGCTGAAATGGCCACTGGATTCAAAAGTTACCACGGAAGAGGAGGGAGCACCATTCCACTGCTTTTAGAAACCTAGCTAATAAAAAATTGCAGAATCACATGTGAGGAGCCAGTGGGTGCTACTTCCGTATCCAGCGAGTGAGGGGAACAAGCAGGCCCTCCTCCTGTGGGAGAAACCCCCTGCACCGCGACGGTGGCGAGGCCCGAACCTGACTCAGCCCCACAAGCACCCAGCCAGGGCTGGGCCGTCATACCCCACCTGCCCCACCTGCCATCCCCTCCGAGGGCCCCGGTCGGGAGGGGGACGCTGCAGGGGCCCTCCGCAGGGACACAGCCGAGGCGCCCCGGCTGGGAGAGCCCTGCGGGGAGGCGGGAAGCGGGCCGCGCCAGAAGTGCCGCCGCCACAACCGATCTCGCGACTTCCCTGCACGCTTCTTCCCCCAACAGCGGCCTCGGGAGCGGCAACGGGCGGCGGAAGGGGGGGGCCCGCTACCCCCCTCCGGAGCAGCGGGTCCCCCCTCCGCTGCGGCGCAGCCCAGCCCCAAGCAGCGGGCCGTGCCAGTGCCGGGGGCAGCAGATTTGCCAGCCCTCTCCCCGCAGGCCGCCCGCCCTCACCGGGTCCTGCCCGCCGCCGCCGCCGCCTGCTACTCTTACAGGAGACGCGGCCGCACTGCAGACGTACGCGCGCGCCCCTCGCCTCCGCCAGCCAGGCCGCCGGGCGGCCGATGGTTCTCGGCGGGCCCTGGAAGCAGGAGGGCCGGGCTACGCTCGGCACAATGATCCGCCCCCTTCTCTCTGCTGCCCTCCCGCCGCGTCCCGTCCCGTCTCGCCCCGTCCCGTCCCGCTGTGAAATGTCCGCCCGCGCCGCCGCTGCAGCAGCCCCCGCGCTTGCAGAGCGCCCGTCCGGCCGCCAGGGGGCGCCGCCACCCCGCGCCCTCCACAGCCCACCCAGGCGGGGGGGGGAGAAGCCGGAGAGGCGCGCGAGCCGCTCGCGCCCGCCCCGCCCTTCCCCGCCGTCACGTGCCCGGTGTGAGAGCTCCCCAGCCCTCTCGGCGGCGCCGCACGCGACTTTCCGCGGGGCGCGAGCCGCTAGGGGGCGCCCCGGGGGCGGGCCGGCCGGCTGGCCTGCCCGGCGCGCGCCGCTTGTTGACCGAGTGGCGGTTGGTGGCGCGAGACTCTCTCGTGACGCGCTCGCAGGAGGGGCGGGGGGAGGAGGGGCTGCTGCTGGGGACACCGAGAGGGGGAGGAGAGGGAGGAAGGAAGGAAGGGGGAGAGAGGAGGGAGAGCGCGGCCGGGGCTGAGAGCTGGGGAGGAGGAGGAGGAAGAAGGCGGGCAGGAGGCGGTGGTTGCGTGCGTCCGTGCCTGGGGGAGCCGCGATGTGAAGCTCCCACACGGCCCAGCAGGGCAGGCGGCGGCGGCGGCCCGGGAATGTGCGTCTGGGACGCGGCGAAAGGTGAGCGGCGGCGGGGGGCTGCTGGAGCGGGCGCCTTCACCCTCGCGGCGCGGCGGCCCCGGCCCCCCACGGCCGCCCGGCGCTCGCGAGCGCGCCCCCGTGCGCGCGTGCGGGGGGCGGCTCGGGGAGGGGGGGAGGGAAGGGGGAGCCTGAGGCAGCGGCGGGGCCCGCAGCCCCTGCCCTGCCTCAGCCCCTCCCTGGGCCCGCGGCCTGGTCCTCCCCCCGTCTCCCTGCCGCAGCTCTTCCCCAGCGCGGGGCTCGGGGGGGGTGGGGAGTGTGGCGCGCGGGGTTATGTAACCGGCGCGGGGGCCTTGCTCAGCCCCGCTTGCCCGTGCGCGCGTGAGGGTGTGCGCGGAGGGGGGGGGGGGAGCGGGCGGACGGAACCCCGGGGCGCGCGCGCGCGCTGTAACTTGCCGAGGGTGTGCCAGGTGTGTGCATGTCTGGGTCAGCCACCCCCGCTCGTCGCCTTCCCCTCCCCCGCTAGCTACAGCACCTGTGTGTGCGTGTGTCTGTCACATGGGGCCTGCGCTTCAGACACAACACGGTTCCCAAGGCAGAGCCGGAGCGATGCTGCGAGTATTTTGCCAGCTAAGGGGTCATTGCAGGGAAATAGGTTGGAGGAGGAGAAGGAAAGCCCAAGCCCTGGTGCAGCCTTGCCCTCTCGAGCACACCACGCGCTGTGGCGCTCAGCTGTGGCAGCATGTATCTGTCTGCGCGCTTCCATCGTGTTTGTCACAAGTTGTATTTGCTGAGCAATAGTGCTGGATGTAACCAGTGTGCTGAAAGGAGGAGGACCTGTGCTTACAAACACCGAGGGACAAATGCGTTCACTGATGCTTCTTCACCCCTTCCCCATCCAGTGTTGATGCGTTTTGCTATATATTTACCATTGACCTGTGATACTGAGCAAAAAGCCCCTGATGGGAGATGCCCAGTAATAGCATGTTAACCTTAGGAAGGAAGAAAAAGATAATATCACAAGCACGTGATTTTTTGGTAGAAAATCTGTGTGTTGTATGCTGTATAATATTCCATTATTTCTGATGCTTTAAAATTAAAAAGTCTTCAAACTGACAGGGCTGTGAATACTCTGTGTTAATGAGAGATTTTCTTCATGAAAAAATGAGTTGATGTTTGTTCTGCATCTTGACTTAAAATCCAGGTCCAATCCCAAATTTGATACTGTAGTCCAAAGAAGCAAAACCAGGGGATTGTAATTTTACGATCCAGATTCTTTATTCATTTAGATGCTATTGTTGCTCAGATAGAACTGTTTTAAACAGTTGCCTAATTACCATTAGTTGCAAGAGCTTATAGTTAAATTTATTTCTGGAATAGTTCTGTCTTACTAAGGCTTATGACATTTAACACAGAAATCCAATTCTCTGACAAATTCTTTGCCATTTTGTCTCGAGTGTGTAGTTATTAGCCATTCCCACCATATTGGTCTTTCATTCAGTCCATTTCTTCCACTGGACAAGGTACCAAATCCCCGTTAGTAAATAATCCCAAGCTGTCAGACTGGAGGTCATTGGTAGGACAGTATTAGTAGAGGCAGGTGCAGACACCTGCCTTGTGACTCACTGATGTTTAACTAGTTGAAAAGAGATCGTTTTAAAAGTAAAGCTCTAATAGGAAAAATACATTAGCATATTTCAAGCTTCGATAGTAAACTGATTGTACATTTTTCTGTGTACAGCATACGTGTCTTCAATACATTATTCAGTAATTGGCCTTTCAAACGTAGCACCAGTGCATCTTTCTGGATAGTATGTACGTACTCTTACTTAGCCAGAGCCTGTTCTGATGCAGTGATAAGTGTCTTGTAACTGAGTGCTGATTTTGATTAGTCTTTTCTGATCCCTTGACCCAGATGTCTTTTTTTAAAGAAGTTTCATGGCAAATTTTCAGTCTTTCTACCATCCCTTTCAGTTACTAGAGAGATTAAAGAAAAAGTAAGAATGATTCAAACACAAAACCAGGTTTTGAGTAGGTAGAAAAAATTGATGCGATTACACAGACCTTTTTTTTTTAATAAATCAGTTATTCAGGACAAGCAGGAAAAGAATAACTTGCCTGACCCTACCATTTAATTTGTTAGCTATTGTTTATTTCATGAAGAATGATTTTTTTTTTTTTTGTACTGAACTTTTTTCTGTTCTAATTGAAGGTGTGTATTACTGTCACTGAGATCTCTGTCAGCTCTTAGCAGTGTGTTTGCCTGGTATAGATATAACAAGGGAGGTAAATATCCAAATGTTGAAACCCTCCCTCAAGAATACAATGTGGATTAATTTGGTGATGGTGCCATGTGTTTACCTAAGCATAGCAAAATGAGGAAAAACTGGAAGCAAATAGAAATGAGAGTGGCTGTGGAGTTACAAAGAAAGTTGAAAGTAAGAGCAAATCAAAGTGGATGCAGAAGAGCGTGAGGAATTCTCAGATGTGTAATATAGTATACTTGTGGAAGTGTCTATTTTTTTAAGAGATAAATTTGTGTAGTGCTTCTCCCTGAGAGCAGCTTTTTGCTCTGTTGTGGAAACCAGACAGCATTTTAATTGGAGACACAAATGCTTTTAGTGAGGAGGGCCTCCTGTGTCTGTGGTCCCCCCACTTCTGTATTGCATGTGGAGTAACTGGTGCTCATAAGATACAAGTCAGAATTAGGAAACCTTTCTTCTTTCTCACTCTTTGGTGGAAGAGAGGTA
Source organism: Gavia stellata (assembly GCF_030936135.1). Lineage (NCBI taxonomy): Eukaryota > Metazoa > Chordata > Aves > Gaviiformes > Gaviidae > Gavia > Gavia stellata. Next base: position 72,205,845 of record NC_082594.1, read on the forward strand.
AGTGTGTAGAACAGCTTTAAATTCTGGGCTGTGATGATAGCTTCCATTCCTGTGGCTTGTATTTTCCAAACTAACCAAAGGACTGCTGCTACTGTAGTTAAGGAGTCTGTGACCATTAAATTAATCTAGGAGATACTTTTGGTTTGGTATACCCATAGAAAGGATTGTTATATCTTCCATATTCTTTGCAGTAAATGCCTAAGGAGACCATGGTCCCTGAATTTAAGTGCTAGCTTCTGGGGAAAGTAATATTTTATTAATTTTTTTTATTTTTCTTTTTAATTAATTTATTATCTCAAAGCCTCAGATCTCCCAGTTGGTATTCTACCTATTTAATAGTGCTGAAACTGGTGGTTTGAAATTCAGTTGCTTGCCTAAGTAAAGCCTAGCCATATTGTGGTTAACTCTTCTGTGTTGGTTTTGCCTTCTGTTCCCAGCTGTCTGTAAATACTTCAACCAAATCCCAATATAAGGAAATTACCGGCTGTAACCTCCTTATTTGGTCTGCTTGAATTCATGCAGACCTTTTCAGCTTCTTGATTTATGAAAGTAAATAATCCTGAAAAAGAGCTAATTTTGGTCAGGAGAAGACACTGCTCAGATACCTTGCAGAGTCATTCTTGCAAATGCAGGTGGATTGGTTCGAATGCCAACATGTGAAAGCAGTGCTGAAGCTGTGCAGAGTAGGCTTGAGAACTGCTCTAAGGTTTTTCCTTATTGACTTAGAGATTGGCAGTATTCTGGCAGGGTGAGGTATGCAGTGTATTTTGGCAGGATTCTGGGGACTGTTGCTAACGTTTTTGGTCAGGTTCTAGTTGTTAGTGAATATCCAAAGTAAAATGAAGTTCTGTCTACCATGTTCATGACTTGATCTTTTGAGGTGACTCAGATCAGCTGTTAGTCCAGGGCATGATGAGTCAAGATCTTGGACAAATGGTTGTACTCCACTTACATCATTTTGGAAACCTAGGAGCTGTTGGTATTTAAAGGAAGTCATGAAATTGCTGATAATTCTTAGAAATAGGAAAGCCCATGACCCTGTGGCATGTAAGGTAAATGATTAGTGCAGTTTACCAAGTAGAGTAAGTGTATTTTACCATTTTGTGCTTTTCAGTACAACTCCCAGTGGAACTAAAGAAGTAAAATAATGGTTTGTATTGAAAGGATACTGTTCCTGGTTTCTGAATCTGCCTGTTGTTTTCAGGAAAGTTCAGAGTATTGGGAAACTGGAAAGAGTGACTTTTCAGTCACTATTTCCTAGATTTCTGTGCTGAAATTGCGTTATTTGGCAAGCAGTTCCAAGAATCCTCTTATAAAACAGTGGGGGGGGGGGTGTAATGACTTTTCACTCTAATTTCTGGCTAATCAGGAGCTGAAAGTTGTAAGTGTTGCCCGTCCATACTGATGCCCATAATTTCTATGTTGATTTTCAACCTAAGCTCTACAAGCATCACGTTTGCCTCGTGAAGGCCCTTTTTGCTCTGTGGCCTTTTTGTATTGATCTGTCTCCACTAAGCAGCAGTGTAACGCTGGTGTTTCAATGTCAGAGGTACTTAAAATACCGAATAAAAACCACTTCAGGCCAAGAATGCAATTCAGATTTGAGTTTTATTTAGGGATCCTAAAGAATTAGAGCATTTTTATTTTGTCCTAAGAACTATGTTTTTCCTGGAAAACACAGAAGTACTGTGCACTATCTTTTCACTTTCCTCTGAATCTAGCAGGAAACTTGAGAATATATTGGATCAGATCAAAAGTTCACCTAGATAATAGTAAGGAAACAAACATACTGAAATAGTTTGCCTTTATATTCTGAGTTCCTGTAGTTTATTACCTTTTTCCAAAAATAAAAAATAAAAAAAATAATTGTTTTTTATTCCATTCGTCTGTTCAACCCATATGGACTTCTAGTATCCATGGTGTCCTGTGTCAGAGAATCCACAAATAATCTAGGCAATACATGAAAAAATATTTCCGTTTGTTTTGATCTCTCCACGTACTAGTTTCATCTGATTCCTCCTAGTCTTGTTGGTCTGAGTTGATGATAAAAGTAATATCCATGGACTAACGAAAGATGTGGAAAAGTTGAGTAGAAACTTAAAACTTCAAGGCTAGGCACAGAAGCCATATCTTGTGAAGATTTTACTTCAAAAAAAGTTTTGCAGCTTTGAAAGTTTCAAAGGCAAATCCAGGAACACATTTGGGAACCTGACTACGCAATGTCAGTTGGAATTAAGTAACGCCATTCAAAAGCTGCCATGAACAGAAAATGAACCTATTTTCATACTGAATCTGCAGTCATCAGTACTTTTGCTAGTAAAGTTACTTGAGTTCTTAGGGTTTTGGTGCTGTACCTGTTTAGGGCTGCCTGTATGTGAGTAGAGAGGTGGTCCTCCTTAGTATCTGACATCAGCTACCACTTGACATCTGCCAAGTGGATGTCTTAGCTCTTCTTTCCCTGTCCCCTACCTGCCCCCCCCCCCCCCCCCCCCAGTAGCCTGGCCTGATCAGCACCTGCTCAGTGTACACTGAGAACATTGAGTTGCGCATAAAGCACAACTGCCCTGGGCACTTCTCCTAAAGAGAAAAAAAAAAAAATTGTAGAGAAGAAGTGGTGCCTTCTCATTACCTCAGGTTGAGCATTGGCCCAGAGAGCAGATTTGTTTCCATGCCATTCTCTATTGCCAAAGTGGTTAATCTGGGTAGTGAGCAATCAAATTGGTCAGCAACAAAGGTAAGTTTGTTGTGTGTATATACATGCACTCACATGCACACACATTCACATATATATACACACGCACATATATCCAAACAAATACATAAAATCAATGAAAAATACGTCGTCTCTTTTGACAAGACTTCACCGGTCTGCTGGCCTGAAGTGTAGGGAATAGGGGGAAGCTGAAGATAGTGTATGTCAGAGGTTTTTGCCAGCACAGTTCCTCTGAATCCAATGTTAACAAATTCAGAGCATTCACAGATTCCTTGCTTTCGTCACCTCATGAAAATTTTCCAGTTATTTATTTTCTAAAGATTATACCTCCACTTTTCCTGCTTTGTGAAGTTTTTCTTTAGCTTTACAAGGACACTTACTTCAGTTGTGCCTAGGAAGTCTTAGGAAGTGCTAAATTATTTAGCAGCAGAAACTCTTCTCATTATTTGGGAGGAAGGGTCATGGTTTACTTATGCTACCTACTGACTGCTTGACCTACACCTCAGCATAGGCTTCTTGTGTAAGATGCAAGTTGTGGGTGGGACTGGATTGTAGTCAGACTGTGGAGTGCACAAGCTAAAAATTTCCTAAACAAGTTCTATTGATTTGTTAGGTTGAAAAATGAACATCCCGCTCTTCCCTTTCAAAGAAGAGAGTAGCACAGTTCTCTGTTCTCAGATCCTGTAGACAGCTAAACATAGAGACTTGAAGGAAGGATACCCAACTCATACTCATCTCACTCAGATACTCAAGTCCAAGACAGAGAGTTTCGTTTTGGTGATTTACAATCCATTCACAATGTTGCTATTGAGGGTCCTAATTCCACAAGCTATGCTTCTTATTCTGATTTTATTTAATGGATTTTTTTTGGAATCTAGGCATTTAGAAGCTGGCATAAAGATTGTGAGTGTGCTAAGTCCTCTTGGGGTTGAAGCCCCAAAAGAATGTAAGTGCAGATGAGAAATAATGAAGCCAATAGCTGAAGTCTGCTGAAACTTGCCAGTGTATTGTGGCAAAAAGAACAGTTGTATCAAAGAGGTGATATTTGAACTAAAAAGTGAATTGAGCTACATTGTTAAATATAGCAATGAAAAGTTATGAAGAAGAGCCACTCATCACTGAGGAACTCTAAAGGAGGGGGAAAACTTTACCAAAAAAATGCAGAAATGTTGAAACTGAAGCAAGAGTCTTCTGTGAGCAGAAGAAAAATTCAACCAAGTTAAACCGCTACTTATGACAAGCTCTAAATGGTCTGTAGCTGCTACTGAGTTTTATTCCTAGAGGGGAATGAAACATTGACAGTTGGTCTCAAATTGAATTTGGCTTGCTATTTTTCAAAGAACTAACCATCTTAAATGCAATGTATAAAAGCAAAAAGAGTATCTTCTTGAAAACAGATTCCTCAAAGCTGGTGCAGACTGTGCAGTGATGCTGTTTTCTGTACCTTGTGCTCATGGTTCCTTAAGATGTGACAATTAAAACAATTGTTTGTCTGGACTCCAAGTCAATTGTGAAAAGGTCTAAACACTTTTGTCCTGTACAGCTCTCATATAAAGTTACCTGCTGTACAACTGCTTTAGGTCATTGTGATGATTCACCAGCAAAAGAAATGTATATTTCTGTATTGTTACTTGTATGTAAAGTATTTAGTCCGTGATGTTAAAAGTAAACATAAATGAAGACCCTTTTGAGTTGCAAAAATAGTTTGGAAACTGGATTAGTTTAGCAAAGAGTTTCTGTGTCTCTTTCTGGGGGAGTGATTGAACTGAAGGTCAGAGTATCATTTCTTTGCTGTCAAGCTCAAATGAAAGTATTCATGGAACACAGTTTTAGAATAGTCATCGACACATAAGGAGTTGATTCTGAAGGACTTGTTTTTTTCCATGCTTTATATGGGTTGCATGGTATTTCACCTTTCTAGCAAATGCCATGGTTGTTTGTGTTTTAGAAAAATGCTATTTCTGAATCTCTCATATTGACTAACATTTTTGTGTCTCATATTTAATTAGCCCAAGATTTTAATGATTGATCTTTCCTAATTTATACTCTTAGGTTTACTCACAGGAGATGGAGGTGGTTTTGCGTGTTTTTGGGGACAGATATTTTTCAAGTGTCCTTCAGCTAATTTCATTTCTATTGCTTTAAAATATCATCAGAGATTGAACTGCAAAGCAGAACTTGCTGGCTGACCCTGTAACATCAGGTGCTTGGAGTTAGAAGTAGTTATTGTCTGGGCACATGTGGCTTAAGGTGGGGGAGCTGTTCAATTGTAACTTCTTTGAAAACTCTCACCCTATGGAAAAGGTGAGGTACCCTGCCTCTCTTGTTTATTGGGGGGGGGGGGGGGGGGGGGAACATAAGCAGGGCTAGTTAGTGAAGAGTAGCTAGCTTACTGCAACTCTGTATCCATGTTTACACCACAGTTGGTTATAGGCATGACCCTAAAAGTCTGTTTCTAGAAATGGCTAAGGTAATCTTAAGATCCCGCAGGCAATGAAAGGAACAGTCCCGTCCATTCCTCTTTTCTGGCCTCTCTGCTTTGGCTTTGTCTGATGCTTTTGTGAGTCAGTTCAGCTTGCTGTCAATTTTCTATTGATTTAGTGAGCTGAATTGCACTTAGCGCCAGTATGAACATAGGGGTCAGGTGAGTTCAGAGGTAGTGTAGAGGTTGGGAAGAAGGGATAAAGCCTGTTAGGCCAGCAGAGGTTGAAGAGCAGAACCATCCCTTTTGGTGGCAATCAGCCATCAAGTTGACTCAACTATCTTATGAAACTTCACCCTGAGAGCTTATTTCCCATCTAGAATAAAATTCAGTTGCTTTGCAACATATTAATTAGTTTATTTTAATATGGAACAGTAGTGTTAATGCTGAAGTGTCTAAAATCACGGGGATTTAAAAACACAGTATCTTTAAAAAAATTTTGAACTATCTTTTTTTGTTTTTAAGTTCTTTTGCTGGATTCTGAACTTTGCAATACGTGGTAGAAAACCGTTTTAGACCCTGTAGCAGCAGCTCTTTTCCAGAAGACTCAGCCAAGAATAGGAGTCTCTTGTGCTGAGAAATGTGTAAACACGTAAGACAGTTCTTTCCTCAAAGAGCTTGCAGACTAGTGCCAAGTAGAGTGGCGAGTTTGATGTGGGAACTGGAATGTAGATGCATGAAACTCAAACAGGCCACAAAATACCCACTTGATGGAAACAACTTTTAAGCCCTGCTGAGCTGGGATGGATTCAATCTACAGTTCAAGCAAAAGATTCTGATACTCATTAGCAGTGGCCTGAGATTTCCATACTTCCATTAGCAGTAGAGTTACACCTTCAAGAATAAAGTTTGTGGTGTTTGAATATGTTAATTAAATCAAGTTCTTTTGCATTAGTGGACATTGATAGGATGTTCACTCTGGTCAGAAATGCAAAATAGCTGTTACGATGTGTTATACTTTCACTCAGCTTTCAGTTACCTGAAATTGGATAACCTGGATTGGAAGTTACTTGTGCCATGTGTTTAGACACAAGTTTGACAGGGTTATTTGTTGAGTCCCAGTGCAGCCTCCTTTTGTCTTTGGAAGTAGTTCATATGCTTTCCTGTAGTGCAGAGCTATAAAGTGTATATTCTGTGAGATTCAAGTTGGCTACTTGAAGAGGCAGCAGAAATGTCTCTGCACTGTGTACCTGGAAAAGGGAATGCTGAAGAGTATGGCAAAGACAACTCAAGTTTGGGCAGGACTAGTACTGACCTGGGATTAAAAAGCTCATGAGGATCTATGTTTACTTCTTACAGAGTCACGGAGATCTGTATCCTGTGCTCCCAAGCATTTTTCTCCATAATACCTGTGGTTTTGGTCTCGGTTTGTCCATTATCTGTATTATCCCAACTGCCTGAGATAATGGAAAGCCACTTGTCTTACAACCACGCCATCCTGAATTTAAAGTATTTTAAAGGAATAACTTTCCTGCATCGGACTGTGCGTGCTACAGATGAGATTAAAACAAATACGAACTTAACATCAACATTCACATCTACATTCCTTGTTTTGCGATCTAAAATCTCACAGTTGCTGTGCAACTCTTCTATACAAAGACATGTTTATAGAATTCATAAAATGTAGACTTAACATTTCATTCCATTACCTGATCTGTAGGCTTTGATTAACAGTCTTTAATAACAGGATTAAGTGGTTGTGAATTGGGAAGTATAATGCTAAGGCCTATGAAGCAGTGAACAAAGGGATGTTACGTATCTTTTCCTAGGGGGCTGCATTGAGTATTTCTGAGCCGCCAGTCATGTACAAAGCATCAAAACTCTCAGTTTCCCTTCTAGCTTCAGTTTTGAAAATGATCACCCAATAGAAATTTGAATTTTAGTTTAAGAACCCTACTTTTTAGAATGGTAAGATTTTACCATTTGTATGTGGTCTAGAAAGAGATGCAGGGCCAAATTATGTTAATTTTGATCACAGGAATTCTTAACAACTTTTTTTTTTCTTGAAAGGTTTCTACTGCACTGAAAACTTGGATTATATTCCTAGGAATACTATTTCTACTTTCACAAGCTTTTGTGCAGTTTCAGAGTTTGTTGGCATTTTTTTTTTTAGTTGCTGAAGATTTCTTTGTGTACATAGGTCCAGCATATGAGCATTTCAATTTTATTTAAAAAGCTTTTCTCTGGGCAAAGGGTCATTTTATAGCTTGTCCTTCAAGCTCTAGAGATACCCTGAAAACTAGTAACTATGGTGGTTCACTTTCACTGAGTCACTGTGCATTTGTTCTTAAATTTGTGAAAACAGAAAACTGTTCTGAAACAAGTTAGATACTATAATAACAAGAAAGATGAACTCTTGTCTGAAATTGGCCTGCTTGTGATAGGTGTTTAAGTCCCCTGTCTTTATTTTCTTCTTCACCCTCCACCCCCACTTCAAGGGTTCTTTACAAAGCATTTCTCTTACTCATCCCTTCATCATGATTGCTGTAGAGGGAGCATCGTATCATCCTTACATTTCTTATTTCATGAACCAGTGAGCGTGTTTCAAATCTTGCTTATCTTTTCCTCTGATTTAATACATCCTATGCAAGATATCTCTCACGCTCATTTGTTCCTTAGGTTTCAGCAAGGCAGCTGTAGAGGTTTTCTTCATTCTCAATGAAAAATTTGCACTGTAAGCACAGCTTTTTAGCAGTGAGGGTTCTCCTTAGTCCAAAAACCTTAGTTCATCATTCAGTTCCTGGAACTACAAAGGGAGAAATTAGTCTCCCAGGTTTTCATATCAGTGTTAAGAAAATAACCCACAACTCTCAAGACTTGAGCCAGAGGCATCTAGTAATCACTGAAGTACCATGTTCCTAACTTGCGTTCTTAGAATTTAAGTGGACTGGCTGAGTCAAAAATCACATCTGCCAAGGAAATGGTAAATCATTATCAGATGTTGTAAGTAGCCATTATAGCCTTGCTTCTCTAGTTTTGCATGTTCTAGGAAGACAACTTCTGAGCAGTGGATATGTTGTGTTTTTAACACACTAACGTAAAGTAGTTTTGTTTTTCTGATTTCTAGTTTTAATCAAACTAGGCACGTACCCATGATTCTGATTTTGATTGGCCCCACTCATTGTGATGTTCTGGTCTAATGGCTTTTAGATTAGAGATCTTTCTTCCTCACATCCCAGTGTGAATAAAAATTAAATGTGTTTTGAGATTTCAGAAAAGCTTACCCTCACGAAGGCAGTTCTTCAGTTTATCAGGCATTAGGTATTTTGGTTGTCTATATAGGGGTCAGAGTAATTAGCTATCAAATCCTATCTTCTCAAGAACTCAGTGATTGGAATAAAGAACACCTTTGTTAGACTGATGTTGTGGTGACTTACAGTGTGCGTTTCATACAGTCTTGAAGGTTCTTTGGTTTTTTTCAGAGTAAGAGTTTCTTTTTGTATGAGCTTTTCTTTTGATAGACTTAGAATCATAGAACAGCCCAGATTGGAAGGGATCTCAGAAGACTACCTAGTCCAACCTTTCATGGGTAGGGAAGCCTAGATGAGATTATCTAGCACCCTGTCCAGTTGCAGCTTGAAAACCTCCAATGATGAGGACTGTACTATGTCCCTGGGAGGTTGTTCCAGTGATTGATTGTTCTCACTGTAAAAAATTTCTTTCTTATATCAAGATGAAACCTCTCCTGGTGCAACTGGTACCCGTTGCCTCTTGCCCTCTCCATGTGGCTCCTTGTGAAGAGCGAGCCTCTGTCCTTTTTGTAGCCACCCTCTAAGACTTTGTCATCCTGTATTAAGAGGGAGAAAGGGTAATCAATAGTTAAAATTCTGGTGGCTTTTATGAGCTCATACACTGATACCTATGCTATCTAAAAACACTAGATGACATTTTCGTGAATAAATGTGGGGTTTTTCTTGAACTTACACTTTTCTGTTTTCTCCAAGAACTTCTTAGCCAGAAGTGATAGATTTGAAATACAGTTGACTTCAGCTGATGGAAAAACACAAATTTTCCATATGGAAGAAATCATCTAGCCATTTCCAATATGTACTGTCCTCTACAGGAAAAAAGTCAATTTTGTATTTCATGTGGTCATCTAGCTCATCTCCTCTCATTTTTCTCACTGTTCCTTAAGAGCTCTGTGGTATATATTAGATATAATCCAAACCACTAAAAATTAATTTCAGAAAGCCCAATGTCTTGGAAATTGGTCTCTGGGTAAGAAACTCAGGTACCTAGAACATACTGAGGAGGGGTTGCTTTGTTTTGGTTGTTGGTGTAGAGCTCATCTCCTTGACATGAGATTAATCTTCATAATTATATACATGTGTGTAGGTTATGTATCAAATTATAGCAGCTATAAGAAGAGTAGAACCAGGTGCATCATGATCTTCCTGAGGTCCTGAAACATACGACTGAAGCTTGTCTTTTCAAGGTAGTTATACCTACTTTGACTATAATTCTATGGTTGCCTAATTTGGCATATTTGCAGTATTCCATGAAAATGATCATATGTATGAAAACTTTCCTGCAGCTGTGTCTTGTTCTGTAGTCAAACTTGCTTGCAACCCAGGGTGGTTTAACTGGATTTCAGAGTACGCCTGCTTGGTAGCTCTAGAACAAAAGGAATTTAAGAGGTGAAAGCTAGAATTCAACTTTCAGCCAGGTTCAGAGGAAACAAAATCTTAATGTGATAAATGAGGCAGTCTCCAGAACAGTGCAGTAGAAGGCCTGGATAGGAAAATTACCAAAATGTGGTGTTATTTCCATCCACAGCTGTATGTGCTTTCTGGTAGGCTGGAGACTGAATGAAGCTTCTGTGCTCTGTTACTGGACCATGCTATGGATAGTCCAGAGAATAGGTATCTTCTCAAAAGCAGACAAGGACAGGAAAAAAAACAAGTTGACTTACTTCTGTGTGTTAACTGTAGTTTTGTGCAATTTTATGGAAGATAAAGGAATATAAATTAAATATTTAATAAAATAAAGGTGACTGGCTTAAATCTTCTTTTTAGTTTCAGGGTCCTGTCCTCACTCTCTTCAGAGCTGATAGCCCTAAAAGACAAAACAGTGTTTTTATTTAGGGAAGTGGTTAGAGTAGAAAGTGGGAGATGTAATAGTAGGCAGTGACCTCATGATCGTACTACATCATTAATCAATATTTTAAAATCAGTGTTAGAACAGCTATAGTTAATGTGAATCTCTTGGGTGCAGTGAACAGTTGGCTACAGTCCAAAATGTTTCTTTTTTTCTCCACCAGTTCTGTTTTAGCCAACTAATAGCTCATCTGGGGACACTGCTGTGTACAGCTCATGGTCCAGGGATAAGTGTCTCGCATAAAGGAAAAGTGCAATTTGGCTGGTTGTGTATATTCATTTATTTATTTTTAAGCAGAACAAACAAACAAAAAATCCAAATAAACAAATCACAAACCTAGCTATAGATCATACTAATCATTTAAACAACTGGCTCTTCATTGACGGTAAGATGGCCTTCGATTTTTTTGCTTTTATGTCATGTATTACATTGGAGCAACAAGTGTTTGGACCTTTTATGGTTAGCTGTAAATCCATTGGTGAAATTAATCCAGTCTCTAGTACCAGGAGGTGTTTGCCTGCATCCCACCATGTAGATAGTATCAAATAGGAAATAGAAGATTGTTCCTGACTTGGGCAATATTTTGTGTGAACGGTAGCAATAGTATTTAAGACCGTTTTATTATTCCTTTTTTGTAGGAGATGTATGATGAACAGGAAGAATTTAATAAATCATAATGGAAACTGAACACTGTAATGAGTTTTTTGTATTCTGGGTGAATAGAACAAAATGTGTATGTGTGTTTTGATACGTAGCAGGAGCTACAACATGCATTACTACAAAACTGAGTGACTAGTTTTTTATGCAATTTTTCATTTCTAAGTTAACTGTGTAACTTACATACTTCAGTGAAGCCCATTGGAAAATGTAATCTTCGTGGTAATCTGTAGATGGCCTGTAATGCATCATTGAAATGCCGCTGATGATATTACTAAACATCTAATTGATCAAGCATTTTTCTTCCTATGCAGAAGCTTCAGTATGAGGCGGGGTGGATGGCGGAAACGGGCTGGCGATGGAGATGGCTGGGGAATATGGGTATGTTCAAAACCAAGTGGCTTTTTTTTTTTTTTTTTTAAAGAGGTAAATGGCACTGTGGTTAAAAAGGATTTGCAGTTTTGTTATATATGCTAAAGGTATGCTATAAATTAAGCCCTTTTGCTTCACTTGAAAAAACATAATTAAGTTAAAAAGAAATTTTTAAAATTACCAGGTTTTGAAGCCTTTGTTCACAATCATACACTAAATTGCATTATTAAGTGCAGACCCTTGAATAGCTTTAAATCACCATTTAAAAACTAAACTAAATAATTTTAAAACTATTTATGGTTGTCTCCACCACATTCTATATAGTTGGACAAACAATAACTGAGGCACCTAATTTACATAAATAGTTACGATAATACTGTCTCATCTATATTTAAGAACTGAAAATACATGGAGCATAATGAATATTCTCTACATTGTTTCTTTAGGCAACAAGCCTCCGATTTAGCAGCCAAACTTGCATCATTCCCTTACTTATTTTTTCTTCTGTCTTTTTATTCTATAAGAATTTTTATATAGATAGAAGAAATATGAAATAAATCCTGCCATGTTGGTAACAAGATGCAGTTATCTTGCAGATAAGAATTTAGGGTTGGAGGGTTTGCTATTTTTCATTTGGCAAAAGAATGTCTTTTGTATGTCAACCAAAATCAATCTGAAGGAATGCTGCTTGCCTTTCTAGTCTTATAATTGACCAGTTTCTGTCTGTAAATTTTAGAAAATAAGACTAGCATCATGGGGTTTGTTTTGTTTTAACTTAAAAACTAGGGCGGGTACATGTCGGCAAAAGTTAAGAAATTGGAGGATCAGTTCCGGTCAGATTCAGCCATACAGCACCAGAGGGACGGAAATTCATCAAGTATCTTTAGTGGAGTCGCCATCTATGTCAATGGCTTTACAGGTGAAGCTTTTCTTTTTTTAACAATCTGTACTGGTTTGTTCTCGTGTCTGTTTACCATCCTAAGTGGAGTAAAGAACTGTTAAACACATGAGTTTGCAGCTAAGTAAATACATAACAGTTAACATATATGTTTTGTATAGTACGTTCCTTTATATTTCATTATTAAGATTTTCAATATAAAATCAGATTTAGGTTCTGACTATAAATATTACTTTACTAAATCATTTACATGAATCGTCACTGATACAAATAGGAGTAAATTTTTCCACATTTCCATGGTCGTCTTATTTGAAATGAAATGAAATGTTTTAACTTCCTCCATACTCCTACATCTATTAAGTTTTTAATTTTCCAAACTATTGATTGTTGCATTCGACTTGGAGTGTATGCATTAAATTTATGTTTGGGTGGATATGTTGGGGTTTTCTTGCTCAGAATGGCGTAATGCTTGAGGCAGTGAACCCATTAATAGTGGAAGGAAGAACAAGAGAAGAGCTAAGACATATATATGCATTGTCTGTGATGGACTGATAGCACATATTAACTGGAGTAAGATTTTTAATCTCCCATACTTAACGTTCATATTTCTCCTGGGTTCTGTAAAGCAGCTTAATAACATTTTTGAAACTTCCCAGAAGCCTTTTTCAGGGACCTATGCCAGGAACGTTGTGACTATTACATAACTGATGCATACAGCTTCTATGATACGGAGCAGTGCTGGGTTGAGCACAGGGCTCAAACAGACTGACAAATATTAAGATGGACATGTTAAACTATTACTACATCTGAATCAGTATTTAATACAGGCAGTTTCTTTAGTGAAAATCTAGCATTTGCTTATCCTTCAAGGTGCTAGTTCTTAAATAGAGCCATCTACAAGTTGGTTGTCCAAAAGGCTGGAGTAGGAAAGATAATATTTGGAGAAAATGTGCGCTATTTTTAGTTAGAGGTGTAATCAAGTGTTAGAAGTATTTTGAGAGTTGACAATAGGCCACTGGAAGGAATTGTACCTGTATTCTTTAAAAAAAATTTTCTTCCTTCCTGTATTGATAAACTTTTTTTAGTATCTTGTGCCAGATTTACTATTCAAAACATTTTATTTGCGCAGACCTAAACCTTTTGGTGCCAGCGTAACACCATTGCAAAGGTTTTCCAAAAGCTAAAACTTCTTTTTTTTTTTTGGTTTTTTTTTTTTCCCCCCATCTCTGCTTGCAAAATAAGTACCCTTTTTAACATGATTGAGGGGATAAGAAGAGAGGTTAGTTTTTAAGGTATTCTCTGTTCCCTGTAACAATTCAAGAAAAACCTGGTAAGGAAGAAGTGAGTTAACTGCTTCAGTAAATCAGAAATTGTATAGTAGGAGTTCTGTGCTTTTGCTAAACCCTTCTGATACTAATTCTTTTCAATTACTTCTGGGTATAAACTGCCAAACACTGGTGAAAAGATAAGTGAGTTAATCTAATTTTGTGTTACGTTGATGTAGAGTGTGTTTCAACATAGTTTAGCATTAGATCTACTTGAGCATTTCCACCACCACCATCATACATGTTGTGGAAAGGTCCTCTATAACAAGTAGAATGTTTACGTTTTGAATCAGTCTCTTCAGAAACAGAGTTTTTGACCTTTCTTCAGAAATGCTTTTCTGATTTGTTCTTTAAAGAACTTGTAAGGTTTTTCAGGAGAAAAACAATGGTTTGCACCCTTTCTGATCATGGCATCATATTTCTCAATTAAAGTTGTTTTTCTTACTGTATTTGCTGACACAAAACAAATATTTCTGGTTTTAATTTTATAGATCCCTCAGCTGATGAATTAAGACGGCTAATGATGTTGCATGGAGGCCAATACCATGTGTACTATTCCAGATCAAAAACAACTCACATCATTGCCACAAATCTTCCAAATGCCAAAATAAAAGAATTGAAAGGAGAAAAAGTAGTTCGGCCAGAGTGGATCATGGAAAGGTAAGTTTAGGTCTACTGCTTTTGGAGATTTCTCCTTTTGGAAAAAAAAGAAGAAAAATCTGGAAAAACAGCATTACAGAAGATTGCATTTAAGATTATGGTTTAGTTTCAAATAAATCCGTCCTTGCAACAGCTGAGTAAAAATACCACTGTTACATTGAAGATACGCTTCTTAGTGATTGTTCCTTAAGAAACTTCACTAAGAATGTTCAGAAAGTCTCAGGCATATCAGGAAACTGAACATTATCCTGTTGATTCCATTTAATATCCAATCAATTGACCAGCCTTCAACTCAGTATGTCTAAATAAGTACCAGGTGATTGGTTTTTAACCTCTTCCGTTGTGCATTGCATAAGTTTCATTTCATCTGTAATTGAAGAAGAATGTCAATTGAAAAACTTTTTCATAAAATTGAAATTAATCCATCTAAACATTTATTATGTTGTGACTGTGTAACAACACAAAAACAAAACGAAAAAAAACACCCACAAGTTTTATTCACAAAGAATTTATGTTCTTTGGTTCTCCCATGCACTGGAATATATAAGATCAGCTAAAGTTGTCCTCGGGTCCTTGAAAAAGATGATAGCCAAGCTCAGAGCAGTTAATCTGGCTTGCATCTGTCGTCTTCCATCTGAGGAACCCATGGGAAATACGACTGGCAGGAATATGTTCTGGAAATCATTCTGTCAGTGTCATGCTATCCTGAACTAGCCTCTTTCCTAGTGACCAGCAGAAACAGGCAAGGAACCGTTCTGCATACATACTTGTAAAATCCTATTTGCAGTTCCTATTTTTGGTTTGCTGATTTTCATTCCTTTGGATTCAGCTGTTTCATATCATGTATCTTTAAAGTAAATTTTTTAAACTTTAGTCAGAAATTATAAGTTCCTCAGTTTGAAAAAGACTCTAGGTACATTTTTAGGTACATTTTTAAAACAGTTTTAGGGCCTCACCCATGAGTTTAAGGACTTAGAAAACTGCTAGTTGGTGTGTTTTTATTTGAAAGATGTGGCTGTTTTCACTGATGCCATTAAAGCTCGTTATGATTTTAACCAAGTTGGAAAAATCAATTTGTATACATTCAGTAGACACTTGCTAGAACCTAATGTATGAAATCTCCTAAAATTTTCCTTCTGATGTCTTGTATTCAGGTTCTGCATCTCCTGGCTCTGGAAGGTTGTACTGTAGAATAAGTCAGAAGAACTGAGTGTAGACAGATACATGGGGCTGGGCACAAGGAGACAGGGAACTCACTGACTCAGTAGAACAGGGTTCATGTTAGAATCTGGAAGAAAAGCTAATCTGGAAGAAAAGCTAATTTCACAACAATCCCTCCTTTTTTCCCTTCCTCTCAACAGTATTGGAGAACACTCATTGGTTAAATACTCCATCTCTGTGTATGGAATACCAAATGATGTTCTCCTTAGTAGATCAGTTGGTGAAAATCAGTGCAGTGGATGTAGAGGTTCCAAATTTGTTGAATATTCATGTGCACATCATGTTAGTGCAATATGATGGGGTTGGGTTTTTTCAGTTTGGTTAAGAATCAATCCTAAAATGTTACTGTCACAAATTGCTGGTAAAGCAGTGTTGTTAGATCTTCAGTCTTGTCATCCAAGGTTGTAAAATGAAAAGGCCATTTGTCTGTGGAGCTTTGATTTATTTCTTTGTGTGCACACATTATGATCTGGTCCTAAATTACATGATCACATGCCATTTTTTTTCACTATGGTACCTCCCACATTCTCTTCACAGAAAAGATTGAGTTCAGGTTGCAAATTTCTAATTCAGTGACTTGTTTTTTGCTTCTTGTCTCTGTAACCCGGTTCCTTACTTACTGCATGTGACTCAAATTCTTTACTGATAATGGAATGAATAATTAATTTCTGTCTTTTATTGGTGCTTATCCCTATAGCATCTGTTTGCTTTCCAAAGGTTAATGAACTTATCATGGCACTTACTACAATGGCTATTATTTTCATTTTTTGTTTGAGAGCCACCAAAAAGACATTAAGGTAAAACCAAAAATGTCAATAATTTCGAATATGCCATGTGAACTACGTAAGCTAAGATTTTTCAGAGTTACTTATACAAGGATGGTAAGGCGTATGTTGAAGTTTATTGGTGCATTAAAAGCTTTGCATATTCTGAACTCTGAACATTCTGAACTATGGTCTAAAGTCAGACTCTCATAAACCTGTTGGTAAATGCAAGTAGCTCTAGAATGTTGGTTTAATTAGCATCACGTAGAGGTCCTGTGGTAACAGTAGTTGCAAAATCCAGTATCGCAGAGTAATGTGTGGTTGCTTTAGTGACAAAATCATTCTCTGTGTACTCCCCTTGTTGCGTGTTTTTGCTACCTTTCCATTTCTGCAACAAATGAAGGAAGAGACTTGCAGGCAGACCTCCTTTCTAAATCCTTCTTCCCTTATTTGAAAAGTACTCTATACAATTATGTAGCTTGGCAAGCCTGTTGTGCAGTGTCCAATGGAAGCCGGATTAAGGTGATCTGAGAGCTTGAATTTCAAATTTGAATATTCTTTTAACAAATATTTTTTGAGATTTATAATAAGACCACTTTTCAGAGATTGAGGATAACTAGCCACTAAAACGAGCTACCAGTAGAATTTATGGATTCCTTACTTTGATTTTCAGCTTGAGTGAATGTTTTTCTTAAAGATCTGTGTTAATCTAATACAAATGTGAAGAAAATAGTTTAAAACAATTTCCCCAGAAAAACAAAAAAATTAGTGTGGTACATCGCACTTCATTTGCTTTTTCTGATGAGGATTCAGAATGTAAAATATTTGAATAAATAAAAGCTACCAGTGTTAGTACAGCTTTCAGAAGAGATACCACATTACTTTAACACAGTAACCTTTTTTGCAAACTAGCAAAGCACTGAAGGGGGAGGAGGTGGTTTATAGCTATATCGGAAGCAAATGGAGCAGGTCTGTTGTTGAACGGTAGGGCAACCTCATGACAAAGGATATGGAAAAAGTTGAGGTACTCAATACTGCCTTTTTTTCAGTGTTTAGTGGCAAGGTCAGCTTTCATGCTTTGAAGGCCTGTGTGCCTAGTGGCAGAGTTTGGAGAAAAGAAATGCTGCCAAAAGTATAGGAAGCGTAAATTATAGTTCACTTAAGGAAACGTGACATATACATCTCTACAATACCAGATACAATGCATCCAAGGGAGCTGAAGAAGCTGGCTGATATCAGTGCTACACCACTTTTTGTTGTCTCTGAAAATTCATGGCAATCGGATGAGATTTTCCAGAATACTGGATAAAAGGCAAATGTCACACCTGTCTTCAGGAAGGGAAAGAAGGATCCAGGGAACTGCGCTGTGATCAGCTTCACCACAGTCACTGAAGGCTATGGAAGATACCTTCCTGGAAGCTATATCTAGGGTGGCAAATCATGCCCGGCCAGCCTGGCTGTCTTCTGTGGCGAGAGAGCAGTAGATATAATTTGCTTTGACTGCAGTAGGACTTTTGACACAGTTCCCCATTGCATTCTTTTAATCACATTGAGGAGATACGGGTTGGGTAGCAGGCTGTTACCTGGATGAAGAACTGACTCAACTGTCTTGTTCAGACAGTAGTGGTCAACGGTTCAGAGTCAACCTAGCAAATCGTTACAAGTGGCATTTCTGAAGGGTTGATACTGGGGCAGATGCAGTTTAATGTCTTCATTAACAATATGGACATTGGTGATGCAGTGGAAAGTACCTTCAGCAAGTTTGTGGATGACAGCAAATAGAAGGGAATAGTTGATATACTGGAGAGCAGGGCTGCCCTTTGGAGAGTCTCAACAAACTGGAGGAATGGGATGACAGAAACTTAATTAAATTCAACAAAGTCAAATGCAGAGCCCTGCACATGGAACAGGACTAATTCCGTGCAACCAGACAGGCTATAGACACTCACTGGCTAGGACACACCCTCGTAGCGAAGGACTTGAGGGTCCTGGTTGACCATGGAGCACGAGATGCACAGGGAGAGGGCACAAGAGGGCAATAGTTGTAAGTTGCAGCAAAGAAAAATTTGAGTGTAAGGAAAAGATTTTTCACAGTGAAGAAAGTAAGCAGTGGAACAGGTGCCTAGAGAGGTTGTAGAGTCTCTGCCATTGGAGATACTCAAAATTTGGGTGGACTCAGCACTGGGCAACCTGATCTAACTTTGAACATAACCCTGCTTGGAGCAGTGTTTGGACTAGAGATGTCCAGAAGTCCTTTCCAACCTAATTTTGTTAGTGATTATGAATTCTGTGATCCAAGGAGTATGGAGTGGGGAAAGATGTTGAATGACGCATCTAAATTAGGATTCGTATTGCTGCATCTTAATACAGTCTGAAAAAAACCAAACCAACTGTGTATTGATCTAGTGATCTAGCTACTCCAGTAGCTAAAATCTTAGCACGAGCAAGTTTTTAAATAAATGTGGCTTTTTATCATCTTGAAATAGCAGTAATGATTTTGAAATACTACCTGGGTGGTTATGTACCCAGGTTCAGGTGGTGATATGAGAAACAGTGTAACAGTGTAGTAAAAACTTAGTTGCATCACCACTTTCTGTACAAGAAAGCTTTGGAACTCCACAATGTGTATTTTTAACTCAGTTTGGCAATGTTTAATGTAAATGATGTTCCTTTATGAATGCTATATATTTATGTATCAAACAATATTTAATTGATATATTTTTAGGACTGTTTTTACTATCCCATTCCCATAGAAACCTTACGAGGTCTCTATGTATATGCCTAACTAGTTTTAATTTATCTAATTGGGAAATGCAATATCCCACTATATTCTTCTCTAATGGCAGCAAGAAAGCTCCTAAGGGCTTTTGTTCCACTGTCCAGCTCCCTTGACAGTAGTACAGATTTGAGCTAGTTAAAAAGCACATCTCCAAGAGAAAGCATGCGGGTGTTGAAGAACAGAAAAACAGTATCTGTTACTGAGCTAAATTCTTTTTTAAAATTTGAATCCAATTGTATCCTCTAAACTGAACGCTAATAGTAAGCTTCTTTCGATATGAGAGAGCTTCCTCAGCTGTAAGAAGTTTTAGCATCTCTGTCCGAGTGTTCAGTATGAAGAGTTGTGTATGAAGAAGCAGTGAAGTACAGGCTGGTAAGGCTGTTATCTCTACTACCAGCAACAGGCATTGGGGTGGAGAGATGAAATCATGTGGCGTATTTTTGAGAGGATTCCACTTCAAAGTCCATGACTTCCCTAAGGAATTTAGCAGTTATTGAAGTGTAATTGTAGTTTCAGAGGAAGAAGAAAAAGAAAAGGGAGATACAATGGAACAGATAGGACAGAACTGGAATGATTCTGGTAGATACTTATGGAAGGTCTATTTGGAAATTATTCTTCTGTCTAGCTTTCTTCAGTGAATTTTCTCACAAGAAGGGGTAATTATCCTTTTGGAATGGAAAAAGTAATTCCTCTTTAATAGTGAACCACATCCTAGCTGACCTCCTTGAAATAATACCCAAATTTGCATGGAACACATTCATTTGCATTGTTCCAAGTTAAAGAGCTCAGTCAGCATTGTTCAGTTAGAATAACCTGGACCACTCCCCTTTTTTTTTTTGACTGTGCATTGTTTATTTTGTTTTTGAAATTAAATATCTGGGTTTTGTGTGTGTCAATTGGAGAAGATAAATGGATGTAGACAA
The DNA here is from genome assembly GCF_030936135.1 of Gavia stellata. Lineage (NCBI taxonomy): Eukaryota > Metazoa > Chordata > Aves > Gaviiformes > Gaviidae > Gavia > Gavia stellata. Next base: position 72,225,736 of record NC_082594.1, read on the forward strand.
CTGACCAACACAGCTGTGCAAATATCTTTTGTATTACCAGTCACCACATCACAAATTACTTTTCGGTTCAATCCAGTTAGTAGTGGGAAAGGGGTTGTGGAAGGGACTGCAAGTACATACAGCAGAACAGCAAAAGGTGATGACCAAAGTAGTAGTTTATTGTCCGTGGGGTATTTTTTAGCATAGAAGGTTGGGGGGTTTTTAAAATGTCTTAAGTAGTAACCTGTTCCTTTTTTTTGTTTCAGCATTAAAGCTGGACGTCTCCTCTCGCACATTCCATATCAGCTTTATACCAAGCAGTCAAGCGTACAAAAAGGTCTCAACTTTAATAGCATATGCAAACCTGAAGATGCAATGCCAGGTCCAAGCAATATAGCTAAAGATCTCAACAGGGTGTAAGTGTTTCTGATCTTGTAATGCAGATACTAATTATTCACCCATAATGGGTTTACATTTATAACTATATAGCATTTTAAAAATTCATTTCAACTTTATAAGAGGGAAGCTCTGGGGCACTGAAATTTAAAAATAAGGTATAGCTATATAAATAGTTGAGGACAGAACTACAGTTACCTTGACTCCAAGCCTCGCCTCTGGCCTTTGGTCCATGCTTTACTTGATAACGTGACCTAGGAGTCCTAGGATGTAACATATCTGTATGGAAGCAACAGGCATAAATTAAAGGATTCTGACTAGTGACACTGAAAAGTAGGTCTTTATTTCAAAATCAAAAAGCTGGTATGATTTGATTACTTTTGCTAAAGGTGCCTAGGAACAAATGTAAATGCATACTAGTTGTTAAGTTCTTTCTTTAGCTTCTTTTAAAAAAAAAAAAGTCATAGCATACCTTATGTATGCTAACATGAAGGTTTAAGTCATGCTTGAGAGAGAAGATGGATTAAAAAATCTAATTACAATATAAAAATTATCCTGAAAGACCTTGAGAAGGGAATAGAACAGAAAGCACCAGCGAAAGTCTTAGCTGGCAAAGGAATTGGAATTTGGAAAGAAACCTTCCACTTGAAGGACTGTTCTGTAGATAAGAGTGTTCCTGCATCTTTTTCAGAAGAACATGTTTGTTGTTTAGCGGCAAGAATCATAAACTTATAGAATGGTTGAGGTTGGAAGAGACCTCTGGAGGTCATCTGCTCCAACGCTACTGCTCAAACAGGGCCAAGGATACTGTACAAGATACTATATTTTCTGATCTGTATTCTTCCACAGTCTGATGATTTGTTTAAAATCCAGCTCTGCATAATGCTGAGAAGACTTTACCACATGAGTGGGATTTGTCTGTTTTTAGGAAAAATAAAACCAGTGCCACAAAATGAATGTCCTAAGCAGTATTTCTTACCCATATTTTAAACAATGAGTGATACAATTACCATCACCTCTTATTAATGCATTGCTAATGTTTTTTAAATGAGAAGAATATTCAGACTTCTGAAAATACCAATCTGGTCTGAAAAGCATGAGTTTAAAAGCCTGCCCTATCCACTGATACTAAATATGTACCTTTGGATATACTACTTTCAGCCATGCAACTCCTCAAAAATACTGGTTTTAATATAATCTAGGATTGTGATAACCTTAGCTAAATTGTTGTCACAGTTAATTGGCTTTCTGGTTTCACTGGTATACCGGATAGCTAATTATTTCCCACCTTTTTTTTTGTGCACTTAAATTGGAGCTTTGGGAGTTGGGAGGGATGTTTTGGTTTTTTTTTCAGCAGATCAAGAGTATGCACAACTCTTGAAGGCTTTGGTTTTAATTCCACCTAGGGTTTATTACAAAGTTAATTTTTTGAATGAAAGCTTTGCCTCTGCACCCTCAGAGTAAATGTAAATTGTGAGTGCACTTGTGGCAGAATACTTTGCTTTATATGCTTAAAAGATGCAAAGCAGTTTGTTTGGGTCTTTGTCAAAAGCTAAGAATATGTTTGATTTATAGAGCTTGAACAGATTTTTCCTTGAGAGAAGATAAAATAAATCTAAGACATTCATCTAAAATAATTTTCTAAAAAATGTAAGTTTTCTATGTATACTTTCTTTTTTTCTTTTTCTTTTTTGTTTGTTTGTAACTAGATAAGGAAAATCACATCTCTTGATAAAAAGGTAACTCCTTCTGATGGTTTGCATATTCGTGCACCATTCGTGCTGTCCACGGTAGTACAGTTCTGTTAACAAATAAATAATTATTGTAATTCAATTGGAGGCTGCTGGTCAAATTAAAGGCCTTGGAAATAGCTTTTCTAATGTGAGCATTATTTTGGTCACTCCTGTGTAAACTCGTGGTAGCGCTGTGTTAATAATACACCAAATCTGTGACATCTTTTGTACAGCAATACAGTATTTTGTGACATTGAGAGGACATGGCTCAGAGTTTGAGATAATTGTCCTGAGAATGTAAAAACTACTCAAGTATATACTGATAACAATTAGGAAGATAAATAACACTTGAAATGACCTGTAAATGTGCCCTTTTTTGTAAAAGATATGGTATTAAATAATAATATCTGTTTCAGAAATCATATTAAAAAGTGTGAGATGGAAAATGAGATCACACCCAATGGAATAAGTAACTGGAATGAAGAAGAGGAAGAAGAAAATGATGATTTTGGATTTACAGAGCTGGAGCAGATCCTTCCTGGACGGAAACAAAATGGGATTCAGTCTCACAAAGACAGCACTGCCATTTTTAACGGACACACACACACTTCTACCAGTGCCTTAAAGACACAGGATTGCTTGGTGCCCGCTGGCAACAGTGTTGCAAGTAGGTTCTCTCCAGGCCCTGTGCAGGAGGAGGAGAAGACTGAAAAAGGCATGGTTGACTTTAGAGACTGCACAACGCAGCAGTTGCAGCAAAGCAACAAAAATACAGACTTTTCGTGGAATCCGCGTAGGACTACGAGTAATTCATCCTCATCTTCATCTTTGCACAGTAATGCTAAAATAAATGGTGCTCACCACTCCAATGTTCAGGGGCCTTCAAGCACAAAAAGCACTTCTGTACCTACTCCTAGCAAAGCAGCTTCCCTACCTGTGTCCAAACCTTCGGATTGTAGTTTTATTTCTGACTTTTATTCACGTTCAAGACTGCATCATATATCAACATGGAAGTGTGAATTGACAGAGTTTGTCAACAGCCTGCAGAGAAAAAACAGCGGTGTCTTTCCAGGAAGGGAAAAATTAAAAAAATGGAAAGCAGGCAGGTCTGCAGTTAAAACTGACACAGGTAGATACTTGTTTAAGAAGGTTTATGTTGAGAAGGTGCCTTATATCTTTGTACATTAAATGTCTAACTGAGACTAAGTAGGTTAGTATTCAATATGCACATTAGAGTCAGGCTATCTGGAAAAGCTTGGTGACTTTGATGCACTGAAAACTAAAGGATCCAACTGCTTTTGGTTTTGTTTGTTTGGGTTTTTTTAACTTAAACTGTGACTTAATGTGATACTCCGGTCTATATTCAGTTCCTCCTTGTAGAAATAATATTCCTGACTTTACCAAGACACATGGATTGATCAAGGGGAAAAAATACTATATATAACTAAATACCCAAGTTTGTAGTTTTTGTGTGAAAATCTAAAGGGGAAAAACAGAAGGAAAAAACCTTGCTGCTTGCAATTCAGTGGGAAAATTTAAAACATGAGTAACATTAGGAAGTGAACTGAAATCTAGATTTTTTTTTTGTTAGTAAGAGTTTTATACACCTCTGGGTCAGTTTAAATGGGTAGCAGTGTCATATGAGACTTCTGAACCTGGCTTGTGACAGAAGAGAAATGTTTTATGTCATTACATCAAGGGCCAGAGTGAAAAAAAATGTGTAATTCACGAGAGGCAAAGTGTTACAAGTATAGATAAAGTATTTTGCATCTTTAGAATCTCTCATTTACAGTCTTATTCAGATAGCTCTGTACCATTAAAGAGATTCTGACTCTGTTGTGCTGTAAAAATATTCACTTGTAACCATATGAAAATATGCTTGATGATAAATTACCTCATCCTAAAAAATTATTGTTAGATAAATAAATTAACTGAATCTGTGTTTTTGCTAGAACACCCCAGTTATAAACATGTTAGCTTACGAACTACCTTAATGTGTATTTTTTCCCTCAAAATATGGTATAAGTTAGTATATTTTTATTTTCTCTTTGATTTGGCCTAGAGTATTCAAATAGTTAATGACTGTTTCAGTTGACAAGTAGCAGCTTCTTAAGCATTAACTTGATCACTTGATTTGTAAATACGCCCTTTATAGACAGTCCTTATTTTTCAAAGAATGAGTTCAAATGGTAAATTATTAAAAACAGGAAAACATTTTTCTGATTACTCAGTAATTAACTCAGATGTGAAGTGGAACAATTCACTTGATGTATTGAAGTGTTTTTTCACTGTTACACTTTATGCATTGTTCAAATTAAGGTATTTTTCTGTGTGTGTTAGATGTAGCCTCCTCTGGTAGGTCAGCAACATAGACATGCAGACTTCAACTTCTAGAATACTTGACACAAGGATTTCTAGTGCTTTAGGCATGTAAGTTTTTCAGTTTGGAGCCGTCTTGTTCATCTTTGCTGAATGTTTGCATGAGTGTAGGTACAGCAATGACAAAATCCAATTGCATGGGAGGTTTAAAACTAATTTGGGTATGTTTCATGAAGAATTAATCGTAGCTCTTAGTGCAGCTAGACTTTCTTTTTATCTTTTGGAACAGTCTTCTGATTGATGAACAAAAAGCAGTAAAGTTCTCTGTTCCAGATTCAGTGTTAACGTAGCGAAATTAAGATCCAGTTCCCACAACATGTATTAATCTCCTTGGGTTGGGGGAACTTGTTAGGTAGAAGGTGTTAACTATGAGAAAATAAAATAGAAACTTTCAGCTGATGCATTGTTTAGGCTGTTTGTCTACTGCTTATGTTTACATTTCTCTGAGAATTTTGTAGATGTAAATATCTTTTTGGTGAGAAGAAACAAAAATCTTCATAATTTAAGGTGGTAAAAACTTGGTAATAGTCCTTGATGACTACTGTGAGTAGTACCAAAGTGTGTAAATTAGGGTTCAAGTTTTCTATTGGTGTATCTTCATACTAGGTAATGTGTCTGTTGCGAGCTCAGCCAAGCCGCAGAGCTGTATAATGCACGTGGATATGGATTGCTTCTTTGTGTCTGTGGCTATCCGAAATAGACCAGATCTCAAAGGTCAGTATTTAATTCTACATGTTACAGTTCACCCTGTTAAGCCTTTAAAAACAAAACCGAACTTGCACACTTACAAAACGAACTTTGCATGTTAATCTTTTTTTCTGGCATCTTTGTTAGTCAGACCATGCAACTTTCATGTTCCTGCTTTCATGTTCCTCACAATCCAAAAGCAAGTGGAAGAGAGAACTGGAATTGTTCTTGCTGTCTCCTTTCAGTATCTAAAGTAAGAAGAGAGAAGTAAAATACGGAGTAACCATTCTCTATAACATTGCACGTATCTTACTGAGATTCAAATCTACAATACGAGAAGTCAGAGAGCAAATTCTAGTTGTACTAAAAGTGGGTTTTGGTCACTCCCTCTAAAAAATAAAAAAGGATATCTTAATAATTTTCCTGAAGTAACATAAGGAGCTTTGTTTAACTAGAAAAGTGGGAAGGTCAAGGCTCAGAATTAATTGCTTCTTTGCCTGATGCATCTTTTTCAAGGGAAATTTGCTTCTCCTTCCCTTTTCTATCTAAGCTCTTACACATGAAGTATTACAAGACCTGGAGGATGAAGAATTCCATTGGCGTTGTCCAAGTTGTGTGATCATCCTTAGGGCATAGGAAGAGTTAGTGGAGCTCCTTAGCAAGTTTTGGTGCCTTTTTTTTTTTTTTTTTTACAAGTGTACCATTCAGAAATGGAGATGCTAGTTGTTCTGTGCAAACATTGAACTTTGGTGATGCACAAGTCTGAAGACTTGGTGCAGTGGTGACCACCTGACACTCAGCTATCGTAGACTTTGGGAAAGAAGAGTAAGCTCAGTTCCTTTGCTGTCTTCTGTCCAAAGGCAGGAGCAACTGTATCAAAGATAATCGTGGTATGTTTGGGTCTTTAAAACTTTATTTCCTGCCAAGTTTCAAATTCCGTTACTGGAATATAAAGAACGTGCGACTTCTCTGCAATAATTTTTTTCTGTTCAATGGAAGCATGTCAGAACTTTCAGTGCATAAATTAGCTTCCTGTAGAAGAATTATGGAGGTGTTGATATAACTAAAAAGTCAAAAGTTTACTAAAGATTTGCTTTTGTACAGTTAATTAAACAAGTGGAACTGAGTGTGTTGGTATGTGTATATGCTTCTAGTTTACTTAAGCTAATAAACATGATAAAGTATTTAAAATCAGTACAGTGTTTGCTGTGTCTTAAACTAATGAATCATTAGGTTGTTGGGGAAGTTTCACAGCTTTCATTTATACTTGTTATTAAAGACAAACTAGTATGGCTAGATTTTCCCTCTTGTAAAAGCTTTTCTTCTTTACATGCGACTGCAATTAAGACAGCAAATTCATAGTCACAATGCAAAGTCACTTTCATAGCTGTTTCCTCCTTAATGCTGTAAGAGTGTATAGGCTTGAAAGAAATTATAAAAAAATAAAGCAGACATCTTTATGATCTTACCCTAGTTGTACTATTATTAAAGTGTAAGCTATTACAGGTGTTGACTTATAAGTACATGCATTCTTCTCCACAGGAAAACCAGTAGCTGTTACTAGTAACAGAGGTGCAGGAAAGGCACCACTGCGCCCTGGTGCAAACCCCCAGCTTGAACAGCAATATTACCAGACTAAGCTACTGAATGGCAAAGCAGGTACAGATGAGTCTGTTTGTCTGTATGTTTTTAACTTTTGTTATTGAAGACTTTTTTCTTAAAGTTATTAATAAAGTACACAGTGGATAAATTTTGTTTTTTTCATGCAGGGGATTTCAGAAAAGAAGTGTCTTTGGACAACATGGTGCTCTGTGGCCTCAGTAATAACATGCCACTGTGACTTCTTGTTAGTTAGCTTTGCTTAGTATAGGTGAATTATTTTAGAGTAATTTTAGGTTTTACACACTTTCCTTGAGGTTGAGTGTAAGATACAATGTTAAGCAATTATTTAAAATAAGAAGCAAATACAGATTGTCCAGGATCACTTCGTTCTGAGTAAGTCTAATATAGAGTAGAAGGTACAAAGTAAATTTTAAAAGGCTACTAAATTTTTTTTTACTGTAAAAGTAGAAATGATGGCACACGGCCAGTGAGAAATTGTTTGAAGTTGGCTTTTGAATTGCATGTGTACAATATCTGTGTACAATGAGTTAATTTGGGTGGTCCTTAGAGCATTTAGGTTTCTGGAAAATCTGTGTGACTTCCATGAGTTCTGTCTCTCCAGTACTTTGTTACCTGAAAACCAGGGCATCTGTTGTAGTTCGAGAATTCCTTACTTGCCTGCAGTAATTTAGAAATTTGTTACTTTCTGTGTCCTCAAGTAGTAGTATACTAATGTAAACAAAACATACTTTTATTAACAAGTTTTAATATTATTATACTGCCTGGACTGCATTTAGTATGAGAAAGTATATTGCTAAACATTGGCAACTTCTTCCTCTTTTTTTCTCCAACAGTCTGCTTAATCAGCTTGAAACTTAGTTTTTACTACAAGTTTGGTAAAAAGTGCACATACAAGGGGCAGTAGCTATTTAATTTCAGTTTAGATTTGAAAGTTGAGTTTCTCCTTTGCCCCTTGTATATGCACTTTTTACCAGCGCAAGTACTATTGTTATAAAGTTTACACCTCGGTGAGTTATTTTGTTGATACAGGAGGTGGAAAAAGACATGTTCTTCCATGGTTGTTTCTGAAATGTTAGTACTTCAAAAAAAAAAAACAAACCTAATAAATTCTGCCAATTTTCGAAAACATTTGGAAACAAGGTAATACAGGAAGTGATGCCATTTTGTTCGTCTTCTTGCTGTAGTTTAAGACTGAGGTAGAATATATGTTTGTGGAACCCATTGGCCTTTAACTTTTTAAGGACTTTTCAGGATGCTCCAGACTTAGCTTCTGCTGTGTTGTTTGCAATGCCATGTATAAGTGTCACAAAGATAGCTGTGATTTTTACGGAGTTGGATTTTCTGTAGTATAACTTGTGTGTGAACTATTTAGTGGTAGTTCATTTTTGTACAGTGACTTCATAACTTTTATTAGGACCTTACACTGGATAAGGGTGTGACTTTATACAATCAAGTGATGTTTGGAGAGTGAGGCAGTTAAATTACATAAGTTTAGCTGATATCTAGCATGTTCTTTGTGATTCACAAGTTCAGTAGTATCTCTTCTACTATATTTATTGCTTAAGGGTACAGCAGATTTCAGCCTCATTGTGTAACAAACTCGGTTTCTTACCATAGCAGCTTTTTCTGGATACCCACACATTCATTTCTTTAACTTCAGCATCCAGTCTCACTGGTTTGCATACAGGCAGGCAGCTAGCTCTTTCTTTCTTGATACTTAGTCTGATTGTGCAACCTATTGGTTTGGTAAAAGGATTTTTTCCTAACACTCTTTTTATAGTCTTTTATCTCATTAGCTGTAGTTCATAATATTTTTTAGTCTCTTTATTAATTTTTATCTCCATGTACAATGTTTTTATCAACAAAAAATACAACCTGTTGTTTCTGCTTGCATTCTTTTAAGTACATAGCTTGTCTTCCTTTTGGGGAAAAGAAATTACAGTTAGTTATGGTCTTAGATGAAAAGATGGAATTGCAGGTTAGGCTTTTCTAACATCTTAGAAAGTGTATGTGAAACACATCACAACATGTGTTTAATTGTGCCATGCCAGAGGTGAATACGGCCCAATAGGCACATGTATCACATGGAAAAGTACTTTTTCTAAAATACCAAAATACAGAATGCTAAATTAATGCTGTTAAACACACACAATTCTGTTTGGGGACATGTTATCGAAACAAAAAGGTAGTTGGGACCAACTTTGAACATGAGCATATTTTTACATCCATGCTTCAACATGGAACCCACTTCATTTTTTGATGCTTCATGCTTTCCAGGCTGTTCTCTGATTTTGCCCTCTCCAGGTCTTGCTTATTAGAAAAAAAATTTCAAGTTAAAAAAAACCAAGCAAAACAAAAAATAAACAAAACCAAACCCTTATGAATCACTTTTGTCCAAATACTGGATTCTGCTGCTTCAGCTACTTCTTTTTTTGCAAATTATTTCTTTAGTGATACTGGTTCCTGCCGTTGATCTGCATTGCTAGACAAATACCTAGTGTCAATAGAATCTTGAATCTTTTATGAAATATTTTCTTTTTCTTGTTTGAATTCATCCAAAAATTTATAGCTTTTAAATTTAAAAACTTGCTATCATTCTCACCCTAAATCTCCAAACTGGAGATAGACTTCTCTACATACATGCCATCTTTAACATTCATGTTCTAAACATAGAAGATTAACATATGTTAATCAGGATTCATAGTTTGGGGTCTCTTTTCCATGGCCAGGATGCCCAAGATGTGAATGTTTTCTAGGCTTCCTTTCCCTCAACCCTAGTATCTCCCTTTTTTCATTCTAAAGAGCAGCAGATTTTAACCATCGTACTAGTCACAGATTTATTCTCAGCGATTTCTTTTTCACAGACTTGGGTCCTGGCCTCTGATTTCTCCATCCGTTGCTCCACATTCACCATGTGCCTGTCTAGTTTCCCAGCTTTTGATGAGAGGTTCTCTACCTTGCCTTCCATTGAGGACAATGTGTTCTGCATTGCCCTGAATTTCACATGAAGTGACTCCATCAGCTCATGGGGGGATCTGCTCTGCTGCGATGTGGAAAAAGTCGACGAGTCCAGTGAAGATAGACAAGATGACAGCATCATCTCAGGCCAGGGCACAGGAAGGCATGGACTAAAGAAATTGTTCTTGTCATTCTTATCTTTATTTGGGGCATAATTTTGCTCTAATTTTCAGTTGCAGACATCTTAGGTAACTTACTGAGCTCATCATACATTAAAATATTTAAGACATAAAAAAGTACACAAATTTAGCAGAAATTCTGAATAAAAGCAGTTTTTCACATGAGTCAGGCTCTACCCCTGCTGTCTCCACTCCCTCATTACAACACATTCTCTGGTCTGAAAACTACTCATATGTGCACATAGCACCATTTTTCCTTTCAGTCAAATTGTCAGTGTGTAAGTTGTTAGTACCGTGAAATATAATTAGGCATTGTGGCACTCTAAAGGAAACTCTCTGTTTATTATATTAAAAGGGGTATGGTATTAAATAGACTGTAGTAATGACAAAGAACTAGTAACATACATACTGGATTTCATTTTAAGTAAAGAGAAGCTTTTTGTCTGTATGGTATCTTGTTTTGATTCTGATGGAGACTATGGGGGGGCATAGTAGTTTTTGCATCTAGCCATTTTTTCAGGCTGTTCTATATTTAGAGTATAGGCATGTATCTTTCTGTTTGGGTTTTCACAGTATGTAAACCTTGAAAAGAATAGAAAATGCTGTACTTGATTCCAGTATTCAGTGTCATGGAATTCTGTTCTAGTACTTAGTATGCAGTGGGCCTGGAAGACTCTTCAAAATTTATCTAAGAGCATGCAGTGAAGTTTTATAGAATTAGGGAAGGTTTGTCTCATTTTCAGTCTGGGGTTGCAGTATTTATAATTGTATCATTTTGATCCAAGATAAATTTATGGTGATATTTGAAAGAAATTGACATATCCTAATAAGAGAATTATTAGGAAGTAACAGCAGAAGTTTTGTCAATTAATATCCCCATAAGAGTGTTAAGGAAAATGTAAGTTTCTAGCTAATGTTTTTTAATTTGAGCTAATTAGCATGCTGGTTATTTAATTTTTTAAAAGTCACTTTGTGGTATCTAGATTATTAGAAAAATAGTTTTAAGTAAGAGGTTGTAAGTATGATAAAAAGTGGGCTTGTATTCTGAATTTAATTTCTGTGTTCTTGTGGTAGTTGTGCTTTTTGTAAAAAGGAATGTAGCTAAGTGTCTACTTGTTCAGCCAAGCATTTGGTAAATTTTTGAGTGTCTTGTATTTCTTTACAGGATATGATTGTAGCTGTTAGCCTCAAATATTTGATCATTTTTATTGTCATTAAAGCTAACTGAGATCAGTCTTATTTTACAGTATGGTGTATGTAGTCACCAACAAGCTGCTGTCTAGTAATTTGAGGGAAAATAGAAACAGAATTTTTCTATAGCTTAATATTCTTCTCAGTGATACTTACAGACCTATCTGCAGAGAGAGATTACTGGGGGGGGGGGGGTGTCTGCTTTTTTTTTCTGGATCATGATATGAATCAATATAGTATTAAGAACCTCTTCATCAACAGGTAGCAATATAGAAATTGTATAAAATAAAATCCGTATTTTTTATTTTATTCACACTCATTCTTCTGAACTCTTAAGAAAAATAACATAAACCAAATACAAATATTATTTTCCAAGCAGAAATTAGAGTACCTGATAAGGTGGAGTCATCCGTTTGGGAGCATCCGGATTCCACACATGTGAATGGAGCTGACTTCGATCTCACTGTTCTGTCCATGGCTGAAATAGCTTCTTGTAGTTATGAAGCCAGGTAGGTAAAAGTTACCTGTCAGGTTGCTTGAAAATCTCATACAGATGGGCATAAAACGTCCAAAATGAGCAGTTGTTAAGTCCATTTCTTTAAATTTATCTAGAGAGGTGGGGTTTTTTTTGTTTTCAAAAGTTGTAGTTACACAGGTTGTTAGAATTTAGCACAAGGTCTTCCCTATGGATGTTGCTGCTTTTTAAACACTGCTTAATAGCTCTCAACCTAACCTACATGTTGCTTGAAACAAAGCCTATTAAGGAAAACCTTATGCCATTCACTGTGATATTGTTGATTTCATAATGTTATCTTCACTTATTTGTATCAAAATTGCATTCTTTTATGGCATTAAGAACACTTTGTTACTGAAGGTTTTAGTTAAAATCAGACAGTAAGTGTGGTTACTAAACTTAAAACCATTTCTTGCACAGATTATGTTGAACATCCCCAATAACATAGCTTATAAATGTTTAGAATATGAAACAACTTGTTATAAGCACAGTGTTGGAAATAGTATTTTCTTTCCTGATGGAAATAATACTCCAGAAATTATGCATTCGTTGGAACCTTTCTCAAGCATGCTAGGATAGGCAGGCTTATATTTGTATCTCAAAAAGCTGGAGTTTATTTATTACGGGAGCATAATTTTGTAAGCTTGCACAGTGGAATGTAAGATCCAGTTACCTTAATCACTGTAGTATATGCATGGTTTTAATTTGAAGCAGAAGATAGCAAGTAGTGCTTTCTGGAGACTTTGTCTTAAGTATGTTCCCAAAGGCAGGCTGTCCATGCTGCATGCCTGAATATTATACAGCTAATTCAAATACTCTATTTGCAGTTGTTTTTCTTACCTATTAAATTCCTAGCAGTTGGACTAAATTTCTTTTTATTGATAATTCATTCTTGTGGGAAAAGGCAAATAACTTCATTTGGAAATAATCCATGTCAATTTGTGGAAAAGTTGGTACTGTCTTTATTTGGGGTTTTTTTATTATTTAATTTTAGGCAAGTCGGCATAAAGAATGGAATGTTTTTTGGCCAAGCTAAAAAGTTGTGTCCAAACATTCAAGCAGTTTCGTATGATTTTGATGCGTACAAAGAAGTTGCACGGACAGTATATGAAATATTAGCAAGGTAACATGTGCTGTTTGTTTACATGATCTTTAATGGTAAGGTTATCAAGCATATTTTATTTACCCCTGCTGAATGCCGTTATTTGATTCAGTATTTTCATCTCCATGTTAATATTCAGCTTCAATAAAGCCATTCCTATTTGAGATCTTCCTTTTGTAGTATTTTTGTTATTTTGAGCACTGTGCTTCTTCTGAGCATTCTTTTATCTTGAAGCCAAATCCCGTAAACAGTCAATATCTGAGTTCCAAAGGAGTCATTGTTAAATTTTGTACTGATTACACTATGAGATACAGATCCTTGCTTAGTAGTAAGATTCTTCCAAGAGTTTTTTGAGTAACTTAAGAATGCGTTATTAGAGTAACATCTATTAGAAACTACTTTGTGGTTTAAAATGCACTTGAACAAAACTGAAAATTTGTTATTGTCAATGAAAAATAAGTATTCAACTACTTCTCCAGCTGTTCCTTTAAAATCATGATGCATGTTGAAATTAGTCCTACATTAGTAATGTTACTGTAATTTGCTGGTTTAGCATTTTTAATATGTAAGTGATGTGTGATATAAGCAGGGAAATGCCACCACAAAAGGAAGACTTTATTTGCTACATATTTGTTTTAACAGATGGTGAGCTGTTGCTGGTGTTTCACCTCCTTTACTTTGTGTTGATAGCTATACTCATAACATCGAAGCAGTCAGTTGTGATGAAGCACTAGTAGATATCACTGAAATCCTTACAGAGACCAGATTGACTCCTGATGAACTTGCAAATGCTATACGCACCGAAATCAAAGCCCAAACTAAATGCACTGCTTCTGTTGGGATGGGTAAGTACCTTATTTCGTTTCTCTTTACAAGCAGTGCCTGTTACTGTTAGGTGTATCAAAGCTATGTAAGATTGCTAAAACTCTAAGCTTTGTGTGATATGGAATATATTGCCATTTACATTAAATTAGTGTAAATAAAAATGCAAGAAAATCTTCGTAAGTGGAAAGTTTTAAGCAAAAATTTATAAAACTGCTATCACTTCTCCTTTGTTATCTGAACAGTATGCTAAAATTCCATCCGTATGATATTCTTACATTAATTTCTGTGAAATGCAGCTGTATTTTTCCAGCAAATAGAAAAATGAGTACAGATTCTGTTCCTTATTGGAGACAGCAGTAAGAGTTTACTGGGTGGCATGATTTAGCATAATTATTAGAAGGTAATGAAAGCAAAGATTTGTGTGATTTGTAGTAGGTATTGTGTATGAAATCACACCTCTGAAAAGACTTCCTTGATTTCTTTTCACTTGGCCCCTTCCTTTCTCCTTTATTTTTGTCCCCAATTAATACTAGAGTTGAGTATCTGTAAATAAATATATTGAGTGTATATCAGTGTATGAAATCCACTTGTGAGACAAGCTGGAATTCATTACTGTAAGCAGAATTCTTCTTTATTTCTTATGATATCGTAGTACAGAGACTGTAATTCCCTGGGTTCCTGTTTGTGTCTTGTTTTGACTTGAAACACATTTGTAATCTCTTTTATATGCTTATTTAGTGTGTTTGGTTTTTCTGTAGAAAGAGCGGAATTAGTTTTTAAAGCATTATTTTCTAATGTGATATCATAATTCTCTTACTGATTGAAAGAAGCAAATACCTATGAGCAATTGTTTTTTTTCCTAATAATCAATTTGTGTGAGATACTGGAAAAAAATTTTGGTATCCTTTCTAGAAATTCATGTGCTAGGTACATGACAAGGACTTTGTCTCTTCACTCATAATTCATTGTTAAGTAAATAAATCAGAGGAAACAATTGTACTTGTACTATTACATGAATGTAGAGACCTTATTTCAAAAACATGGTCTGCCAGAAACATACATCTTGTGTAAGTGATTTATATGGTGCCCAATGGGAAAGTTGTACCAATATCATAAAGTGTAAGTTTGAGTAGATACTGTTACACTGTTGAGATCTCTCAACACTGTTGTCTGATTAGAGATAAATTAAAGGACATGCTTATGCCAGTTGAATAAATCTGATTTTTACCCTAGAGATTTTAGTGGTCAAACTAAACTGATTTAAACGATGCTAGTGAAAGATTAAACACTCATCTATAAACATCCTGTATCTTGGTTTCTCATTTGTTAAGTGAGGTATTAGCTTTTCCCTACTTTACTTCAGTGTTTTGGGAATAATACATTGCAGAAGGTAAATCACTGAGATTTCATGGTATTAGAGGCTATGTTGGTATGTTTGATAGATAAGAGGATCAGAAATCTTCAGTACTCTGTAGATAAAATACAGATCCCCAAAGTTAAATAGGAAATTGAATGAGGAATCTATCATTGTTTCATCAATTTAACCTCTCAGGAGAAACAGTGCACGTTAAAACTTTGTTACTGTTCTTACTGACTGAAATTTTAGACTAGACAAAAAGAACGTGAACATAGGTGGGAGGAGAAGAGCAATAGTAACACACAGTGCCATGAGTTGTGCATTCCCCTGACCTTTTTTTGCTTTATCTTAGAACGGGTTGTTTGAGTTGCAATAATGAATGTGTTTGGGTGTCATTTCAGAGATCTTATTGGCTGGGCATGAATAAGCCTAGAAACAGGGAAGAAAAAATGCTGAAATAGGTCTCGTTCCTACCACACTTTGAATGCACATAATAATTTAATAACGTCATTGGATTTTTGTAGTGAATACTCAGACCCAAATATTAGCTTAATTCCAGTATTTCACATATAGTATACTTGATAGAATTGTCACCAATGTATTATTTACATTGACCACAGTGGATTTTTTGAAGTTCTGCAGTGTGAAAATATTATACTTGTAGATTTTTTAGCCATTTGCACTTAACTGTTTATCTGTACCTCTACATGTGTAGAACATAACCAAGACAAATAAATTCAGTGTTCTTAGTGAAGTGTCCTGCACTTACTTGTTGGTTGTTTTGGGTTTTTGGTGGTTTTTTGTTTGATTGGTTTTAACTTTGCAATTGCAGTTACCACTACAGTTTCACTGCTGTAATCACAAATACTGCTAGTTGCTAATTTGGAAGTAGATACTGCAAATATATATTAATATATATTTCATTAAATTCTTTGTAAAAGGTAAAGAATTTGATTGTACTTTCTGCATTTTTTCTTTGACTGTTGCATTCTGGCATTCTACTTGAGAAGACAGAAGTTACCACAGACATACTTTAATTTATTGTGTTTACAGGTTCCAATATTCTGCTGGCCAGAATGGCAACTCGTAAAGCAAAACCAGATGGACAGTATCACTTAAAACCTGAAGAAGTGGATGATTTTATCAGAGGGCAATTTGTTACCAGTCTTCCAGGTACTCCTTTCTTTTAGAGGACATTTTACCTTCTGATATTAAAACAGTTTCAGCTACAAATCTGTGTTCTGGATCAAACAAGATGAGATACTGTTCCATGGTTATGATCCAAAAAACAAAGCTATACTGATTTCTGAAAATAATCTCTGTTACCTTTTTGTATCTTTGAGAAGCATCTTTTTTAATAAAGAGTTTTACAGATTCACACAACATGATCTATGGAAGAAGGTCAGAGTTTAGTATGTTATGCAACCTTACATTCTTCAATAAAATTATTCAGATGAGTCATTTCAAGTGAGTGCTAGCTTGCTGTATCATAATGAATGTAATAAAATTAGTAACATCAGGTACTTACCACTGAGAGAGGCAGGGTTTGCTTAGAACTGAGAACTAGGCCAAGAGAGTATTCTTTCTAAAAAGGATTGTATGAAGTCAGGAGTTGGAAAAAATAGCACAGATGCCATAATAAAACAGAGAGTATATGAAGGGAAAAAAGGAAAGAGGAGTTTGTTTAATCTTTGCTGCATCTAAGAAACAGATCTTTTGAAGAGAATAAGGACAGAAGGAAAATTAAGAAATAAAATTTGGCAGACGAGAATGTTACCGAACTAGAGAGGTGTTTCTGCTTGCGGCATGAGCTGTATTAGAATGGCTAATAAATAGAGAGGAAGGTGGAAAGTAAGGCTACTGTAGGAGTATTACCACTGTTATACTCTGCATCCAGCTATAGACTGGTTTTTGTTCTGGTAGACTTAGAATACGCATTAGACATTTGTTACACAGGTCATTATTTTTTTGTGTAAGGATCTTTAGTCAATGATAAACTGCAAACTGTGCCAGAATGTGTTGATTCTTTTAAAGAAGAACAACAGGTTTGTCAAATTCCAACTGTTTTTTGCCTAGTTGTCTCAGGAAAGGATTGTGGCAATGATTATTATTTATAATTTGCAAGTATGACGGTACCAATAATTTTGTGAACTGTTTGGCAGTTTCAGCCAAATCTTACTGAGAGATAGAAGTTCTAAAGACATTGATGTTTCCACAAGTTTTGTGAAAAATGACAGCTTGACAGAGGAGAGTGATCCAAGTGAATACATCCTTTGAGGGACAGGCAGGCAAAATTCAACTATTGTACATTTTGGCAGTAGTTTCCAGTCATCATATGTACAGCCAGAGTACGTGTTTTCTGTCCTGCATTCCTTGGTCAGATAGGAGAGAGAAGGATATTCCAGTAAGGGAGAACTGGAGCGACTGAGTGAGATGCCTGTGGACATAGAGAAGACCAAGGGAAAAGCTGGAGGGAAGGAAAGAAGCGTTTCTGGCCTACAGGTTTTAGAGAGGTTTTCCAAGGCATGACAGGATTCACACAGAGATGGCAGAGAACTGGAGTTACTGTGCTGGGAGAGTGATAAACTGTAGGGACATACAGAATACACCTGTATGAAAACTGGCTTCATTATATTTTTTTATTGTTTCAGGAAAATACTTAAAAGAGTTGTAAACTAAAGTGTTTCCTGGCATGTAACTCTGTATTGTATTTTTATTCAATGCTTTTGTAGTATAATGTGACACAGACATAGCTCAAAAAATGCTGAGTAAGCACTCATTCAGGCTTTGTATGTGAATGATCAGCTGAGCTCAGCCTGCATGTGTACACACATATTTAGTGTTAAATGTTCAAAATAGTATTTTTCTCTGTTTAAAGAAAAAAAAAAAGAGAAGGGAAACAAAAAATAGGCAGCAGTAGACACTGAAGTGGAAAAGTGGTAGGACTAGCATACGTAGACAGGTGCAGTTTTACCAGAAATTCTCTTTATAGATCCCCTTCCATGGCCAAACATATTTTACAGCACCATTTCTTTTTGGCATTACTTACAGGAGATATTTTTTCTCCAGAAAATTACTCATACAGTACTGTGCTTTGACTTGAGTATTTTAAAGTTTTCAGAATTCACTTCAACATGGAACATGCATAGCAGGAACTTTTTAGTGTTTGTGGCAATAATGTCACTGAGACAAAGAAAAAGATTATGAAAGATAAAAGCTGATTACCTGAGATTGCCAACTTCGGCTGACTTTGGTAGTGTAAACTCATAGGACTAATATTTTTTTGGAAGTAACAGGCCACCTTTCCAAAACCCAGAAAAACACTTAAGTTATCACACTTACATATGTGCCGTTGCCATGGATACCTACAATTTCCAGTGCTTGATAATTCAAAGCACAAGTGATATAGGTATGCTATCACTTCTACTTGAAATAATATTTTTCTACCTAGGAAGTGGTGGAACAGTAGTCAAAATATTTGTTGGTTTTCTTTTAGGTTAAATCACTTGTAATATGTTTTGCCATCATATACACGTTGGACACTCTTTTTGGACTTAGTGTTGTGGTGTTCAGAGCTATATACTCTGTAACAGGCAGTACCTTGTCAAGATTTGCAAGCAGCAGTCATTCACATTTTACCCATAAATAAATAAACACACTGCAGTATGACATCTTCAACTAAATATTTAAAACAGATTAAAGAAATATAGGTGAAGACAGCAAATTTTCCATTTGAACCATGGTTTATTGAGTGGAATTTATTTTTTTATGGTGTATATTTATTTATTAATTTGATATGACCTAGTGTAGGTTTAAAAAGACAAATTTTATTTGTTCAAAACCTGACTGGCTCTGAGTTACGTAGATTTAACAGAACTAATTGCTTTGTTGTTAGGAGTTGGCAGGACAATGGAATCTAAGCTGGCTTCTTTGGGAATTAAAACCTGTGGAGATCTGCAATGTGCTTCAATGTCAAAACTGCAAAAAGAATTTGGTCCAAAAACAGGACAAATGCTCTACAGATTTTGTCGTGGTTTTGATGATCGACCAGTTCGTACAGAAAAAGAAAGAAAATCTGTTTCAGCAGAAATCAACTATGGAATAAGGTTTACACAGGTAAATTCAAAGTTTCTTTTCTGCAGTGACTTCTTTCAGCTGTAGAAGAATCTTCTCATATTCTGATTGTTTTCACTTACACTTTGATCTGTTAGAGCACCATCTTAGCCACCAAATAGGAATGAGGAAAATGAAGAAGTAGGAGACCAAACGATAAAATGGGAGGAGAGACTGCAAAAGTATTGGACTGAAAAGAAGCTTGCACAAAATTAGCTGGCTATTCTGCATTCGTTATACAAGTCTGGTACAGAAAAAGAGAACTGTAGTAGGTTTGTCAGCACCTAGCATTCTCTTTCATTTAAATGCGGATTATTCAAAGATGCCAGTGCCTGAAACCATCACCAGCTGCTCGAGTACAACATTTTTATTAGACTTTTTACTAATACTGGGGCGGGGAATGTTGTTGACAAAATTGTTTTAAAAAATAACTCAGCTCTTTGTTGAGAACTTAAGTATTTATAGAAATTATAGAAAAATCAGGTTGGGAGAGACCTCATGATGTTGTGTGGTCCAGCCTTTTGCTCAGAGCAGGGGAAACAATGAAATCAGACCAGTTGCTCAGGACTTTATCCAGTCTGGTGTTGGAAATCTCCAAGAACAAATACTGCACAACTTCTCTGAGCAACCTGTTCCACTGCTTGACTTCCCTCATGGTGAAAAAGATTTTCTTTATAAGCCCTACGCTCTTCATCTTCTAGGTGTGTGCTTGAAGTTAGACTTGCAATTCTGTGTTGGGGTTTTCTAAATACATTTTTTTAAAGAGTTATTTCCAAAAGGACCTAGTAATTCCTACTTACTGCAGCATGAGGATAGGAATCTACCATCTCGCCTAACTTCAGTGACCTACAATGTAAACAAAACACTTGAAGTTAAGTAAGACAATTGCCTGTGAGTCAGCTTGCTCTTTTCAGTTTACAAAATCTGGATTGTATTAACCCTTAATGATTTACCTTCAGTATTTGAAAACTAGTAATTATCTAAACACGTTGTTTTTCCGCTTCAGCCTAAGGAAGCAGAAGCTTTCCTTCTAAGCCTCTCAGAAGAAATCCAACGTAGACTTGAAGCTGCTGGTATGAAGGGTAAACGATTGACCCTTAAAATTATGGTCAGAAAGGCTGGGGCACCAGTGGAGCCTGCAAAATATGGAGGTCATGGGATCTGTGATAATATTGCCAGGTAAAACTATGCATGGAAAAAAGAATGGTTGGTAGTAGGCATGAGCACACTTCTGCAGGCTGTTGAGCACCAAAACTTACAGGAAGACAGGACAGAAATTTTAAAGTGTTAGTACCTCTTTGTCTACATATCAAACCTGGACCAAAATCAGAAGTAGAATATTATTACCAAAAGTCCTCTGTGTTTGGGTTGTACATATGTGGTCTTTTGGTCATCAGCATGGAATGTAAATCCCCCAATGATAAAAAACACAACATACTGGGAGGAGAAAGAAGGAAGAGACTAAGGTGTCCAAATCAGGAAGAGAGAACAGTTTTAAGTCATCTTTTGCCTTTGAGTTTCTTCAAAGAGAAAAATGGGGAAAAAAAATATCAGAAGTTGGAAGGTTTTGGGGCATAGAAGAAACAATTTGTGATTTTTGGAGGAAGCAGGAATGAGAAAGAAGGAATCTGACTCCACAAGTGCATTCGTTGTTGTTTGAAATTGCTTTCTTGAGAGAATGTACTCTTGTGTGTCTGTGGATGCTACTTAAAAATCAAAATGATTTAGTGAAATATTTTCAATGAATTATTGTGACTGTTCATTTCTCTTGGTAGGGATGTACTTTTTTTTCTCTTCTTCCTTTTTGACTTTAATAATCTGTAGTCTAAGGTTGCCCTTAATTTGATAGTAGTCTCATGAACTACTAGCTAATAAAGGTGTTTGATCTTTTAAAGGGTTTGTCTTCAAACAATAACGCATATGTACATGTATATTATTGGTGTATATTTCTCCAGCTTGCTCAATATTGGAGCTGGTTTTCCTTTTGCAGTGCTTGTAGAAGACATATTTACATCCTGCACTATGATACACATGCAGCAGCATTTTCATTTCTTTCAGTGACCAGCTGAGTTGAATGTTCTACTGCTACAGTTTCCTCTCCCTGAGCTGTATAGTGTTGTGTACTTTCTTTTTGCTTGAGGGGCTTTCTGCTGTTCCTTGATAGGTTGTTGATCACATGCTGATGGTGACAGTTAGAGTCAGTTCTCAAAGGAAATTGCCTTTGTACTTGTCAAGAAGGATGTCTAATTAGTATCGTTATCCTTCAAGTCTAGAGCACATGGGGACTGAGAGGCCACTTAAGATTCTGAAGATTGGAGCTGGCATCAGACACCTTGGACTGCAGTTGTCTGTCTTAGTACAGACAAGTTTCTTTGTGTCAAATCTGTCTTTCCTGTTGTTTCACCAGTAAGTCTGCAGAGAATTTTTTTGGTCCTAGAAGAGAAAAGACAATGAAGATCCGAAGTGGAGCTAAGAAGGTTCAATCTCAAAAACTCATGGTCAGAGACTGTGCCCCATGTTTCAGCTGTTCAAGAAGGCAACTTCTTATCTCTTGACCTTTACAGTTATATCTTTTCATATAGTCATGAGTTCCTCATAAGAAGTGCCTTTATTTTGTTGTGGATCATTATCAACGTAATAAAGTCTCTTTCTGCTTGGTCTCACTGCAGCACTGTTGATCTCATTGAGATGCTACCTGTGGTGGCTGCCCATTCTTGGTGAAATGGGATAACCCAGTTACTCTGCCTGGGTAGTCAGTTGATAGGTCACTGTGAAAAGAGCAGGACCTTCAGCTTCCACAGGCAGTCCTGTTACTCTTACCCCTTATTTATTTCTGATTCTTCTTTGTTTCCTATTGTTCAACTGGATGATGTTGAGTAAAGATTTTTTAATTTCAAATTTATTTATATGCTTGCGTAAGGGAAACACAAGAATGAAATCTAGGCATAGAGCATCATTGTTGTTTCATACAAAATTGCCTCAGAACCTTCTAAATACATATTTATTCTTCAGGCAGACGCACATCAAAGCAGTTGTTCCTTAGGTAAACTGATGATCCTGGCTTTTGTATGAGTATGCATTTGGCATCTTCGAAGATAGGTCTTTTCTACTTTTCCCTCCATCTCAGGTGGTTGTACCAGATGAATCCCTCCTGAGCTGAAGGGTCATATGCTCAGGGTTATCAAGGCTGCTGATAACTGAAGAGGTGGGGGTGTTCTTTCAGTGGATTAGAGCTCAACAGTAGGGCATGTGTGCATAGGGTCTGCTTATACTTGTGAGCTTGTGACATACAATTCAGCTGTATTAAAAACTGAAAGTACAAAATTCACCTTTTCACTATCAGAAGCTTGTCACCTTTTGGGATTAGTATATCAAGAAGAAAATCCATCCATCTGTACTTTTGTCTTCTGGCTATCCTGAATTCTTTGAGCTGAAGATTTACTCTTAAAAGCCTAAGAATATATTTTTAGGATTGAGATTGTGTTGAGATAGAGCTTTATTCCCCCTTTATTGGCAACTAGTGCCAGACTGCTTTCTCATGAACAGGTCAATGCTTTGGACCTCATTTCTGTGGTCAGGCATGTTAATGTACATCTGCCCTGAAATTTCCGTAATTCATAAAGTCTTCATTAAGGTAAGGTAAGGGGGCACTCAAGAATGCTGTTGTTCACAAATAGCTGAAGCAGTTCTGATGCCAGGATCTTGTTTGGCAGTGTCTCTGTTTCTGCTTCTGGCTTTACTAATGAACTTGGCAACCCGAGTCAATCCAAATTATGCTATTTGATGATATAGGTACGGGATTTACTGTCTTCGTTAGAGCATTTCTGTTCAGTCCAGTGAAAGGCTTCTTGGCAGCAGCAGGGTAAACTCTGGAAGTTGCATCCAGGCAAATGGATTAGAATCTCAGGGTGGTGTTCCCTCAGGTGTGCTTTCCCTGTGTACAGCTTAGTTCCAACAGTTTGGGATTATTTACTAGAGCTAAAGGTGACTGGTTTTTCTCTTACTTCAGTTTAAGATTTTCTCTGTAGCTATAGCTCATGACTCACTTCTTGCCCCCTCACCTCACAGGTGATTGAGTTGCTATGCTTTCTCATCCTACAAGTCAAGATTCCCTAGAATGATAATCATAGTTCTACAAAGGATTCAGACTCACAGACACATTTAAAATCAAGTTCAACTTCTGAGATGTTAATGGTATTTTTACTGCATCATAGGTATCAAGTACTGGTAGTGCAGCATAGACCTTTGTAAAATATTCTTCTAAATGGTGTGTACCTTTAGACCCATCCTACATTTCTCCCTAATATTTTGCATAGTTGCATCTTAATGGTGATATTGATCTCCTTTTTCTTAAAAATGTTAACCTGTGAGGCTCAGGGAGGTCTTCATATCATTCACAGCAGGAAGGATTTTCCTTTTCATACTGTCAGAACCAGACCTTTCTGGAGATCACTTGGCTTTTCATGTTGGTTTCTGACAGATTCAAAAGTAGAGTAAAATTTAAGGAGACACCATCAAAGTGTTTATTAAGCTGTTAGGATGGCACCCTGTCAAAATACGAAGGTGGAACTTCCCTTCGTCCATAGAGCCCACTCTGTTAGAGTTAAAACTGCATCAGTTACCCCAGTGAAAGGCTTTACATCACTCACATGCGTTTGATTAGCCACCTGAAATTCTGTCCTTATCTGTCTCAAATGTGCCATTAGAGAATCCAGAACTACCAAGCACTACTAGTGCCTTGCCAAGCTCTTGGGTGGCAATTTGTAAAACTCACAACCAGCTAATTTTGTGAGAGTCGTTGCAGAAGATTGCCCACAGTCTAAGATGTGTATTTGGAATGTTGTTTAAAGTTAAAGTTACTTACCATTAATCCTAGTTCTTTGTAATCCACATGGATATGCCTATATCTGCTTCTCCCTCAAGAGTTCCTTCTGAAACTCTTGCTATAGACATTTGACAGTTGACAAATGAAATAATACTGAGCAAACTCTTTATGAACCAAGCTTCAGTGAAGGATAGTGCATGAGTACATTTCTGCAAGTACTATAAAGTGAAACATTTTTGTCTGGCTTCAATAGATAACATATATAAATATATACTATATTTGACAAATTAATATGTGGACCGCACACTGAAAATGTTCAATTAGTAAGTAATCTGGTTTTTTTCTGTAGAACATGCTTAGTTCTAATTACCTTTAAAAAGAAACCACGGAACAAAAAAGTGTTTGGTTTCTGTATGCCAAGAAAGTATGATCTGTCTTTCTTTGAGGTCCTCTCTGGAATAAATACAGTATTGTTGTTGTCTTTAGGATTTGTGAAACAGTTTCCTTTTTAACCATACTTTTTTATTCTTTGTAGGACTGTGACTCTAGACCATGCAACAGACAGTGCAAAAGTAATTGGGAAGGAAACTCTAAACATGTTTCACACAATGAAACTGAACATATCAGATATGCGAGGGGTAAGTTAATGGGAAAACTGAAATTTATTCTCTTTATAAACCTTCTTTGTTGCCTTTCATAAATTTTCAGTTCTCCAGGGTAGACAATAACCAAACTCAGCAAAAGTGTAGATAATACAAAGCTTATGTAAATTAGGCTATGCAATCATCTTATGTTTTGTACGTTTACCTTTGAAAAACATGGTTACAAAGCCATAAATGTAAAAAAGTAAAATTTTATTGTGGTATGGATTAATCCACAACTAAAAACAGCCTGAGATAACAAAGTTAGACTGTATCTTCTACAGTTCTATTAGCATGTGTAAATTTTATTTTGTCTTAGACTTTTCTGTAAACTTTTGCACAGTTATTAGTTAAGTAACTAATATAAATACTGCATGTAATGCAAATCAAAGATACAGATCAGAGGAGTTTTTGCTCTGAACTGCAAGTCTTGGAGTCAGAAAAGTTACTAACCCATGGTTTGGCCTTTGTTGGAAGGTGAATTGCTGGCTCTTTTGAATCATGGTTTGTTTTAGAACACTCTTGTTCATCTCAGTGGTTTTGTCATAGCAATGTGAATCCGTAAGACAACTATTTTGGCATCAGTCATTTCTCACAATGGAACACAGAGGCTTCCTAAACAAACCTGCATTTATTGGTCACCTAGGTGTAGAAGTAGGGTTTTGATTCACAGTGTTGCGTTGCAAAGTCAGCTCCGTGGCTTGGATTTCTTCTTGGAGTTGAGGAAATACTTATCATCCTCTCCCTGTCTTTTTCTAGTTTCTTGTCTGTCTGTCTCCTTTGCTGTCTTTTTTCTTAATAATGATGGAGGATTAGCAGTAAACTTGCGCAATGTACCAGTGCATTCTTAGTTGGACACAGTTTTTGAACCCCTGTTGATTTGGTATTTAAAAGTAAATGGAAAGTAAGGGTATCTTTCAAAATGAGGAACACCTCGTCTCATAAAGACTACTTTCGCCAATGTACTTCATTCATTGAGACTTTGCGAGAACCATGTCTAGAAGTGAAACAACATTATTTTTCTCATTTGTAGACTGAAGTGATGGTTTTAGTATAGATTGTCCTCAGGAAAAACATTCCTTTCTTGTACAGGTAGCCAGATTTAATACTAATCACTTCCAGGTCAGTACTTCTGTATTTGTTAGTGTCTAAGAAATTTCATAATAAACGCATTGTTTCATGATCCTGTTGACAGCACTTCCCTGTATCAGAGAAGTTAAGATGGTATTATCTTTGTAATTTCTTAGTTTTTGGATTGTGGTGGATAATCCTAGGATTTGTTTGGGGTGTTTTTAGTGGCTATTTATGTGTATTTCAACATACTTTTATTCGTTCTCTCCCCCACCCACAACAGGCAGCCAATTTCACAAAAGGCAATGCTATTATGAAAGAATTACAGATTTTTTTTTTTTATTTTTTTTTTTATACTTCATAAAATTAATGTATTAATGTTTTGGATTTAGGTTGGAATTCAAGTACAGCAGTTAGTTCCCATCAGTAAAACCACTCCGGCTTGCTCAACTGTACAGTCTGGACACTTACCTGGTGGATCGCATTCAGTTATTGATCTTCTTCATGTTCAGAAAGCAAAAAAGTGCTCAGACGAAGAACATAAGGAAGGTCAGTAAGCTTTGTACTTTGCATGTGTGATAATGATCAGTTCTGAAGGGCTCCAACATAGATTACATTTTGGAATACTTACTCAATATTATACAAGTACAAATTATTTAACATAAACTCTTTGAGAGCAGATTCTGCTACTGCAAATGAAAATGCTACAAATAAAACTTTGTATAGGATTATTCCAATAATTTTTAAAAGTTAATGGTAACAAAGGATACTTTAAAATAGAAAGTGTTACAATTATGCTAAATATTGTATAAACTATTTAGCAAAGAAAACTGGAAATTAGCTTCACTGTATCTTGAATCTTTAGAGTATTTTTAACTATTAGACGATAATTCTGTATTTTGTTTTTATATGTATAGTATTTGTGGCTGCTATGGACCTTGAAATATCTTCTGATTCAAGAACTTGCACTTTTCTTCCATCTCGCGGTACCCATCTCGCATCTGGTCTCAATTCTAATGTTAACAACACTGAGTCTGCTGTCAAATGGAATGGCGTGCATTCTCCTATCAGTGTAAAATCCAGGCTTAATTTGAGTATTGAGGTTCCGTCTGCTTCCCAGGTAAAACCTGAGAATATAAAAATATATTGTAATAACTTGGGATTGTTTGTCTTATTTGGATAGAGCAATAAAAGTTACATTATACTTTTTTTAAATAAAAAGAGCTCTAGTAGAGTATGATGCACAGTAAGAAACTGTTATTGATGCAAAACTATTTTGCCTTAATAAAAGAATTTTTAAAAAGCAGTCATTTGTAGACTAACTCAAAAAAGATTGTATTTTTTCAAGGGAAAGAAATTTAATTTTCCAGTATCTTTTTCCCTTCCCATCACTTGTCAAAGGATTGGAATGGAACAGAAATGGAAAAGATGCTCAGGATGAAATATTAAAAAACATTACCTTCCACCTTTTACAACCAAAGCCCAGAGCCTAATTATAAAAAACACGAAATAAACTTTAGGAAAACTTCCGTCAGAGAAATTAAACACATTCTGTAGTTAATACTCAGTGTTTATATGATTATGATATGCAGATATGTAAATTCCCTTTTCTTATGTTAGCTCTCAAAAATTATTTCTGATCAGCTTAATCACTGACGAGTGGCTCAAGAAGAATTCTGACAAGTATTTTGTGTCGTTTTCATGAAGACAGAACTTCTAAATGTTTTCCATCCCTCTTTATGGCAGCAATATTCTTTGCCACAGATGCCAATAAATGATAATCAGGTAGTCTTCTCTACGTAATTTCTTAAAGTCATGTATTCTATACCAGTCTTTAAATTACACTATAAATCTGTCTTCAAGCTTTAGTCAGTGAGAAGGACTGAATGGCAACTAGTCTTATACTACCTCGTATACTTTTACAATGACTGTGCTCTAAGTTTCTGTCTAAAAAAATGTCAAACTTGTATTTAGATTTAATTATTTGTCTTTCTGTGTTTTTTCAAATTTTCTTTAAATAATATTGAAGCTAGGATGCACCCTTAACATTTGTACAGAATATCACCTTTTAGACAAGAGGGGGACAATCTTTATTTAAGTAAAATATTTCTGTGGGGTTTGGGGTTTGGTTTTGTGTGTTTTAACAAAGGAAGAGCCTCCTTATTCCCACCCCACATGTTAATCAAATGGACATGTGTTATAACGGTCTGCTGTGAGCAAGGTGCACTGAATTCTGTAGGTATCTTAGGTATAAGCAGATTTACATGCTTTTCTGTAAACATCTGTGTTTTTAATTTCTGTAATTTAAATCTGTAAAAGCTTTTGTTGATGTTGTTAACAGCTTTCCCAAATATTTTTACATTTTTAGAAGCCGGTTATGCTTTCGGCAGAAAACTGTTTTTTCCATAATGAAATACCCAAGCTAGCTCAGGATTTAAAAGCAACTTGGCTGAACAATGTGAAGCTCCATATACTCAGATTCTCCTATAGGAGGAATATGTATGAACAAGCGAAAAATGCACTAGCTGTGCAGTAGAGTTCCTAAAGCTTTGATGGCCTTATGGCACAATATGCTTATCTTTCCTTCTGCTTTATAACCATATTATAATATGGAATATAATACGGAATTTGATACAGGGAAGGAGTGGTGAAAGTTAGTCCCATACTGCTGGTTTTGTACTGTGTGCTAGGAAAGCAACAGCAAGATATTTTACACCCAGGATTTCCAGAAAATGTTTATAGAGGTATATATGTAGCAAATTTGGAATGAGGGAACACAAACAGGATGTAGAAAGAATAACTGAAGAGATTAATAATACAGACAGCTTTCGTCAAAACCTCTCAGTTACCATAAGCCGAGTATCTTTTCATAGATAATTTGTAGTTCTCTGTAAATCTAGAATCTGGTCATAAACTTCAAATTTTCTTCTTAAAGGTAAAAGATAAAGTTTTCTAACACTGCTGTGGAGTCTCATTTTGCAGAACTTACAGGCAAACTTTGGCATTTATCTACATAGTTTTACTCAAATTTTACTTGTGAGAAAAATGCTGCTGTAAATCTGCTTGTCAGTTACATTCATTCTGTCACTTGTGCAGCTGTCATTGTGTACAGCAACTTCTAGGTATTGAGGGGTCATTTCAGTTGTTTCAAGTCAATAATTGATGGTAAGTACCAGTTATGGCAAGCAAAAATTTTAATCTAAAGCTTATTTTGTTATCAAAAATCTATGACAAGAGTCTGACGGTATGCAAACATATGTGATACCATTAAAGTAAATTAGTAACATATATCCTAGAACTATATAAAGAAAGTAATTGCTTGCTGCTTTGTACCAGACACCAATTTAGTATTCATATCAACATGTTGCCTATATAATTTGAACTCAGAATTTGAGTTTCCTTATCACTAGGTAGTTGTAGAGGAAACCTTATATATGATTTGTGATGAGAATACTGAACATTGTGAAAAGAAAAAACTGAGCATTTTTACATTTAACTGCTGCAGAGTGTAACTGTCAGGTTCCTAAGTATGTTTGCATACACAGATTAAAATGAATATTTTTCTTCTAAAATTCAAGAACTGTAGAACCAATTTTTGAGTAAAATTAACTCTGTTATCTATTCCTTAGAAAAATCTAAAAGCTCTTATATATTTGTAGCTAGATAAGTCTGTGCTGGAAGCTCTGCCGCCTGATCTCCGAGAACAAGTAGAGCAAATACACACCATACAGCAAGGAGAGAATTATGGAGATAGCAAAAAAGAGCCAATAAATGGACGTAGTGCTGCACTTCTGTCACAACCAGTTGGAACAGTGCTTTTACAAATACCAGAGCTCCAAGAACCAAATACCAATATGGGAATTAATGTGATAGCCTTGCCAGCTTTCTCACAGGTAGGATGTTTGCAGAGTATCAATAAACATCAACTTTCCACCTATAGGAAGACTTAACAGCTTTTTCTTGAGACAGCATTACTAGAATCTGTGACTTAACAAATTTGTGGTCCTTTGATACCTTAAAAAGTTTGTATTTTTAAATGTAACTTAATCTATCACAAACATAGTATGATAGTATTTATTAAAGATTTATAGTCATTAGTATGCCTATGTTTTTGCTGTTGTTTAATGTAAAACCTCCTCATTTACACTTTGCTTTGCAATCCAGTGTGTAAATAGCCTTTTTTCTGCATTGCAGTTGAGTTACACTGCACCATCAGTCTGAAGCAGTCCTAAAATCTGCTTAGCTAGTCACAGGAGACTCACTCCGTTTAAGTGGGTGTTTTGATGGTGTAAAGCCAACTTCTACCAGCTTCCATAGATGTGATTGATTATATCACATTCCTGGGAGAAAGGCAGGCATGGCTAAAGATTGTGCGTATGTCCATAGTTTTTAAATGTGCTCATATATAGCATGTCCAGGATATGAAAAGTTGTTTCTCAAAATATGGGCCTGAAGGGGGAGCAGGTAGCAGTAATGGTGCTTCTAATGATACTTCACCCTTCAATCCAAGACGGTGCTGAACAAATGTAGGGTAAAAATAAAAAATCAAAGATTGGGTTACCCAGAGTTATATCTTGCATGTGCATCATTTAAAATAGAGCACTCATTTTATTTTTCTGTTTCCTGTGCCATTGCTCCGTTGCTGTTCTCAAACAAAGTGATACCACCTAATCAGATACATAGAGAGATACTTGTTGCTGTTTCTAAGGCATAATGCTGCTTAGCTGACAGAGAGTCCAGAGAAAATTAGATACAAATTCCTGACCTGTTTTTAGTAAATAGTAGTTAATGCATAATTGTTATTTAGAAGATGCATAGTCCATTCTTCACCTTGACTCAAGTTCATTGGTTCAAAAACAGTTGTGTCAGTTTTTATTCCTGAACTGCGAAGTTGGGTTTACCCTGTGGAGATATTTTGTGAATAGTATATGAACTCTCCATACCCCAGCTGTTTTAAATTACGTAGTTACATCATTCATAGGCAATAGTTTATCTTGGACTTGTGGGTTAAATTATGCTGTGCTTTAAAGTACACCCCTCCATACTTGTTTTACCACTCAGTACTCTTTTTCAGGGTAAATTTTAAATGCATATGGCTTTCTATAAAAAATATATTTAGTTTGTGTTTATCTATTAATTAGGTGGTTAAGAATTGATTGTTGGCTTTTTGTAACAGCATTTCTTCTTGAAATTGTCTTAGAAATTTCTAATTTACACACTCAAATGCACTGGTTTGCCTGTCTTTATCTCCTAATGCATTTTGAGACTCTGTTACTTGATCCAAAAATGTCAGCTTAGCAGAGCAGCCTTTTTGTTTGAAGATGTAGTTCAAGAAGAATTGGATACTTCCTATTTCTTTGTCGGGGATATCTATACTATCTACCTTAGAATGCTTGTACTCCAAATTTTTTCCTGAAAACCATTCAGCTTTCTTTATTGGCAAAAAGAGAACTAAGATTTAAAATTTTCATCTTCTGAGCTAGGTCCAAGTTTAATATCTAGAATAATATGGTTGAATAGCTTCTTTAGGCTTGGAGAAAAAAAATACTAAAACCAGTTAATTAATACAGGAGGATTTTTTCTATGTTAAAATCAAACGTAAACTTAATTCAAAATATCGTCTTTGTCTAAATATAGTTTGACACAACGTTTTTTATTGTCACAGTCTTTGTGGGAGTGTATATTGTATGAGTGCACACAAACACTTCAGATTACTTTCTTTCAAATGATGCAGTGAACTAAGTAGTAATAGATTTCAGGTATAGAAATATTGCAAGCCACTCCAAATTGAGTACTTTAGCTACATCAACTCAGCAAATGTAAATGATGCCCTGCCATCTTTCTATAGCTTAATTATAGGTTTGTTTTTCAACCCTTCATTCCTTTTGTCTGAACTGTGTTTTTATGGCCAGGTGCAAAGTTAATTGGCTGATAGCGATTTATTCATTAGAAAACATGTGGAAAATGTCCTTTGTTGGGTAAGGTTCTCCCATAAAAAGAATCCAGATAGGTTGCATTCAGTTCCATCAGTTGCTGAAGTAATCTTAAAATTTAGAAGAGCTGTATATCTCTGTAGCAGCTGAATCCTGTAAAAGCATAGGATGCAAGAAGTAAAGATTACAGATACTTAGAAATGAATGACATTTGTAGTAGGGAAGTTAATTACTGGTGGCAAATTTGCACCTCGTCCTTATGTTGTCTTAACATGGTATAGATTTCTTCTAAGGAAATTTATACAGCACATCAAAAATACTGATAGCTGTATGCTGAGGTAATACATGAATTTATAAAATCAAGTTTCTCCATAATGTGAATGTGATACAGCTATGTGAAGGCTATGTTAGGACACTCTGGCTGTACAGTAAATTACCCGAAAGTCCAATTAATTAGTGTAGAATTCATATGAACTTGACTGATGGCTCTTCTAACTGAGTTTTTACATGCTGCACTTTCAGAGGTCAGTGATAGGGGGAATAACAAAAACACGTTCAGTTCCCTGTACTGTATTATTTCTGCATGAATTATTAAGCGGTATACACAAAAAACAGTGTTAATTCAGTGCCTCCCAAATTCCTGACTCTTGAATGCTTAACCAGACAGCACTGACCTTTTTTAACTAATTTTATTAAATAAAATTTATATTTAAAAAATAACTTAAGCCTCTGGACTTAATTGGCTACATTCCGCTACAATGCTTTGTTCTGCGCAATGTATGCAGTAATTGAGGTCAGAGTTGTTCCCATTTCCTCCTTTAATTAGTGCATATTTTGTGTGGTGAAAAATGTGTGTTGGCACATGGAGTTCTAAAAATGGAAAAAATGTGCTAAATTGATGAGTTTTACCTGTAGGAGCATGTTCATGTTTATTATCTATATAATTTAGACATCATATGTGTGAATAGCACAGCCTACCTTCCTGACATAGCATACATATTTTGGTTTAAAAAAAAGATCAAACGTATATTGAAAATAAGAGGCAACTTTTAGTATATATGCATACTGACATATAATAAATACACTATCTCAGATAATGGTAGAAATTGTATTGTGCCCTTAGAACAGTAATAGTAGTTTTGAATAAATTTTTTTTTGTTTGTGCATGTCTCCAAATTTTACCACTGAAATGAAGGCCACTCTCCGGCTGGGCAGATTTAATCCTCTAAATGATAGGTTTGCTTTTTTGAAGTAGATTTTGCAGATTACGAGCTGAAAACACTGTCCAATAATATTGGGAAACTCAGAATACAAGATTAGTCTGTCACTGATTTGCTACTTCAGATACACAGTGAGGGAAGATAACTGATAATACATGAGATTTTATTTTGTCCATATGAGTGTGTATGGCAATTGGCAACAAATTATTTCCTATCTAGAATTCAAGCCCCTAGGACAGTTGGAAGGGACTGCGTTTTTATCAGTCAAATAAGGGGTGGAAAACTGTGGGAGAAAGAAATGAAACCCTTTTGTGGTAGTTCTAAATATGAGGTAGCTGGCTTGTGTTTCTTGTACTTAAAGAAGCAAGACTATTTCCAAGGATCTCTTGTTTGAGGAGTGTAGCAGCTTCCAGGAAATAGAAGTATCAAAAGAAAAGATGGAAGAGAAGTCTGATTGTCACAGTGTTTGAGTTTGGAAATTTGAAGGAAGTGTTCTCTGAGTTAGGCTTAATTGTGCTGTTAATATAGCTGTACTGTATATCAGTAGGTTAATAAAGATAGTGGTGAATAAAGTAGGTGAATAAAGATGGTTAGTGTATTATAGGCCCATAAACAGGAATTTTACAAAATAATAAACGTAGAGTAATAGTAAAAGGAAAATTTTATGGTTTTTACAAGCTAAAGTACATGAAGAAAATGTCCAACGTATTTTACAGTGTTTCAGCTATATCTCATTAATTTTTGCTTGGCATAAAATGTAAATAGCTTTCTAATGTGAGTGATCTAGAAGAAAGCAAGCAGTGTTGCTCACTGGTAAAATAATCAAATGAATCTTTTGTTACTGTTCAGGTGGACCCTGAGGTTTTTGCTGCCCTACCTGCTGAGTTGCAGGCAGAGCTGAAAGATGCATATGATCAAAGGCAAAAGCAATCAGAGCAGCAACCTGCTCACACTTTGGGTGAGTATATATAGTTGTACGATAGTTTTGTATAGGAGTTGTTTACTATTCGAAGAGATCTGTGCAACCCTAAATAATGAACCGGAAAATATAACTAAAGCTTCTATGAAGATGCTGTGTTAAATAGAATTTCTGTATTTATTTTTGACAGACTGTCAATTACAACCAGCTGTGGTCTCATTTTGCAAACAGATGCCTAGCTTTACTTAAATGAGTAATTAATTCAATTCATTGGGACTGTGGCACTAAACTTACCCATGTCCATAGGTTTGCAGAACAGAATCTAAACTTGATATGTCTTGTGATTTGAAGTATTGCATCTTCAGTACCTAAGTTAGTTGAACTATGTTCAGATAGCCTTCTCATGGTTCCCTGAAACTCACAGCACTGGTATGGGTTTCAGGCAACTAGAGATATGATACATCTCACCATATGTCTGATAGTCAGATGGTTTTACTCTGAGCTGATCACCCAGGTCTCCTTTTTATAATCAGTGGAAAGAAATAAGATCAATTCCCTGTGAATGTGTTTTCTCATAAAATAGGTTGGAAATGTCATTGGGTTCATTGCCAGTTAAATACTGCATTATTATAATCAAACTTTGATTTCATAGTCAGTGGAATAATTCAGATATGTTAGTGCGATGGAATGAGAGCAACTTCCTTGGTAAACTATGATAAAAGCAATTTGGGGGCTTCTTGCTTCTGGTTTTGCTGATACCCACTAAGACTTCCCACCAGTGGTTATCTAGGTGGACAGCGCTCTGACCGAGGCAAAGCAATTTGTCCAGTAGGCTTCAGATTTCACTAGCTGCTCATATTCAAGCACTGAAATGCTTGATATTAAAAGGCTTATGAATAGTTGGGTATCCTCTGAGTACACTAATGTCTAGCAGTGCTTTTCAAATACTTAAAACATTGCCCATATCTGGAATGGCATGTGAGTGTTAAAGTCATTTTATCTAGGTTATGTTCTCCCAATTGATGCATAGATTTCTATGCAAGATATGGAGTCCCCCTTTCAATAGAAAAGTATTAAATTTTAAACGTATTAACCTGACTATTCCTCTGTTTTTCAGTGTCCAGAAATCCTTTTGTACATCTGAAGCATGCAACAATGAAAAACAAGAAAAAAATCAGGAAAAAAAATCCAGTCAGTCCTGTGAAAAAGATTCAGAGTCCTTTGAAAAACAAACTCGTTGGTAGCCCTGCAAAAAACATGCCGACTACATCTGGAAGTCCACAGAAGCTCATAGATGGTTTCTTGAAACAAGAAGGAGCAGCTGCTCAGGTAATTTTAACACTAACAGCTTTCAGTAAAGCTACATCCGTTTCTTTAGACTTAGTCCATGTTCACAAATGCAGCTTGTTTTCTTTACTAGATTCTTTACTAGACGCTTATCTATGTGTATATGTGGTGTTACCATATTTGTCAGACTGAGCATTATCAACTTTTATGTTTGGAACAGCCGGAAGCAGTTCCATCAACTTCAGATTCTTCAGGCCCATCAGCTCTGCAGACTGAACAGCCTGGTTCATTTAGGCCACAAGCACCCAACCTAGCTGGAGCTGTTGAATTCAATGATGTAAAGACGTTGTTGAAAGAATGGATTACAACTATTTCAGGTACGGGATGTCATGCTAGTGATGATCTTGCATGCATCAGAAGGAAAACTATTGGTTTAGTAGGCTTTTTGTACTTTCTTCCTTCTTCCTTCAGTCTTCTTTTCACTGGTTATTTTTCACAGTAATCTTGAAGTCTTACTGCGTTGCAATCTTGGAGTAACTTGATTCTTCCTACTCAGTTCTTATTCTGTGTTTTTGCCAGCTTCTGTTTCTTGCTTAATGTCACGAAAATCTACCTGCTCTGTCTTCAACCCATTTGTCAGGCCCTCGTCTTATGCCTTGTTGTTACTTGTGTGGGAGGTTTTCCTTATTTTGTCCAACACATTACACCACTAGGATGAAAGCTATTAAAAAGGAATTCCTCTTTTATGAAGATGTCATTTTAGAGGCAAAGGAATGCATTTTTTTTTCAAAATAACTGCTGGAGAGAATTCTAGAATAAAGTGCAAAAGTGTAACACCATTGCTAAATTGTGATTTGAATTTTAACATTATGTCGAACAATTAGAAACGCCTTAATATCTTGGGAAATCTGGCTTGTGAGATCCTTAATATCCTAGACATTACTATTCTCCTAAGAGTTTCAAAACAGCCTTCCATTCTAAAGTCCTATTTCTTTTCCCTTTGGTTAATATTAGCTTGGCTGTCATTTGTTCTTACTGAAGGAAAAAAAGAAGAGGTCTACGAGACAGATATTTCTGGACCTTGCAGTCCTTTTATGTACACAACTTGTGATGTTGAGGGGGAGGTATGGGAATTGTCAGATTGGCTCCTGATGCACTAACACTGCAGAATTTCTTTCTCTTAAACTCTAATTATTCTATGATTATATTCTAAGTATACTTAGAGAAAACTACTCTCTTTTTTTTTATTTTTTTATTACAGATCCTATGGAAGAAGACATTCTACAGGTTGTGAAGTATTGTACTGATCTTATAGAAGAAAAAGATTTGGAAAAGTTAGATCTTGTTGTTAAGTACATGAAAAGGTAGCTTATTTGCTAGTACTTGTGACATTTAGACTGGTTTTGTTGGCACTTATGCACTAGATGCTTCAATGTGAGGCCACAAGTTGGGCAGATAAAATAGGTAATTTGTGAAAAATTAATAGCAGTATTTAACAGTATTTGCTACAAAGTCTTTTGTTTCCATTGTCCCTTTTCTTCATCCTGTTTTCATTCATTTTTCATGTCACCTTAGATCTTTCCTTTGTTTCATCTGATTTCAGTTCTCCTGCTGTATCCAGGTCCTGTCTCACCTCTCCAACCTATTAAATCCGTTTTTATTAGTTATTATGCTCTTATTACTCTTCCCATGAGTCTGAAGGCCCAAGTTACATTTGTGACTTGCTTACTAACTGATACTTAACTATGGAGCTCGGCTTTCCTTGTCTTAGATCTGGAAAGTATTTATTTCACAGAATTAAACAACACCCAAAAGACTACAGCAATGTAAAAACTTCACTATGCTTTTGTATTATGGGATGTCTTTAGGACTCAGAAAATGCAAAATGCACAGTGCAGTTAACTGTTCTGCTGAATGCTGTATAGTAAATTCTTCATAAAACTCTTCAGAAAGCATCCTGTCCCATGCCTGGTCCCTGTATGTGAGAGTTGCACTGATGGCAGGTGTGTCTCTCCAAAGCCTGGTAACGAGCATAGGACAAGGAATCGGGAGTTGGATGATAACACAGTTGTTCATATGATACTGATGCTGGGTCTTCCAAAGCTGTAAGTGGAGGAACCCTCTGGTCTCATGTAATAGTGATTTGGAAGGGGATTTTGAGAGTACAGAGCTGCTTTGCTTTCCTTGGGCATTTCCTTAATTTGCTTCTAGTAGCAGCTGAATGATAGAGGTAACTCATAGCTCTCTCTGGGCCTCTAATTTGGTTCCATTTTTAGCAATAAACACAATATAGTGCCCCCAAAACCTATTATTTAAGTATCTTAATCACCCTTGGCATTTGTTGGAAGAAAAAAGTAGCATGTATGTCTCAGGATAAGGAAGGAAAGATCAGGATCCAGAAGCTTGCCATTTCTCATTCTTGAGGATGAGGTTGGTAGAAAGTCATCACCACTTTAATCGCAGGCTTACAACCACTGCAAAAGGCGAACATTTACAAGTTCGTGTGACGCCGTTCAAATCAGAAATTTCACCATTGAATGGCAGAGGAGTCTGTGGCATTAGATAAGACTTGGTATATTTGAAGAGATAGGGCTTTACCGAGATTGAATCAAAATACTATTCATCGTGAACTGTTGTGATCTCGTTTTCCAGTATGAAGACCAAAACTTACTGTAAAAAGGGCTGGTTCTGTAATAGTAATTTTTTCCCTCTTCTTCCTTTTCCCCTTCAGGTTAATGCAGTCATCTGTGGAATCAGTTTGGAATATGGCATTTGACTTCATTCTTGACAATGTTCAGGTAGTTTTACAACAAACTTATGGAAGCACATTAAAAGTTATCTGAACTTGTAGTAAAGAGCTTGATGAGAGCCTGGAGCTCTCTGCTAGCTGTGCCATAAGTGCTTGTGAGGTATTTGCAAAGTGCATGATAGTAATGCCCTGAGTTTTTATAATTTCAAATTTCTTTTTAAACAACAAAGTGTTTTGTACATTTCTTTTCAGAAAGTGCCAAATTTGTCAGTATTGCATGTAAATAATTGTGTTAAAATTCTTTTATTGTAGTATAGAATCTATTTACAAAATGTTTGTTTATAAAGTTTTATGGATTTTTACAGTGAAGTGTTTACAGTTGTTTAATAAAGAACTGTATGTATATTTTTGTACTGATTCTATTTTGTGATGCTTCAGTTTGAATATAGCTAACCCCTTTTATTAAAGCTGCAGCTTTGATTCATTTCACAAAGTTCTGCACGGTGACACTGCCTCAACACGCATAGGAGACTGCTGTACATTTACGTGGCAGCATTTTGTTTCTTCTCCACTGACTTCATTACAAATTTTAAGCCGAGGGAAGAATATTAGCTCATTTTCAGTTTCATCCTTCAAAGGCAGAAACCAACGTGACCTAACCACTCCCAAAGCACACAGGGTGATAGCTGAAGCTAATTGCTCTCTGAGCTCTGTGTATTCAGGTGTAATGTTACCTCTAGAGATGTGTGCTCATGGAGGAAAACAAGTGGAAATCTTTAAACAGTTACCCAAAATTAGCACTGTAAAGGAGCTGGGGAGTAGCTGATGTGGAGCACTGTTGAAGCCTCAATCAGTCCTCCTACTCAGGATGGAGCCAAGCTCTGCTCTTAAAATACCATAGCTCTCCCCAGCCTGTGACATGCATTTCCTTTATGTGACATAACAAAATAGGTTGTAGTGAGTAACAGAAGTAAAATAAATAGCCCTATCTATTTGTGCCCATGGTAGGGAGCGGTATGCTTGCATCTCTACAGTTTTGTGTTTTGGGCAAGTCTGCTTTTTCCAGATGTACACCAGCCTCATGTAGTCATATTTGGTCCAACACTGTGAAACAAGGCTGTTCAGGTGCCTGGAAAGAATGAAGACCACTTGAAGAAAAGACAGGTGGTAAGAAAAATCTTTCCATTTTCTGAAGAAATGACTGGAAGGGGAGAGGGAAATCAGAAGTACCCAACATAACCCTGGATGGGTGTGGACCCACCTGACTGTAGAATTGAAAGCTGGAAGTGGAGTGAGCGAACTCCAGCGAACTGGAGTGAGCCCTGGAGCAGGATTTGCACTGCCAGCTTAGCTGGAAGCATCTCCGCTACCACAGGGTGGGAGCTGCTGCGCTCAGATTAGCTGCAGCTAACAGTACAGCTAGAACAGAGAATGCTCTGCAGTCACTTCACTGGCTGCAGCACAAGTTACAGCAGTGACAGGTTTTTTTTAGCTTTAGGTTGTGCCCTAGGGTTCCCCTGTAAT
The DNA here is from genome assembly GCF_030936135.1 of Gavia stellata. Classification (NCBI taxonomy): domain Eukaryota; kingdom Metazoa; phylum Chordata; class Aves; order Gaviiformes; family Gaviidae; genus Gavia; species Gavia stellata. The sequence goes on from NC_082594.1 coordinate 72,264,941, forward strand.
CCACACTGGGAGAGGTACCAACCTGGCAGCCTTCTACAAGGTAATGGATGAGGGAAGGGCAGTAGATACTGTTTCCCTTGACTTTAGTAAGGATTTTCATAATATCTATCCCTCTCCTGTAACATCCTCATAGACAAGCTGATGAAGTACGGTCTAGAGACAGGGACATGGACTGAAAACGACCTGGGCCTGCAGGCCCTGGGCATGGTCATCAGTGGCACAAAGTCCTGTTAGAGGCCACTCCTAAGTGGTGTAATCCTGCAGTCAGTTCAACATGTTCATTAATGACCTGGATGATGGGGCAGAGGGCACCCCTGGCAAGTTTGCTGATGACACAAGATTGGCTGAAACAGCAGAAGGCTGTGCTGCATCTAGAGAGACCAACAGGCTGGAGAAATGGGCTGGTGGACTCCTTGTTGTACTTAACCTCATGAAGTTCAGAGTTCTGCACCCAGGGAGGAGCCACCCCAGGCCCCAGGGGCAACTGGCTAGAAAGCAGCTCTGCAGATAAGGCCCTGTGGGTTGCTTGAGCCAGCAATACTTGCTCACAGTAAAGGCAGCCAACAGCCTCCCAGGCTGCATGGGAAGAACATTACCAGCACATCAACAGAGGAGATTCTGTCTCTCTGCTCAGCACTGGTGAGACACACCTGGAGTGCTGGGTCCAGTTCTGAGCTCCTCAGTACAAGAGGGACATGGGCATACAGAGCAATGGCAACACAGGGGCACAAAGTTGCTTAAGGGAATGGAGCTTCTCTCATAATACAAGGGGAGGCTGAGAGGGCTGGGACTGGTCAGCCTGGAGAAGAGAAGGCTGGGGGCAGGGGTAAGCACCTGATGGGGGAATAAGAAGATAGATAGACTCCTCTCTGGTATCAAGTGAAAGGGCAAGAGACAATGGGCACAACCTGGTAGAAAACAGTCCTTTTAAACACCCACACACACCTGCCCCAGAACAGGTTGTCCACAGAAGTTGTGGATCCTCCACCAGTAGAGATGCTCAGACAGTCCTGGGCACCCTACTCTGGCTGCCCCTACCTTGACACAGGGCAGGGGTTGGACTTGGTGACTGCAAAAGTTCCCTTCCAACCTCAACCAGGCTGTGGTAAGTTTTCCAGCTCAAGTTAGCTCATTAGCTACTTGTCTATATAACTACATCTTTTGTAGATATATATCCACAGAGAGAGAGAGGGACCTTCCCTGAATCAAGTTGTCTAGGTTTCCACTAGTTTCTAGTTGTGTCTTTCAGAGTCCCTTTAGTTGCTGCTTTTGAAGCCACCTTTTTCCCCATTTACAAAAACTGGCATGCTAACTGTTCACAGAGAGGCATGTATTTGTGGAAATGCAAGCAAAGATTTTACCCATTAGGTTTCAAGTACACAGCTCTGTTTTTGTGAGTGCTGCTCAACACATACTTGAAACTAGCATTTATTTTTTTTTAAAAAAAAAGGACAACTCAAAAGTATTATTTTCTGAGTAAGGCTACTTGTAATTGTATTTTCATTCTCCCTTAACGATCCCTGCTTCAAGCCCTTAAATCTGATATTCCAACAGTTACCTGCTTCCTTAAAGCCTTTTAGTGAAGGTATAAGTTCCAAAACAGCAACCTGCAATAGCAGCACAGTCCTTTTCCCAGAGTTGTTACCTATGGGAAGCTCGCCCTTCCACATTTGAGGAAACACTCGAGTACATCAAGACCACAATGTTTGACATCCGGGTTCTTACATTAAGAACTTCTTTTATTAGTGTAGTTTTCATGATTGCATAGTTTGCAAAAGAAAATTTTAACAATTAAATGCAGTCTTCTCACTGTGATCATTCTATTCTAAACCACCAACACACCCAGTGATGTGAATTTGCACCACGCACCAACCATACTGAAAAGGTCCTTTTCAATGGCAAGTTTGAATTCTAACAAGCCAAAAAAATTCTGGTAATTTAAATCCCATTGGCAAAGGAGGTAAGTCATTAAATGTGCCTTTGTAATGGAGTCCACACAATCCCAATTAAGAAATTCAGATTTTTCTAACAAAAAAGTAATCTAAGTGACAGAAGGAATCTGATCAAACTGCATATTGCAAGTTAAATTCTTGTAAATAGTTTAAATGCTAAAACTCTCAGCTACATGAAAGATCATTACCAATTTTGTTCCAGCTTGTGCTTTTGAGAAGTGTTTGTTTAGCTCCTCTCAACACAAGCTTTAAGTTACCACGAGCCTACCTGATGAGAGGTACATCAAGCTGTTCTCCTAAGCAGGGAACCACAGGGGATGGGAGGGTAGGAAAACACTGGGATTATAGACTGACTCCTGCTCCTCACAAACACCACAACCAAACGCCTTTTGAACTGGTTCAGTCCCATGGTGTCAGACGACTCAAGCAGCTTTGATGCAGCATCCAAAGTCACCGCTCACTTGCTGACAATCGTTTTGCAGGTGCTTACCAAGACTCAGAGCAGCAGTTGGAGAAGAGATGCCACATCTGAACTCCTCCCAGCAGAGCCCCTCTGGGAACTGTGACTTGCTAAACACCTGGCCTGCAACTCCGGTGCTTCGGGAACACGGTAAGAGACATGAGGCACCAAGATCACCACCGCAGGCAGCACACACTCCACAAGGGGAAGTGAAGCCAGAGGAAGAGACACCTTTGCTGGAACACGCCTCCGTTACTTTGCCAAGCAGAGAGAGGCAAGCCTCCCTCTGGCATTTCCACATCTGTGACAGCCCATGAAGTAAAACTCTGTTTATTGAAGCAAACTGTAAAACAAATGGGCTACTATGTCCATCTCCTTTATTTGCGTCTCTGTGTTATAATGATAACAGGTCGACTTTCATGAACTGTACAAGCAGTAAAAGGCAGCCAACTATGCTTTACATCATTGTTTCACACAAAGCAAATACAGAAATATCCAATTGCCTAATTTTCTATTTAAAAAAATTTCTATAGGCACAAAGCAGAAGAATGTTGGAAAAGAGAGTCAAGGGAAGAGGTATGCATAAATAAAGAAGTACTTCTTACATCAAAAATGTCCCAAGAATCACAAAGTCTGCAGAAGCTTGGTTAATCAAATACTGCAGTACTGATCTCATCAGTATAAAAGTGAAAGAGCTTTATTTCTGTAATAAAAATTCAATTTATTTTCTTTTATTTTGGAGAGAGGGAGGGAAAAAGGGTGGAAGGAAGGTGTAAGAGAAGGAAGGGCAAACTTTAAAACAGCAGCCGGTATTAGGAAGGGCAGTAGGAGAGGTGAACAGGCACATTGGAACCATGGGAACATGTAAATTGACCACTGTCAAACCAGTGTAAATTTCTTGGTTTCTCATGGAAAACATTTTATCCACATATTTTCCTCCCAAAGATATGTCCAACACTGTCTTCAATATATGACTTTGTTGGTAACTTTTAGAACAGGAATAGTGCATTTATTCCTGCCTCCCCATTGCTGTAAAAAGTTATCTAGATGATTTCAAACACTTTCTTCAGCTCTACTATAAGCTGCCAGTCAGACTTCTGCATTTCATCCCTGAACCAGTCCTTCAGAGCATCGATGGACTGACGACTGATCTGTAATACACAAGACAAAGCCATCAGAAACACACACATGCACATTAATAAAGGCAGCTTTTAGTGCTCTGGAAACAATCTGAAGAAAAAAGGCATCAGTCTGCACAGCAGGAAAGCTTGTTCTAATCCCAGTTTTGCTACTTGTCTGCTGCATGACCCATCCCATTCGTTTCCCTTCTTTTCTCCTCACATCCCTTACCTGGTCTTCAGAGACTCCAAAGGCACAGGCCATCTCACGCCTTGTGCAATAAGGCAAGAACCCATGGCCAGAGAGGATTCCCTGCTCCCCCAGGGCCCACAGCACCAGCACCACCTCCCAGCCGCTGTCACAGGCCCTGCAGCTCCATCTGAAAAGCCCCTATGGCTACTCGCCCCCCATTTGTGGGTACAAGCCCAGAGCATGTGCTTGGCAGGAGTGTCTTGCAACACGGTAACTAAAGCAGTTAGGAGTGTGGAGAGCTGTGGCTTTGCCTCTGACTGCAGAAAACTGAGCAAGGGATCATCTCCTAATACAAGCCCAGTGTTCCAGAATTAGAGCAACTGAAGTATTGCTATTTATTGCACAATTTCAAAACTAGGCAAACACAATCACACTGTAATGCCACGGGTACTGCTAAGCTGCTCTGAGCACCAGCTACGTACAACAGTATGCAAATAGCTCATTTACCATTTTACCCTCTCAGGTGCAGTAAGCTGCAAGGTATTTTTAGCTGCAGTACATCATTCAGTCCTCTTGAGGGGCACTACTACAAACCTCAAAACAAGGCTACAGAGAAACTCAGCTGAACAATGCCACACACGAACCATTTCAGGTGTCTGTTGGTCTCTGATGGAAGGTTCCCAGTGTGTGTTTTTCAGGCTTCATGCAACTTTTCCACTTCACACAAGCTACCACTATGTCGTAACCCCCTCCAAAAAATGCAGATTGCTTTTACCTTACTGACGAGGATATCTGTTGCTTCAAAATGTCGTCCGTACATTTTAGGTGATTCACCAGGAATAGGTTCTATTTTAACACATACTTCTTGGCCTTTTTTTGCAACCTCCACTGGCTTATGGTTTATTTCAATACTTGTAACTATGCCAATTTCAACAAACTGTAACACAATGAAGAAGCTGTAATACACATCCACAAAACCTCTGTGCACACACTCTTCTCTAAATTCCTGTTTACATATACAGACTTGCTCATATGAGGTACTGCACTATCGGAGCAGCCACCTCGGAACTGGCAAAGCAATACATGCTGTGCCTTAAGCGCATGGTACTAAAAAGGGCAGCGACATCAAACCATCCACGGTTCCACCCATATCCATCTGGGATATCAATTTGTCTTCCCATAAGATGTCAGGAGTTGACTTCCCCCCTTACTAGCTACCAGGAATTACATTTTTGCTCGTTACTTTATATCACAATACAGAAATTTCAGCAGGGGAGGAAGGGAGGTTGTCGGACAGATACCCTCTAGCCACGCTTCCTGGCAGGGCCCTGTGGCAGTCAGGAGACTGTGCCCTGCTGCAGGGCTCAGCAGAGTTCCAGCAGAGAATGGTAAGACCACCAGGAAAGGGACTCAATCTAAAAGTCTGAATCTCTTCTCCTACCAAAACTCAGTACACTGGGGAATAACACACAAGCATTTCCTGGTGCATCATCCCAGGAACTACCAGGTAGATCAAACACGTGCTGGGACGAGGCGCTTACTTACGTTTTTGCTAGGTACACACATGGGAGTCCCCTGCTTCACCTGGCCAGCCTCCACAACTACACCCATCACTATTGGGTCACGAGAGTTGAAAATAAACTGAGGAAGTATTTTCATCTTGCAAGGAAATACTGCTATATGCCTGGAAGATGACAAAGAAAAGGCATTTTGAAATAGCGTACACAACATTAACAGTTCTGCCCTCTCCCACACTTCTTGGGCATTTATTCAAGGAGTGTCACTTGGGGAGAAGTCAAGCGGGGGAAAAAACTCTTTTCCAATCTTGCTAATTCTAGTCAATGCTTGATTTTCAGGAACTACAGGGAGCAATAATCAAGCATGGCTGGCAGGGATTTTATTTTGACTGGCTTGGGCAGCCAACTAAGACCAAGACCAAAGGAACAGTAATTTTACAGTATAATTACAGTCTCAGAAGAGCATAGGAATAGAAATATTATTGCCTCAACCCATCACAGGGACTCCAAAAAGCCAAGATTTTTGTTTGTAAAGTGAACAAATGTTTAAATGCTGAGGTATACAAACTCAAATCAGGATCAATATGAAATGAAATACATTTTCATTTATTTTGTCTGTCCTTACTTCACTGTGGATCAGCCAATGACAAAGATTCCAAAAATTAATTTGGGGTCCCGATAAATTCTTAAATGATTGCACATTCACGTTACTGCAGTCAGAATTAAGCCCTGTGCACTGGAATTGTATAAATATGAAACAACAGAATCCCAATCCCTTTAGTTTTGCTTCCTTAACTCTGCAAGACTAACCCATCTGTCACAAACTAGGAACAGAAGCCAGGTATACAAAGCAAACCTTAAGGACACTGCACCTTACATGATAGTTTTAGCTAAATCTTATAACTGCCTCACAACTCTCACCCTAAGCCTAATCCCAGGTGTAAACAATTAGACTGGAGTACTGAATTCTTGAAAACTACCAATTTATTGTCCTATCCTCTTCCTCCTCTCCTTCCTTCCCATTAGAACTACATGCTAAATAATAATATGGAAACAAGAAGTTAAATGCAATTTCATTCATAATAAAACAATTAGAGACATTGTTATTTGGGAAGCATCCAGAATAGGATTGCTCTTACTTACTTGAATTCCTCTTGTTTCTGTTTTTTGTAGTCTTGCCTATATTTTGTGAAGGCATCAAATAAGTGATAAATTATTTCAGCACTAAAAATTCGAACTCCTAAACTATCAGCCATTTCCTGTGCATCACGTTCAATCCTCACATCAAATGCCAGAATGACTGCATACCTGTAAGTAAAAATAAGTCAAACTGTTTACTAGACAGACCACAGAAGCAGAGCTGAGGAGGGGGCCTTCCTGAAACACCACCAAGCATTTATCAACATAGTAAAGCAAAGAAGTTACTTACTGTGGGTCATGCTCCAACATAACTGATGCCTTCATAACGTCTTTTTTATGGACAGGACCTATATTAATTCCTGAATACTGTTGAGAAAGAAAGCCATGTGAATCAGTCGTTAATCTCTGAGTCAAAAGGAAGTAGTTATCAACTAAAAAGTAGAAACAACAACATCAGGTACAGCACAGCAGTACTTACTGGCACTTCTGATGTTTTAAGAAATTCAAGTAATGCTTCTAAAGAGCCTAAAGTAGAAGCCTGGACATAAACACCTTTCTCTTCTAATTTGATTGCATTCAGTGTTTGCTTCAGTTCATGTATTAGTTCATCCTTCAGAAAAAAAGAAGGAAAAAAGCAAGTTTTAGTTCTATTGCTATTATGCCTCGGGGTACAGAATCTTTCTGTTCATGAGCTGTTGAAATTATGTGACAGCCGTACCGATGGGTACCATCTTACAGACTTGCAGTATAGGTCATGCACGGCCCTGTGATATACTGCTGTTTGTTTCTGCCATTGGAGAAGTCGGTACTGAACTAGACTTGATGATTTTGCAAGAAGGTGATCATGTAACACAAAGCAGATGCCCATCTTGGCATTTCTCTGCAGACTACACATTGCTCTCCCCAGCACTGTAGGTTTCTACTGGCAAGACTGAGTGAACACACCCCCACAGCGTGTGGCAGTATCTTTGGCTGCCTAACTGAGGATCAACAATAAAAGCAGACACTCCTAAAACCATGAGCTGGAAAGGGTTCTGAATGCTCTTTAGACCTAGGTACAAAACAGAGGATAAAAGAGCAAGGCCATTTTGCTGCTTTCAGAGAAGTTAACATTTTTTAAGAGCCCATGCCTTTTAAACGCAGTCTTCTCCTCTGCCACATGAATGGGTGTTGCCATTTAGTTTAGGCCCTCACACATCTACTACTAGTACACTTTACATACATACTCATACATACCCAGAAACAAAGTCTCTATTGGAGGACATGAAAGATTAATCTCCCTTTAGAGGCAAAGATAAATAGACAGAAGGCTAAAGTAAAACTATGGTTAGAAGTAAACTATCAACATGTGAGTTTCCTTTTTAAACTAACTTCCTGACTTTGGAGAACAGGAGCACCTCATCTCAATTTGGGTTTTAAGACAGCTACATTCTTTCCTCTGCCATTTTTAAAGCATAAATCACAACAGACATTTACTACAGAAGTCTTAAATCAGTTTTGCAATTATGCTAGTTTGAAGAATTCCACTAGCAGATATTTGCCTAATATAATTTAATTGAAATCTATGCATAAATGACTACAAATACCAAATCAGTAATTAACATATAGTCAAACTATGCTATGATACTTGTTTTCAAACCTTATTCTACCAGCAGAGACACCCCAGCAAAGTATCAGGGAAAAGCTAAGGGTCAAGATACTAAAAACATCACCACACTAATGCTTCGCATGGACACAGGCTACAGCATGTTATTGTTAACAGTTATTAAAATGCAACCAAAAAAACCATGTTACTTGCATACCAAGCTCTCAACATCTGAATGAGATTCATCACCAGAGAACTCAGCTACCCTCAGTTTAAGTGTCTTATTTCAAGATTAGCCATCTCACCTTGAGTACCGGGACTTCATCCTCTTTATAAGCTACAAGCAATGGCAAACCAGCCAATGTTTTTTCCAAATCTTTCCCAAGAATCTTCACACCTTGAGCAGCGATGACCTCTTTGTGCTTTTCATACTGGTTCTGAAAAGGAGAATACACAATAGCAAAGAGTTCACGTAGATACTACGCAGCAACACAAAGTAGTGCTGAGCAGCTGAAGAACTTGCCATCAGCAAGCACAGCAGATAGCATGACAGGGAAGTCCAGCAGCTCCCATCTTTCATCGGTGATTTTCTCTACTTTGCATTCCTGGCATGCACGTTTCAGTCTGCATACTCCTCTCCCATCAGATACCTTCCCAACCACACCCTCTGCACCAAGGTGGGTAGGGCAGAGAGAATCATCTAAAAACAGAGAAGGCAGCAAAAAAGGAATATATCCTAGAAAAGAGCAAGCAATGATAGGCAGCCGCTCACTAAAAAAACCCCACAAATTCAGCCCCATAGGGAAGTAAGGGGAAGATGCCAACAGCTCAGCTAAAGCACTAAAGCTTAGTGATACAGCCCAAGGCTCTGTGCAGGAAGAACTGTCTCATTCTCCCACTGGAGGCTTCCCATCCAGCCTTCTCATGTACACAGTTCCATGCTCCATTTCCCAGGTGCTCCTCCCCAGTCAGGGGAACCTGAAGATCTCTCCCCACTCAGAGCATGGCTCTAAGGCATCACTGAAGCAGTTATTTCTGAAGACCTTTAAATCAGTGTTGGAGGGATTTTCTGGTTTATTTCTTCATTTCTTTTTCTTAGGAGATATCCCATCCTTTTCTTGAAACTGCAAGGCAGCTTCCTTCCTCAGTAAGCACTTTGTTCCTTCAAGCCTATATTCTTTAGCTCTCCACCCCAAAATTTTGCATCTTGTTTCAAGAATGACAATTCCCCATGGACAGGCTGAATTGAAATGTATCCTCATTGCCTGCTTCAAAAAAAAAACCCAGCTCCCCTAGATTCACTTCACCAGCTAAAGGTTCCCAAATCCAGTGTTCTTCATCTTGGTGCTGGTACCGTATACTCCATCTCCCACCAAAGTCCAGAAACTCATCTGAAGGTCTTGTTGATGGGAACCTGTGATCTGTTACATTGCTATTCAGTCCCACAAAAAAAGCCGTTCAGTCTCATAAGAGTTTCACACACCAATTTATATTCTGCTTTAAATAAAGGGAAGCAAATAGAGGGAAATGCTTTCAATTCATTCCTCATGGTAGAGATATTCAACAGCTTCCAGCAAAGCAGAAAACATAACCTAAGCATAAACATCAATTTTCCTTTTGCCACTCCCTAGCCATTATCAAGTTATTAATGTAAAGCTGCACTCCCAAGCAGGAAGCCTGACTTAGATTCTTCAAGGCAACTGTCCTGTCCCGCGGGTGTATTAGACTGAGGTACACACAAGTGGAAAGAGTGGCTCTTGTCTTCTTATTTAAAGCAGGCCAAGAAGGCCTCACTCAGATCCCACCTCAATGTGAATACTCCATCCTTCAGCACCTCTGAGGCCACAACGGTCTCACAACAGAGGATCACCATGGCAGAAAGAGAACACCAGTGTCAACCCAGGTCCAGCAATTACTAGTACTACTTTACAAGAGCATCTAAGTTAGCAGGAAAGAACTAGATTAAACACTGAGGACTACAGTGGCCTGCAGGGACACAGTTCTCCAGTGAAATTAACACCACCACAACTGTTATGGCCTTAGATTAGGACCCCAACACTAGTTTTCCACCTCTAAACCAAACCTTTAAGGCCTGTCCTATTACATTCACCCAGGATGGTTTTCTTTGCCTTAAGCAAAATCTGTGCAGACACCAATTCCTTCCCTTTTAAACAGGAAAATCAGAGCAGCTCTCTTCATCATATTTGAGTTGTATGTCTTAATATTAATGTATGTATCAATGTATTTATAGCCTTCTGTGGGTCTCCTCGACCTTTCATGGAAGGGAATACAGGCAGGATCTCAAATTCAGTGTCTCTCCTCAGCTTATTAAGACGAGGGCAGCAAAACCTCCAACAACTCTTGAAAATTACAAAGCTGCAGATTCTGCAGAGGTCCTGGTCATCGCCACTCACCAACTAGTCCTAGAAACTCACCTGTTCACTTTTCTCAAATCAAAGCGTACATGACTTTTGTTATTAAAAACCCACTTTACTAATAATACATACTTTAACTCAGACGTCACTGTACTAGTACACTCCAGTTTCCATTTAAGATGGGTACCTCCCTCTCACATGTAGTCACATGCTTGAATCCCTTATTAAAGCATACACATCTTAATACTGCAGGGCACCTCCTTGATCCTTGCCTTTGCCACTGTTATAACAGACACATCAACAGGTATATACAAGTACATTCACAAAAACACTAGATGTGCATCATCTTCCCCTTTAAGTCATCCTTAGATACTGCTAATATAACTGCATTCTACTACACTCTCATTTTTTATAAAATGTGATTAGTTTTTTTTCTGGTTCTAAATCTTCTCTAAATGTCAATATGCTAACCAGTTTCCATACCTTAACTCGTAGCTCCTTCATAGGAGGAGGTAGCAAAAGACCTCTAATCTGAGTTACTATAGGACCTTCTACCCCAGGAACAATAATGGTGTCTCCTTCTTTCAGGCGTCCATTAATCAAAATAACATCTATGGTAGTGCCCATGCCTGGCAGTGCTTTAACCTGAATGAAAGGAGAAAAAAAGGGTTACTCCCTATTTAAGCACTTAAAACACACTCTTTTTTACCAGGAAGAAGGGGGCAGGGAAGAGAGAAATTTCTAGATTAATTTCAAAGAACAGCTGCTGAATTACCTCCATGACTTGAGCTCTCAGCTCCTGACACTCAGCCAATCTCTTGGTCAGCATAGTTTGTGTTAGCTCAACAAGAAGAGCTATCAGACTTCCCATGCCATCCCCTGTGTGAGCAGAGGTAGGTACAAGAGAAACAAAAGTGCGGGGATCCTTATTCTCATAAAACAAGGCAGCATTCAAGCCCTGGAATCAGGATTAATAGTTACATAGGGAAAAATACATACACACATCAGTATTAACAGCCGCATTCAACCCCAGTCAATTACTATTGCATTTTTTAAATCCCAATTTAAAAAAAAAAAATGTTGTTACTGACAGTGTGCTATGGAACATGAAGCCTCAACCCACACTTGGAAGCAGTATGGGATAACTCTACAAAGCTCATTACCACTGCTAGCTTCTAGACAGCATTGTATGTCACCAACAGAAGGTCCCAGAATTGATGCGATTCATGCCCTGCCAGAATCCAAGGGAACAAGAGACAGATGGGATTCTCTCAGGCAATTCCCAAAGACAGAAAGAATAGGGACAGAAAACTTAATCTGCTATTCATGACTGCACTGACCGCACAACAGCAATTAGCTGCTACTTTTCTCCAAACTAGCACTCTAAGGATGGAGCAGTTAAAAGAGATTAATTTAACAACAACAAAATTTGGTTTATGGAGAGGTAAACACCAACGTGTCAGAAGAGATGCAACAGTTTTCTTGATATTCCATGTTGTTTTGTGGAAAGAAAAAACGACCACACAAAAACCACACACACAAACCACACCACCCACCCACCATCTTTACTATCACTTTTGTTAACCAAAGAACCTTGACTATTCCAGCCTACCTGTTTTGCAAATTCCACTATGATAGCTTTTGCACGTTCTTCAAATTCATCTTTCGTATTCTTTTTCTGCTTCTTTAAGGTGACAGCTACATCTGTATCTGGACTTTTTTTCCAGTCATATAACCTATCAATCTTGAAAACACAGTAATATGTCATCTTATGCAGCTTACTAAAGGGCATCGTCATGCTTACGCCACATCATCTGTGATAAATACTTTACCAGCCAACATAGCTAACCATCTATTTGCTCCAGTAATCAAATTAAATCTTATTTGCTTAGGTGCCATATTTATCTCTGCTTATGTATTTACCCAATGTCGGACAGTATTTCATGATAGCAATACTACTTCAGGTTTTAAAAATTCCAGCTGTAATAATCTAGGTTCATATGGGAAAAGTTTATACACATTAATTACAACAAGTTTAAGGTAAAACATTCAGAAGAAGAGACCCATGTATAGCTTCACATGCACAAAAAAATGAAGTGGTTTTTTTCTGAAAAGAAACTGTATAGTTTTACAAAGAACTTTTAAAACTTACTGATGAATTCGGACCCTTTCCCATGTTGTTACAGAGGAGGGATCACAGGGGGTTTGTTCAAGAGACACGACTGCATACTTCAAAAATACTTCCCTAAGTAATTTTTCAAAGCAGGATGGACTTAGTCCAAGAAACTATTACATTTGCTGTATAAATCAAAACTACATCTTTAGAAAATTGATTATAACCTGGTCAAATGACAGAACTATAACCTGAAATGCAAGAACTTTTGGCTATTTAATCTCAGGCTCACTGTAGGCCTTAACACCTCTTCATCCAATAGTGTTTTTAAAAAAGCAGCTGTTTTCAGCAATGAGATAACGGCCTCCTAAGTTCCAACCACCTTCAGTCTTAATACTAATTTCATTTTTTAAAGTGTACTGCAATTTTTACACTGCATACGAATACCCTTCTGTAAGTTCTCTGTCAGCATGTCAGATAACATCCAAAGTCATTGGACACGAATAATTTCCTTATTATAATTCATGTAAGTCATCACAAACAGCCCGTATAATTTCTCACGCATAGAATTTCTAAAAACAAGGCTGAAAACAACTGGCTTTACCATCTAATATTGCAGAGCCTGAAATACTTTCCACCAATGACCAACATATTACTGTTCCATGAGCTTAAAAGCCAGCTTGTCTTCAAGACAGACAAGTATATCAGCAGCTAAAATAAAGTAGGACTTTAACGTGAAACTTGTCTTTCAATTTTATCAGAAAATGCACACAAATCCATATAAGCAGGTGCAAGGAAAAAAAACCACAACTTAAGTACAACTGCCAGAAGTATGAACCATATACTGAAGTTACATAAGGTAAAGAAACTTATCAGTAGGGACTCTGAAAAGAACTGATAGATTGTTCTGCAAAGCTCCTGTAAAGCCATTGGGGTATCAAGGACATGAAAAATGCAACAGAGAGGAGCTAAGAAGCACTGCTTCAGACTTCACACAAACAATTCAAGTTCATGGAAGAAAACAGGAAATTGTGAGATTAGACATTACCATTAGAGTATAAAAACACACCATTAGAGTAAAAAGCCATCTTACCTTATTGAGAGCTACTATAAAGGGGCATTTCTTAGATTTCAACAGATTTATTGATTCAATTGTCTGTGGCTCCAAACCATGCATGATGTCAACTACAAGTATAGCAATATCACAAAGTGAGCTTCCTCTATTTCTTAGATTACTGTGGCATTAAAAGAGGAAAAAAAGGCAAAAAAAAAATCAGTCATGTAGTAACAGAACTTTAATAAAAACACCAAATACAATGTCAAACTTACTTTGACCAACAAAAAACTAAAGCTGATCAAGTAGTTATTTTTCCCTCAGAAATATAAACTATATAAAAAAATATTCAAATCACTCTGTGTAAATTCCATTTAAATAGAATATAACAATCTGTAAGCAAAAATAAGAAACTTATTTTCCCAAGAGTTTTCCTATTATTATATATTTTTACAAGTTAAGATATGTTCTGATTTTTTCTGAGTGAGAATTGAGGTTACAGTGAAATACAGGAGTGCAAAATCTGAACAAGACAGTTCATTATACAACACTACATAAACACTAAGATTATCAGACATCTTTGGTGTCAAAAAAAACCTGGCTAGAAGATCAAGAGCTCTAAGTGGTATGATGCCAAGGAACTGATCAGAACACTACTAAGTGCCCTAAGACCTGGCATTTCAATGCTTGCAAAGGTTTAAGAATGTCACATCAGTCTTAATCCTTCTGTTTGAGGATTTCACCTGAGCGCTACCTCAGTGAGTACAGTTGTGCATGCCATGTTTTAAACCTTAAAGTTGATTTAGTGGCTTGCCTGAATGCCACTGGTGTTCCTAGACAGCATATGATCTCTGCTAAGAGTCAGCTGACCTGTGCAATTGGTAGCTTCCAGTCTTACTAACTCAGTCCCTTACCTGGGACACTATGAACTGGAGGCTAGGACAGAAGTTTTAATTTGTCATAGCAGGGTACTTAGGTCACCTGAAATTCTCACCCTTTCTTCTCCAGCTAGCTTCCTGCTTCCATCTTTCCTCTTACACTGACTATTGAGAAAAAAAGTTATTTACATGCTTTTTCAGATATTCATGGCTCAACTGGCATGAAGACAGGATATAGAAGGCCAGCAATTAACCAGATATAAAAAGCACCTGCAAAGTAAGCAAATCCACTTATTCCTCTACTTTAAAGAAAAAAGAAACCTAAAGTGAGAAGAAACACAAAGGATTAGGCAAAGACCAAGCACTTCGTTAAAAATATATCCAGACATAAAGTAGTTATATAGACAGATATAAGCCATCACTTCTGGGAAGTACTACATTGTGAGTAAACATTACCTGAAAGACTCATGTCCTGGAGTGTCGATTATCAGCATACCTGGAATTCTTATGTTCTCTCTGTCAAACTAACATTTCAAAATATTAGCCATCTGGTAAAGATTACACAGTAAGAAAAAAAATGCTAAGAACTGGCAGCATCACTGACAACCTTAACTCAAAAAAAATACAGATATGTATTTTAAGAAAGGCCAGCACCCTCCATAAACCAAATCAGTCAAAGCTCATGTCAATATTAAAAAAATGATGCAGCACATTCTCTTAGGTATCAAGCAACCATAAGCTCAGCTAAAATTTGTAAGACAAGGCAGCCTACAGAGGAAACAATAGTTCAGGCTAGTGAGATTTATCAACCTTGTCTTGAGCATTTCCTCCTCTCCATTGACTATACATTTTTAATAAATTGAGTAAAATCTTGGAAAAAGCCATCACTACCAAGGTTTTTCAGTCAGCTGCTACAAGCAAAATAGGATATAGTATCCAAAACAAGTAGTACAGAACAGTTACTACTTCTGTAACACAATAAAACTCATCACCCAGGAACTGGCCCAATTTTAGCACACACAGTAAAAAGGTAAGTTTTTAACAGAAAATATACTCAGCAAGTTTCAAAAGGCTCAGTTTACAATCAAAGCATTGACAAATAAGCAGTCTATGTACATGTGTACTGTCCAGAAAAGAGTAAGCAGTATTTGTGTATTTTTCTGAAGAAGTGGCAATACTTTAACTGAAACCAAATATATAAACTAAAATAAAAAATAAGACAGCCTCCCCTTTGCAAGGGGGTGTGGAGGGTGGGGAGGATAGGAATTAAAAAACAATCAACCCCAATATTAGAGAAGGGGGGAAAAGTACATCTGCTCATGGCGGGAAATCTCACAAGGCCTTAACTAGTTTACATTTCATGTTTTTTAAAAAACAGTCTTTGAATTGCTATAACTTACATTTTTCACCATCTTAGTTTGTTCATTAATAGCTTCAAGGGGAACATTAGTCGCACCGATCTGCTGAGTGATGCCACCAGCTTCACTGTCCTGTACATGAGTATGGCGGAGCTAAAGCCAAAAAAAAGACCAGAAATACTTACATATAAGAGGTTAAAGTAATCTCTGAGTACGCTTTAATTCCTTCTATTTTCAACCAAAAAAACCACATGCATAAACAAGATGCACAGACAGTGCCTTCACATTCCACATCTTACCTTATCTAAAATTTTGGTCTTGCCTGTGTCTACATGCCCCAGGACACAGATAACTGGTGCTCTGAGCTTTTCAGTGTTCATATTTTTGCTGTTTTCAGCTCGTCGCTTCTATGTAAAAGACACATAAAAATTGATATGTATAAATCAAAAACCACAGCTCACCTCTTGACTTGATTACACACATACATAAAACAGAGTTAACTGTGGGGCTTAAATTTTCAAGGCAATTCAAGGTCTGTCATCCCTCTTGGCAAATCAAAAATTTACAACTAACAGTTAAGTTTTTGTTTGTTTTTTGGTTTTGGTTACAGTCTAGTAGGCTAAGTTATTATATCCACTAACATGTAGCTTCGTTGATGGTGTATTCTGAAGCATCATCTTGGGTAAGGAAACCAAGGACATTAGCAGCCACAAAAATGTTGAACAGTTCAGAAATACATCTTTTAAAACTCTGAAATATCTATCTGTAAAATATAAAAGCCTCTTCTTCTCCAGAAGGGGGAGAGGTGGAGGGGAATGACACTGAAGCACACATTCTTTGTGATCAAGTTGTCTAAAATCAAATACTTGAGCTTCAGGCAAAACCAGGTTTTTTTCTGGACCTGCCTAAATATTAGTCATGACACAGCCATCATTTTGACAAATATGGTTAAAAGGCCTTTCAATGAACTCAAGATTAAGTTGTTTCTTACACAACACAAGAGTCCAGCTGTTCAAATAAAGCTGTATCTCAATACCTCAATTCTCCGTTTAGCTTTGTCATAAGCACGCTCTTCCTTAGTGCGGTCATCATCAGAGTCATACTCAGAATCAGAACTAATTTCCTTGCTGGGCTTTTTTTCCACAGATTGTTTTCCAATAGCTTGGGAGTCTGCCTCTTTCTCATCTGAAGTCTTCTCATCCTCATCTTCACTTCCTTCACTATCTTCAGATTCTTCACTCTCTTCTTCCTCTTCCTCCTCATCTTCTTCCTCCTCCTCTTCCTCATCCACTTCATTTTGTTCTTTGACTTCAATGTGGACAGGCTTGCTCTCTGTCAAAAAAAAAAAACTCAAAATCTAAAGTAAAAATTCTGTATTAAATTCACACTTATGGGGGAGAGGGCAACAAAAAGCCAAAGAGAGACTACTGTAGATGAGTGAGGACTGAGAGTAGGTTCCATTCAAGAAGTGCTGGTCAAGATAATTTTTCAACTTTCAATAAAAAAAAGTGTTTCATGTTCAGAGCTGCTGACTTGTGTTCAGAATCTGTGCAAGCAGAGTGAGTTTGGGGTGGGCGGAGGAATGATAGTATCAGCACACTTATGCTTGACATCATTTGCAAATGTTCAGATCAAGTGACATTCTTTAAAGCTGTGTGCATTTCATAAAGGAAGGAATGCACTAACACCTTTAAACAGAAAGCCAAAATCCTCTAAATTCAACACAATATGGATCCTGTGTATTACTGATCAGGAATGCACACTTAAGCAGAAGTAACAATCAGAAAAAATGGTCTCTTCTACATCTTTAAAAGTCTCATCTTAAGGTTTTCCTAGACTGTTCACAGAAGATTAATAGTTTTTCAAAGGAATTCTTCAGTAAACAAAAAACAAACCTATTAAAAAGTAATTTTCTTTCTTTGAAAGCTTCCCATTTATCATACTTGCAAAATCATAAGAGACAAGCTAATGAACACTTTAAAGCCATGCATTCTCTTCCTTACAGAGCTGCTAGGAGGCTCACTGCTCTTAGAGATTAGTTATGTTTTCTTGCTATGCTGAAAGTCCATCAGCTTAGTAATACACTAAATCTAATTCCTAGGAAGGCTCTTTCTGTGGATCACATTGGCAGAACCTTCAAATCCAAGCAGCAAGAAGTAGGATGTGACATTCTCCCCAGGACAGTGGCAACAGACTAAAACAGACTTTCAAGGAGGTGAGCAGCCCTTAGTACTTCAAGTAGAACAGTCCAGCACCATAGAAACACACACTTGTGCTAAAATAAAATCCATACTGCTGTACATATATGTATCTAGAATATTACACTTGAAAGCACAGGTGCCAGAAGTATAGGGCTGAGCAAGTAAAAAAATACTTGATGAATAGTCTTTGATCTCAAGAAAGAACGAAGACACATCACGGAAGTGCTAAGAACAGTGATCAACTCCTGTTCAGGAAGACTCACAGCAATATGGCTTTCTCCACCACTGGAAGAAAACACCTGAGAAGTTATCCCTTCATTCTTGCACAGCTCAACTTCCCCATAAACATTGCTGTTGGACGCAGACAGAATATGGGCTTTGGCATATACACGCAGGAATATGAATGTTCTGGCAATTCTTCCTTTTCTTCCACACCTGCCTCTCAAAGAAGCAGATGAGAGAAGGTATCTGGAACTTACTATAATGCATGCACACTAACCTTCACACCATCTTAGTCCCCCACTTCTTTGAGAACTTGTCTCAAAGTTACTCTCCTAGGTATTACCAGATTTGTGTAGTAAAACTGTTACGGCTTTAGAATGGTTACTAGAGAAATACAGTACCAGGTAAAAGGTTACCCTAAACTCCCAGAGGTGGTTTAAGCATATATTAAGAGGAGAGGATTTTTACTCCCATAAAAATGAAAAAATTCCAACTGATTTATTTCAGGTGATAACTGCACATATGAGTATTTCCAAAGGGTCGTCTTGAGCAGTATTTATGGAGTTTCTGAAAGCTCTGCCTTTGAGAAGATGATCTTATATCTATTTATCACACTTGCCTGAAAATGTATCTAACAGGGCAGAATCTAAATATAATATTGTTTTCTACAGAAACAAAAAAAACCTCAGCCCGAAGAAATTTACATGCCCACCTTTCTCTCCATCTTCATCACTAACCATAGCTTCCCAGTCATCCAAACCTGCATCTTCCGTTTCTTCTTCTTCCTCCTTTTCTTCTGAAACTAAGAAAACCAACATTAAAGGAAAAGAAACAGCCCAGCAGCTTACATTTTTAGATGCCCCTTCCTTTGACATATTGACAACTGAAACTTACAAGTTTGCTGCTACCAGAATTCTACCAAATTATTTCCATGTTCCCTAAACAGAAAACGCTGCATACTTAAGAAATAATCTGCAGTTCTCTCCACAAAAATCTTATAGTGCTAGCATCTTTGCCTAGCAAAATATATTTTTGGAAGACACAGCTAAACTACTCACCTAGTTCCTGTCTGCATATCATGCAAATGCCTGCATAATGCAAGCCATACAAACCTCTACCACAACCACGTTCCTTGAAAGGAGCTGCCGAATTAGCAGTTAGCCAAGTGTAAAAAAGTGACAGAAAAACAAGAAAACAAGTTGGGTTACAGTATTCATTTTAATTAGGGGGAAAATAACAAATTGTCTATAAAAAGTGCTATTTTAGGACTCCAGGTGCTTTAACATAATTATACCATGGATTCCAGAAGCATTCTGGAGCGTGTCCAGAGAAGGGCGATGAAGCTGGTGAGGGGTCTGGAGCACAAGTCTTATGAGGAGCAGCTGAGGGAACTGGGGTTGTTTAGCCCAGAGAAGAGGAGGCTGAGGGGAGACCTCATCACTCTCTACAACTACCTGAAAGGGGAATGCAGAGAGATGGGTGTTGGCCTCTTCTCCCAAGTGACAGGACAAGAGAAAATGGCCTCAAGTTGCACCAGGGGAGGTTTAGATTGGGTATTAGGAAAAATTTCTTTGCTGAGAGAATGGTGAGACACTGGAATAAACCTCCCAGGGAAGTGGTGGAGTCACCATCCCTGGAGGTGTTCAAGGAACATGTGGATGAGGCATTGCGGGACATGGTTTAATGGGCATGGTGGTGTTGGTTGATGGTTGGACTTGATCTTACAGGTCTTTTCCAACCTTAGTGATTCTGTGATTAAATATACTCATTCCTGCAGGAATTCAGTCATACAAAGAGACTGCAGCTCTTAGTAATAGAAATGGAAAAAATGCAAACTTTTAACTTTCTCCAAAAGAGACATTAAACAATATATATGCTGCAGCACATGGAGTGTCATGTCAGCTCTTTGAAATGAAGTGTAAGTTCCAGACTGCTAGAATATTAACTGGGAACTAATGTTCTCTCTATGAGCCCTTCTCTTTTATGGCAATGGAACTGCTCCTTCAAGAGATAAGTCAAGCTAGAATTAGAGTACATATTTAGCTTTGTTTTCAAAAAGCTGGAAATTTTGTATTTGTCTGACTTAAGAATAAAGGTAAAAAAATGAAACAGTCTCCTTGCTGAGGAAGAAGTCCAGTACAATGTGATTTTGCCAAGACAAGTACTGTGTGTAGGCAAAAATGAGGGCAACAATCACTTGCTATGCTGATACTCAGTTTCACAAGTTAACCCATATCCACTACATTCAGCACTTGTGAAAGCAAGACATTTGGAATCAAGAATACAATCACTGTGACTATCGCAGTATCAATACTAAAAGCAGCGTATTTCCTCCCTACCCCCACCTAACCACTGACAAAACAGCCTTTTAGAAAGCAAATAAAAAGTCAAGGGAGCTAATCATAAGGCACTGTATGCGCTTATTTGAGATAGTTGCCTAAGCCAATTGAACACTGGAGTTCACCCAGAATAAGGGACCTTTACAGTCTCATTCTGAAGCTTCATGCCTTTTTATTCCATAAAATTCTATCAGTTCCTCCCTTAGGAAAAGAAAAAAAAACAGCAACTACCTCAAGAAAGGATGGCCACTCAGCCCCCATCCAACAATGTATGATACCTACCGTGCAGTACTGCCAAACAGTCTTATGTGTTTTATTAGCTTTACTACTAACCTGCCTCTACTGGAAGAAGAGTCTCTTCTTTTACTGGTGTTTCCAGTTCTACAACATCTTCAGCTGGGGAAGTTACCTCCACGCTTTCTGAAATTGCAAGAAAGCAAAGTGGTTGCTACATTCCTCCAAAGTGCATGCCAACTTAGTTAGACATACAGCTTCACATTTAAGGTCTATTTTTAAGTTGTGCTGTTACAAGTAAACGAAATCTGAATTTATTTAATACCAAACTAACCG
Organism: Gavia stellata; assembly: GCF_030936135.1. Classification (NCBI taxonomy): domain Eukaryota; kingdom Metazoa; phylum Chordata; class Aves; order Gaviiformes; family Gaviidae; genus Gavia; species Gavia stellata. The sequence continues at coordinate 72,286,016 of NC_082594.1, forward strand.
AACTCCCACTTACTGAGCTAAAACAAAAGTTACAGCATGTGGCTTATTTGAAAAACATTTGGCTTTCTAAGCAGTTAAACAGATTTATGTGACAGGTCAGTTATTGGCTAAGAGGATTATCATTGCCTTTGAACATTAAAAAACCTCACTTTCTTTAAAAGAAAAATGAAGTAATACTAATGAACTACCCATTTTTGCTCTATTGTTCCATGTTAAAAAAATAATAAAAATCACTGATACAATTCAAATAACCACTGTTCTCAGTTCTTCACACACACTCCTTCTTAAGTAGCAAGCAGCCACATAACTCATGTCAAATGTTAAAAACCCCAGCTAAATAACAAAAAAACTGATGCAAGGGGGTTTTGTTTTGTTTAAACTAAGGAATAGGCTTGAGAAGAGCCACAGTAATGCCCCCACAGGAAAACCATGAAGCACAAAAGTAAAAAAATCTGACACATTCACTCTATGTCTAACTAGTGCAATAAATTCCTAGTTTTCAAAAAGGCAAGCTCTCTGAACTACTCATGCCTTGGAAACCAAAACCTGGTTTTTTTTATATACAAGAAACCAAACAACAACAACAAAAAATTGTCTCCAACTTAAAAGTACTAAAATTAGGATCAATCCCCTTTCATCCTGGGACATCAACTTAGACTTAATTACAAGTCATTATTACTTACACTACATTGTGTTTAACCTACATATGCACACACAGCATTCAACCTCACATTTGTAAAAGGCCTTTACATTCTGTACATCTCCAACATTTAGAAATTCTAAAGAAAATAGCCAGGTTAGGAAAAAATAAGTGTCAAGTAGATTGTAAAACAAAGGATTAAGTGAGAAGTCTTCAAAACAACTTTAGGATCCTAATACATCAGCACTTGCATGTGGGGGTAGGGGTGTCAAAACCTCACAGGCACCCTGAAGTGCAATTAGTTTAGGATTAGCCAATTTATTCCACAAACACTTCCGGAAATGTGACCAATCTATTAAGTATCCCTATATGCAAACCACACCTTCTTTATTTTCTGGCTGCTGCTGCTTCTTTTTCTTTTTGTCTTCATATATTGGCCTCTTCTTTGGCACAGAGTCTTTGGATGGCACTTCAACACCTGCAAAAAAAAATTGTTAGCAAGAAAATCCAGGTGTTTAATTACTAAACATAAGCTTTGGTTTAAATGAGAACACGTTTTCCAGAACTGCAAGGTGGAGGAAGGGAGAGAGTGGAAAGCAGGTTCAATGCATATTTTATCTTTTTAAAAAGTCTGATTTTCAAAAGCTGCAAAACTTGAGCAAAGTATAGTTCTTCAGATACTCTGAATGCTCTCAAAAAGTTAAATTACTAATAGGGAAAAAAAAAAAACAAAAAAACAATCTGATCCTAAGACTCCAGGTTTGAAGCTATCACATACTTACATAGGATTCCATGAACACACATACCTCAAGTTTAACAAGCATATGTCAATTTAAAGTCTGCTATGCTAAAATTAACTTAAAACCAGTCTGCCAGTCATCCTAGTGTCAGACAATCTGGAGCAGTTAAGAGGCACAGCTCCTAAAAGCTTAAGGTTGTTCAGTAGATAGTATTTTCCCTTTTGCTCAGTGTTGGGGTTTTTGTTTGTTTTTTTTAACAACATAGATGTTTTTAGGTATTAAAATAATGCCAGGTTCAATTCATCAGCTTCATCTTCACCTCACCAGAAAGACAGCACTGCAATATTAGAAAGGATTCAATTAAAAACAGAAGTTTGGTGCAAAGACAAATTATTATTAATTTAATTACTGCTGCACCTTCTGAAACACTCAAAACTCCTTCAAGGTACTGTGTGATTTAGAGTGCAGATTTGACAAAAATCCAGCTGTGGCAGCACACAAATAGAAGGATTCTAATAACTACAGAAACAACTGAAGGAAGTGGCCTTTGTGTATGTTTAAGAGCTCCGAACATTTACCAGCTACAGAGATTCTTACCCTTACACATCCACCTACCAGCAAAGTGTCAGATAGTGTTCTCTACAAATACAAAAAGAAGGATACTTAGCCCTTAGGAATTCATTTACTTCCTTAACCACAAGCAAGTTACCAGGAACAAATTAGGACATGGGCTTACAATACATTGGATACATTTACTTCATTGCAATGGAAATGTATTATATTTGATGGAAAAGCAGGAAAGTTTCTATACACCCTTTTCCTGAAGCAAATGCAAGAGGATAATATACTGTTCCCATGGACTAGCTAACTTGAGGCAAAACAGTGCCCTTGCTTAAGCCAGCACATGAATTAATCCCAGAGAATCCAGATCACTGGTCTTACAAGACCTGCAGCACAGTCCATTTGCTTTTCCTGGACTTTGGACTAAGCAATGGAAAGAAATGTTTTTTCTTAAGTTCCATAACTAACATCTTTAAACCACAAGTGGAATGTATTAAAAAGTTGTATATTTAAAGTGTAAATTGAAAATAAACAGACATCTAAACCGACTTAAAAAAAGAGGGGGCCACACACACTGCTTTCCTTGACAACAGAGCAGCTTTACATGGAATTACTCCGTATTTGCCCTCCTAGCTCCAGATAGAAAAAACAAACACAGAGCAGTAAGGGGTATGAATTTTTTTTTTTTTTTAATTATTATTATTTTAAACTTTACTGCTTACCCTGAGCTTGGAGTAGTTTAAGAGTAGCCTCCGCTCTGGCTCTGGCTTCTCGTTGAGCTTTTGTTAAAAGTTTTCCCTCCTTCTTCAAACGCTCCTTCCTCTCTTTTTCCTTCTGTTTCTTTCTTTCTTTCCTCTCTTGCTCTAATCGTTCCTAGAAAAAGGTTAAAAACATGCAGAGATTTTAAAGCATGCTTTACACAAAAGCTCGCCAAGGGTATATTCTATTGATGAGAAAACATATTAAGGACTCATTGACCAACTGCACCAGCAAGGGTGAACGTTAAGATTACCCCCTCCCTTATTCTATCCTCAGAGTAAGATACATGGTACCTCCTCTTTGCGCTTCGCTTCTAGTTCCTCCAGTCGTCTTATGCGTTCTTCCTCCTCCCTTTTTGCCCTTTCCTCCTCCTCTTTCATTTTAGCCAAGGCTTCTTGCATAGCTTTAACCGTGGCTTTACTGGGACCCTTTTTCTTCTCTTTCTCTTTTTCTTCTTTCTCACCTTTCTTTTTTTTCTTGTCTTTTTTCTTTTTGTCCCCTTCATTGTCATCAGCTACAGGAAGAAGAGGCATACATTCAAAGATCCCTCAAATTTTAAAGATACTCTAAATACAATTAATGTTTCAAATATGATAAATAATACCAAATGAGGAACATTTTGACTGGCTACTACATAAGCACTTCATAAGGAAAAAAATAAAACTGTCTCTTAAGTTACAAAGTCAGGGCCTGAAGTCTTAAAGGAACATAATAACTAGGAAGTAAAAAAAGTATGTTTCCAATACAGAACTGTAAGCATATATTGTAATGAGAATTCACCATCTGGCTTTTGTTTTCCCATGTACCTGAACAAACTACAGGCCAGAAAAAAATAACCACATGCAAGCCAACACAAAGAGGCAGACAAGGCTACCAAATGTCTAGTATTCCTAATTCAGAATAAAGCAACAAATCATCTTCACTGCCTGCCAACTCTTTGGACTTCTTATAAAAACTATAGTGTTTAAATTACAGTTTTAGAAACCATGTCACAAACCTTCTGTTCCTGCAGGAGTCTCTCCTTTTTCCCCAGGGCCAGGGATTGCCATGACTTCAGGAGAAACCTTCTCTTCAGCTTTTTTTGGAGCTTCCTTCAGCTTTCCTGGTTCTTTACCACCTTCCAATTCTTCCTTCTCTTTCTGCTTCCTCAGTTTGGCTTTTTCTTCCTCACGTTTTTTCCTTTCACGTTCTTTTTTTTCTGCCTTCTTCTGAGCCACTGTTTTTACTTTGAATGAAGGTTCTTCTTCATCATCCCCACTTTCAACAGCAGGAGTGGACTTCGATTTTTGGGTTTTCTTTTGTCCTTTTCTAGATTGGGAGACCTCATCAGATTCATCACCACTCTCACCCGTAGACACTGCCGCTGCACGCTCTTTGCTTTTCTTAATGTTAGTTTCATCATCTTCTGACAGATCATGCTTTTTATTTGACTTCTGAGTTTTCCCTTTGCTTTTCTTAAGCTGTGTCTCATGATCATCATCATCACTGCCAGAAAGCATGTCTTGTTTTGCTTTCTGAGTTTTTTTAGGTTTTTTATCTTTATCTTCCACTTCCTCACTGTCATAGTCATTTTCCAGATTGGCTTTTTTACTCTTTCCTTTCCTTTTTTTATCTTGTTTTGATAAGCTTTCTTCATTGTCATTTTCAACCTGATAATTAAACAATTAAATTATCAGCCATCAAAAATCACTTGCTATTGTGAGCCCAGAAGCAGCATTGAGAGATGTCAGAAAAACTTCTCTTATTGAAGACAAAGTTTGAAAGCAATAACTATTCCTGATGAGTGTAATACACCTCAGCCCACATTTAAATTTATTCTGATTGGCTTTGAATAATTAGCAGCATGAAGACATGGCTTCTGGTAAAATCTTTCACAATTGACTTTACTATGAAAATATGATCAAGTATAATTAAAAATACATGCTAGCTGTGAAGTTTCACATAGGATCTCCAACTACACTGCCACACTAGAATTTTTCTGGGACAGAGGTGCCATGTATTCCAACGATTTCCCATTAAATAGCCCACCTTCCTCTCAGTGTTCACCTTTGCTGTAGAAGGCTCCCTGTCAACTTTCCCTCCTTGCGCCTCTATTGACAGTTCTTCCAGCTCCTTCAGGATATCATCTTCACTAAAATAAGAAAAAAGTTACAGTACTTAAGTAACTGAGTCTTTGTATAATAAAAAGACAACAGACAGAAAAAACCAAACTTACTCAAAATCCTGTTTCTTCTTCTCTTTTTTCTTTTTGCCTTTGGATTTCTGAGGTTCTTGCTCCTTTGCAGCTCCTGCACCTTCTATCTCAGCAGCAAGGGCATCAATATCAATATCATCTTTTGCACTAAAATGCAAAAGGAAAGCAGGGTTATCAAGAGTTCAAATGTTAAGTTTACATAAGTAGAAACCATCTGCATCAAACAAACAAAAGCTTCAAAATATAAAAATCAATCACAAAACATAAGCATTGCAGGGGCAAAAACCACATTTAACAAACCATTACGCACTATTACCTTATTCTACCCAGTAGGATGAAAAGGAAAAACCTTCACATGTCATCTGCTTGAAGGGAGGTAGAACAGTAAAACATATTCAGTTCTTGCAACAGTGACTTTAAAAGTTTAGATGTGAGATTTGATAAAACTTCTTGGAAGAATGTAACTAGACTGTTTCACTTTGTTCCTCCAAAAGATAAATTGCTTAGCCCTCCAAATCACAGTAGGTGTCATTGATAGAAAAGCAGCCCCCACAATGAAAGTGTAAAAATGAAGCACAAATAGAAGGAATCTTGCAATTTAGTAGCCAGGAAATTCTATTAAGCAGCACTTATCCCCTCCTTTAAACACCCTTTAGCAAACAAAAAAAAGCTACTGTATTTTTATTTAGCAAAAAAGTGGAAGTTCTTCACAGCTTCCAACTAGCCTATGCTTTGCCATCAGACTGAAAAGTTTTATTCTTATCTGGCAAGAAAAGAAGTCACACAGAGGAACAGTTCAGGCCCGAGCCAGACTTTAAAGCAGATCATAAAAAATACCAATGCAGTTGGCAAGCAATAATTTCCACCACTTGCCTTAGTATTACCTCTCCCAGGCCTAAAGAAAGCCAAAAGAAGTTTCACTAGGCATCTGAAATATGCATCCTTCCTCATTAGATCTCATCATATCAAGTTCTCTTTCGAAAGCATTTTCTTTTTTTGCTATAAATAACCTCTCATCTGCAACTAAGCACAAGTGGCTTTCTTCCCATCCTTTATCAATAGTTGTAGTTCAGATGCACTTTTTTCTTGACTCATACCATTAGAACTGAGCAAAGACTAAGTCTAGTGTCCAGAGGTTTTTCCATCTAATCATGCTCACAATACAATTGTAAGAAATGAGACTTACCTATTCCCTGCTTCACACTTAGAACTTCAGTACTGAGACCAAAACTGGTCTATTAAAGTAGCAAATATTAGGACGCTACTTTTATCACAGCTTGCAGTTTCAAAAACCATTTAGTTAATATGCTGTTAATATCTCATCTAACTCCTTCTTAGATACATGGGCAGAAAACTGTTCTTTGTTTCACAATTTCACTGTCTCAATTATTACCACCCACTTACAATGAATCAGCCAGACAAAGGCTGACCCACCAAATACCTGAATCTATATCCAGAAAAGAAGGGAAATAAATTTCTTCCAAATTCAGGACCTCCAAGATATCAGCAAATTCTAAACCACCTGAGGTTCAGCCTTGCCAATTTACAAACCCAGAAGCTGAATATTAATAAAGAAAATCAAGTACTTAATTATTCTTTTAAAGATTCTGAAATTCAATACGACTAAGTTTTATTTCCCTTCACAAAAGGAGAGGGCTTGAGAGAATCATTTTACAAGTTTAAGTGAATGCTGACATCCACAAACCCATTTTATCCCAAATATTGGGCACAAGCAAGTCACTAAACACTGCCTATATGTAACAGTAGCACAAGTAAGCAACAATGCACTTCCTTTTTTTAAAAGGCCAAGATTGATTGTTTGTATTTAAGATCTTAAATTTTCTTCTGTACAGACTGAACAAATCAAATAAAAAGCAGCACAATGAAGCACCTCACTGTACAGCGTCTTTATTACCAGAGATACTTACGTCTAGTCAAGAGAAGAAAAATCATGCTTTGAATATACCTAGTAGTATTTCTTACATGCTGACATAAGCAATACATTTCTTTCAGAAATGTAACTCTCAAAGAGTTAATGCAAGATTTCTAAACCAATCCCCACCTCCCTCAAGAGGAAAGAATAAAGTTTTTGGCCATTTCCACCTTAAGAATAGCTGACTTGATGTTTCAGCAATTTAAGAGCTGTTTTTATAAGCAGTTTAACTGGCTGTGCACCTGGGTAGCACAGACAGCTGAAATAAAAATGTCAACAAACATCTCTACATCTAGAGTTAAAGTCCTAATATCAAGCTAACTATATTACATCTAGGCCTACAGGTAGGCCCTCACATTTCTTTTTGTGTTAAGTGCAGCATTATCAGTTTATTAAGCACACTTGCTTACCTCCTTCTACTCTAGGAGTTAATGGAGGGAAATGAGTCAAATCCAAGCTTGAAATAGTTTGCAGAGACCAAAATACAAGCTCCATTACTACTTCTTCCATGGCTGTACTGCTCCTACTACTATGGGATCTTTACCATATGGCTGTACAGATATTAAAGAGCCAAGCTTTTAAACAGCTTATATTTTACATGGATATTCTCAAGGCTGACTTTTCACATTGCGACTTTGCAGAAAGTTACGTCCAACCACAAAACACATGGGTTTTATGCTACTAGCAAAGAGGATAGTTACAGTACCTTATGTTTTCCAGGACACAGGCTTTAAGGGGGTGGGGGTATATTTGTTTTTAAATCAACTCACTTCAACTGAACCTTGAAGAACAAAACTTTTTGGGGAAAAAAATCTCTCAAATCAAACACTGAAAAAATTAAGTCACAGACATTTAAGTTTTAACACCCACCAGCAAGAACAGTTTAGGAATAAAAATTAAGGCTGTTCAGCTATCACAATAGTGGCATAAATACAGTACAAGAGCCTTTCCAACCTTGGCTTCCACTGCTTAACAGTCAATGGTTTCTGAGAAATCTATACTTTCCATGACATTTCCATTTATTAAGAAGTGACACAGCAGGCTTCAAACATTTGAGCCTCGAAGTAATAAGTAAAATTAAGGCTGCATGCACTTACATACACAGCAATATATACAGTTACAATTCTTCTTAAGAACTGTAAAGCAAGAATATCATTGGAAAGCCAAGGAATTCAAATATTGGCTTCCATTACTAAGAGTTTATTCCCACCCTGACCTTGAATTTCCTTACCTTTTAAAATTCTAATAATATTCCACTAGGATCTCATAATAAAAGAAAGTTGAAAAGAAAATGGAGAAATCCCTCTCTTCCTGGGAGATTCTTATATCATAAGAAATCCACTGCACTTACATAACAGTAGACCTTCTTTCCTATTGGCATTGGAAGACACACCTAAGAACTTTTTCCTATTAGCTTTTCTAAGCAGTCCCCAAACACATTTCAGAAACCCAAATACTCTTGCCAGGAACCTCCTCCTCCTCCAAATCCTCCAAAAGGTGTCCACACAGCCTCTCTTGCCCCTCCACTCAGCCTTTACAAGGGTCCTAACCCCAACCCTAAGAGTGCATGATACAGGAATCTGAAAGCACCAGTATGCTCAAACAGTTTTCAATTCTGACCTCAAATTGCTTTCACATGAAGACTTTATATATAGACTTCACAGCCTCACTACCTCAGGCCATTCAAGCTCATAATGCTTTGGACTCAAAGGAGGCTTGCTGTTGATCAGGTTCACACACCAAGATAACCTCACATTTCCCCAGCACAAGAGGCTCAAGGAGGTCTGGAAAGCACGAAACTGAAAGCAAAGTGCTACTGCACTGCTGAGAAGGGGTTACTTCCCTGACTTTCGTCTGTTTCAGAAGTGAAGGCCGAGCCACTTTTCTTATTCACAAACTTTTGATTCCACCCTTTATTTTTGCTGCCAGATAGGAAAAGAATTCTGATATTGCTAAAACAGCATTTCAATGCAGTAAATTACAGCAAGAGTTAGGTGTGTGTACTTCACTCATAAATCTAAGCAAGCAATTTTCAAAACATTAAATGGCTGCAGACATTCCTCCATGGAGGTCTCTGCCTAATACAGGGCAAAACTATGCAGTGGGAGAAAACAACACAGCAGTCAGGCTGATTAAAGGAGATGGCAATAATCAATAACAAGTATGCAGAGATCACCACATTTCAGATACCAAGCAAAACTATCTTTCTTTAGAATTAGATCACTGATTAAAAAAAGTGCTCTACATTTCCTCTAGGCAATTTCACTGCTTTTTGCCATTTAATCAGGATTACAGCAATATAAGACTTCAAAATATTCCAAAGCATTTTAAAAGTAGCATATAGAAACATTCACATACTTTATACTGAAAAATATTCACCTTACTGCCCTAGAAATGACATTAAGAAATCATCTGTTGCCCAAAAGGGTTCGAGTACAAGTTGTCTGCATAGACTACTTAAAACCTGCATTACATAGGGAAAGCCATTTATTAACAGATTCCTGGGTCACTAGATAAATGCTGTGCTAGCACACCAATCTGTACCAAACCATGATCAAATACACTCAGATCACCCCAAGTAAGTGTTCGGAGATTTTTAAGAGAGGCATGGGCAACAAAGGAAAATTCAACATCTCTCATGCAATCAAAGCATCAAATCAGGCCAGTAACAGAAAATGACATTCCAAAATCCAACCTAAGCTACTTGTGTTACATGTTAAGCAAAACCAGTGACAAATAGAGCTACAATCCCAAATCCTGCCTGTAAGAAAAAGTATGAAACATTGAGTGTGAAGATTAAAGCAGAGTTAGGAAATAAATGAAGAGCTGTCACCTACCGTTGCTCAGTCAGATGTAAAGAGACAGCCAATAGCTCCCCTACTTATAAGATCCCACACAGTTGCAAGCTATTGAGTCAGAAAAGTGGAAAAACCTCGTGACTCATAGATGCACAGACTGTAGAAAAAACACTGCAGTATTTCTCTTGCTAGTAGAGCAAGAAAACAATATTTAAGACTAGAACCCCAATTGAAAAACCCTCAGCTATTACACAGCATCTGCTGAAAAAAATACTAAAATAGCACATGCCTTAGGTGTTGGGCTTTTTTTGTGGGTGGGTGGGGTGGGGGGGTGGTGTTAAAACATGAGAAGCAAGCACAGTTTTGGAGCAAGTTCTTTTTCTGATGCAATGGCCTGCAATAGCCAGAACCTAGAAATTCCCTGTGGAAGCCATCATCAGGTCAGAGTTCACCCTAACACAAGCTTTGATTTGTAGCTGTTCACCGTTATGTTAATCCTAGTTTCCACATACTAGGATTTGCATTAGTCTTTTAAGGGCATGCTTTGCCATTTTGCTTACAAACACTTACATTGTAAAGTTGCATAGTTTCTAACACTTGTGCACAATTAGAGAGATGTATTTTTGAAGTTTGAAGTTTTACCTTTTCTTTTGCAGTCTAGGATATTACAGGGATTAATTAGGGCACATCTCACCAGAACAGAAGTTGTCATGCTCCGAGTCAAGATTTAAACTTACAATTCTGAAATAAGATAAAAACCATGATAGCTTCCTAACAAAGTATGTGAGAACAATTACAAGTACATTTTAATTATCTACCCTTTCTCTCTCTCATGGAAGGTTAAAAAAATGACTCCCAAGTACTGGCATAGTTAATATATTACTCACTAGGGATTTTCATAGTGTGAAGCTCCCATGTTAGGGACAGATATTGCATGCCATTTCTGCAACAGACAAATCTAGGCATAGAAACTTGTAAGACTTCTTGGGCATTGCCCCAGGAAACAAGGCCAAATGTGGGGAAGACAAGACTACACCTATCAAAATAAGAGTCAATAGACTTTTAGCATTTTTCTTTGCTCAGTGAACTTCTGCAGCTGAAATGCGTTACTGCCCTTCCTTGCCAAACAAGCTCCTCCAGCTTTCCATGCAGGTTCTAGTGAAGGATAACCTTTGCAAGCCAGCTGACACCAACAGCATTTCACAGATACTCTCTGACAACAGACAAGCATATTGTATTAGCAAGACCACCAGCAAATATGCATGTTTTCCTCATGCTCTTTCCCAAGATCATACCCAATTATGACTTTGAGTACACTTATTATAGTACCTACAATACATATCCCTAAACACAGGGTAAAAATTCATTATAAATAAGTACCATGCATCTACATGTGACAGAGATGGCATCCTAACTAGGCAGAGTAAGATAAAGAGCAAAGGAAACTAAATCCATACATGAACTGAAAGAGTGGAGCAACAGGATAAATTTGCAGTATACAAAGGAGCTGAGCTACCCTCATTTTCATCAGTTTGACTCTATTGAAATCAGTTAAATGAAACTGCAGAAATAAAATGGAAGTATTCAGCTTAAAATGAGAACAAGCCCTTAACTACTGGAAATCCAACATCCAACTTTGCAAACAAAGTCAACAGGATAACACTCTCCTGCTGAAACTAAAACTAAAGGGTACATGCAGAGTCAAAAGATTACAAGTACTTTTTGATCCACTGCATCGACACAATATGATTACTAAAGCTTGCCTTCATCTTACAGCTAACTGAGATAACAAGCTAAGTCAAATTAGGCTAAAAATATTTTAGTTGGGATCAGTTTTAAGCTGCCTCTGTAAAGATGAAGTTCAAACGTCAGAAAACGCTGTACCATTTAAAACATACTAAAAATACCACATTCATGTGTGTGGAGCAGAAGAGTCAGTAAGTCAACACAGCAAGAAAGTTGCATCACTACTGTGAACTCACTGCCCACATTCCTGCATAATCAGAAGACTCATTTTTGCTGAGGCACCTTTGGAGATACTTCATCATTTACATAACACCAGCTCTTCTAACCACATTCAAAGGAACATCATTGTCATTAAGTGATTTTCTTTTGCTTGAAAAAAAACCCACCAAACTCTTGAACTTCAAAAACTGAAAAGAACTTGAACCATCTGTTTCCAGATGTTTGGTTTTGTAATAGTTTTAGGAGAGGTCTTAATACTTTTAGACAGGTCTCTACCATTACTCCCCTAGAGCACCTCACCTATACTCTGTATATGTGGGTTGTAAGCGCCGCAATAAGGATGCATTTCTAAATACAAGCTTATCCAAAATTAGCAAGTTACCAATGCTGACTGGCATATTAGTAGAGTTGTTTTCACTTGTAGGTATTAAGATAAATTGGCATTCTCTCTTCCAAAAGAAGGCATTTTAGAGCAACTGGTTTAAAATGCTACAGAACATAAACCGCTTTGGAAGTAATTATTTAATTGCTCAAAAACACACACCACCAACTTGTTCTTTAAGTGGGTTATGAAACTGAAAATGCGAGCATCTGCTGGCTCAGCAAGGCTATTCAAAACATGAAAACAAAGCTGTAGCCTTTTTCTCATTCTTACCTATCAAATAATGTGAACACCACAAACTTCTCTTTTAGAAGTAGAAGTCACCTTGTTTTTCCTGCTGAAAAACATTTAAATTACATACGCCTGAGACAGTCTGAAATTCAGTATAGAATGAACCGCACTCCTTCCTCAGCCCAAGCAGTGAAGGAGTGTCCACGGGAGTACCAGCTATGCAACCCACCCCTGCAGCTGACAGTGCTAAAAAAATAATAATCACAGCCCCAGAAAAAGGCCACCCTCCCCTTGCTTTTCATCTTTTTGTCAAACTATGGGGGGCAGGGGAGGGGAGAAGTGACTTCCTTCCCCAGCCATGCCTTCCCTTCTCATCAGCTCAGGCAACCCTGTGGCCACAAGTGCTTGAAGAAAACACTTTTTGGCCAGCAGATCAAATCACACACCTGAGTTGTACTGTGGGCACATAAGCATTGGATCCCATGCAATGGAAGCAGTTACAGCATGCAGCTGGGGACAGCAAGAGTAAGACCACAAGGTGTGAAATGTCTGACAGCTCAACTGAATTAAGTTTGATGTGAAACCACACCTTAGTTGTTTTTCCCTAGTAAGGTGAAGGAAGCTGGTGAAGCTACCTAATTACATGAGACAGCAAGGAAGTAAAATTTGACTAAAAGGGTAATTGTTTTTTATTCAGGCTCCCAAGACAATGATTCCATTTTTAATATTAAAGAGTCACACCTTCTCTTTCAAGTTTGGCTGGGGAAAGAGTAGATTAACTATGAGCTAAGCAAAACCTTCTGAAAAAGACATAGAAAACATAACTTTTAACACCAACATATGCCAGAAAAACAGAAAGTCTCCCTTACATAACCCAGATTTGAAAAAAACAAAAAAGCTCACCACAACCTAAAATTCCCCTTTGAACAAAGATATAGCAAAACTTTAAGATAAAAAGCTTCTGTTGTGGCTAGCAGTTGGCAACACAGAGCTCTGTAAGAAAGCAGTTCTTCAAGGTTCAATTTAAGTGTTTACATCCTAAGATAACAAGATGACTAAAAGCATGGAATATGAAACACTAAGTAAAGAACTAGCACTCAGTATTCCATGAACTAGTTCTTTTGGCTTTTGTTTGTTTAGAAAAAGTGCAAAGATGACAAAAATTACCTTCAAGTCCAGCGTTTCACAACTTCCATATCCTATGTATCTCCCATTGTATAAAATCAAAATGCATCACAAAAATACCATTTAGAACACTTCATGAAATGCACTTTAGATTGTATATAATCCTGAAGAGCTAAGGATGCCCACCTACATTAACTATAATTAAAACCCATACTTCATCAAACAGCGTGTATCTAAAGAAATATATTTCAGAGTTAAGACAGCAGATGCATGTTTAAAATCTCCACTAGACTATTGCAAAGGAAAAAAATTGGCATATAGGAAGAGTAAGTCATCAGTGCTGCAAACACCAGGATCATCAAAACACACATCTTCTGTAAGAGACCAACTGCTTTCAGACCAGAACACCCACCAAACTACACTGTCCTTTTTTTAGCAAGCCAAACTTAACAACTGAATTAATTATGTGCACACTATTATGTGTGCAGAAAAAAATTTCCTCTACCAGTCTAAAGGACTATTTTTGTGGTGGGAATCAGAGGGAGGAGGAAAAGGAATATTATGCAAGCATTAGAAGTACTAAACTGGAGGTTTTGTCCAGAACTGTAACCTTGACTCCTAGGCAGCTTTTAAGTTATGAACAGCACAGAACAAATGTACAGCGACGCACATGAGCACAGAGTCAGAAAAACATGACAGTACTAATGCAATTAAAACCAGCAAAGGTATGTAGAGCTGTCAGCTTGTCTGGCTTGATATTATGAGTGTCAACAACAGCAGCATTGCTTAACTTGCCATAACTTACCATATTCTGAGCGAGGCTTTCCGGAGATCTTCAGAGAACTGAAAGAACAGTTTCTGCAATTCCTACTGGCTTGCAATGTACTATTTTCATACTTTCCATAAAGAGTAGTTATACATAAGGTTTAGATGCCTTCATGGGGGTAACAGATGAAGAGAATCAAGATTTCAACAAGAAAAGCTGCTTCTAACAATCTACTTAGTGTACTATACTGCTTTCTGGTTTATGTTACCATTACCACAAATATTTGAAGAGCCTTACAGTCTTTTTACAATGATGCTTTGCTTTAAAAAAAAATCCAACAAAATGTATTAAAATAGTTTTCTTATAAATATGCAACTATAGGTTTGGGGGCAAAAGAAATACATATTTGCATAGAACAGGCCAATAAATTTCTGTAATGGAGAAATTATTTCGCATTATTTTACTTCATCTTTCAGTACAAAATCCTGGCATCTTCCAGATGATACTTGCAAAACAAGGATTTCAAGGGTTTATCAGCTGTTCTCCTTGACAGAGCTGCAGAAAGCTTTTCTTGTGGAAATATTTTTGAGAAGCAGATAGAGACATATTCTAAATTTTCTGGTGTACAGAATGTTTCTGAACTACAGCTGTTTGCAGGCTTCCTAGCCTTCACAGAACATTTCTGAACCACAGCTGTTTGTAAGCTTCCTAGCCTTCACAGAACTTTCCTACGCGACATTAAGAAGATTTTACTTAACACGCTACTAAAAAAGAGCCAAATAGAATGACTAGTAGACGATGCCAGCAATTTAATTTGCAGAAGAGAAAGCAATATATAGCATCAGCAACAGCACTGTAAGTCTTATTTTAGCAGCAGCGTTCGCTCTTGGCTGCAGAATCACAGCTGGCACCTGTAACTTCTAAAGCAATATGCATGAATGATCAGAGTGGTATGCCTAGGCAACAGCTCACAAATATTAAAGGGCACAAGAATGAACACACCTAAAGACTACCTACTGGAAGCAAAGGAAAACTACTAAGAGAAGAAGATGACTTAAAGCTGGGAGAAGAGGAAAAACACATGAAAAGCTAACACCATCAGGGGAAAGATCCATATTCCAGGCAGGAAATAATCTGCAACATACAGCATATAGCACACTTACTTGGAAATCCACAGCAGCAGTTTGAGGCTTGAATTCAAAGCACAGTTCTGTAGTTTACAACAGCCTTTCTTCCCACCCATTAAAGAAAAAAAAAAAAAAAAAAAAAGAGTCCTATACTAAATTCACAGGGGAGAACCTTGGCATA
The DNA here is from genome assembly GCF_030936135.1 of Gavia stellata. Taxonomy (NCBI): domain Eukaryota; kingdom Metazoa; phylum Chordata; class Aves; order Gaviiformes; family Gaviidae; genus Gavia; species Gavia stellata. The sequence goes on from NC_082594.1 coordinate 72,301,418, forward strand.
CCTTCTGCCATTACAGCTCTATCCAAGAACCAAAGCATAACATATCACTCCCAGAAGGAGCTAGACTATACATCAGAACATCCACTCTTCCATTAGGAAAGCCCGGAAATTCAGATACCTCATATTTTTATTGAAAGGTTTGCTATGAAGTTTCATTTGAATATGAGCAATCAACACAACTATAAAAATTCCAAAGAGGAAACAATTAAAGCAACTTCCATATGGCTTAGGAGCTATTTTTGACCCAAGACACCCTCCACCTTTACAAAGCACCTCTCTAACATACCACATTGAGTTTTTCCCATTCCATTCTAGATAAGTATGTTCTCCATAGACAGATGCACAGTGATCAAGTGGCAGGAGTCAGTAAGAGAGTTCCGGAGGAATATAACAGGGATGCTGGTATAGTAGAAACAGATTTGTAGATATATTTGTTCAGGTAGCAATCTGTATTCATAACAGGCTACGGTGCTGCATTCCCATTCTTTCCCTGCTCACCATAGCTATTATCTCACTCATGGTCTTGTCCCTGTGTACTTATACCCTCTTCTCACAACAACATTCATCCTCACCCTCATTTACCAGCATGCTTCCCAACCATGTATCAATACTCATCAGTATGACCTCTACTGTACTAAGAAGAAACAAGGGAGGGGTAAACTACACAACGGAAGTCAAACCTATGGGCGTGAGAGGAGAAAAGCAGAGTAAAGATGACTTGTACTTTCTATAACTTGTCTCAGTATGTAAGAAGACAAGCAGAAAATCTCCTTCCTGTCACATTAATTCTCAAACCAATATTCACAACACAGACACACCACCTGCATCTTCCCATGTGCCTTCTCTGCACTGCAAGTTATACCCTTCAGCTGCTGCGTCCTTTGGGAGAGGCAGCCAAAAGGGATGTAAGGGATTGTACCTGTAACATAGTTATTGGGGAAGGAAAGAGAGGAAAAGAAGGAGGAAACGAGTAACACTGCATAGCACAGAATTGAAGATGCAGGAGACAAAACTGTCTGGAAGCCTTTGACTCCATGGTGCCATTCTTCTCTCACTCTACTGGGAAGAGAAGGGGGACTGATTGGGGGGTGTTGAAGTCCAACTTCAAGGTACAGATTCAAATATGTGATGCAGCCTCTCCCTTGAGGGAACCTGATATTCACGGGGGTGTCAGCTAGAACCAACACCACCAGGTGATGGGGTACCTCTACAGATAGAGCCAATTGCAAAACATCACTGGCCTTCCAGGTCCCTCCTCACTGCCATCCCCTCAAACTCCCTGCTCTAAAGTATACCCACTCTAACTGTCCTGTCCTACTTCTCAAACACATACCCATTTGAATTCTTCCACATCATCCCTCCCATTGCCATACAACTGTGTAGCCCTGTAACACAGTATTGCCACTGCTAGTAGCAGACCATAAGCTCTGTACTGCATTTGCAAGGCCTTAGGACTAAAGCCTGTCAGGCTTACTTTGGCTGAACTTTCCTTGACCTGCCTGCAACTTTTACTTGATTTAGCTGTGATAGCAATTTCTCTAATTGACCAGGTGCCTATGCCTAATTGATTCTACTTTTGTTTACCCAGGCATGCTGCAACCACAGTTTCACATAGATAGCAGTAGCAAGCAGTTACTCTGTATAGAATGAGATATTCACAACTCTACAACAATGATGGGGTGTAGAGAAATACAGGCCTGGTGTGGCAGCAGAGGCCTTGAGAAATGGAGACACAGGATGCAGCAGAGAGGAGCGCAGGCATCCCATGATAAACAGAGATAACTTGTACAGGATCCTGCACTGGACACCCCACAACTCACCAGCAGTTGGCTAAAAGAAACGCAGACCTGGACAAAACTGTTTTTAGGGGTAACAAACAAGAAAGAAGTAGTATCTAATACATAGTGCCTTTTACAAATTTGGATGTCACACAGAGCTGCAAACCAATGAAGAGCAAAGGCATATAAGCATGTTAGCAAGCATATAAAAATGATCTCAGGTGGATCAGAGAGTGAGGAAGATGAAACCATCAACACGAATGATCATATTGCTTCTCATGAAGGACACCTGATGCTGACAACTCACCATAACAGCTCACCACCACTAGGATGAAACCACTGACCTTAGGACTCAGAGCAGCAGTAAGATGGTCAGTGTAACTACTTTAACTGCATTATTACTCTTTCTTTTTTAGCAACAATTAGATCTGGATTAATAATCATTAGGGTCTTAAGATTTCATTTATTCTAACAATACATTCTTGGCCTCTCTTAAGGTATGCTTCCATTTTTTTTAGACGTAAGTGGGAATTTGCACATGGCACCCAACAGAGGCCCACGCTCAGCAATTTACAGACACACAGGAACACATGCAGAGATACACAAAGAGAACAAGGTATCCAGTAGGCACCAAGACTCTCAAAGCGTCCCCTGCACACCAGCCGTTATCACTGGAAAGGCCCCGAGCAGCAGTGCTTCAGTACCCGAAGGCTTCTGCATGATTCTGCCATCTACCACACCAGGTACAAAGATGAGCACTAGACCTTCTTTCCTTTAGAGCACAAAGATCCAACCCTTCCCCCTCCACTCTCAAATCACGTTTGACTCATCTCCTCGCCAGAGCCACTCCCAAGCTATACCTGTGAAATACAACCTGTGAAACAAGCTGGTAACAGACACTACAAAGCAGCATACATGGCATGGCAGAAGGTTTGAGGAAAAATATACAAGCAAAATACCTCACTAGCAACATACTTACTACCCAGAAAGGACCAGAGAAACTAAAACCGTTTACACTCTAACCTCGTAAAGGGTAGCAACCTCAAATCACTAACATCAACATCTTAATGCAATACACATCTAGGGACTAACAAATGCTTAGAGAAAAAGTGATATTTTGTGAAATAGCCATCATAGGGAGTACTTCCATAAGAGAAACACTTAACTCAAAAAGGATATACAAAATGAGCAGTCTACATAAGGAAAGAAAGTTGTAGTTTCTGGTTCATACACATTTTAAGATGTCAGGTTTTATTTAACTCCTTGTCAGTATTAACAACTAAAACCACTCTCCAAATTTATTGTATTTTTGTATTTATTACTTTAAAGTGACAAGTAACAGTATATTCTCTCCTGCTAGCGTATATATACACACAACATCATTCACTGTTCCATATGGTCAATATAGCTGCCATTATGAGAATCTCTCATACACAAAAAAAGTTCACAGATGGGGCAGTATCCAAGATGATATGTGCACAACTGTAGAAGGGCTCCTCCTATCATCCAACCACTAAAATATCTAACATCTGCATTTATTAAACGTGCATAAATCACTAAGTTATAGCATGATCTACAGCACCATCCCCCATTAAAAAAAAATAAAAATTTCAGGCGCTGCAATTTAACCAAGCAGCTAATTTTAGCTGACAATCGAGATCTGCGCTCACAACCAGCGGCCGTGTGTCACTGTCTGCTCCCGCACAAGCTCCCCGAGAACCCGGGCGAGGCTCAGGGAAGCGCCTTTCAGAGGGAGCGCAAAGACGGCGGCAGCAACGCAGCCGCTACAGCGCCAACGGCCAAGTATCTCCTGCCAACGCCAGCCTCCGGGGCCGCGAGCCTCCCCCTCCACACAGCCGCCCGCGGGACGCTCCGCCGCCGCCCGCGGCCGCCGGCTCCTCGGGCCTCCGGCGCCCGCCGGGTCCGCACGCACAGCCCGTGCCGCTCCGCCGGGCGAGGGGCACGACCGGGCCTTCCGCCCCGACGCCGCCCGGCCGGGCCCAGCGAGCCCCGCCTGCCCATTGCCTCCGACGAGGCCGCGAGCCCCGGCAGGGCCTGACTCAGCGCCGCGGCACCGGCATTCGCCGCTGCTGTCAGCGGCCCAGGGAGGGGGACGAGGAGAGCGGGGCGCCGCCGCCCTACCTGTCCTCGCTCTTGTTCTTCTGCTTCTTGCCCATGGCGGCAGCCCCGGCACTCGTCCCCCGCCTCAGCGCTGCCCGGCCGCCCGCGCGCAGCCCCGTGCATATGGTAAAGCCGCCCCTACCGCCCGCCCCGCCGCGCGCCGCGCACGCGCCCGCCCCGCCCCCGCCGTCCCGGCCTGCCCCGCGCCGGCACGCGACGAGCGGCGGCCGCGGCGCCGGCCGGGCAGCGCCTCCTCGCGCTGGCGCCCCCTGGCGGCCGGAGGGAGGGAAGGCGGCGCTGCTCGTCCCGCGGCGGGGAGGGGAGGACCAGCGCCGGCGGCCCCCTCGCCGGGAAGGCGGCTGCTCTCGGGCGTTGCAGCGACCGGCTTCTTGAAATCGGCTTTGTTTCCATCAGTTTGGTCCTCACGCAGCCCTGGAAAATGACTAAGTGATGCCCCAAATCTGCAGTTTCTCTCCAGTCCTCCCCCGAGGGCTGCGCGGGGGCCCAGAAGTCCTGGCAGGATCGTAGCCCGTTTGGCCGCAAAACCCGACCGAATAGCCAAAATAAAGGAAACACGTTTGGAAAGCTTTTATCTGGAGGCAGACGGGACAGCTGGGTCGACGCGGGGGAACGGAGAGGTTAAAGGGAAAGCTTTCAGGGGGCACAGCGGCAGCACAGCGAGCAGGCGGTAATGCAGGTGCGGGGCAGGCTGGCGAGCGCTGCCCGGTTCGCCTCGTCCTTCTTCCTCCATGCACGCAAGCTGCAGCCCCCCAGCCCTTCGCGGGGCTCTGCTGGTCCTTGACCCCAGCACTGCCCCGCGCCGGAGGCGAAGTGTAAACAACAGCAGTCCACCATCTGAGCTGTCGTGACTGGCCTCCAGCCAAAACGGGGGGGTCAGAGGCTGCAGGGTAGGGTTTACAGTTCAGCGCAGAGGCAATGATCAAACTCAGCTCCCGGGATAGAGGTTCCCCTGCAAGGAGTTTGGCTGCCGGGCAGCAACATTAAAAGTATGGCATTTCCTTCCCTCCTCGCCAGATTTCCTCACTGTACAAAACTTTTCCTCCCTTTCCGCTCCAAGAAGCCTTGCAGCATGAGATCTGAAAGAGTGGTGCACTCTCACAGGAGAGCCTGGATGCTGCTGCTGTGGGGCAGAAGACGGCCTACGCCCACAGAAATATGGCAGGGAATTTAGACAGCAAACACCATCTATTATGGCAGAGGAGCTCTCAGGCGCAACCCCATCTCCTCCTAGCCACGTTTCTCAAGAGCAAAGCAACATGGAGCAGGACAAACAGTGGTCATAGACATCACACTATTTAATATTCTTTGAGAGCTGCACGTTTTCTGTTGTCGCCATCACCCCGTTACAATAATTCCTTTTGCAGACAGAGCAAGCCTCACGGTTCTCTTCATCTTTTCGGCCTCAGGATCACCACCTCCATGTTGCATCACTCCCTCCAACCTTCCCTTCCTACTCCTCTCTGCCTTTATACAGCTACAACTCCTTATCAGCCCCCCCCCGCCCAGGCTCCCAGCGGACTGCAGATAAGGCGAAGTTTATCTTCCCGCCCCACCTTCCTCATCAGCATACTTCAGTAGCGGGGACTTAGATTTCCAGGAAACAAGAAAGCAGAACACTGGTTTTTTTTCAAAACACACTTTAATATCCCATTATTTAAACCCGGGGATCTTCTAGCGCACTTGCAAGACGAGCAAAGAGACCACAAGCCCCGGCTACTCCAACAGAGCCGTCTTCTCAACAAGACTGCCGGAGCGGTCCGGGCGAGCCACGCCGCAGCCCGGCGCCCACCCGCTGCCAGCCCCGCCTGCCCTCGCCGAGGCGCCGCGCGGGCCGCCCTTACCTCACGGCGTCGCTCGAGCGGCCCAGCCCCGCGGCTCCCGGCCGTTACGCCCCCGCCGCGCCCCGATTCCCTGCGGGGGCTCGGCCTTAGCCTCACACGCCCAGCCCCAAGGAGGAGTCTCCCAGAAAGGCGGCGGGCCCTCCCAGCTCCCGCCGGCGGCCGTCACAGCGGCCCGCCGCCGCGCACCCGCCCTCCAGTGGTCGCACGCTGAGGTGAGGGAAGGGACGGGCTCAGGACACGCCCACTCGCGGCCAAGCCCCGCCCAGAGCAGCGCGGCGGCGGAGGCCATCAGCCTCGGGCGGCCCCGCTTCTGCGCGCCCGGGGAGCCGTGCTGCACCCCAGACGCGTCCATTCGGCGGGTCAGGGGAGGGAAAGGTGAAGAAAGCCACTGCGCATGCCGGGAGGCGCGCGGTAGAGGGACGGGACGTGGGTGGGCAGCGCGTCCCAGCTGAGGTAGTCCCCGCGGGGCGGAGCTCCGGCGCGGAAAGGGAGCGGCCGTGGGTGAGCCCCGCCCCTCCCGCGGGGCAGACACATGCTCGCCCTCCTGGCTGCTGCACGCAGGTGCAACTCCCTCACCGGCGCGACGCATGCGCACTGGGCGCCGGCCGCCGCAGGGGCGCGCCCGCCGCCCAGGCCAGTGAGCGCCGCGGGGAGCTCAGCGTGCGCGCGCGCGCACGCGACAGCGACCACGCCCTGGCTCTCGCGAGACGCTGGAGGGGTGCGGCCGGCGGGCGTGGCGGGGAGAGGCGCGGGCGGGCGTGGCGCGGAGCGGAGGGGTGAGTGGCGGTTGTGCGCTGGGGCTTCGTCTGTTTGTGGTGGGGCAGCGCGGCCGGCACCGTGGCCGGGGGAGGGTGAGGCTTTCCCTGGAGACCTCGTCAGGAGCTGGGTGGGTGCGCGGACGGGCGGGCGAGCGACCGTTGTGTGTAACGGCCCCGCGGAGGCGCGCGGCGCCTGCGCCGTGTCCTGCCGTGTGCCGGCCCCCCTCGCCCCGCAGCCGGCGGCGCCCCTCGGCCCCGCTGCGGGCGGTCTCCGGAGGGCGGTGTCGGCCGGGCCCCCAGCGCCCCTCCCTGGCGGAGCGGGCAGGGCGCGGCCCCGTCGGCGGTGCTGAGTCCCCCGGGAGCGGGCCTTGGCGCAGGCCCCCTGCTGCGTAGGAGACGCTTGTTGGCACCCCGGCTTCCGCGGCCTGGGGAGCCGGGAGCCCTCTGGGGACCTCGGGCAGTGGTGGGGACTGGCTGGGGTTGGTTTTCCGTTTTCCTTTCTGTAGGGAAGGAAATAAGGGATAAGACCTCCTTTGCCCCAGCTAAGCAGGGTTCCCTCCCTCTCCTGAGGACCTCGTGGCCTCTGATCTGCGCTAGCAAGGTTCTCATTTCCTCTGGAAATACAAGAAAGGGGGATGGAAAACACTAACGGAGAGGCTTTGTAGTTAGGAGCTTCGGGGAGAGGGTCTCAAGACAAGGTGCTGCAGGTCAGAGCAAGTGTGGCTGTGACCCGTGTGGAGTGTGGCAGCACACTTGCCACAGCTGATGTGGCATTACACTCGGAGTGCTGCCGTGATGGTGGTACTTTGCCCATCGCTACTTAAAATGCTTTCTTGCCTCTGTATGCAAGGTGTTTACGAAGCCAATGGCACTGGTAGTTTGCCTATTTTGAAATACAGCCAAAAGTACTCTGGAACCCAAATTCAGTGCGTCAGATCTGTGGCCTGCAGGTTGAGAATCTGATTAGGGTGACTGTGCACTGTCCCCTTTTCAAAACTGTCATTCGTTACAGTGATAGTTTTTTGTAGTGTAAGTTTATTGGGGAGAACAATCAATTATGTTGCCCCAGCTCTTCATGCACCCCAATCTTAGTATTTTGTGTCTTTTGAAGTGTTTGGGCAGGGAGAACTTTACAGAAAATTGTTTTAGCTGTGTTTTTTCACACAGCAATTAGGTAGTGGTTGTTGGGGGTTTTTAAATCCTTTCCCTGGTTGCCATAGGGTGGTGTTTGCAATCGTAGTTTTCGTGTACTAATTGAAGCAGTGTATTGGCCTAAAGCGTTTGCTATTGAGCACCTTGTTTTTCTTTTAGCTGAGGAGATCAGTGTTAATTCAGATTTAAATATGTTAATATGCATCAGGTACTTAAAGCATTTAAACTGCTGGCAGAAACTTATATTCTGAGCATTGCTTAGACTTTTTCTGAGACATCTTACACCTTCTCCCAGCAGCTTGGAGCTTTCCAATTGCATCTTCTAGTTTCAGAATACTTATTAAAGGTACATGGATCTGGCTTAGGATGAGTGTTCCTTTGGAACTGGTGAATTTTACTTCTTTATATTGACAAGTAATTTCAGGTTCCTGTGCACTTTCAACAGCTGCCTTCAGGATTGAGGGAATAGGACTTGGCTGGTGTCTTTGCTGCCATCCGTGTTTATTGCGAAAGTATTCTCCAAAGCTGGTTGCAATATAGAAAAGAACTATCTACTGTTATCTTCAAGTAGCATAGCATTTTGTTTCTCTACAATGTGAACTGCAAGTAAGAGAGGTCAGGCTTTTAATTAAGTGTTTGTATAAATGTTAATTCCATGTATCACTATTTCCACAGCTCTGAAGAGATCGCTTTCTAGTTAAAGATGGCTGCTGATACCTCTGTTGAAATACTTCAAAAAGTTCTGGAGAATGAAATACTTCAGACTACCAAGGTTGTGGAAGAACATCTGGATGCTGAAATACAGAAGCTGGACCAAATGGATGAAGATGAATTGGAATGCCTTAAACAAAGGAGGCTTGAGGCACTAAAAAAGGCCCAGCAGCAGAAACAAGTAATTCCTGTAGTAATATAGACTCTTGATGTGTACAGTGTAACAGACTTCTTGGAAATCCTAGGGAAATTGTACACGTGAACTAAGTGTTATGGGGTTGTTTGTGTTTGGGGTTTTTTTCTTCTTCCTCACCTTTCAGTACTTAATAATTTTAAATTATCCAGGAAAGCGAGTGTCTGTCCATGTGTGCGTGCTTTGTGGTTTTTAACAGGAGAGAAGAACCTCTGTGATTGTTTACAATAAGGATAGGATAAAGAGTCTTGTATAAACATTTGAGTGTGTCTGTGTTCGCTGAACATTGCTATCTGGAAGCATAAGCCTTTTAGGCAACCTAATCATAAGCCTTTTGGCTTCTTAAGCTTCTGAATTCTGCAGATTGTTAGTTATGGCATGCAAGTGATGCATGCTCCTCTCTTAAGGTATTTTGTAGAAGAATGATACAGGATCTTTCCTTGTTCCTAGGGTGGAATCATTTGTCCCCTTCCTTCTAACCCAATGAAATGTTGTCTTTGTATGACTGCTCATTTCTTCTTGCAGGAAAGAAATTCTGCTTTGGTCCCTAATACCTCACGCTAAATTGTGGTCTTTGTGCTCCCCAAAAAGTCTCTTTGAACATAGTTCTCACCAAAGTTTTGGTAACATATGGTGTGAGACCTGAACTGTAAATAGGGAAGCCATAGGTTTCTTAGCTTACTCCATCTAAGCAACCCTAAACAAAGAAATAGACTGGGTTGTGGGGAAGGTGACTGGGTTGAAAGGAGATGCTCTGGCTGTGGTGGAACCCATGAAAGCTAATGCCATGCTTTGAAACAGGAATGCAGTAAAATGTCATGGCACGGTTGGGATGCTGGAGAACAGGCGGTGTTAGCGCCTTTGATTGTCTGAACACGGAAGTAGAAAAAGTGGGACGCTATTTGCTTGTCTTCAGGAGATCAGTTTATATTTTCATTCTAGTGCTTTACTTTTTCGGAAGTCATAACACTTGGATGTTCTTGGATGTGAACATGTGCTAGTTCTTATGTGAAAACTTGTTCATGTCAGTTGATGTTAAGTCACTGTTCTCATGCATTTTCAAATGCAAATTTGAAGTAGGATACTACTCAGTAAAAGGAGCAAGCTGCCACACTATTCTGGAATAGGATTATGCAGAGGGGAATTAATGCATACCCACTGTTGAAGGATAAGTCAGTTCTTGGTTTGCATCATGATGACTTCTACATGTGCTCATACTTCTATGCATTTTTAATGTGTACAATGTCCAGGAAATTCTTTGTTCTATCCTAATTTAGCTTACATGATATTTTTGGTTTGCTTGGAAACCTTTCACCCCCACACTCTGCTAAGACAAAACTGTAAGATCAAGAACAGTGATTTATCTAAATTCTTTTTCCCCCCCGCTGGAAGCTAAAGTTTTTTGTCAAGTTCTGTCATACTGCCCTGCTTCTAATCATTCAGCTTAGTCTGTACTTGTTTTAATACACTACAATTAACTTTTAGTATTGTAGAAGCTAGGATTTTTTCTTAAGTACATTTGTTGAAAATGTAGAAAATTAGCTTTTTTGAAACTGTTAGCACACTTAATTAGGCAGTTTTTGAAGTTCCCTGTAAATTTTAGCTTGTGAAATTCTGTTTCTCCATACATTTTGTGACTAATGGTATGCATGTGTTTTCTGAGTGGTTTTCTGGAACCCTGGCTCACATTAAAATACCTTCAGTGTATATTTGATAAACATCATCTATTGCAGGTGAGTTGGTAGGCTTTTTTCTCACTGATTTTTTCATAGAGGGAAAAACAAGAACAATCCATTTTAATACATGTAATGACTTGAATGAGTTTTAGACAAGAGCTCTTTGAGTGTACAAAAACATTTTAGAGAGAGTAGCCCAAGCTGTCAATTAGTAATTTTCAAATGCTGAGAATTTTCTGTCGTTGGTGTTCTCTTTGAACTGGTCTAGTCTTACTGAGAGGCTGCACTGCAGAAATTTTTGTAGCTCTGTACAAGATTTGTATTTCCAAATAAGTAAGGTAGTTTTACTGCTCAACCACCTAGCTGTTGTTGAGAAAGAGGCAACCCAAAAGTATTGTCTAGCCTAATGGCATTTGCGTATTTTCAAAACAGAACTAAAGGGGGGAAGTAATTTGTTTCTCCTTCTATTACGGTATGAAATGGGTTTCCACTACAGGCCCCCTCTTTCATTTTTCTTAAAAGCTGTAGAGCTTGTATGACAGGTGCAGGACTAACAAACTCCATACTAATTATTTCCTTTTATGTTTTCCAAAAGGAGTGGCTTTCAAAAGGACATGGAGAATACAGAGAAATCCCAAGTGAGAGAGACTTTTTCCAAGAAGTCAAAGAAAGTAAAAACGTGGTCTGCCATTTCTATAGAGATACAACTTTCAGGTATAGTAAATAAGCTATGCTCAAGAAACCTTTTGTTTATAGATGTCTGCAAAAACAGACGTTCTTTTGTTCTTTCAAATCCCACAAATAAATAGGCATTTTTAGAAGTATTCAAATTCCTTCATCTTCCAAATCTTCCTCCCTTCTCAAGACATTTGATTTTTTTCATTTTTTTTTTTTTCCATTCCAGTGTCTTCTGTAGGTCTGTCTCAACGTCTTCTGTTCAAATGCAGTTGCAAAGTAGTTTGTTGAAGGAGGAGCCAGTTGTCCTATTTTTGGTTGGTTGGCTTCCCCCCCACCCCCTCCCCCAAGGTCTTATGTTCTCTCTAGCTTATAGAATATAAACTGAAACAACCTCAATGTGAGAAATTGAAAGAAGTCAAAGCTGGATTATGCAGTGAGGTATCTGTGTCCTACATTTTCTAAGTTAAACGTTTAAATTTCAGAAATACCTGAAGTAGTTGTGTTTGGCTAGCTTTTACTCAAAGAAGTTGAAGGACTGTCTCTGCAAATAAAGTAGCTTAGAACAGGTTTGGGTTGTTTGGTTCTTGTTTCTTGAACCAACAAAGTCTGTAGCCTCAGACAGGAGAAGGAGCTTTAGAGAAAGTTCTTTGTAAAATGTGTTGTGCTGACAACCAACTTGAAGCTAGTGTGTCAGGTTTACCAGCCACAATATCAAGTTGCTTTCATCCTTGCCCACTCCAGCTTTTTGATCTACTCTGCCTTCCTCTTGAGTTGAAGGACAGACACATCACAGAGTTCGTGCAGCTAAGCCAAACTACTTAAAGAAGACAGTTCAGAAAGTTGAGATTGCAGGTGACAAGTTCACAAATCTCTGCCATCTGACAAGTGTTTTGAGCAGTTCATGTTACTGTCCCTTAGCTGAGAAACAATAATTGTATGTTGCTCCAGTTCCATTGCAACAGAAAAGTGAAGTATTTTTGCCTATAGCACTACTGAAGCAGTCTGTGGAAATCACTTTTTTTTTTTCCTGTACGGTGAGTTACTGCATCTCAGTTGTGGAGTTAGTGACTGGAAAAAAACAAAACGCTGTAACATGTTGAACTCTTCTGAAGATGTGAAGTTTGTTATAGAGAAATTTTTCCAGCTGACAGACAGTGAAGCTAGAGCAGGAAGAATAAAAGTCAGAGGGAAATTTCATCAGTAAATGCAGGCCTCAAGAAATGAGAAAGGCTTTCAAGCGTATGTAGGAGTAATTAGGAAGAAATAAGAGAAATGGATGGTGTAATTCTGCAATAAAGGTGCTCCAGGCTGTTACTCTGTTAGTCATTAAATCCAGCTACCTTTGAAACAGTTTCTGTTGAAGCTAAATTCTTAATTACAAAGGTCATATCTGAGGAATTAGCATGATAGAACTAGCTCTTTACTGTTCTTTTTAGAGAAAGTTTAAAATACATGTTTTTCAGCTTATTGATTCTAACACTTTATATATTTTGGGTTTTTTTCACAGGTGCCAAATAATGGACAAACATTTGACTGTATTGGCAAAAAAGCATGTTGAGACAAAATTCTTGAAATTAAATGCTGAAAAATCTCCTTTCTTGTGCGAGAGACTGCGCATCAAAGTAATTCCCACTCTAGCCCTAGTAAAAGATGGAAAAACACAAGACTATGTCGTGGGCTTTACTGATCTTGGTAACACTGATGACTTCACTACAGAGACCTTAGAATGGAGATTAGGCTGTGCAGGTGTAATTAATTACAGGTAATTAATTGTTTTGTGATTGTTTTATTTTCAGATACAGTGTAAGGAGAACATGCTTGCAGACAGGAGAATCTGTAAAAATTTGTAACTTTGACTGATATGTTTGTTGTATGCTTAAGACACGTGGGAGTTTAATCCAGTTATTTAATCTGTGTACTTCAGCAAGGGAAAGAAGAGAGTAGCTCTTTAGCAAAGTATTGAGACATTATAATGAGCGTTACATTGTCCTTTTTGTACAGTAATAAACAGAATTCTTGCCGTGAGGTGTGGAGTAGCTACACTGCTTTGATATGGCCTCTCAGAGTCATGCATCTAATGTAATCCTTTTTAAATCAGCTATAGAGCTTAGATGTCACGGTTGCAAGATGTCACAGTTGCAATGCAGTAAAGTTTGAGCATTTTTAATCCACTTCAGAGGAAACTCAGCAAGTCATCCTTAAACTGCATCTTAGTCCATATTATGTACATGAATGTTGTTTTTCCAATGAGCAGTACAGAAAGTGAAAATAAGTAGCAGAAGTGCATATAAATTATCTGTGTAGCAGTACAATATAATCATCATAAATGCCACATTTAAAACTACAGGATAGAAGGCAGTAGAAGATAACTGTCACCACAACAGCCTAACTTTACAGGAGAATCATTTACCAGAACTTTCTGCTTTGCTTTCCACTGTGGCTCAAACATCATCTTTATCTTTTTAGGTTAATTTTGCTCTTTTGTTTTGAGTATCTTTGGCTTTCTTTTAATTTTAAACTTCATTATCTGAATTTATTTCAATGTCTAATTTCCACATTTTGGCAAGAAGTATTGTTGTATCTTAAAGGCAAATAAACTACTGTTCAATTTAGCTTAGTAGCTGTTGAACTTAAGATAAAATGACTGAAATGGAAATTTGTAGTTCAGAACAAGTGGCAATACCCACTTCCCAGTTCAGTAACAAGCAAATACACAGAGGAGTGAAAGGCAGCTTGGTTATATAATCTAGACAGCAACAGCCTTTTATGGAAGGAATCTTTCAATGGAGTTGTACCAAGCTGCATTGAATTTCCTAAATTTTAGTACATTGGCTTACGGCACAATTTTACTTCCTACTTGACTCTACTAGTGTTCTAGTAGATTACTGTGTATTCTACTCTTAGCTCCTTGTGGAGTGGGGGAGTTGTTTCATTCTTTGTTCATTTTGCCAGATCCTGAGTTTGGTACCCTGGCTTTGCAAAGTGAGCCACGATATCTGCACAGCCTGGGAGATCCATTCCAGGAGACATCCATTTATGTACAACTGTTGCATTTCCACACTGCTCTGAATGTTATGTCCTGCTCTCTGGAGTTCTTGAAAAGGAGATAGTCCTCCTCAGAGCCTAGAAACAGTTCTTTTCCTTCAACCTGTGGGATAGCAGATAGTGAAAGGCTATACTGTATTTAGGGGAAGGAACTATTCAGGTCACATTGTTTGACCAAAATCAGGATTCAAGTGGTGTATTGACTTACTACTGACGTGTAATTAACTAGCAATCAGTGAACTGTACATTTAGGGTCAATATCTGCAAAATGTTATTTACAAAATGTTAATACCTACAAATTTCTAAACACCCTTCTATAGCTAATTCCAGAAGGTTCTAATTGCTTGCTCACTCACTGACACTTAGATGAAACCCCTGACAGGTCATGTGAGTGAAAGCATGCACACCCTTTTCTGAGCAAGGGGAGGGGATTCCCCTCCTTGCGCATTCCCGCTGTAGGACATGTGGATGCTCCAGCTTTATGTGAGCCCCTACTGTTCCCAACAACCCATGGACCCACACGCTGGTAAGGAAGCCCTCACACGGTCATATATGCACACTGAGGCGTGAGTCTTTCCATTCTCCCCTAAATGGAGTGCAGTTGTCTGATGGGGAAGCTGCTCTGTCTGGCCTAGGCAGAGATAATACAAGGTGACTTCTGGCAATACAAAACCCAGTTTTGACTTCATCTGTTTCTATTCAAGGTCCCTGTTACAAAGTTTTAGCTTCTTTGGTACTTCTGGCTCCCCATTTGTTTTGAAAAGTCTCTCTGTGATTCCCTGGTTACTGTTTAATCTGACAGATGGTTGTCTTTAGCATGATCAGTTTGCAGCAAAAGCCCTTTCAGATAGTATTTCTCTAGAGCTCCACTTACAGGTGCTGTTTACACTCACACTCCTGTCTTAACTACAGTTATCCAGGCCATTTTGTCCAGGAGGTACTATGCTAGCAACACAGCAATGCAGGAGGTGCTATGCTAGCAACCCAGCAATGCTACTTAGGGTGGCTTTAGGGATTAGGGGTTGTGTTCTCTTACTATGTTTTCCTGGAGAAACAGGTAATTAGAGATGCTACTTACTGTCTGCATGAATACGGCTTTAATCAACATGTCTTACTCTTTTCCTTTAGTGGAAACTTGATGGACCCACCTTTTCAAAGTCAAAAGAAATTTGGAACAAGCTTTACGAAGTTGGATAAGAAGACCATCAGAGGAAAGAAATATGATTCAGATTCTGATGAAGACTAGAAGAACAGCTAATTGTATTTGTAAATCATCTTTTGTTTATGCTTGGTACATTTATAAGAATGGTTTTTATAAAGCTTACTGCTTTTCATTACATCTGCACATAATGCTCATTTTTCTATACAGTTTTATACAACTGAGTCATAGCAGAAAAAAGCTTAAATATTTTTTTTTTCCTCTTTTGGAAGTCATTTGTAATTAAAAAATCTGAGTTCTTCTAACTAAATAACGTGGCAAATGATGAACTTTGTCTTAAGTATAAGTTTATGAAATGTTTTGAAGTAACTGTTAGAAACAACCATACTAAGACAGACCAAAGGTCCCTCTGGCCCAGCATCCAGTCTCAGTGGCCGAAAGCAGATGCACAAGGAAGAGTAAAAACAGCGTGAGCAGACAGCAATGCTTCCCCAGAATATACTTTAAGCAATCTGTGGCTTGGGGAACTCTGTATCTGAGAGCATTTGCTGGTTAAAATCATGGAAGAAAAATCTCTTTAAATCCTCATAGTACCCTAGCATCCACATCATATGGCAAGGGGTCCACAGTTTAACTGTGTTGTGTGAAGAACTACTTCCTATTTTTTCCTTGAATCTGACAGTTCCAGTTTTTTTTCTGATTTTCTTTATTAAAGGAGATGATAGATACTTTTTTAAAAGATTTTTCCTGATCAGTTCCTCTTCCAGTTGTCTTTTCAAATTTATTATTACTTATATTATCAGTAAAGCACCACAAAACTATTAGTAAAGGAATTGTGCGTTTTAACAAATGATTGCTTATTTTATGGTGCCATATCATGACATTGAATAACTTAACTACATTGCACTGTAAGTTGTAAAAACAGTCGTAACTTCTGTGAATTCTGAAATAGATGGTCAAGAGAAATGCCCTTTTACCATCTATGTACGCTGCATGTTAAAGCAGATACAGCGGGTAATAGCACATAGCAGCAAGCATATTGAAAACAGCCTTGTTCACAGGTTTGTATAATTCTGTGGTTTTGAATGTGTGGATTTTATAGCAGATGCTTTGTACAAGAGAGTAGAATAGAGAAAAGTATTTGGGAGAGACCTTGATCTGTTAAGTTTAGATATAGTGCCGCATACTGTGTACTTTTCTTCAGTAATGGACAGAATTTTCAAGGGAGATCTTCCTTGGAACACAATGTAAAATTTCTGTCTGGCTAGGTGAAGAGTTGATGAGTTTTCTTTTCATTTAAAAAAAAAAATAGTTTGCTGTGTGCTGAAGGACCCTTTTGAGGTGGTACTTGGAATCCGGTTGGTCCAAAAAGCAGTGAACTGGGTCTAGTCATGCTGCCTTGTAGCAGAGAACACTTGTGATTGGGCCAGCCCAGCAATATATCTCTGTAAGTAAGTTTAAAAATACTATATTTTATTTCTGTTCATGTACATTGAAATAAAATTATTTTAATTCTAATGTTGACTTTTGCATCCTTTCAAATAAGGTGGTCTAGGTGCTGTGGGTTATTTTTGTCTTTTAATAAGGTCCATCAGAAAGTTGCATGTGCTCTTTCTAGATTTCTGGCAAACTACATACAGTTCTGTCTAACATTATGACATTACTTTGAAATGGCTTAAGATGTACACAGCTGCCCGTTAAACTACTAGAAGCATAAAGTAGACTTGCTTTGAGTTGATCTTTTTAATGCACAAACTCTCCCAATCCACTAGAAAGTGCTAGTTTGGGTTTTTTTGGTTTTTTGTTGTTTTGTTTTTCATCCAGTTGCATGAAATTTAATTTAGGAAACCAATGTTCCAACAGTGTTTTTAAGAGTGCCTTAGCAGGACTCGTCTCTGAGTCCTAATTATGTTGAATAGGCTGTGGAAATACAAAATCATGTCTAACGTAGTTGCATGCTGTGTGGAAACACATGTGGGCTTGTCAGGATTCCAGCATGGTGCATTGTTAGAGGTTATTCAGTTCCGTGTGTGAATAGCCCCATTACAAACTCAATGGATATCCTAGCCAGAGTCTGTGGTTTCATGTCACTTCAAGCTGCTGATTTTTTCCGAGGTTAATCTTCAGTTGGACCTCTTCCTTCATCTGACTTGTCATATGGCCACACGCACTCCAGTGCTGATACAAGGAGTTTGTAGGAATGTGTGGTTTAGGTAAAAGGGGAAGTTGAGACTGTTTGTACTAACAAGTTTAAATCTATTTTGAAGTAGCAGTCTCATAGATCTGTCTGCTTCAAGTCTTTACTTTCATGTCTGCTTTCTGCATTTTCTGTCTTGAATGAAGATTAAAACGTGTCATTGAACAGTCCTCTTGGTAAGATCTCCATTCTTGATCTGCATATTACTTTGAGATGAACAATCAAAACCCAAGAATTTTGTTTTGGCTGAAACTTAAAAGTTCTTTAAGAACTGGAAAGTTCTTCTAGTTTGAGTAGTGAGGAACAAATTATTATTCTATGGTAGAGCTCCGTGACTTTGCAGTGCAGATTAAATAATGAAGTGTCCATGATAATAAGACCTGGGCCAGCAAGCTAGAAGTGTAAACAATATAGAGAACACCAACTCAAACAAATGTCAGCTGTACGGACTTGAAAAGCACAAAGCTTCACTTTGTCAACAGTGATCTAGTGGCAATATGGCTGATAGATGAGAAGATTATGATGATGATACGCAATATCTAGAAAGGATGTAGGTTGCATGTGATTAATTGCTTATAGCAGACAGATTGTAGATGTAAGGACATGACTAAATAAGGTTCCTGAGCCTAGACTAATCACAAAATGGTACCTGGTCTGGCATGTGTTAGCCATGAAAGGGTATTATACAATAAAGGGATGAGAAATGTTCACACATAGCTTTTGAAGTTATGGGGCTTATGCATGAACTCAGCATGTAACTTTAGTAATGATTACTGCTTAAGTCTGTGCTTGATGCTTGCATGAAGTAATCATTAAAAAAATGCATGGAGACAATAATAACCAAACAAGGACTGTGTTGTTCAGCTCTTAATGCTAGATTTTTTTGACTTGACTGGGCACTCTTTGATTGCTGATTGATCCCACGTTACGCTTGTCATGGTCTGCTCAAGAAATCTACCTAGAAGTTAAGCGCTGAGTTGAGCTTTGGCATTTGGGAAGTGTGAAGAAGTCTAATCCCTGAAAGAGATGGCTTGAGATACAAACTCCGGAGAGGGCAACAACTGAGCAGCTGCTCTCAGACCCCATTAGTAGGTTGGGCTGCCCGCAAGTGTCATAGGGGTCATTGAGGGAGGCCAACTCGAAAGATGCATTGATGCCTTCCAGTCCTCGGTTCCAAGTAATCCACATTGTGATACTTTCTGTCTAGAAATTCTAAAAGGAATACGTTTCTACAGAAATTTCTATAGAAAATTTGGGCTTTGAACAGTATGGTTTCTAAAACAAGCCCTTTGCCTTCCATGTAAGAGTAAAGCCAGTGTCCTCAACCCAGTGTGAGGGATGCTGTCATTTTGTCTCTCACGTACACACACACACAAACACGCACAAGCTGATGCAGAAATAGTATGGCTTTTGTACTCATTGCATATTCAATAGCTGTGTATTACACTTTTTTAAAGGAAAATTCTATCAGTAGTGGGTTGATCTGTCTGCCTCTTTAGAACAGCTGTATGCGACAGTTTGAGAGTGAGGGTTACACTCCAGAGTTTAAGGAAAACCTCTCTAGGCATTGGAAGCGGAGGGTGCTTCATGTTACAGCAGAGCATTTTAGAACTGTTCTGAGAGGGATGGTGCCCCTCAGCCCCCTTTAAAGGATAGATACATTCCACCATGTTTGAGCAAATTACTGCTCTGAAGGTCTACTCTGATCTTTTGTTCTTGGATCATGCTTTGGAGCCTTCAGTGTTAAGCCTGTCAAATATGATTGTGGTGATCCAAGACATTCCAGTCTCCCAGATGCTCCTTGTTATCTGTCCGCCTGGAGAGCATCATTCTGTATCGTATGCTGCAAAAGGGAACATGTGCCCATACCTTCTTCATCAATTTAAGCTAACACATAAAACTGGCTATAGTAGAACATAAGAGACCAGAGCACCACACAGAAAAATCTTGTTCAAATTTGGTGGATTAATTTTAAGTGCATGTGCACTGAGCAATATTTGGTGCTTGTTGATGGAAAGGGACTAGTTAAGAAAACTTGCTTTTAGAGATCCCATGAGGTGCATATTCTAAGGCTACATTTTTTGGATTAGCTATTACAGTCATGGCTTGAGCTGCCTAAAATAAACCACCGCTGATCCAGGAGCCATGTAGCTGTGTCAGTTCGGTGTTCAATCTGTGTTAATATACTTTGCCTTTTTGAATACAACCTGTTCAGACATCGTCTGCCTGGTGGTATGATTTCAACATGTGACTCTTATAAAAAAAGGTTTAAAAATTAACTTATCTGCTTCACAAACCATGCAATCTTCAGTAACCATTGGCTTTTCCCAAGATGACGTTGTATGAAAAGCAGGTGACTGTAATACACAAAACCAAATTAATTCCTTTCCTGATCTTCTTCCTCCTTGCTAATTACTTCTTTTGTTAGTGTGCTGCCCTAGAAAAAAGTCTGAAACTGTTTCCTGTTTGTTTCTAAAATGTTGACAGGCCTCAATGCTTTGTATCATGAATGCCAGGCACACATAAATGCTCCTAATAGTTATCATGATTAATGTGTAAAGTTAATAATTAATTATTAATGGGTGTTAGTTGGACATCCCTTTGAGTCAGGAGTGTACTACCCTCATTTTGTATGTGGGAGACTAAAACAAGACTAGCTCTGCTGAAGGACCTAGGAACATCAAGAATTAGGTGCTCCAGGATCTAATTTCAGTCTCTTCCTGGAATCCAGATTTTGGGATTAGGTGCATCTGTTTCCTCTCCAGTGGGTGGTGCCCTGGGGCAGGATCCAAGGCATCCAGAAGGCTGCTGAGCACTGCCAAAGTGAGCGACTACAAAATGTTTTACCGAAGTGCGGCATTCCTCTCCACCCTCCCTTCTGAAGCTTTTTACAGCACAGCATCAGGCTTGTGGGACCGGAAAGAGGGAGCAAGAGAAAATGTGACTTTGTAGCTTATGGATTTGAGAGGAGATGGGGTTCTTCTCCCTGTTCCCAGTGCTTTGTGTATTTTCCACACTTACTACAAAATATGACATTGATTTTTTTTTCCCCCCTCTCCCTGTTCAATATGGAACACCAAGGCAATCTCAGGAACATGAAGCTGATGCAACTGTGTCCCTACAGGGGCTGTAGGGCTATTTTCTTGTCTTCCCACCAACTTCCCCTGTGACTCTGGTGTTCTCTGCTGTGCAGTAACACGGCCTCAACAGGCTGAAGAATGAACACATGTATCTAGTCTCGGTGAGGGGCATAAGTGGTTTACAGAAAAGGGAGGTTAGTGTAGGTTTTTGCCTTCGTGAGGTTATCTCCTAAGGTTGGTCTTGCTTCTGCCATGGCTGGTTTAAACAAAGTGGGCATCGCAGCCACTTTTTGTGAGTAAATGTGTGAGTGTGCGCTGTAAACTCCCACTCATCCAGAGATTTTTGACATTGGGATGCAGAGTCCAGAGCCCAGACTTAGGGACGTAAGGACCAAGCTCTTCCAGCTGGGCCACTTTAGACTCAAACAGGAGTGTAAGTACATCTCAGCCAAATACTTGGAACGTAGTTTTGGAGCGTGACAGTGTTTTGATTTGTGCTCTATGAGCATAAACCCTCTCCTGGCTCGAACTTCAAATGACTTGCTTTAGGTGATAGATCTGCCTTTAAGCTGGGATGTGAACTGAGGTCTCATAAGATCCAGTCCAGTGACCTCTTTGCCAGAACACCTTTCCTACAGTAAAACTCAAAGTCTCGTTGTAGAGAACAGAAGGAAAATACTTTTTTCCTCCCTCATAAACACTTCTGCTCTTAGTTATTTTACATGATGGTTACAGAGATGCTTTGTGCAGAGTGGGATGTCGTTTCAATGCCCACCTGCGTTCTTCAGAAAGGCAAGATAAAGGAAGAGATTGCAGCCCTCAGCACCTGTTCACTTCTGAACACAGTGAAAACTAAAAGCCTCATGTCTTACAAGTTTGAAGCCCTTTGCTATCATTACTTACAGGTATACTAGATGTAGAAAAGAAAATCTATGGAAATGTAATTATTAAACTGTCTGTATCCCTTTAAAAGTTAGGAAAGACAGCTCCAGAGGGTTTGCTTGAGATGATGCTACAGATGCATCTTTAACTGGCCAGTTAGTGGTAGGCATCCAATATGCGTCAGCTGTTGTGGGCAGCTTCCCTATAAAGCAGTTATAAAGTCTGTGAATACCTGGTGTTACCTATAATTACATCCCAGACAAAAGGAACAACCTGAGAAATGCATCTGCCTGCCGATGTTATGAAACCAGAGTTGAAGCTCACAACAGAGACAGTAATTAGTATGGGTATTATTACAGGTAGTTTTAGATAGTATTCTCACCACCCAGTGAAACGTGATGCTATAACCTGCAACCTGAAGGAGAATAGCATGTGCAATACATAATGCTTTTCAAAATGATGCTCCATTTTGATCACATTTCCATTAAGTGGTTTGAAAAAACCCTCACCCTGGTAGAGCACTTGGCATGAGGGAAAAAAAAAAAAAGTTAAAATCTGTGAGTAGGAAAGAAGTGGTGGTATTGAACCTTGGTGTGCTTTAGATCTCAGGTGTGCTCCTTTCTAGCTTATGTAAAACAAGTGGAAAATGCTATTCTGTCCGGTAGCATTTTTTGCCCACTCTGTACTCCCTTAGCTCAGGTCAGCAAAAGACCATGAGGAAACCGTGTCTGTGGTCACTGACTGCAGCTTATTGCCAGGATGCCCCTGTGAATACCAGGAAGCTTTCCTGCTTCTTAAGTTTAAGAAGATGCATATACCATTTGATAAGTGAACTCCTCCTCTTTCCTTGACTTTCCATCCCCTCCCTCCCAATCACATGCTGTGCTGACCAAAATCCAACACAAGGGGAGGACATACTGGCATCCTTTATGTTTAAAAATTACACAACAGCAAAAGGAGTTTAAAATTATAAGGTGGTTGGGTATTTTTAATTATAACATTTGTGCCCTTTTTCTTTAATATTAATTTAATAATAACATTGTATTTCCACCGCTTTCATATATTTTCCCTACTATGAAGCATGAGGGCTAGCAACTTGCTGTCCTTCTAAATAGGTGTCGCAATATCATATGAATCAAAAAACCTGTGCTTCTAAACAAAATACCAAGAATAATAAAGAAAAATATGAAAAGAGGTATGGTAGTATTATGAGAGAAGGTAACACTTTTCAGGGACATCAGCCCAGAGCATTCCTGGATATTTCTTTATGAAGTCCAGCCTTTTAGAAAGAGCTGCTTTAGTCATATACACAAAGATGCCTTCTAACTCATCCCCTCTTCAGCCTATCAAAAGTAGCACCATATCACAGCTGTGTACATCCCTTCTGTTGGGTTATGAGCTGTCAGAGGTAGACCTTATCTGACTCTTGACATAATTTTCCAAATTAAATCCAGCATAAAAACGAAAAATTGTGCTGTACTAGGGACAGATGCAGCCCATTCCCATGTAGTGGTTCACCTGAATTTGATGCTCTGGGTTTATAGCCCCACAAAGACCTTTGAGCAGAAGATCGTGTTTTTCTAACATTGTGCAGGTCCCTTTATGGGACAGCGCCTTGGACAAGTGCGCTAGCTTGGAGCCCTGCCCTGTTCAATGTATCTGAGCATAACCTTGTTTCCATAGAGGCTGCCTGCTTTCGGCATTCACTCTAAAAGGCAGTCAGCAAATTTTGTGAGGATAAAGAGGTTTTTAGCAAGAAGAAGTCCCATTCATAATGCTGCTGAAAAAATATCTTCTTATTTGGCTTTATACTGGAAATTGTGTGAATATAAGGAATCTGCCCCAGGGACCTAAGAGCATACAGCAGCACAGATAAAAATAATTGTACTTAAAACATAACATCCACCATTCAATGAGTAAATAAAGAGCAATGCAATGCAGAGTACGCATTAAGAATTCATGTGACAGTACTGTGAAATGTAGAAAATCTATGATTACATGGGTAGTAAATGAGAGAGAAAATACATGGCAAAGACAAACAGTATTTAAATTCAAAACTGTACCTTCAGGACCGTCAGCAAGTGCCCAACGCATTAGGAAAGAAATCTTACCTAAGGTCAGAGGCTACTTTTAAAAAAGGTCCCGAGTCATCAGCATGAACACAGAGTGACAGAGGAACACTAGTTTATTACCACTAACATGATACTGTTTTTATAAAAGGTAATTGGATGTTAATACTAAATTATTTTCATCTATTTGAGAGAACACATCTCTTTCTAATATAGATTATCTTGTTCTATAGAAGGCAAACGAATACATCTACTAGGCTTGTTGCCATCAAGCTGTGCACTCTGACCTTTTCCCAACTCATTTCTTCTGGCTTTCCTCCCCTCCAGCATTTATTCAGTCACTGTTTCCTTTTGAAAGGATTAAAGCCACACTGTACATGCGATGTTTCTATTTTCTACTTGTTATTTCCAAAGACACCACATGGATTCTTACCTTACATTATGCCAAACATTACCTTTTACTATTTAAAGTGTTAAACCCCAGTAAAATAATTAAGTGGTAGTCTAGTCTGAGATACCGCAATAAGATACCATGTTTGTACATGAAGAATGAATGCCTAGCCTTGTTGTAATCTGTGGAAAGATATCTATTATTTCCATGTTTCACCCAAATAAATGAGTTTTATACTTAAGACCCACCTTAATTCATATCCCAACCCTTCCGTAACAATAGGGCTAGGTTCTGCAGTGACGTTTCCCTCCTTCATACTAACTCAGGATCTATTAGTGTTTATTGATTTTTAAGGTGACAAGGCCCACTTGATCATCTCCTGTGCTTTACTGACTAATAACCATTGCTTGGTTTTGAACCCAGTAATTAGTATCTGGCCAAAACTGTGTTTCCTACCCGCCACATCTCAAACCCAAAAGAGAGCAATGGGAATAGATGAATTTGTGATGTATTAAATAACAAAGAGAAAGCTCCTGGAAGAAAATCTTGCTTTCCTAGCCTCCACGCATGCTGGGCAGAGTCTTGGGAAGAGAAAAATGTGGGTAAGGGGACAGGATTGAAATGCACTGGCGCCCCAGACCGCCTTTCCATCTCCAAGCGACTCAGATGTTTTACATACGTGAAAAGTGTCTTTGGCCACAAGGTGCAAGTCTTTCAGACTCCATGTGCCCCACTGGCTTCAGCTGCTGAGGGACCAGTTCCCTTCCTCCTCATTTCAGCTGCAGCATCATGCCTCCCCAAATCTGAAGATCAGACCATGCCTCTGCTCTCAAAGTATTCAAGTCACCCTCCTGAATTAGGCTTGCTGCAAGCAATGAAGCAGTGAGATGCTTTTCTTTAATTGTCCTTTTTGGAATTCATATGGAAGTATGATACTCAATTAAAAGCTTGCCAATCTGAAATCATAGAGGAAACGAGACAAAAAGCCTTCCACAAATGTGTCCAGACTGATCTGAGATGTAAAGCAAGGAGAGCACTAGACAGGGATCTGATTTTTGCCTGGCCTCTGCCACTGATTCACTGCAATGCTTTCTGCAAGTCATTTAGGGTGCATCTATGTGCTTATTGATGGAGGAAAACCAGTATTTATTTCCTTTCACAGAGTTTTCCCGAGTCTTACTAACTACCACTTGTGCAAATCTTCGGATTAAAGGAATCATAGAGTTCTAAGCTCTTAATATATATTACTTATTGTACTTTAAAACAAATGTCATCACACTAGGTAGGAATTAACATTCCAAAGCCCATAGGGTGGGTACCTTTTCATACACATATATATAAAAGTCATCAAGTGACCTGCCTCAGAGGAAGGCCAGTTGAAGACAGGTGAGTCTGAATTCACTCATTGAATATTTATTTAGAGCCAGAAGCCTTGATTTTGCTTTGATTTAGCATTTTGACAATATTGTGATTGTTACGCTCTTTCTATTTAAGGCCTGTGGTGATTTTTGTGTGGGAGGGAAAAAAAAGGCTGATAACTTAAAACTTTATAATATAGCAATTTTCTGCATGTGGAAAAAGCTACAGCCTGTAGCCTTTGATGGGGCCCCATGTGGATTTGCCATTGAATGAACAGGTATTGGGTCAAGCTATATTGATCCAGGCTTGCAAATACTCACTCATAGAGCTCAAACTGAGCTACTGCATGTACCCAGCTCCAGCTGGGGGTGTTTGCTGGCCTGAATAAGCTCGCTCAAGACAAGGGAGTCTTTCCAATGACACCGATGGACTATTTGTGTTTGTGCATCCATGCAGTTTGGTTTGCAGTAGAAATACAGACTAGAGAAAAGGTCACATATTATTAAAATCAATAAGGCATTTTCAAGTGTTAACAGGGTTGCGTGACGATTGCCTGCAAGACTCGTGGTGTGTTTTGTATTTGAAGCCCTCTTGGGGAAAAAGAAACATTTTTAAGCTGAAAAAATGCTCAGTTTAAATGCACTCACCAGCAAGGCAAGTACAGTCAATGCTTCTTCCAGTTGATAGCTACTATCTGATGACATTTTGGGATTTTATTTATAAGCACAACAGATGCATTTATTACTAAAGTGATTATCTGCCATTATCACACATAGGAATTAATGCAGAAGCGTTATTTCACCAGCAAAATCTTTGCCTTGCATGCTCTTAGCAGAGAGGGTCATATTGCTTGATTTTTGAAAACTCATTTTTCCAAAAGCCAAGCAAAAATCCCATTGCCTTTTGAACAGAGGGACAAAGGATGCGTGCACTCTGTAGCACATTAGACTTCAAACACCTATACAATTAAAGCAAAGGTACTGTACCTTCTTATCGTAAAGACATGCTACAGGTGTTCAGGAGGGGCCGTGTGAGCAAGCGATACGAAGTGACAGGGACTAAAAAATCCCTGCTGGCGCAGGCAGCCGACGGGGACCTCTCTGCTCCCAAGGTCCCCAGGCTCAGCCTTTCTGTCTCGACGTGATGGTGTGGTGGCACACAAAGTGGAGGAGACTTTCAGCCGCAGGAGAAGCGTCTATCCCCCAAACAAGGAGGAAATAAGGAGCACATGGGGCTCCCATCACTTGCTTTTCCTCCCGCCACCGCTCTCAGAAGCTGGCGGCTGTGTCCTGTGCTGGGGGTGAGGAGGGGAGCATGCTGCAGAGAGGGTGCCTCTGCTCCCCAACCCGTCTTCAGCTAACACCGTCCCCGTCCGGGACCTCAGGGGGGGAGCTTTTGGCACTCAAACTTTACTAGAAGGCTGTTGAAAATCAGCACTGATTTCTTCACGTTTTCCAAACTGCTGTGTTTCCAGGTCTCCTGCGGCAGCTGAGGAGAGCCATCGCCATGATCCCCGCACTGCTCTTGCTGGGCCTTACAGCCCTTGTCGGTGAGCCAGGGTTCGGTTGGCTGTCGAAAGCGCCCTGGGAAGAGTTTGCAGATGGGCTGTGGAGAGGAGGCATGCGGTCAGGCCTGAGGTCCCCTTTCTGCGGGGCGCTGTAAAACCCTGTGTGGCTGAAGGTTCTCGGCTGCCATTTGAGGCTGCTTGCTGCCCACCTGCGTCCTTTAAACCAGCATGTCTGGAGTATGGGACTGACACCAAAGGGAGTCACAGACATGCCTCCTCTTGATTTTCCCAGCTAACCTTATCTGATCCCTCCGCCTACTCAGAAATGGTCTCACAAATGTCGCAGGCTGTTTGATGGAGGCTATTCATTCCTCGGTTACTGAGGAAGCAGGGTAATTTGCCCAGGCTGAGGCAAGCACTCTCCTGAATTAATTCCTCACCAAGTTGTAGAGGGATACAGGAGACGTTCCCATCCAGGGTGCTCGGGTACCACCAGCCGCCATCTGAGGGGTCACGGACGCTGGAGGGCATTGAATGGGAAAAACGCTCTGAAATAAATGCAGATGCTGTTGTTCCCCTCTCCCAAACCAACCTTTAGGCGTAACAGGGCAGGTGCCTATTCATGTATTGTCATTAGTTTCACTTGCTTCAACCTATCAAGTTAGAAAAGAACAAATTTCTGTTCTCTAGCTTTCTTTGATAATGTTACCGATGGAGAGCAGTAGCAACGATACAAGAGTGGCCAACACAAGGTGATGTGGGTTACAGGTCTGGATGAATCCCTTGTGCTTGACTTGTACTCACTTGCAGCATGCTGTACAATATTGCTCTGAGATCTTATGTGTTCAAACACCTCTGTTCAATTTTTCAGCTCCATCCATGAGTTACAGTTGCTATGGTGATGTAAGTGCTCTTCAAGCCCCCATGATCTCCTGCACATCCGTAAGAGCCCCGGACTGTGGTAGGTATCATTCATTGCTTGATTTGTCAACCTGTTTGTACCTGACAGAGAGATGCTTTGCCTTCTGTTATCGCCAAATTAAATGTGGTACAGCCAAAAGGAAGAAAGCAACACCTCCTCCCCCAAAATGTCAGGTGCTGCGAAGCCTCCAGACCTGGCAAAGAAGCGGGAGGACAAACCTCAGGTCCCACAGTCAGGACCCTCAGCCTCTAAGCAGAGGGAAATGGTGCAACCCCTTTTCAGTCAAAATGGCTCCTTCATCACCCAGGACTTTAGCATCAGCATCCTCACAAAACCCCAGGGCTCTCAGCTCGAAGGGGAAGATGTGCAGAGCCAGGTTCTCAGTGCTAGCATGTCGGCTGATCTGGCCAGTGGTGACCTGCCAGAGACACATTTTGCAGGTCCCGGGTTTGTAGCCATCCTACCTCTAGGTGACCTGGTTTTGGTAACTCCTTTCCATTTCCCTCTTTCTTGCCTTGTGTTTTTGCCCATGTCACTGCCCAGCTGACTATGTCAGATTCACACTGCTGAGACTTCCAGGGACTCTAAGGGGCTTTGCCATGTACCCCAGACATAGGTGCCTTGGACACCTGACTGTGGGTGTCCAAGTGTGGATCTGAATCCACTTGCTTGTTTCCAAACTTTTCCAAAATTAATTCAAAAAAATCTCCACCTTTCTATACACAGGCTGACAATGTAGCTGTTAGTGCAGTTTGGCTGGTCAGTCTCACTTTTTTCAAATGCAATTTGAAATTTCACTTTTCCAACTCCAGAGCTGCATTTGCAGCTGTGCAGCAGCAGAAGAGGACCGTGAACACGCAGTCCCACCTCCTGAGAAGCTGCCCTCTACCCCTTGTCATCCTCGTGTACTGGCACAGCAGCTCCCCGGCCACAGCCAGAGCCGATAGGGATGTGCTTGTTCCTCAAGCGCCACTGCCCAACTCGGTGTAGCTGCATTTTCTTCAAAACTCGAGTTACTCCTTTGATACACCCGCTCAAGGAGAAAGCAAGGGTTTTGGATGGGAGAGTGTGTAAGTGTGCCTTTTCCTAAGCTGCAGGACTTGCCATGGTACGGAGGACTGCTGAGGCAGACATTGTACGCCTGAGGAAATACGAGATTCCAATTAAGAGAGTAGCCAGAAACCTGTGCTTGGACCCGGCGCTCATTGCTGCCATCATTTCACAGGAAAGCCGCGTTGGCCAGCTCCTGGACAATGGCTGGGACCAGGATCGACAAAAGTATGGCTTGATGCAGGTACGTCAGGGCGATAAGTATGAGTAACAGAGCAGTAATGGAGTGTATATCCCAAGGCTTTACCTTAGCAAATGACTGTTCTGCATTCAAGACAGCACTTAAATGCATTCTCTCTACATCAAAGGTTGTGCTTAAATGTTATCCTGAATAAGGTCACTTCCATGAATCACAGCCTGGGAGTACAAAGAAGAGGGAGAAGCTGCAGTGGTGGTTGTGTTCAGAAGGAAACCCATTTTGTTGCTTGACTTTTCTAGCTTGGCAGGCAGCAACAGCGCCCTTTCGGAATGTGGGATAGTGAAGAACACATAAATCAGTGCTCAACTATCCTGGTTCTTGCAATTAATGAAGTACGGGCAAGACATCCTACCTGGACCTGGGACCAGCAGCTGAGAGGTACACAACGGGCTATATACTAGAAAGGGACATGCCGAGTGATGGGAGCGCTCTGCATTTATTGGTGTCACTTTTAAGGGGAAAAGAGCATCAGTCTGGCAGATTTTACAGCACCTCTTACCAAAAAAAAACCCCAGAGTTTTTTAGTTCAAAAGAGACAATCCCAAAACAGCAGACCGGCAAGAAGTCTGAATATAGACGCAGCCTCCCAGCTCTAAACACTGTCCACAGGGCCTCCCTGTTTCTGCCTGCAGAAGAGAGACTGCGGTGGGGTGCCAAGCTCCTTGGCAGATTTGCTGCAGTAGGAAGCAGCGGGAAACCAGCCCAGACTGGGAGCTGCCGCAGCAGCAGGGAAACACCCCATGCAGGGCTGGGCGAAGGTGTTGGGCACAGTCTCAGCAGGTTGCCCCTTGACTGCAGTGACAAATGCCCACAGAAGGCCACTACATTGAATAGCTGGGCCACTGCTGGTGAATGGCCAGATCCAGGACCTCCTTAAATTCCCTGGAAAAGGCATTGTGCTCAGTGAATGTGAACAGGTCTCAAGTTATCCTCTTATCTCTTCATCCTACAAGGGGAATCGCTGTCAGGTGGACAAATAAGGTAGAAACCAACTAAACAAAAGCCACTGGGGAAGGCAGAAATTGAGGCACTGCAACACAGCAGGCGTATCACGGCAGGCTGTTGATTGTGTCAAGGAAGCTTGGGATCCAGGTTTGCTTGTAGTCCGTGTTAATTGCCTGCTGGTTTGTTCACCTGGTGTTATTTCTTGCTCTCCCATCCTTGCCTTTTTAGATTACACCCTTTTCTGGGACTAACATGCCATTCCCACCTGCATTTGGAGAGAATCATGGATTCCTTCACTATAGAAATAAGGATTTTGCAAAATCAGTCACTTTTCAACAATAATGCACAATTAGCAATTTCCCAAGCAGTTGTATAGGCTTGGTGAGAGCCCTTTTGGCTAGGAATTTTTACTTTTAAATACCTATTTCTTACTTGCAAGCGCATAACAACGCCTTCTTAACTCTTTTCAGGGGGAATCTGCACCTACCATGCAAAAATGGGCAACCTCCAGGTCTATGAGGAAGACCCATGCGACAGAGACAACTACTATGTCAACAGCGTGATTAGGCGAGCCCAGTACTTCAAGAGACACGGGTTCTAGCTCAGAAACTCACCCCGCCACCGAGTATCTCCTCTACATAGACTAGCCCTGTAGTGATCGTAGCATCCAGAGCAGTTCCTCAGAGTTCCTGGCAGGACCAATGCTGGTGGCACAGGCACTAGCACCTCACTTGCTCCAGCAAATCCCAGCTCCCTGCTCACAGTCGGGCAAGCTCAGCGCTGCCTTCCAGGGGACCCACAGGGATGAGAAACCACAAGTTCAGGGCCTTAGAAAGGCAAATGGGGACAGACCACCAATGTTTAAATGTCGAATGAGGAAGGTGCCTCTTCCCGTTTGAAGATGAACCCGTGGCTGTTTGTGCATCCCCCAGGTGCGGGCACACAAGCCGCTCTCCCTGGGCATAGGCTGTGCTCTTCCCATCTTCTACATCCAACTCTTTCCCTCTCCTTGGCCAATAAGGGGGAGAACCCCCCGAAGCTGAAACCTTCCTTCCCCTTGATTGTGTTAGCTACTGGGCAATGAAGAGACTTCTCAAGAAGCCTCTGGTCTCTGCATGTTTCTGCATTAGTTGTGTATTCCCATGGCCGGCCTTGTGGGAGACAACGCTAAACACGCTTCTGTTAGTCTCCCAAGCTGTGGAGCCCATGCCCATGGTGGGGCTGGAGACCTCTTCAGGGTGAAAAGCAGGCTCACACAATGGGGAAGCCTCTAAATGGGAAGTACTACAAGTGCCATAGCAGGCATGCAAAACATCTTTCCGTTAGAGAGCAGCCCTCCAAACAGGAGACAGCCCTTTATGTACCCTCCCCAGGAGCTGTATCACAACAATAGTGTTGGTAAAAAAAGCCCACAACCTTTCCTGCTTTAGCTTTGGCACCTTTATGCTGGGTTTCCTCCAAATTTAAAAGCATTTCAGCATCTGTCCCTCTGCCAGGAATCCCAACTTCTAATTAGGAGAGAATTAGCTCTGGGTTTATAAGCTCTGTTTGAAAGCGTTCTTCAATGTGGATGGGTCTGGGTGCAAATTTAGGTTTACTGAGGATAATACTGAGAATGAGAGAGCAAATAAAGATAAATGTTGAATCCCATTTTTTTTTTTTTTTTCCCCATGGCGCCTGGTGGGCAACAACCTGCAACTTTAGTAAATAATCCAATTTGGTACTCTTGAAATGGGTCTAAAACTGAATTTGAGAACAGAGAAAGGAAAACTGTGCTGCAGACTGGGGTGGATGAGAAAAGCTGGGCTGGGCGGCAGGGCATGAGGCAGCCCGAGCCCAGCTGCTGCCCCCAAACCTGTGAACAGGGGAATAAGGACATTCATGTTTAGCCTTTTGAGTAACCATTTTGGAGGCGTCAGGGCACATTTCTGTCACCATTGTCGATGCAGAAGCGATGTCCCTGCCTGGCAGCACAGGGCTGCACTGCACACGTGCCTGGGCTGTCGGGTAGTGTTGACGCATGCAGTGTGAGAGCTGGTTTGGAGACAGCTTTTGCAAGCAGAGCAATTTTAACGCTGTGCTCCTTTGTCTTGCCAGTCACTCATCTGCTTACTGACATGGCAAGGACTGTGAGTGACTGAAGTATTTGCAAGCAAACTCATTTTATCATCTTTGGAGACCAGAGGGAGCTCTAGGATATCTCTAACGTTACTGATTTTTTTTTTTAAGACTACAGGAAACAGTTCAGTGTTGAGCAACCGGAGATATTAAACTATATATTATTTCATCTTTAGTGAATTCTGCACTATATTAAGATAATTTTAGTAAAATCTTTACTTTGTAATGCAAACTTGTGAAACATATCACATGGTTTTATCCCCTCTATTTGAATTAGCTTATGTAAAATTCATAGGTTGAAATCTTTGCTGCATTATGTTATATAAACCTCTCTGTTATACAAACCTCTTATGTAAAACCTATGAATGCATTTTTGATAGATCAGTATAAACTTCAAATGGGGCAGGGAATCTCATTGCTGCCTATGTGTATAAAGTTGTTTTCTGAGTTTGGAGGGTGAACAAGAGTGGAGCTTTCTTTGGTT
This sequence comes from Gavia stellata, assembly GCF_030936135.1. Classification (NCBI taxonomy): domain Eukaryota; kingdom Metazoa; phylum Chordata; class Aves; order Gaviiformes; family Gaviidae; genus Gavia; species Gavia stellata. The sequence goes on from NC_082594.1 coordinate 72,333,814, forward strand.
CCCTTCACATCACCTTTAATTGCTGCCAGCAGGCTCCCTGTCACCAGTACTAGTGTTGCCATCCCTGGGAATCTGTGAGCTCCTCAGGAGTCCAATTTCAGTGTGCATTACCTATGAAGCTACTGCTTCACCCTATAGTAGCAACACCCAAGGGCCTGCAGACCTGCCTGCTGGCTTGTGCAGCATTGCCACGAAGGATTATTTCTTTTTTAAGTCTATTTAAGAGTCCTAATTCTGGGAATTCCATATTTTATTGCAAATATTATTTTAGAGTATCAGCACTTTGTAGCAAGTAAGGAAAATCTCTGCGGAAAATGAACTGAAAGATAATTGCTTGATAAATTGGCAGGAAGGAGTAAGTAATTAAGGGAAGTTTAACACTGGCACATTGCCTTAAGATTTGAGCAAAAGCTTTCCTGACAAACAGTGAGTTGATATTGCTTTTCCCCTTTGGTCTTTTCCCGGTCACCAGCATTGATGTTACTGGAAGTTACTCATCTGGCTGGTGTACACAGGGCTGCTGCGGTCACACTCTTGGTCACTCTTTTGATCCGTGGCCTATTAAAAGAAGGGGGAAGCTTGTAAAACAAATGATCTAATACCAAGTAACATATCAGAAAAAGCAGAAGCATAGGTAAGGAAAGAGAAAAGCGGAATCAGAGGGGAAAGAAAGGTCCAGGGAATCACAGAGCAGGACACCTGCCTGCAATGCTGAGGAAGATGCTAGAGTAAGGGATTGAATGATTGCTTTGCGAGCACCTGGGAGACGATGAAGCAGCAAAAAACAGTCAGGAGGGCTCTGGCAGCCTGTCCTGGCAGGAAAAAAAACACCTCAGACCAACCAAAGTCCTTATCTCAGTGGGTAAGTGGCCAAGAGACAAGCCATGGTTGTGCCGTATCATGAGCTCAATAAGGCTTTCGGCAGCAATCTGAAGCGGCCTCATATGTGAAGAGCCTTAAGATAAGTACAAAAAGCACTGGTTATCAGCAGCTTGCGGTCAAACTGGTGAAGCATTTCAAGTGGAGCCGCAGAAGTCTGGCCTGCACCAGTTTATCTCAAAATTGTGTTTGGAAAATGAATGGTGGACAACAGCTATCAAACCGTGGGTGACAGCCACACTGAGAGGGAATATGAGCACTTCCGCTAATGGTTAAAAACTATGAAAACCTGTTAGGAATCAAAGTACTGAAATAAAGTAAACACAGGTGTGAAACACTCAAGGAGCTTAAGCAGGAGCATAAGCAGGGGAGAAGCGAGCAGGCGACCGTATCGCGGAAAAGGCTTGGGGGGGTCCAGTGGGAACTAAAGGAGTAGATGCCAGGGGAGGCAGGGAAGGAAGAACAGAAAAAGAGGGAAAATCCCTTTTGGGGCTTTATCTTTATCATAACACTGTGTATGAAGCACTTGGGGTAATTCTTCTCCCAGCTGTTCAGCTGTCAGCGTAAGTGCGGCTCAGCTACAACGTTTGGGTGTGTTGCACCGACAAAAACATGCTTAGGAGGATCGCAACTCAAATGAAAGGTACAGCCTAAAGGAAACAAGGAATTAGACTTGCTTTTTTCTCCAGAAAAGAGAAAGAGGACACAGTTATGATTTTTCAATACGCAAAAGAAATGGAGGGCGATGACCCATGTCCTTCCCTTCCCCTTGAGGGTAAGGCAAGTAGCGTTAAGCTTGGCAGCAGAATTGTGTTGGATACTTCAAAAAACTTGCAAGGTAGCGAAGCAATGCAACATTCACTGGGCGTTTTAAAAAACAAACAAGACGTAAAGGTAAAAGTAGCTGTATGTCATACTGTTGTAGAGCGGGGAAATGCAGCAGGTGTTGTTTAAAGACCTTTCCAGGCCAAAATCGCTGCATCAGAATCCTCAGGCAGCAAATTGAAAAGACAACAAATTACAGATAGGGAAGCAAAATCTTCTCTGTTGGGGTCTTATGCTTTGGTTTTTTACAACCGATGTCAGTACTGGGAAATATATTTAAATGTGCTTCTTATAATAAATAGCAAACTTGAGGTGGTAAGTTTTCTCTCTCATCCCCTTGTTAATCTGCAGAAGGTATGGGCTGATCCCTTCATGGCTCAGGCAGGGATCTGTATAAAGTCTGGAGCTGCAATAACTGACTTGCATAGACACCAGGCAGAGAGAACAATTAAACAATCTGTTTCAGTGGTGACTGAAGCCGTAGGAAACCACTGCCAAAAGCAAGTCCCCATGGGCGAGAGCCGTAAGCCATGTGAGTGAACAGATTGCTCTGACGACTGACCCTGAATGCTGGATTTGGATCGGTTTGAGCCAAATGTCCATGTCGCTCTGTTCAAGAGATGCAGAAAACAAAGGGAAATACCACCACAGCAATGCAGTGCTGAATAAACAAGTTTGTTCTGCTTCGTTACTCATTGAAAAAGTGAGCTGGGATTTCCTAGCCAGCAAGCTGTTCCCAGGACAGTGCTTCTCTGGTGGTTGCCTTGGGCACACTCAGGACCACACCCCAAAATACTAGGCTCATTTTATGGGGTTTTCTTCCTGATAAAAACAACCTCATGTTTTATCCAGGCCAGAAAGGGCAACACTAGCTCCCCTTTAAACTGGAGATGTCAGGTGAATGTGAGAAACACCGTGTGGGTCATACCGGCGGTCGGTCACCCCTGAAGTCTGCCTCCAGCAGCAGTAGGAGATGCTGCCTGGGAAGGACACACGAGCTTGGCTGCTTTCTGCAGTCCATTTTCCTTGTAAAGGCCCAGCATCCCCAGCAGTTTAACAGGGGTGGCAGGAAGCATGTCCACCCCTTGAATGGCGCTGCTGTCCGTGAATCCATCCAGTTGCTTTGGGAATGTGCTGGTGCTGTCAGAGTCCACAGCCTCCTGGGAGGCAAGGGTATGGCCATAGGTTCCTTGATGATGCCGGTTTGAATCTTTATAAAAGCCTTTTTGAAGACCCAGCTATACTCCACCCACTGGCCTTAATCCATGTACTCACGGACGCTGTCCCAGACTACCAGGGACCAAGGCAGGATTACCCCTTATGGGAGTCGGGCTGACTGTATCCCAGCTGACCAGGTTTATCCGTCACCTCAGTGATTTTATCTTTGATGTACACTCTACTATATTGCCCAGGACAGGCACCAGCTCATGGTCCCAAGGACCCCTCTGGAGCCAGTGCTGCAGTCAGGGGTGACACCGGCCACCCGTTTGCATGCCAGCACTGATGCCACCTGGCAGCAGAGCCCTTGCCTAGGCTGCCTGCTCTGCCGTGGCACAGCGTGGTGCCCCTAGCCGTCCCAGCTGGGGCGGACTCACAGAATCACAGAATCACTAAGGTTGGAAAAGACCTGTAAGATCATCACATCCAACCGTCAACCCAACACCACCATGCCCACTAAACCATGTCCCACAATGCCATGTCCACATGTTCCTTGAACACCTCCAGTATGGTGACTCCACCACCTCCCTGGGCAGTCTATTCCAGTGTGTTACCACTCTCTCAGTAAAGAAATTTTTCCTAATATCGAGTCTGAACCTCCCCTGGCACAACTTGAGGCCATTTCCTCTTGTCCTGTCGCTAGTCACCTGGGAGAAGAGACCAACACCCACCTCTCTGCAACCTCCTTCCAGGTAGTTGTAGAAAGCGATGAGGTCTCCCCTCAGCCTCCTCTTCTCCAGACGGAACAACCCCAGTTCCCTCAGCCGTTCCTCATCAGACTTGTGCTCCAGACCCCTCACGAGCTTCGTTGCCCTTCTCTGGACACGCTCCAGCACCTCAATGTCCTTCTTGTAGTGAGGGGCCCTCACTGACAGTGCTGTATCATCTCATTGGTTTTCTAGCCTCCACCAAGTCTCTGAGATGCCTGCTATCTTGGGTTCTCATTTGGCAGCAAGCATTCTGGTTCCCCTGGCTTGTTTTTGAAGCCACTAGCAACAGTGCAGAAGCACTTTTAAGTTTGCCCTCGCTTCATTGCTTAATATTGCACGTGCCAAACCCTTGCCACTGTATTTTGTCTATTTTGTCTTTCTTATTTATTGTGATCGTGCTGTTTATTTCCCTCCTGATTTTTTCAGAGGTAAACTGAATGTCAGCCATGTCCACCATGCAGATAAATCAGTTCAAATTGGGTAGTCCTCTGCATCTCTCAGCTTTCCCCTGCTTCTAGTGGAAATGCTCCTCTACACAGTCTTTAATTTTCCAGAGCCACAGTCTGGCTGCGTTACAGCTCAGGTGCAGCCCACCCCTTCTAGGCTGCTCCTCTCATATATGAAGTTTTGCCAGTTCCTTCCATGCTTCAACCATGTACAAGCCACTCCATTTCCCCACGCAGCCACAGTGCAGCCTCGGGAGAAAGGACTTGCCCCCAGTGCAGGAGCTCCCAGCACCCACAGCATCCCGCCTCCCTGCCACAGGCTGGGTAACCTCCCACAGCTTAAATGGGCTTAATTGCTTTGGGAAGTTTGTATCAGCCTAGTTTCTCCCCTGAAGGCATAATTAGGATCATTCATTTCTTACCCTACCCTTATTAAGCTAATTAGCAATAGAGGAGAAATGCTCAAGAGCATGAAAAAACCCACACAGCGAGGATGCTGCTGACCTGAGACTCCCTAGTGCCTTCACCCCACAAGCTGCCCTGCTGCAGCCCTTGGCCTTCCAGAAACATTTCCAAAAACTGGAAAGGTTTCTTGTTGCAAGCCATGCGAGGAGAAAATTGGTCCTATTTCTGCCCTTTAAATCAGGTTTTATTTTATGAATTCCCTGCCTGTTCAGCCACACCTCAGTTGATTCAGATCAAGGAAATGACAAAGTTCAGGGGGGTTTTGTCCTACCAGACACAGGAGAGAGGAGTAAAGAGTAGCTGGTACTGGATCTGATCCAGCGCCCTGCAGTCTGGTTTCTGGGTAAACCAGAATTGTCTCTTCCATGTGACTGCTGTGACCAATGAAGAGTTGCCAACTATCAGTTCATGAATACTACTTATTGTCTGGATCATCATGGCCCTGTCTATATGGCAGATGTCGTGCACTTTCCGCATACCCGAGCTGTTTCAGTAGCAGGACTGTTGGGTTGCTCTATACGGAGGCTGACGAGCTGATTGGGCTGTTGTGGCCACAGGCTGATGGCCAACAGTTCAGAGTCTTGCTGGTGGCCATCTACTAGTGGCATCCCTCGGGGACTGATCCTGCAGCTGGTACTGTTTAGCATCCTCAGCACCAACATGGGCTAGGGACAGAGAGGGCTCCCAGCAAGTTCACCTGTGCTTGGTGGGACAGAACTGCTGGTCAGAGGAATGTGGACAGACTGGACTGGAATCTCATGAAATACATCTACAGGTGCTGTCAAGTCCCACACCTGGGATGGAAAAGCCCCAGGCACCAGTACATGCTGGGGACCAGCCTGTTTGAAAGCAGCTCTGCAGAGAAAGCCCTGGGGGTCCTGGTGGACAACAAGTTGACTACAAGTGGGTAATGCACCCTTGCAGCACAGGCGGCCAACAGGCTCCTTGGCTATGTTAGGAAAGCATCACCAGCAGGTCCAGGGAAGTTATCCTTCCCATTTACTTGGCACTTGTGCTTAGTTTTGGGCTCCCCAGTATAAGAAGGACCCTAACATGCTGTAGGCCAGTGCAGGCCACCAAGCTGGAGCACAAGTTATACAAGCAGAGGCCGAGGGACCTAGGTCTGCTCAGCCTGGAGAAGACAAGGCTTTTGGGGGACATTTTCAGCTACCTCTATGGAGCTCATAAAGAAGATGGAGTCGTACCTTTCTTGGAGGTGCACAGAAAGAGGGTCAGAGGCAACAGTCACATGCTGCAACAAGGCAAATTTGTTCTTGATAAAAGAAAAGGAGTTTTTCACAAAAAATGATGTGTGGCTAAGCACTGTACTAGGTTGCACAGAGGCTCTGTACGTCAAGGAGTGTTTTGATTGTATAGAGGTCGATGATTGTGATGACAGGGTTGAATGCTTATGGGTAAGGATGAGGGGGAAGGCTAACAAGGCAGATATCCTGCTGGGGGTCTGTTATAGACCACCCAACCAGGACGAAGAAGCCGATGAAGCGTTCTACAAGTGACTGGCAGAAGTCTCACAGTCGCAAGCCCTTGTTCTTGTGGCGGACTTCAACTTACCGGATGTCTGCTGGAAATATAACACAGCAGAGAGGAAACAGTCTAGGAGGTTCCTGGTGTGTGTGTAAGATAACTTCCTGACGCAGCTGGTAAGGGAGCCTACCAGGGGAGGTGCCCTGCTTGACCTGCTGTTTACGAACAGAGAGGGACTGGTGGGAGAAGTGAAGGTCAGAGGCCGTCTTGGGCTTAGCGACCATGAAATGATAGAATTCTCAATTCTTGTCCAAGTAAGGACTGGGGTCAGCAATACCACTACGATGGACTTCCAGAGGCCAGACTTCAGCCTGTTCAGGACACTGGTTGAGAGGGTCCCTTGGGAGACGGTCCTGAAGGGCAAAGGGGCCCAGGAAGGCTGGATATTCTTCAAGAAGGAAATCTTGAAGGCACAGGAGCAGGCAGTCCCCATGCGCCATAAGAAGAGCCGGTGGGGAAGACGACCAGCCTGGCTGAACAAGGAGCTTTTGCTGGGACTCAGGGAAAAAAAGAGAATTTATCACCTTTGGAAGAAGGGGCAGGCAACTGAAGAAGAGTACAAGGACCTCGTTAGGGCATGCAGAGAGGGAATTAGAAAGGCAAAAGCCCAGCTAGAGCTCAACCTGGCCACAGTCATAAGGGATAACAAAAAATGCTTCTGTAAATACATTAACAACAAAAAGAGAGCCAAGGAGAATCTCCATCCTTTACTGGATGCGGGAGAGAACATTGTCACCAAGGATGAGGAAAAGGCTGAGGTACTTAATGCCTTCTTTGCCTCAGTCTTTAACAGCCACACCAGGTATCCTCAGGGTATTCAGCTCCCTGAGCTGGAAGACAAAGATGGAGAGCAAAATAAACTCCCCATGATCCAGGAGGAAGCAGTTAACGACCTGCTATGCCACCTGGACACCCACAAGTCTATGGGGCCTGATGGCATCCACCCAAGGGTGCTGAGGGAGCTGGCAGAGGAGCTTGCCAAGCCACTCGCCATCATGTATCAACAGTCCTGGTTAACAGGGGAGGTCCCGGACAACTGGAGGCTTGCCAATGTGACGCCCATCTACAAGAAGGGCCGGAAGGAGGATCCGGGGAACTGCAGGCCTATCAGCCTGACCTCGGTGCTGGGGAAGATGATGGACAGGTTCATCTTGAGGGTGCTCACAGGGCATGTGCAGGACAGCCAAGGGATCAGTCCCAGCCAGCACGGGTTCATGAAAGGCAGGTCCTGCTTGACCAACCTGATCTCCTTCTATGACCAGGTGACCCGCCCAGTGGGTGAGGGAAAGGCTGTGGATGTTGTCGACCTGGACTTCAGTAAATCCTACGACACTGTGTGCCACAGTATTCTCCTGGAGAAGCTGGTGGCTCGTGGCTTAGACAGGTGCAGTCTTTGCTGGGTAAAAAACTGGCTGGATGGCCGAGCCCAGAGAGTTGTCGTGAATGGAGTGAAATCCAGTCGGCAGCCGGTCACAAGCAGAGTCCCCCAGGGCTCAGTTTTGGGGCCAGTCTTGTTTAATATATTTATCGATGATCTAGATGAGAGGATTGAGTGCTCCCTCAGCAAGTTTGCAGATGACACCACATTGGGCGGGAGTGTTGATCTGCTCGAGGGTAGGAAGGCTCTGCAGAGGGATCTGGACAGGCTGGATCGATGGGCAGAGGCCAATTGTATGCGGTTCAACAAGGCCAAGTGCCGGGTCCTGCACTTGGGTCACAACAACCCCATGCAATGCTACAGGCTTGGGGACGAGTGGCTGGAAAGCTGCCCTGCAGAAAAGGACCTGGGGGTGTTGATTGACAGCCGGCTGAAGATGAGCCAGCAGTGTGCCCAGGTGGCCAAGAAGGCCAACAGCATCCTGGCCTGTATCAGAAATGGTGTGGCCAGCAGGAGCAGGGAGGTGATCGTGCCTCTGTACTCGGCGCTGGTGAGGCCGCACCTCGAATCCTGTGTTCAGTTTTGGGCCCCTCACTACAAGAAGGACATTGAGGTGCTGGAGCATGTCCAGAGAAGGGCGACGAAGCTGGTGAGGGGTCTGGAGCACAAGTCCTATGAGGAGCGGCTGAGGGAGCTGGGGTTGTTCAGCCTGGAGAAGAGGAGGCTGAGGGGAGACCTTATCGCTCTCTATAATTACCTGAAAGGAGGTTGCAGAGAGGTGGGTGTTGGTCTCTTCTCCCAAGTGACGAGTGACAGGACAAGAGGAAATGGCCTCAAGTTGCGCCAGGGGAGGTTCAGGTTGGATATTAGGAAAAATTTCTTTACTGAGAGAGTGGTGACACACTGGAACAGGCTGCCCAGGGAGGTGGTGGAGTCACCCTCCTTGGAGGTATTCAAGGAGCGTGTGGACGTGGCATTGTGGGACATGGCTTGATGGGCTTGGTGCTGTGTGGTGTGGTTTTTTGTTTGTGTTTGTTTGTTTGTTTGTTTGTTTTTTGGTGTTGTGTTGTTGTTTTTTTTTTTTGTTAATGGTTGGACGTGATGATCTTACAGGTCTTTTCCAACCTTAGTGATTCTGTGATTCTGTGATTCTGTGAGAGGCTGGGGAATCTCCATCCTTGGAGGTGTTCATAACAAGACAGGTCAAGGACCTGAGAAACCTGATCTAGCTTCAAAGTTAGTACTGCTTTGAGCAAGAGGTTGGACTAGAGACCTCCCAAGGTCCTCTTCAACCTCGGTCATTCTGTGCTTCTGGGGCTCTGTGAAGATGCAGCCACACGGGAGAATGGAAAATGTAGATGTAATCTTCTCGGCACACATGGAAAGAGACAATGAAAGAGCTGCTCACACAGATGCTGCACAGCTTACAGCACAGAGGTGCTCCCCACATTGGCTCTGGCAACAGCAACACAGTTTAGGCGTCAGTCATTCAAGGGTTGGACAAGGGAGAGTCAGCAAAACAGTGATGCCAACACCCCAGGTGTAATGGGCCTGGACTGAAACAGCTCACCTAGTATCTTAAGTGGCACTTTGACATCTGTAGCCCTCCTCCCTGCAAAGCTGGGCTTTGCCTTTGGAGGTAAAGAAGCAACATTTTAAGAAGGTTGTTTTGGGTCACCTCATTCCTCTGACTGCAGACTACTGGGGAGAATAAACTGTGGGGACAGAGGAGAGCAGAGCAGCTGGGAAAGCCAGCACTGTGGTCCCACCGGAGGAGCACAAACCCTGTGGGAGAGGTGAAATCGTGGAGCATGAGGGTGTCCTCAGAGAAGACAGAAAGAGGGCACAGAGTCAGGTTCAGCTAATCCGGTGACCACAGCAACCGGTTAATAACAAACTCAGTGTTACTTGCCTTGGGAAATCCCCACTCCACCACTCATTATCAGCTTCTCCTTCCCTGAGATCTCCAAGAAAGAATGTTAAAATATCAATCTCCTTGAGCAAATATGCCCAGGTCCACAAGGCACTCCTCTGCCCAGGTATTAAATAACAACGGTAAACGTGAGGGAGCAGCATGCCACTCCTTTCATCACAGCCAGCCTTGTGCAGCAGCACCATCCTGTGAAGATGCTGTCAGAGGTGGGACGAGACCCCGTGCGTACACACCATTGAAGAAAACGGGGGCTAGCAAAGAAAGGCGTCAGCAGAACGAGTCAGTCCCACCACTAATAAGCTGTGCCAAACAAGCCCTCCTGCACTTTGCTTTCTGGCCCCTACACACCCTTTGGAGACTGACCACAGCCTCCAAAGACACCAACCAGACTTCCGCACCCACAGTGGGCAATACTTTTCCCCCTGTGGTATTTTTGGCACGTGAGGTAGTGGGGAAAGTGTTGTGAGTGTGCAGAAATGTGGCTGGGGAGCAGAGGAGGGAGAGGACTCTCAAGGGCAAGCAAGGAGCTTGATGGACAGAGGCAAGGGGCTCCAAGACCATCTGACTTGGGCAACTGCAGGCAAATAACCCCTGGCTAACGTGCCGCTGGTATCCTTCACATTGGTGCTGTCCCCAGGTGGCAAACGCAGTTTTGGTGATTGGAAAGGCCTGGCTCGTTACAGTCCCTCTATTCGCAAGCAGACATATGCCAGAAACGTCTTCCCCTCACAGCAGAGAGAAATGTTGAGGCAAAGGGTTGTCTGAATCATTTCAGAGATGTGTTGGGCTTGTTAACAGCTATTATGAAAAAAAAAGCTGAACAAAAAGGCGTAATTATTTTTTTCTGCTGACAAGTGACGTTGGCAGAGCATGCTCTCACGGGAGCACCCCCCAGGCAGGGGGAGATGGGCCACCAGTGTGGACTTGGCCAGTCTCTCAGGAGAGTGCTAGCCCAGGCAGTAGTGCTGCAAGCCCCTCTGTGCCTCGTACCTGAGTGTCAGTCCCAGCCCTCTTTTCTTGAGCAGCAGGGACACAGCCCAGGATGCTGGGCTGGGACTGGGGCAAACACCTGCAGAACAGCTGGATGCTGGGTATTTAGCTCAGCCCTCATCACGGCTCCCTTCAGGAATAGGGTGTGAAATATAAGCTGTAGGTGGAGAGACGCCCAGAGAAAAATAGGGTGTTTTTTTCAGCTTTGGAAATCTGGGAAATGCCACTCCCGAGAACATACTTGCCACCACGCCAATGCCTATAGTGCAACAGGTTCTGTTTACATGAGAAAAAAAATTCTGTTAAGTCTCACAAAACCACAGCCCAATACATTTCATCACAGTGTCAGATTACCACTGAACGTGAGTTAGCTTTCCCTATATATTAAACTTCCCCAAACCTCAGTCCTGTGCCAGAAGCTGAGCTGCAGACAAGTAGGTAAGATACCACCGCTCAGGGCAGGAGCTCTTCTCATTCCCTTCAGCAACACCATCTCCTCGGTGGCCCAGGGGCTGCAGCATTTTGCTGTGTGAGATTTCTGCTTGAATAAGGATACCGAGATTTGTCCTGTAGTTCTGGATTTAGGTCACCTAAATTTAGATGGGTCTCATCCATAGGTGAGCCTATCTCCCTGGGCTCCCCTCACAGCCAGTGAGGGGAAAGGGGTGCTCCCAGAGTACAACTCACCTTGAAGTAGATAGCCACAATGATTTAGAGAGCTTGCATCTTGAAAGTGACGATTTCTGAGTATAAACAAAGTCTCAGGAGATTCAGGCAAAGCCGTCCAGGCGTGGCGAAGGCGGTTTCTATTCAGAATATGGGCAGGGAATAAGGATGTTCATGGTGGGAGCGCAGCAGCACAGGGCACTGAACATTACTAATTTTATTTTTTCTGAATTAAATATTGGGGTTTGAGACTTGGAGGAAGTTACCAAGATGTTGTAAAAGACGCAGTTTGAAACACCAGCAGAAGTGAGAAGCCACAGGTCTCTTGTGAACAGTTGCAGCCTGGTTCGTGCCAGAGCAGGAGAGCGGCTGTTGGGGTCTCTTATAAAGAGACGCAACTCCATTTGCGTATCGCTTTGCCTACCCAACCGAGAGAAATATCCCATCAGCTCAGAAAGTTTCTTTTTGTTTATTCGGCAAGGAGTGAGGTATATTCGTGTCTTCATGCGTGCCAATGCTGACTGGTTGATTTCCAGGCTGTTCTGCGTGCTCAGGAAGAACCACCCCATGCACCCGATGCTCGTGCTGCTGGGCCTCGCTGCCCTCCTGGGTAAGTCCGGTGTCCCTCCTCAGCTCCCTCCCCAGAATCTCGGTTGCCATTAAACCCTGTTGGAGGAGAGAGTGCTTGGGTCCCCTCCTGAGTCTGGCAAAAGGAGGGGTGGCCGCTGAGGGACGGGTGGGCGCAGGGCGCAGGGCAGGACCTTACCTCCTCTCCATCACAAGCAGCGACAGAGGCAGCCCCACGTGGCTCCTGCGCCCCGCAACCCATTCTCTCCAGGGTGCAGCCTCCCCTTGGGTTTTACTTGCAGTCACAAAAGGTTTTTACCGCCTGAGCCTTTCCATGTCGCCTCTGCAGGTGCCTCCCAGGGCCGCACAAGTTGCTATGGCAGTGTAAACAGAATTCGAACCCCTGGGGCTTCGTGCAGAACTGCAAAGCCAGAGGGTTTACACTACTGCGGTGAGTATCCCTCTTCTGCCAGACGGCTCCATTTCTCTGTGGCACAATAATCCCAAATCCTTCACACTTCCAAAAGGCTGAACGCACACTAGCTGCTGAGCCTGCATAATATCCCTGTAGGCGATCATCTACCTCCTCCCAGAGGCAAGGCAAACAAAATTTTGATGTAATTCTGTCTGTATTAGAAGGAGAGAGGTGAGAGACAATTCTGAGTTTTAAAAGTTATTAAGCAAGTATCTTTACTTTTGATTTTAATTACAGGAGTTAGTGCTTCAGAAAAGATCGCTGAACGGGACCTAAAAGCTATGAATCAATATAAAACACTCATTAAGAAAGTTGGCGAAAAACTGTGCATCGAACCAGCCCTGATCGCTGGCATCATCTCCCGGGAATCTCATGCCGGCAAAGTACTGAAGAATGGCTGGGGTGACAATGGAAATGGATTTGGTTTAATGCAGGTATTTGCTAATATACCACTAATATCTGATAAACAAATAGCATATAAATAAAGGTAAGCCCCCTAAACATATAAACCGTTAGAGCAGGGAAATGACTTCTTTGTGTTGTTTTGATATTTCTAGGTTGACAAAAACTCACATAGGCCTGTGGGACATTGGAACAGTGAAACCCATCTTATCCAGGGCACAAACATACTTATCTCAATGATAAAGACAATACAGAGGAAGTTCCCACGCTGGACAAAGGACCAACAGCTGAAAGGTAAGGTACAGGCCACAGGTTTTGTCCAGAAGAGAAGAAAATTTTAGGACGAGAACACACTGAATTAGTTCCCGTGTTCCTCAAAAACCACTTTTCTACCAGTCTGTTGCTTAGCTTTTCACCCCTCTTTTATTTCACCAGCAAAAGACAAGCTTTGTCAATTCTGTGTTGTTCCTGCCTTTCCTTAGTATGGCAGCCTTGCTTAATTTCCACCACCATGTGGCAAATATTTATACACCTGAAATCTAGTCTATATAAGAGCTGAGCTTTCCTTATCTGACCATAAGAAGTCTCCTACAGCCACTCAGGTTAACAAATAGTTCCTTGGTTTACTTGAATGGGGCCAGCAGTTCACTCCATATCTCTGTTGACAAAGGAGACGAGGTGTTTGCTCTCAGGGAATTGCAAAACTGTGCTGCACAACGTGGAAAAGCCGCCTGCTTCAAAGCACGCTGCACCCCACAACCCCCTTGGACTGCTGGGGTGCCACGGCAGGCTCGTTTCACAGCCACCTCAGACACCGCTGCTTTTCAACATGCAGCTGTGAGACAAAGATAACACAGTGTATGAGTGTGTTTTAACTCTCTTTTATGAGCAGCAATTTTCAAGGATGAATGAGAAGTTACAAGGATGTTGGATATGATTGATATGATATGATATGATATGATATGATATGATATGATCCCATTCTATTCTGTTTTATTCTATTCTATTCTGAACAAGCTCAGTGTAAATGAAGGGCTTGTGCTGGGCCAGGTAAATGGTACAAGTTCATCAAGCTGCAAATATCTGTGAACACAAAACCTCTGGTATCTTTCTGATGCTTTGGGGGATTCAGGAATAACTGTAAGCTGTTTGCAGAGCCCCATTTAAGTCAGAGAAGCTCCAATAATGCCACCTACTCCCCTTCCAAAGTCCCGATAAGTGAAAGCTTTCAAAAGCAGTAAAAGCAGAACACATCAGGCTGAAATTTTCCCTATTTTTTTAAGTCCATACGAGTTCTTTTGGTGTTTCATTGCAGGTGGCATTTCTGCTTACAACGCTGGTGCTAAGAACGTCCAAAGCTATGACAGAATGGACATCGGCACCACCCACGATGACTACTCCAACGACGTGGTTGCACGAGCCCAGTATTACATGAAACACGGATACTAGACTCTGGAATCTCTACCAAGTAGCTTCCTTACCATCACCTGCATGACATCCTTGCTGTGCCCTGCAAGCCCATAGAGATGCAAATGTACAGGAATGATTTACATGAATAAGAATTTGGAGACTATAGCCCTGAATTTTTTAAAAAATATTCAGTAAGACACCAGTCATGTAGTTTCTTTACAAACAATATGGTTTGGATTTTACAAAGGGAATATTACCAAAATCTTAATATTTTTTTCTGCTATCTACGCATTTCTCTGAGTTATGAGGGCTGTCTTTGTTTGCTATTGATAATTTGCTGCCTTCCAGATCTTAAAAGACATTTCTGCCAAAATCTGTTATTCTCTTAAGAAATCAAAAGGCAAAATACTTCCTTGGGTATTAGATTAGTGATTTATTTTTTCAAAGCTGCTTGATATTTACATTATGCTGTGGAGTAGTAATTTTTTTCTGAATGCTAATTTTTCGTAAAAATACATAGAATAGAAATGGATGTTTTCAGTCATACAGAAATAAGCAAACAGAAACTGAATAAAAGTGTTATTAGCAAACAAAGCAGGACTCCAATGTACTCATATTGTCATGTGTGTTAGCAAAGTTTGGATAAGTAGGATGTTAATTTTAGGCAGATAGACAAACTGAGAAGGGAACAGGATGAAATACACATTTGTGCTTCATAAAATTCTTTGCCTGCTCTGCTGCTTGTAGAGGAGTGTCACTCAGGAAAACAGCAGTCTTTGAGTTCGGCATGTTTTGGTGCTCCTATTCCTTCTAGACCTGGAACTGAACTATTTTGGGGGTGGAAGGGGGGGTGGAAAGGCAACAAAAGGAGAGGGGTAGATGCCTGGCAGGACTGAGTGACACTCATTTTCCAGGACCGAAGGAAGAGTTGGGTTTGGCCTGGCAGTGCAAGCTGTGTCTTTCCCACCAGCATCCGCTTCCATGCTGAGGGAACTTCCTTTATTCTTCCATGATGAGCACACCTTCTGGGACTGGGAATAACTGTATGACAAAATAATTAGAAAAATCACTGGCTGCAAGCATCTTAAATGGATAGGAAAATGCAATCCGAAGCCATTAACAGTGCACAGAGTTATGATACATATCCTCCCAGGAGCAATCAGAGACCATGCTGCAAATATCCAGCATGGATTTAAACAGGGTAAATAGTGCCCAGCCAACTTGTTTGCCTCCAGCGATGAGATGACCAGCTTCATGGAAAAGGGGAGAGGAGCGGATATGGTATACCTTGACCTGGCAAGGTCTTTGTCCCAGCCTGCTGTAGTATCCTCATAGCCAGACTGGTGAGACACAGACTGGGTGGGTGGATAGAAAATTGGCTAGAAACTTGCCAGGCTCAAAGCGTGGTGGTCAATGTCACAGGGTCCAGCTGGTGGCCAGTTGCGAGTGGTATCCCCCAGGGATGGATCCTGTAGCCAGTACTGCTTCATGTCTTCAGCAGCAATTCGGACTAGGGACAGACAGCGCTCCCAGAGAATTCATAGATGATGCCAAATGTGAGGTCCTGGAGAGGCCAGAGAAATGGGCTGATGGCAACCCCATGATGATCAATTAAGACAAAGGCAAAGACCTGCACCTGGGACAGAACAACTCCATGTGCCGGTGCGGGCTGGGGCCAACTGTCTAGAAAGCAAGCTGTGCAAAAAGGCACCTGGGGGTCCTGGTGGGCACCATGGGCCCTCGCAGAGATGTAGCTAAGAGCACCCTGAGCTGCATTAGCAAAATCCTAGCCAGCAGGGAGGGGAGCAATCATTTCCCTCTCTTTCATGCTTGTGAGACCGTACCTGGAGCACTGTATCCAGTCTGGGGCTCCCCGATACAAGAGGGACACTGACCCGCTGGAGTGAGTCCAGCAGAGGCCACCAAGCTGGTCAGGGGCTGGAGCACAAGAACACACAAGGAGAGGCTGAGGGAGTTGGGTCGGTTCAGCCTGGAGAAGAGTCAGCTTTGGGGTGACCATGCTGTTTGGGCCCTGACTGCACTGACAGGCTCTGCAGCTTCTTCCCCCTCTCTCCCAGGGGTCTGGTTGCCTGCATTGAAGGTCGGCTCTGATACGCACCTTCTGCCTGCTGGCTCAGGAGCTGCATTTAAGCTCACGACCTTGCCCTTGGTCCTCACCTGAGCTGCACTGGAAGTCAGCCTGCGCCTGGCTTTGTAACCTGCTAATCCCAATTTTGCCCTGCTGACTTTCCTTCCTGGCTGGCTCCTGAACCTGTCTTGTAGCTACGGACTTGCCCTAGCAAGTCACCTCGACTTGGAAAGAGCCTGCTTGCCGTCACCGCAGCCCATGTAGTGCTGTGAGCAGTTTGCATGGAAAGGTAGGCTGGGAGGTGTCTGCCTCATTGCCACCCTGGAGAAGTGGCTGTCTGACAGCATACCCTTGGAAACCCAGGTGATTCACTTGATTTTTTTAAATGCAGCCTACACAAATCACCCAGAGGTAACAAATGCTGACCACTATTCAACTCTGAGAACTACCCGTTACTCCTGCAGATTGACTCTGATCAATTGCTTCTGCAGATGCCTCATGCCACTAGTTCCCAGGACCAGCATGGAGGGATGTCCCTGTCCTGGGGCTCACTGACCCATGAGCTTCATTAGGTGGAAGGCACCTTGCTGACACTTCAGCTAGAGCTGCTATGAAATTACTTAAACATACACGTTTTAAAGCTACTGTCTCTTTTCTTACCTTGTACCAAATTGCTCAGCAGTACATCTGAAGGCAAGGTCTTAGCACTGCCAAGCTCCATACTAACTCCCACCAAGCCCATACAGTCAATGTCAAGTGAGGTAAGGGCTGCTGTGCATTTAAATACAGTTAAACATGAGCACCTCAGTATTTTCTACCTCCTGGCAGTTGATGTCGCAGGGTTTTCTGGTAGTCGTATAATAAATACATGTCGGTTTTTATTCAGAAGAAAAACTCCAAAGCCTTGTAACTTGCCTTAGGAAAGATATAATTGGCTTAACATAGATCTTCACAAGGTCCTCCTTACATACATGTGGAGATGGCTGCAAACCTCACAGCAGACACTTGCTGCAGACATCCCTCCATGTGGACGCATGGCAACTTCATGTTCTCTCCCTCCACGCCACTGAGGTGGGCTGCGCTCTGCACGCCAGGATTTGCCTCCCACAACTACAGAGGGGATTTAGTCTCCAACATCCACCATCTCCTGCCCTCTGGCCTGGGGACCGACACTGCCAGCGTCCGTAGCCCAGGGCCAGAGCAAGGCAGTGGGGTGGGAGACGGAAGTGGGGAGGGTGGAAGTGTCCTGCTGTGGTACGAAGGCAACTGCCGCACTAGGAGGCACAACATAGCGTATCCCTCTGCAAGACACGTGAAGTCTTCATGCTAATCACCACCAGAAAGGCCTCAGCTAAGGACGTTTGGTTCGGGTAGCTACAGCTCAGCGAAGATGGGGACCAACTAGAGAACCTCAAAACCGCAGCAGCAACCATGATCAGAAGTGAAGAAAATGTGACCTGAAGAGACTGCAGAACCGGGATGGCTGAGACAAGAAAGATGGCTTAGACATGCTAAAGACAGGTATATGTGTCTGCAACTACGTAATAGACGGCCAGGAAAGGGAAAGGAGTAAACAGCTTTGCCAAGTCTATGTGGACAGAGTAGAGCAGGTATACACATACTAATGCAAAAATACATGTAGTTTCCCATTTTTTGCTTTCATTTTTAATCAGCAATGAATACATTTTGTACTGCTCATACACTGCTGTACTTTCATACAAATTAATACATTTAAGTATTGCTCTTTAGTATTTATCTTATAACAAGAATGGCCTTTACTGTACTTAGGTGAGGTCATGAACAAGACTTCCAAGATACTTGAGAATTTATTTAAAGTCTCAGGTCAGCTTTGCAAGACCCAAGGCTTGCAAAAATGAACTTATTACAAAAGACACTGAAATTTGCGCAATTTGCGTAAACTTCATGTCTCAGTCCTGTTCGCATTCTCCAGCATGGGACTTTACGTCTGCTGAGGGGACAAGTAGAACTTCTGCAAAAACTACTGGGGACTTTTGAAACCAAACTGATAAATAAAACCAGCAGAGTTTTGAAATGCGTGGTGCAACTTCTTCCCTCTAACAGCCACAACCACTGTTTTCCTTCTTTCAGTACTCTGTTGGATCTGCACTATCAGGTTTAACGTCTTTTTGATTGCTTAAATGCTGAACTATAAAACTGAGCTTTGCTATGCTGGTGTCCTAAGTTAATTTCTTAACTCTGAACCTTTATTACAGAAAAGAAAAAAAATTACTGGAGCAGTAGTTGAGAATCATGTGTCACGATTGGTATAGTTTACTCATGGGACTACACTACCTAAAAATTACATGTGAAAAAGAAGAGAAGTTCCACTTAATCCAAGCCAATTTAATCCCAACTCCAACACCAAGAAGCCATGGGTGCTTTTAAAACAAGTCTGCAGCAGTAAAACATGTGAAGGATAATCCACTCAAAATTTTTATGACAATTTGGCTTGTGTGATTCTTTATGAAATGCAGGAAGGGGCCTAAAAGCACATTCTTTATTTGCCTTAAGCTGTCTTGAACATTGTTTTGTATCAGACAGGTCCTGTTTGACCTCCTTGGGTCTCTCTCCTTTACAGAGAGAACTTCTATTAAATGTACGCCAAACTCTCAACTACTGGCTTACCAGAATGTAAAAGAGACTTTTTTTTTTTTTTAGGGCAAGAGGTCCTTGCTGCTAGTTACTGACGATAGAGCTAAAAGTAACACACAAAAGTAAATCACAACTGCCTTCAAGCATTGTTTAAACACTTCCCAGCAGGGTTCCTCAACTTCCACCTTTTGACTCAGGAAGGGTCACTATTTCACTGTTTCTCTGGCCATCAAAAATGCTGCAAAGCCGGACAAGACGCACCTAAGGACAACACAAGCAGAAGTAAATCCAGTAGAAACAAGTCAAGTCATGCTCTACAGTTAAAAACCATATAAATACAGTTAAAAAGCAGTTAAATATAAAATAGTTAAACACTAATTAAAAATAAACTAAATTTCATTCATCTCTGCAGCATGATGTTAAAAAAGAGCATGCTAGTCATTGCTTTGCTTTTAACAGAAAACATTTCCAAGCCACCCTGTCCCAAGCTGTGTGATTTCACCTGCCCTCTCAGGCGCTTAACACAGGTATTCTTCAAATGAATCACACAGAATCACAGAATGATAGGGGTTGGAAGGGACCTCTGGAGATCATCTAGTCCAACCCCCCCGCCAGAGCAGGTTCACCCAGAGCAGATCGCACAGGAATGCGTCCAGGCGAGTTTTGAATACCTCCAGAGAAGGAGACTCCACAACCTCTCTGGGCAGCCTGTTCCAGTGCTCTGCCACCCTCAGAGTAAAGAAGTTCCTCCTCACGTTTAGATGGAACTTCCTGTGACCAAGTTTGTACCCGTTACTTCTTGTCCTGTCCCTGGGCACCACTGAAAAAAGACTGGCCCCAGCCTCCTGGCACCCACCCCTTCAGTATTTATAAACATAAATAAGATCCCCCCTCAGTTTTCTCTTCTCCAGAATAAAAAGGCCCAAGTCCCTCAGCCTTTCCTCATAAGAAAGATGTTCCAGTCCCCTAATCATCTTCGTAGCCCTTTGCTGTACCCTCTTTTGTGGATGAGCCAACGCTCACTCACACACTGAGAAACAACTCTCTGAATCCCTTTCAACTAATGTATAATCTGTTTCTGAAAAATGCCAGGACCTGCCTCTACAGCTATTATCTCAGAGTTTGCACTAAACATTTTCAGTTTATAAGTAAGTTTCTGTCTTGATATATCTCTCACTTATGGAAACCAGATTTAACCAACTCGGTCTCTTCCCCCTCTTCCTACTCTTTGTTTCAGGCTTTTCCCCTCCTGACAGATGACCAATAAGTCAAATTTCTCCTTCGGTCATGTATGTGTACATTCCCATTACCTTCAGATTATGCCCCTGCCTTCAGTGCAGTTGCACAGGCAAAACGGACTGAACTCAGCAGAGGTTTCAGGGGAGGGAAGAAGCACTGGCCCCCCGCACTGCAGTGCAGTAGGGTGACCTGCAGCCCACAGCGCTGGCTCACAGCGCTCCACGGTGAGGTCAACACAAAGAGACCAAGTTTCATGGCAGAACTACACACTGACAGGCTTTTTGTAGCGTTTCTGAGAGATGAAGGAAAACTAGGATGAGATGGATCTGAACTGGAGGTTGCTGATTGCCGCAACTAACAGCAAGTACAAGGGGAATCCAGAAGATAAACCACAATTTGGGGCACTTTTGAGCCTGCCCAAAGCCACCACCAGTACCCCTGACATAGCAGGAGAGATTGCCATGCAGTGCGGCTTACATACTGCCTCCTGAGTGACAAGCGAGCGATGGGACAAGCGAGAGATGCTGCAAAGAGCACTGGCAAAAGCCGTAACTCATTCTCCATCCCTGGAGACCTGAGCCTGCAGCAGCTCCCGAGCTCTTGCTGGAGTCTGCAAGCTGCAGCCTGCTCGACGTCACACAGATGACAGACAGGGCTGTTGTTATTAACCATTGTGTGGATGTGACATTCTCCCCAAGTAGTCTGAATACAGGTTTGTTGAGGAAAACACTTCCCATGTCATGCGAGACTCCACGCATGTATATATGATGAAACAACAGTTTCCGGAGAGGGCTCCAGAAAACACAGGAGATCTACCTGCCTGCCTCAATTACTGTGATGTAGAAGCAGTGAACTAGTACATCCTTTACAATTCTCCCCAGCAATAAGGAAGCACAGGCCATTTGGAGATTACTGGTTTGTGAATCATCTTCAATGGTGTTTTGAATTTTCAATATCTTTTTATGTAACTCCTGTATGAGCCATATCTGTTTTATTTTCCTTCCGGCCAGAGGTACTTCCCTGTGTTTCAACCTTCTTTAAACTCATTCGTAACACTGAACATGAAGAGCTCCGTGCACGGGCTGCTGTGACTTTTTGCAGCAGGTTCTCGATGTGAGGCATCAACCATAAGGGAAAAATTTACAGAATTGAATCTTTCAATGTTACAACACAGGATGAATTCCCCAGCTTAAAATGTGAAAGAGCTGATGAAAGAGCGAAACAGCATTTCCCCCTCACAAAATTTACCACGGGGGAGATGCGTGTCTGGATGGATTAGCAGTGACTGGGAGGTCTGCCATCCAGTGGCTTTTTTCCTTACAGCTGAACAGCTACAGTGGCTTTCATCCACGCCGCCTGCTAATGTGGGTTTATGCCTTCACCTTTGTTGTCACTGTACAAAAGGGGTAACAGGGGCCTAGCATAGTCTCTGCATCTCCAAATTCTCAGTGGTTGCAGCTCTGTGTCGTGTTATTGTTGCTGGGTCTTTGCCTCCAAAAACTTTATTACATCCGCAAGCTCAGGTTCTCGTTTTCCCATTGTCAGCATGTTATTGCTTCCAACAACTGAAGGGGGGCAGTTGTTTTCAGATGAGGCTCCTCCTAGTTCTAAACTGTTAGCAATGGGGTTTTAAATTAAGTTACAAGGTATTTCATTTTTAAAATCGTAATTGTGTTCGTGCTATTGAGCCGAAACCCTGTTGTGTTTGGGTGTACACACAACAAGTAGTTAGGTGTTCCTGTTTCCTGTAATACTAGCAGTGTGTGGGAAGTGCACTGAGTCAGCTGCTCCAAAACGCTACTAGCAGATAAAAAGCCCATTTGTCTCTAGGAAGTGCAGCGAGAAGTGGGGAGACATCCTGCAGCAAACATGTCAGGTCTGTGATGTTTGTCTAATATTCTTGTAAATAATCTGCTGGACCAAAGTCTGTTTTCTATTAACTGCTGGGCTTGGGTTAGCGTTGCTTCTCAGCTGCTGTTTGCATGTTTTCCCTTCTGCAGTGGCATGTTTAGGCAACAGATAAATGCAGAAAAATTGCAGGTCAAAGACACTGCAAGTCAAATAAATTTTAATGGATGTAACTGAAGGATGTTTCTCTTCGTTTTTTCCTGTTGACAGTAGCTATGGAAAAGCAAGCTGGAGCCAGTAAGTAGTATAGGATTTCTTTTGACTCTTACAGATTTTTTTTTTTTTTTTGGAATAGAAAAACCGCCTTTTGGAGGTGCCTTTCTCCATTGGCTATGCGGGCAGCCCAAGTCACAAGCTTCGACTAGACAGCCAAGTTTTAGGCAAGCTAAAATTTGAGGAGATGAAATGTGCACAAGCTAGTTCACCTCACAAGCCACACTGTGGCTTTACGCTAGCATGACCGAGAGGTAATCCTTTCCAGAGCATACGATAGCATGACCACATCTGCTAGCACAAATGCCTGCACTAGTATCGAAATGATGCCATGGGTTTCAGTCATGGAGCTGAAAACATTTTAGCGGCACACATCACGCACTGCACTGGCCTGATGTTTGGTTGTAAATACTGCTCTTAGGCTGTTTGGAGCGTTATGGGAATATACTGAAAGTTGATACAACTGGAGCTTCGGAGGCAACTGCGAAACCGGAAGGTCTGAGCTATGCAGGTAGGCACTATTCAGTTGTTTATCTCCCCTTACATCCACGCACAAGCTCATGCCTATTACAGATCCCAGTCTCTGGCTGTCAGTCAGTGCCATGTGAGCAGATTTTTCCACAACCAACCAAGATCCTACTTGGACACATAAGGTTATGTTGGGAATAGAGTTGCCTTTGAGATGATATTCAAGACCATCACAGAGAAAATGCAAGGTCTGCTGGGTGCATCCAACCCCTGCCATCGAGCCTGCTTTTCTCTATCCCTCAAGAGGGTTCCCCTCGTGACCTAAGTTTCTGAGTATTTCCAAAGGCTTAGATTTAAAACAAGAAGACCTGCCTTTTAGTCTGCATGCTAGAGAACTGTGCTCTGTATTTGAAAAAATGTCTTTTATATCATCTGTGTATTGATTTCTAGGGCACTTACTTACCCTTCAGCAAAATTGGCCAATTCAATCATTGCTTCTCTCTAAATAGATTCAGAAGGTTTCAAAATTTCAGCTCAGTCATAATGACTGTTAGAACAACTTGTTTCTGATTTTAAAAACGAAAGGAAAAGTCATGCATGTTCTGTTGTAGGAGTTCCTGCCTCAGAGAAGATTGCAGAAAAAGATTTGAAGAACATGGAGAAATACCAAGCCAAGATTACAAAAGTTGGCAACAGCAAGTGTGTTGATCCAGCTGTGATTGCTGGTATTATCTCTCGAGAGTCGCACGCTGGGACAGTGCTGAAAAATGGCTGGGGTGACCATGGAAATGGATTTGGTTTAATGCAGGTATGGTCAACATTCTTAAAAACACAAACCTCATCCTTCTTTTGAAGCAGAAATTCAGAAGAGCACCAGGGGCCCTGTTGAAAGGCAACCCCCTAAACCTTTTCAGCCAACTCTCTGGCCAGAATAAAGCTGACACTGACCCAGCTGTCAGCTCCTGGCACTGGGGAAGGACCCCAGTGAGTGTCAGGGCATGAGCAGACTGCTTCTGCACCATGAAACCGCTGCTTGCTTCTCAGCGCTCTCTTGGGAATGAAGAAATTAATTGTTCCTATTTCATACTTTAGATAATAAGTCTTGTTTCAAAAGGCATTTTTTTTAAACTAAGCACGGAGACCTATAGGCTGCAGCTACATACAGTCAGGTTAATTACCCTACATGCACCACAGGGGCCTGGCTAGTGGGGGATTTTGCTTCATTATTCATGCTTACATTCACGCCTCAGTTGTTTGCCAAATTGTATGTTTATCCATACAATCCCCAAACATTTGCTGCACACATTGGGATCCACTTTTGTAACAGCTCCAGCCCCCTCAGACTTGCGCTTTACTACCCCATGGATAAGAGGTGAAGAAGGAGAAGAAGAGAAGGAGAAGAGGAGGACGGGGACAGAGATGCAGGGGAGATCCCTAGAGGAAACGGGGGTTTTCCCACCCTTGATGCAGCTGGGGAGGAGAGAAGCAGTCACCTTGCAGCTGGAAAAGCTTAAGCAGCAGTAAGCCTGCTTTCTGCACCCTGTCACCTTTACAGCAGCAGCTGTGTTGGGTTTTTAAGGCTCTGACAGACAAGGAAGTGGGGCAGGCATTCCTCTTCAGTGCCCCCATTGTCTGCTATTCATGCATCTGCTGGCTTCACCTGTGCCTTGAGCTGAGCTTGCTTCCTCTCTATACAATTACAAAAGAGGTAAATCATGACATTAAAGATCAAAATGAATACAAGCAGCCTGTAAGCAATGAAGAGCTGTGGATAAATAGTGGAGTTTCTGGTGTGCTAATATTGCCATCTGACTTTCAGGTTGACAAACGGTACCATAAGATTGTTGGGTCATGGGACAGTGAAGAGCACTTAGCACAAGGCACAGAGATTTTATGCGGGATGATAAAGGAAATCCAGAAGAAATTCCCAAATTGGACAAAGGAACAGCAGCTCAAAGGTAGAGCTTTGTCAGCTTTAAAACAATTCACACATATAAAAGTCAAGTGCAATAACGCTGTAAAACCGAGCACTTTAGAAAACTAAACACATCCCACTCCCTCTGTTCATTTTATTGAGGTGTGAAATAATATTCCTTAATACTCACTGAAAGGAATAGAGGTGTAAAATTTGGTTAGCTTTCTAGCAGGCTTTTGGAAAACTTTGCAAATATCATTACATTTTTCAGTTGCAAGGAGTAAGGGTGGGTTTTTCCCCTCCTCTCTCAGTTTCATTTGTTTTGTGTTTCTATACACACCTACAAAGAGCTACTACCCTGGCAACTGAAGAAGGAACACATTAATTTGGAATATGTATGGTCCTTTCTGGAGGAAACATGGTTATATTCTTAAGCACTGATTACAGCTGAAGCAGTCATTATGGTTGGGTCCCTTTATTTCAACTACAATACAAATATGTCCGAGGTTATTAATACAGGTAGGCATGAAGGAATATGCACAAAAGCAAACAGTCATAGAACTGAAGATGTTAACATTAGCAAAATGCAGCAAGGGGACAATGATCACCAAGTCTGGATGCAAAGGAGGAAATTAGGGTTTCTTCACAAAGTCAAAACACAAAAGGAACAACACCTCAGTGACAAAAATAGATGGAAATGGTAATACTATGGCCAACAATACTGGTGAAAAGAGAGCTACAAACTAAAGCAATGCATTTCAGTTGTGATTTTTGTTTGTTTGCTTACTTACTGATGAAGTATCACCTCTGTTTATGTGTTTCTTTCACTCTCATTTCAGGTGGGATCTCAGCCTATAATGCGGGAGCTAACAACGTCCGGAGCTACGACAGAATGGATATTGGCACAACACACAATGACTACGCCAATGATGTGGTTGCAAGAGCCAAGTTTTATAAGAGAAACGGATACTGAGATATCTGAGTAATTATTAGATTTAAGTCACTGATTGCATACTTGTCTTCTAATTAAAAAAATCCTGGATTTCTCCCCCAGAAACGTTAGGAATGGGGGAGGGCAATGAAGCCAGAAACAAGTGCAAGCTTTCAATGATTTTTTTTCTGCTAGACTAAAAAAAAATAACTTTAAAAGACAACACTGCTAATAATCCAAACTATAACCTATCTTTTGCCATTGATTTTTTATCTCACTTCATGAGAATATTCAAGCAGAGTTTTCATCTGTCCTTGCAGTTTCTCAAGCAGCAGATTAATGCTGCAAGACAGCTGTAACACTGCTTAACAAGATTTTATCTGCCTCAGATTTTATCTGTCAATACACATGTCTAACAGCAGTACAAAATTGGTTGTTAACAATTTGCAATTTTGGAACCGAGTATTTGCAATAAAAATTGTATATGTTTAACTACCAGAAGAGTGTATCGCAGCGTATCGTATCTTTTCAGAATAATTGCTCTTAACTTTGGTGATGTGACCCCAAAGTGGCTGTTTCTTGTGACAGGAGGGAAAATACTAAGCTATCCTTAACTTCTTTTTGCCCTTGATACTACTTCATTTTAGCCTTTACAGTTGCAAACAATCTGCAAAACTCAAGCTGCTGTAATGAATACTTCTATTGAAGCTACATATTAGCTTCAATGCAGGGTCTGGAGTAAGAATATGCACATTACATCATGTTTTTAAAATGGCATGTAGTTTATAAAATCTGATGCAAGTTCATGCACAATAAACTGATCCTTTTAATCAATCATACAGTAAAGCTTCTGGGGAGCCTTAGCTTCAGAGTTGTTGGGTTCATTCAGCCATTTCAAGACACAACGGCAGAAAAAGTAAGGGGTTTAAAGTGGTTAAAAAAATGCCCTCAAGTGTATCACTAGGGGCTAAGGAGAAATAACAAAAAGCGGGAGGGGGGGGGGGGTTGTCTCTTTGTTTTAAATACGGTGCATTTTTATAGCTAGTATTTGCACCTGTGATTAAAATATCCTGATGCTATTATTAGAATTGTATTGACCTAGTCACATTACAGTATTAATTACCAAATCTGAAACAGTAAGTGAACCTGCAACAGTGCAATAGCACAGAAATAGAAATTTATTCTTAAAACAGTACATTTCCACATTGCTACCACATATTGAACCAAAGATTTGTTTGACTATACTTTAAATACCTCAGCAGGTAGACATGGCAAATGGTTCCTACCCAAGAAGCAAGCTCAATGTGAGCCAGCTGTGTGCCCAAGCAGCAAAGGCAGCTAAGGATACCCTGGGCTGTATGAACAGAAGCACAGCTTGACCAAGGGAAGGGATTACATGCCTCTGCTAACCATTTGTTAGACCACATTTAGAGTAGCATCCAGTTTTGGGCCCCCTGGCACAGGAAAGACCAATTAGGTAGAGCAAAGTCAGTGGAGAGCCACCACAGTGGTTGGGGCTGGAGCACTTGCCCCCTGAGAAGGAACAGCTTCAAGTAGACCTAACAGGAGCACCACAGTACCTACCTGTGAGGGATAACTGAACAGCTAGAGCCAAGCTGGCTCCTCACGGAACTGCAAGGTGGGAAGAGAAGTGACAACAGGCATAAGCTGAAAGAAGAGAAGTTCAGACTGGATACAAGATTGCTTTCTGCATATAACCTTTTTCCCCCAGCAGAACAGCCTGCCCAGAAAGGCTGAGCTGCCCCTGTCCTCAGAGATTTTCAAGACCTGACTGGACAAAGTCCTGAGCAACTTGGTCTGACCTCTACGCTGGCCCTTGAGTTGAGCAGAAGGTTGGACTAGAGGCCTGCGAGGTACCTTCCAACCAGAATTTTGCTATCATCTTAAGTCTACAATTTCCTTTTTCATGAAAACTACCAGCTTGTCAATTAAAGACAGCTGTAACGTCTCTCATAGCTAAATCTCACCCAGAAATAACAGGTAACATCTAAAGCATTTTCCCTTTTCTGTACTTGAGAAGCAGTTATAAGTTCCACTCTAACTTAGGTAGTTTATCACACGCTTTTTAAGCTGTGCACAGTACAAAGCAAGCTTGTCCATTAACACATTCTTTCCAGTTTACATTGCAGTACTTTTGAAGGTTGTAGCATCTGTATAGTGCAATGAATAGAAGATCCATATTCATACACATACTGCGTATGACAGAACTGGCAGCACTCCCTCTGTTGGAGATTGACCAGGCTGCAGTGCCATGGACACAAATCCTGAATGTGCTGAGCAATCCTGGCTTTGATGCTCTGGGCGACCAAGCCTGGTACAAGACTTATATTTGCTATCCCTCAGCAACAAGAGCCATTTGCATAATTTTCTGGGCCCTAGTACTTGTGCCATCTCTTGTGAGCATGTCTTGTAGCTTGCATGCACTACACATGCCCTTCAAAAGGGCTGAAATTTCAGCTTTATGAAGTACCTCCCTGTGGGAACGTGGTCAACACCACACAGAGACTGCAGTTATACCACACTGCAGCACAAGATGCTAAGCAGATGCTGGAAGGAAGGAGGGAAGAAAAACAACATTCATTTACCTGCTATATTTTTTCCTTGCTATTCTATATACTTCAGACTGACACCAGTATTTTCTGTGTCTGCCCAACTACAGCCTGTAGCTTGTTGAGAAACTGAGGTTTTCCAGCTCAATTTCACGTTTCTGCCTTCAGCCTGCCCATAGGAACCATTACACTCTTCAATGCCACTACCATAGCCTACTTCTTCTGCACACAGCGTCTCCAGCTTTTATGTCCCTCTACTGATACGTCTATTCCTTTGAACTGTTACTGGTGTTTACTCTTCTCTGCAAGCATGCAGAAAGGATAAACATTCAATTTTAGCGACCGTATCACTCTGGTCTTTTCACAACATACAGTCATTAAGATTAACTCCTCCACAGTGTGTCTAGTATGGGAGAGGCTCACAGTTTGTTAAACTATGGGATTTATGCTCGCTGGAATGAAAACTACTTTATCATTTGATACAGCAGCAGCTTCCTAACTTTGGCCACAATTCTTAAAACTGTAAATAAAAATATGCACACGGTACTATTCAAGATCCTTCAGTAAAAGGTGTTATTTTATAAGCTTGCAGCCCATAATTACTAACTTGTGTCAAAGAGGTATGCTTCAGGGTCTCCAGATTTCTAAAGTTTGCAATTTTACAACAGGAAAAGCATGAACTTTCACACAAGCTGTAGCTCTTAGGCCATTACTATTAAATATTTAGGATCAAGAAATACGCATGAAGTGAGATAGCATGTTTTCTGAAAGACAAGTTATACAACCTACCAAGATGTGAATCACTCCTCCTGTTACTCCCAAATGGGGAGTTCAGGTACTTTTTAAGTTACAGAGGAGGCCAGATGACAGAATGTTTGCTAGTGACCAAGTGTGAGATCTGGATGACCAAGGTAAGTCACCCAAACACCTGCCTCAATCAAATGACACTCTTAGTGGATAGCCAGTCAATTCTCGTGTAACTGGTAAATAGGTTTTTCAATTCTGGTTCCTTCCTTTGTGCAGTAAAGGTGAAGTAATGCACCACCATTGTAAACCTTTACTGTTAGCTGGGACATGTCCTCACCATCATTAGTTAGATCTATTCTTCTTACTTCTCTGCTTATCTGACTTTAATAATAAAGTTCTCTAATAGCTAGCCATAAACTGCAGTAATCTAGCCACGAAATTAAAACACAAGGACAGAAAGCCTATCACTCATTTAGTATTTCAGGGAAACATTACCAACACTGAATTTTATATTTGTACATGTGTAATCCTTCTTTAGGCAGTGTCACCTCTGCCACTCGTACCAGACAGGGAAAGAATTAAGCTTATATTTCATACACAAACTCTGAACTCGAGAGCTAAATTATTTATTTTATAAAATACAAATCCAATCAGCACACCTTATGACTTAATTTCTTTCTGATCCACGGGTTTCAGATGCCGTTTAATGACAAGCTCTCCCTTACTTGTAAGAAAGGTGTCCGACATTTCCTCTTCTGTTGGCAATCCATAAGGTAGTTTCAGCGGCTGTATTCTATAGGCAAAAGAGTTTGCTTAGTGAAGTCCTATGACTAGGAGAGAGTTACATTAAGTGTTCCAAACTAAACAAATAGTTAACAAACCTTATCAGATGTTTAACAACTTTCAGTCTGGAATTCACAGAAGGGATATTTTTGTGTAGTCTTGGCTGATGTGCCTATATAAAGGACAGAATAGGTTTTACAAATGCATTGCCAAACCCCAAATTTCTGTTCACTGAACTTTTCACACTATCAATAAAAATATAAACCATATTTGCAAATATAAGATTTAAAAAAATAAGTTATGCGTCAAGAACATACATAAAAATACAAAATCAAAACCTGATCATACTCTTGATTCCAGTAAAATGACAAATTACATTATCAATATATTCAAATTTCTTCCAACTGTTAAGAATACTCTAAATGTAAATACAGTAGTTTAGTGCTAAGGCTGCTTGCTTCAGTTAGATCTTAAATTGATCAAGCAAACATTGTTTCTCTGTAATCTAACACTGACTAGACAAATTTTTGCACAATGTGCAGTTGGCCTAAAAATTTGGATAAACACATCTTTGACACAAACCCTTAAGAGCCTGTTTGAAAATTTATCATCCTTTTTGGTTTTGAAAGCCTTTTCATTAATAAATGAGTCTTATTTGCCTACCTGCAGTATCTGAATACTATGACCCACGGAGAAAACTGTATTCAATGAATTTGCAAATCTATTTTTATTATTTTAGCAGAATTCTCAAGGTAAGGTTCTTCTCAGGCATGCATAGCAATACCATACAGTGATATTCTGAATTCCCACTAAATGGGCATTTGCCACCAATGATCCTCTCAGCTCTTAAACACATCATCGATTTCTCAATTACATTTATAGCAGCTGTAAAGCAATCTGAGTTTTGTGACTGCAAAATTGAGGTCCTTAAAAAAACCCACCACCTTAGTTCTACCCTAGGTTTCTACATTTCTGATGTAAACAATAAGTATAAAAACCAACAATCATACTTTATCCAGTCCAAGATCACGTATTATCTTCTTTTCCCAGTACGGGCGACCAACTACACTTTTTATTCTAGTAACAACGTGGATTTTGTGGGGCTGCTCAGGGTCACCTCCATACTTTTCATGATCTCCAGGCCGTGGCTGAAATACCTAAAATAAGAAGTTAAAAAAAAAAAAGAGGGTTTTTTCCTAAATATCTGAATTATTATTATTATAGTTAACAAAATAACTCTCTAAAACATACTTTAACCTTCATAAGAATTTTTACATGTTTAACTACCTTTCTTTTCAGAAGGTCACAGCACCAACAAGTCACCTCAAATTCCGCTTTTATAACATTAAGTCAAATATATTTTTACAATGGTTTGCACTCTTGAGTTTGGCCATACAACTGCATAGAAATACATGGAAAACACTATACCAGCACAGCACCTAAATTCACATGCATCTCATTGAAGAACCTCTGCTTAGCCTCTGAATGGTAAGTTTTTCCACAGGCTTCAAGAATGACTTTAAGGAAAAGGGTCAACTGACACTAGACAGTATCTTGCAAAAAGATAAGTTAAAAATATAAATGTAAACATGTACAGTGTAAGTCAAACTTCCCATCTCTTTGGTTTTAGTTATTTATTGAATAGAGTATTTCAGTTGGAAGGGACCTATAATGATCATCTAGTCCAACTGCCTGACCAATTCAGGGCTGACCAAAAGTTAAAGCACGTTATTAAGGGCATTCTCCAAATGCCTCTTAAACACTGACAGGCTTGGGGCACCGACCACTTCTCTAGGAAGCCTGTTCAGTGTCTGACCACCCTCTCGGTAAAGAAATGCTTCCTAATGCCAGGGCTAAACCTCCCCTGGTGCGGCTTTGAACCATTCCCACACGTCCTATCGCTGGATACCAGGGAGAAGAGATCAGCACCTCCCTCTCCACTTCCCCTCCTCAGGAAGCTCTAGAGAGCAATGAGGTCACCCCTCAGCCTCCTTTTCTCCAAACTAGACAAACCCAGAGTCCTTATCTGCTCCTCATAGGACATTCCTTCCAGCCCTTTCACCAGCTTTGTTGCCCTCCTCTGGATGCATTCAAGGACCTTCACATCCTTCTTAAATTGTGGGGTCCCGAACTGCACACAGTACTCAAGGTGAGGCCACACCACCACTGAATACAGTGGGATAACCACCTCTTTTGACTGGCTGCTTATACTGAGTTTGATGCACCCCAGGACGCGGTTTGCCCTCTTGGCTGCCAGGGCGCACTGCTGACTCCTATTGAGCCTGCTGTTGACCAGCACCCCCAGATCCCTTTGTGCAGGCCTGCTCTCCAGCCACTCCTCTCCCAGTTTAGCCTTGTGGCTGGCATTACTCCATCCTAGGTGCAGAATGTGGCATTTGTTCTTGTTAAATTTCATGCCATTGATGATTGCCCAATGCTCCAATCTATCTAGATCCCTCTGCAAGGCCTCTTGTCCCTCGAGAGAGTCAACAGCACCTCCCAGTTTGGTATCGTCAGCAAACTCGCTAATGGTGCATCCAACTCCTGCATCCAGATCATTGATAAAAGTATTGAACAGAACTGGCTCTAGAATTGAACGCTGAGGAACACTGCTGGTGACCAGTCACCAGCCAGATGTAGCCCCATTCCCTACAACCCTTTCAGCCCTGCCCTTCAGCCAGTTCTTCACCCAGTGCACCAAGAACCCGCTCATCTCAGAGTCTCTAGAAATCTGTCATACCACAGAAAGCACAGAATTAAGCAGGCTAATACCTATTTTTCAGTTTCTCAACTACTTGAAGCACATACCGAGTCTGGAATTCTCGACCTGGTAAAGAGACAACGAACCCACACTGCAGTCACCATCCCCTCCATCCTCTTCCCCAGCACCTGCAAAGAGAGCAGGACATAACTTGTCGGGACTTTCCTTATAGCTCTTCACATTTGCAAACAGATTACACAGCCACTCAAACTCAGACCGGGTGAGCACATATCCCGCGTTTATTACATCTCTCGGTGGCTGAAGAGCAGACTGTGCTGACACCGAGCGCCCACAGGCTCCTCGGCCTTTCCAACGGCCGCGCTTTCCTCTCAGGGGAGGCACCGACCGGGGCCCGCGGCGGTGGCGCCCCGAAGAGGGCGAACCTCTCAGCAGCCGAAAGCTCGGCCCCTCGCGCCACCCGTAACCGCCTCCCTCTCTCCTCCCCCCTCTCAGCAGCGACCGCGGGGCGCCAGCAAGGCCGTTCCCCGCCGCTTCACGGGGGAGGCCCCCAGCCGCCACCCCCCCCCCACCTTCCAAGCGGCTCTGTGCCCCAAGCCCGCTCGGCCCGCCACGGCCGCCATCTCGGTGCGCAGCCTTCCGGCTAGGTACCAGCGCCACGGCACTTCAGTTCCGCACCGGCGGAAGGATAACGGTGAGGCACAGCCCGTTTCCCTCCTCTTCCTCGCTTCGGCTTCTAGTGCCCCGGCGGCGGGTGAGGCGGCGCGCATGCGTAGTGCCCCCCGCCGCGCTGCCGGAGAAGTGGTCGTCCTGTGCCGGTGCCCGTCCCCGACGCGGCGCCCATGTCACGGGCGGGGGGTGATGGCACCGCCGCGCTGGAGCGGGCCGGGGCGGAGACGGTGAAGCGGGCGGTGGAGCTGGACCTGGCTTCTCGGTTCCAGGAGTCG
Organism: Gavia stellata; assembly: GCF_030936135.1. Lineage (NCBI taxonomy): Eukaryota > Metazoa > Chordata > Aves > Gaviiformes > Gaviidae > Gavia > Gavia stellata. Next base: position 72,366,865 of record NC_082594.1, read on the forward strand.
CTGGTGTGCTACCAGGAGGGCATCGACCTCCTACTGCAGGTGGTGAAAGGTACCGGGCGGGGTGGCGGCGGCCGGGCGAGGGGCGGTTTGGCAGCCGTTTACCGCAACCGTTGGGGCGGTTAGTTGTTAAACACTCCCGCCTCTGTCGGAGGCCGCCAGCCGGGGGTGGTTTTGCGGAGACCCGAGCCGTGTTTGCCGCCGAGGGCCGGCCCCGATCCCCCGTCGCCTCACGGGGAGGGCGAGGAAAGCTGTCGGTCTCTCCCCGGGGGGCCGGGAGCCAGGCAGGGCTCAGCTCCCCGCGCGTCCCCCGCCTGGAGGAGAACTGGCCTGGGTGCTTTTGATTCACAGCCACGAAAGATGAGGCAAAAAAGCACCGTTACCGGCAGAAAATATCCGAGTACATGACCAGAGCTGAAGACATTAAAAAACACATTGAAAAGGAGAAACAAGGTATGGAGCTGTGATGTACCCGTTCGCATTTAAATACCTGTGAACGTGAACATTTTATGGGCGAGGTGGTTAACACAGGAATTCTGTCATGATCTTTACTGAAAAAGAGACTTCTTTTCAGATGGCAAATACCATAAGCAAATCAGGATAGAGGAAAATGCAACAGGTTTCAGCTACGAAAAGCTTTTCCAGGAGTACCTTACTGACATTGTTTCTGAAGTTTGGGTGGACGACCCGTACATTAGGCATGTTCATCAGGCAAGTAGATATTCGATGTAACTGATACAGATGTAACTACTAAAAAAATTCCAGGTTACTAAATTAAACACAACTTTTACAGTTGTATAACTTCCTACGATTCTGCGAGATGCTAGTTAAGGGGCCATGCAAAGTGAAAGCAATCCACCTCCTCACTTCCTCTGATGAAGTAAGTGTCTAGATTTTGGTTTCTATTTCCGCATTCTCAGGTGATACCACATGCAAATATATATATATATAAAATACTTATTTTTAAATATGGATTTGTTCTTACTTACCAGTACTTGTTAGACTGAGGTTCTGATGCCTTCAGCAGAAAACGCAGATCAAGAGAAAAATAAAAATGTGATAGTTGAACATAAGTAACTTTATAAGTTCAGAGTTTTCTGATAACTAACACATTCTTGGTAAGCAGAATCTTAAATGGAAAAGATATTTTTGTGAAAGTTTTGTTGTGGAAAATGTCATCAAAACCAAAGCATCTATTGACACGTTTTTTTTCCTCTTCCAACAGCTGTATATAGTTGTAATTTTAGAGCTTTTGATGAGCTAAAACCTCTCAAACTATCACTGCATTTATTTTGGCTCAAATAGTAATTCATATCTAGTTTCAAAGGCCTGAGAGTGAGCTCCTCCTCCACATCCCTTAGCAAGTGTACCTGTAATCTGTCTGCTTTTTATCCTGTCTTTTAAACTGCAAATCTGCCTTCATCCAAGTTACTTTCTTTTGGTTTAAGTTATTACTAAAAAGGTTTTGTTGGTGAGTTTAGGAAGAGGTGACCAGAAGTAGAATATATGGTTAAAAAAAACCAAAACAACACCATGTTATTTTTACTTCTAACAGGGTAATGGGAGGAGTCAGCAGATAAGTGGCTTGGAAGAAATACAAAAATCATTGAGGAACTATGGAGTAACACTGAATATTGCATTTTCATCTTCAATACATGATAGAGAAATCAGGTGGGTGATATAAAAAATCAGTGAATGCCAGTTATTTGAAGTCAAACTACTTAACCCGAACTTTTGAAGTGATTTCTAACTACAGCTGTGGTTAAGTGGAAGGCAGTGGCCCTTACTGGATAAAATCATCCCGCCATAGTTTCACGTGTTCTAACTGTGAACATAATAGTAGATGTCTCTTTTTACAAAACAGTGTCTTCCATGGTTCATACAGGTATCGGCTACACTAGGAAATAATTGTGATTGAAACAAGGAGCTTGTGTGTCATGTGGATATAAATATTTTTTTTATTCAACATACTCATAGTATTCAAATTTGTGAATTTTTAAAACAGATTCAACAATGGATGGATGATTAAGATTGGAAGAGGTCTTGATTATTTTAAGAAACCACAGGTAAGAATGCTTTGACCTCTTTAATTAACTTATACTGCAGAAGAGCTCATTCTGTGTTCACCATGTCAATTCTGTTAATTTTTGCAGAGTCGTTTCAGCATTGGATACTGTGACTTTGACTTGCGACCTTGTCACGAAACAACAGTGGATGTCTTTCATACTAAACATACAAGGAAAATGTGATCAAATATGACTGCTTTTAATGAGTGTTTTTATAAGCATAAAAAATTAAGACTAGAAGATGCCGCTTGAGTCTAGCTGTTCACCCTCACAAGCAACTCTTCTAAGTATTTAGTCCAGCACAGCTTTTATAATCTATAGGTTTAAGAATATTTGAGACTTTTCAGTCTGAGAAAACACAGCCGTACAATTCCTCCAGTGTACTTCTCCCATAATCTTAATTAATGCAGTCCACGTCTAAATTTGATTTGATTTCATCACAGACCCTCAATACTGTCTCTCAAAGGCCTCTTTACTGTAATTTCTATTTTTACTATTAATTTTGTCTTGAGCAAATTTTGTTTTTTATATCTTTAATTGATGACAAACATTTGAAGCTGGGCTGCCACATGTCCTCTTTTATAAGCAGCCATATTTATTTCCTTTAATTCCTGTATTCTAGTCATGACTACTGTTTTGCTGTGTTTTGGTCAATCCCGTAACACCTGATTTCACAGACTTTACTGGTAACCCCAAATCTAACATTCCTTTTTCCAAGCTCCTTGCATACAAACATTGTAATGTTCAGTATACAGACATTTTAGGGTCGCCCTAACGTGTCTCTGCATGATGGATTTTGGGCTGGAAAGGATGCAAACAGCTGTATTCTTTTCCCTGTCACTCCTATATGTTCTTTTATTCCGTGATGTATGGTCATATACCTGATTTCCATCCTTTGCATTAGGTGTGGAAAGGTTGTATGATCCTCAGTCTTTCCCTGACTTGCAAGTTTAATGTCCTTCCAGCTAGTCCTGCCAGTCTCAACTGTAGTAAGCTATTTCCCTGCTACTAAGACAGTCCCCTACAAAAATAATACTTGATTTTTAAATTCTTCAAGAAGTTGGATATTCTGAACCTTTCTTGTTAATAATGATTCTAAGGAATATGCTAACTGGAAAAAAGGCAAAGTATTTTCTTGTCTTTCCTTCATCCTTTGGAAACCGGAAGGTATCATTTGAGGTGCTGCTTCTTTTTCTTCTTATACAAGAGTTCTTGGTCATTGTCAGCAAGAATCTGGCGAAGTCGTATATTCTGACATGAAGAACAGGCAGTGGCCTCTTCCGCAGGTCCCATCAAAATCTTTTCAGCCTCAGGACTGACAGGTGCCTTATGCTTTCTGCATCTTGTAATACAATATGCTTCTATATTCTAGTAGCATGTTCATTGCTAGTACTTTTTCTCTCTCCTACGTTTCTTTTTCCTGATGGCTGGTGTGTTCCATTATCTTTTTTTTTTTTTAATTTGCTTTATTCTTCTTTCACCTTCTGTCATCTAATGCTGCTATTCTTTTACTCTTGCCTCTAATGGAACAAATCTATTCCACAGCTATCAAGAAGAAACAGAGCTGGTCTTTGCCTTTTTCTCTGCATCACAATTTGCCAGTGGTCTGCCTTCTTTATCCTTTTGCATAATTATGTCTCAGCTTTTCAGTGTTACATCAGCAAAAAGAATAACGTACGTGCCACAGAAGCTGTAGACTACCAGTCGGTTCCCCCGACATTTCATAGAAGCTCCCTGGCTTGCTGCTGTGATACTAGGTTTCTGGACACTGTCATCAGTTTTATTCAGTTGTATATAATATATGCCTATTTTTAATGGGAATAAAGGTTATTTTTTACTATTTGTAGTTTTAGTCATCTGTTTGAATTCTTCTTTGCACTATGTAGGGTAATTCAAGGAAGCTGGGTAATGCCTTATAGATCAGCCATGTTTGGGAGAAGGTTCACTGTAAATACAGTAAGCTTCCCAAATGTGAAGCTTTGTATCTTTTATCCTAGTCCAGTAATTTCAAAGATACAGGGGCAAAATAAAAAGTCACCTTAAATATTTTAGATCAACTTTAGATTTTTGTACTTAATTGGAAATCAAAATAAAAACCTTTATGCTTTCTGCATCTTGTAATATAATATGCCTCTCTGTTCTAGTAGTAAGCCCCTATGATATGGTCCTCTACAACTACCACAAGAGGCAAGCATGGTCTTCCCTCTCTTGCCTGTCCATTGAGAGAACTTTTTCTCTGTTTTCTAATTAGACTATCATTCACTAGCTAAGGCTGCAGATTTCCTTGTAGCTCCCATGGATATGCAGTACCTGTACAAGTAATCTTTTAGCGACATACCGGTTGGTGGTGCACTGCCCTTTATCTCTGGATAGAGAGATACCACTCAGTAGGAACACCATGTGTGAAGGGGAATGAGCATCAATGAATGGGAAAAAAAAAATTATCAGAGAAATCTAAGAGTACAGTTCCGCAATCATTTTACTGACTCCAAGCCATGTTCTTCTGTGCTGCTACTCGCACTTAGGTAGTCAGGTCATCACCTGGATTATGCAGCTGGGACTGTCCCTCCTGGCATCACCTGTGGAGATGAGCTTAAGCCACCTTCCCCGCTGGAGTCAGCTGAGTGCCATTCAGTCCTGCAGTGTGACTACCAGTCCTCCTAGCCAAGGGCTGGATTCACCCCTATTGACTGCTCTCCTTAGTTAAAGGTAGGTTGCTTCTGCCATGTAATTTCCTCCCCCTGAGCACTTGTCAACCAGCCATCTTTTAAAGGTCAGGGTGTGGAAGTAACATAGTAACACTTCATTGGCCCTTGCAGACCTCTCTTGTTAAGAAATATTTGCAGCTAAGGGTCTCACCTGGTCAGCATGATTTAACAAAGGAGGGAGTGTTGATCTGCTTGAGGGTAGGGAGGGTCTGCAGAGGGATCTGGACAGGCTGGATCGATGGGCCGTGGCCAACTGGATGAGGTTCAATAAGGCCAAGTGCCGGGTTCTACACTTTGGCCACAACAACCCCATGCAACGCTACAGGCTTGGGGACGAGTGGCTGGAAAGCTGCCCTGCAGAAAAGGACCTGGGGGTGTTGATTGACAGCCGGCTGAATATGAGCCAGCAGTGTGCCCAGGTGGCCAAGAAGGCCAACAGCATCCTGGCCTGTATCAGAAATAGTGTGGCCAGCAGGAGTAGGGAGGTGATCGTGCCCCTGTACTCGGCGCTGGTGAGGCCGCACCTCGAGTACTGTGTTCAGTTTTGGGCCCCTCACTACAAGGAAGACATTGAGGTGCTGGAGTGTGTCCAGAGAAGGGCGACGAAGCTGGTGAGGGGTCTGGAACACAAGTCTGATGAGGAGCGGCTGAGGGAACTGGGGTTGTTCAGTCTGGAGAAGAGGAGGCTGAGGGGAGACCTCATCGCTCTCTACAACTACCTGAAAGGGGTTTGCAGAGAGGTGGGTGTTGGTCTCTTCTCCCAAGTGACTAGTGACAGGACAAGAGGAAATGGCCTCAAGTTGTGCCAGGGGAGGTTCAGGTTGGATATTAGGAAAAAGTTCTTTACTGAGAGAGTGGTGAAACATTGGAACAGGCTGCCCAGGGAGGTGGTAGAGTCACCCTCTCTGGAGGTATTCAAGGAGCGTGTGGATGTGGCATTGTGGGATGTGGCTTGATGAGCATGGTGCTGTGTGGTGTGGGTGGGTTGTTTTGGTGTGGGTTGTGGTGTATTTTGTGGTTTGTGGGTGGTTTTGGTATTTTTTTGTGTGTGTGTGGTTTTTTTTTTTTTATGGTTGGACTTGATGATCTTACAGGTCTTTTCCAACCTTAGTGATTCTGTGATTCTGTGGAAGTATTCATAAAAGGATATACTGCCTAGGGCATCCTAATCTGTCTGGAGCCTCCTTATTTGAAGAATTTTGGTTGCTGCTGTTACTTACTACATCCTGCTTATCTGACAGCTTGGTGAAGAATGAATTGTATAACCTAGTAGTATATAAACTCCCTAACTGCCTCACTTGGGCAGAGTTCGTATCAGCAGAGGCTGTCTCTGCTGCTCTGTGTTCTCTCCTATAGCATTAAACTGCTGCTGTTCTGACCTGATCAAAATTGTATTCCAGTTATTCCACGACAGAATTTGGTGCTGTGACTTGGAGTCACATGTCCTGCTTTGCCTGGGAGGACCGCAGGCTGATCCCTGCCAAAACCCCCTTGGTGCTGCTCACAAAGGTAAGGGACCTTTTGTAATCACCAGTGGAGCTTCAGCTGAGGGTTGTCTGTATGGACAACAAGGACACTGGAAGTCAGAATGTCCTTACAGACCCAACTGTAAGTCTTTTTAAGTCCAGTAGGATTCAGTCACCCTGACTTTCTACCCAACTTTTCCTTCATGCCACAGCCTCAGAAATGTGATTAGGACAGCCCCAAGGACATAAACCTCATTTCTCCTTTACTTTCTTTAGGCCAGACTGGTCCTTAATTTATCTTGACCTACTAACAGCAAGATTGTTTGCCTAATTGATACTGGTATTTCTCAATCCACTTTTATGTGCCTCTGATCTTCCTACAGCTCCCTTATCTTCAGAAGTAGCATTCAGGTATTTCAGGACAACTCATGTGTCATCCAGTAACAAGCCCTTTGTAGCTACCTGCCCTATTTCAGGATACCATGCTTTCCCTTTAAATCCTACCACCCCAGTTACCCTTCTGGGAAAAGACTCTTATGTGAATTGGGTTGTGCCATATATTGTGCCTTGAATGGAATTTACCTTGATGTGGTCATACCTCGACAGGGTGAATTTATGGCTTTTTTGCTTGATAAACCTCCCACTTAAAATGTGACTAACCCTACTATTCAAGGGCAGCTTGGTGAAGAAAGAGTTGCACAACATAAAGGTGTATGAACTCTGTAACTGCCTCATTTGGGCAGAGTTCCCATCAGCGGAGTCTGTCACTGCTGCGCTGGGTTCTCTCCTACAGCTACAGCTGTTCTGCTTCTGTTCTGACCTGATCAAAATTGCATTCTGCTTATTTGGCAACAACAGTGAAATATATCTTGAGCCTTTCATAATGTTACTTTATATTGAGCCATTATTTTTATTTAACATCAAAACTGTCATTTTCAGTTCACTATTGCCTTTCAGTAGCAAATTTTCTCTTAGGTGGTAAGATAAGGAACCTGCTTCTCCTAGATCTGTATTTGCAAGTGTATTTCCTAACGTAGAAATATTCCCACTTTTAGCTGATACCAGTACCTATGGCCGCAGTGACTCCCAGCTTTGTGCCAGGCAGTGCAGGTACAAATGAGGCATACGTGGCCTCCGTCCCAGTTAGCCTCTCCTGCCCTCATCACATAAACCCCCCCACTGAACTTCTTAATCCTTCCCCGCTTTTGCTCATGCATGGACAAAAGCCCTGATCCAGGATGGAACTGCTGGACTGATTCACTCACTACACAGCAGCGAGCTTAGCTTACTACCATGCTTGTACAGTGGAGGCAGAGGGTCACCAGCACTCTGCAAAAAAGGACTTTTCAACCAGAAACCAGGGGGACATCCCTCTCCACACAGCTCAGGGGCTGAGACATGGCCTTTGAGCGACTATCTGCAAGGAGTGGGATGCAAGCTAGGGGATCCAGTGCAGCAGCACAGTGGCAGCTTTCCATCTACACCATCCCATCTCTGTCAGCCATTTATACCTTCTCTGCTACAGAGCCAGCGTGGGATGCCACCACCATTTTCCCTGGTTTAAGCAGCGATGATGTCTGTCAGCATGGAGCGATACAGGGCTGCAGCCTGTTGCAGTAGCTTACATCCTGCAGTTTGGGAACCTCAGGTGCAGGCAGCGTGAAATCTAATTGCTAGTAGGTAATATTAAGCAAAAGCAGAAGATTAAACATTTTAATAACTAATAAGATAAAAATTCAGCTTGTAGAAATTGTTTTAATTTTGTTTTCAGTAAATTAAAAAAAGCAGCAGAAGTTTAACTTATGTTTTCAAAATGCAAGTCACATTAACATTATCATATTCTCACATAGGAGATTCCACCTGCTGTGCAACTCATCATCTTGTGGACACACTCTCAGTAATGTTGTTGCTAGTGTAGTGGTTTCATTTGGGCAAAACTTACTGCCAGTAAGGCTCTTCACCAGTTCACTGCACAGTGCCGGTGGCAGCCACTGCTCCGGCAGATCAATGTTACAGACTTCAATCCTTCCATGCTTTACATCCATATCTACTTTAACATCAAGAACAGAATCTTTATAGACCATGTTAAAACAAGTGCTAATGCTGAACTTCGGTGTCTTTCCATATACCCATTCCCAGGTTTGTAGTTCTTTAGTTTTATTATTAATTCCAGGAAGCACAGTCTCATCAGCTGGATTTAGTAAGGTGATATGATGATCTGTTTGGTGTTGTGTTGCATATTCTTCAGCAATGGCATCCAGGAGCATCTCACAAGTTAAACTAGGATCCTCTTCAAAGAGATTTTTCACTGAGGCAGGCACACTAGGAGTGGCATTGCTTTTTAGCCCTTTATAAGGACTTTTTAGCACAGAAGATAAAACAAACTTATCTGCATTACAGAGTAAGGTACAGTGGTGATAAGCAGTTGTCCTTCCCAGCTTTGCAGCAGTACCTGAGATTTTGTATTGCCTATCTAGCAAGATGTCGTATCTGTCAGTGACATGTACATCTAACTGGGGGCACAAGGCTTTCAGTGCCTTCACAACTAGTTTCAAGTTTTCCATTCGTTCATATTTTTTCCTGGTTGTAAAGAAAGTCAAATTGATATTGCCTAAGTCATGGTAAACTGTCCCTCCTCCACTTCTTCTCCTGGCTAGTTTTATATTTTTTTGCCTCATTAGCCTGAGGTTGCATTCCTGCCAGGGATTCTGATGTCTCCCTATTACCACAGCAGGGGAATTTCTCCAAAGGAAAAGGACCTGTTGGTTCTCTAAATTCATGTGGTCGTGGATCCAGTCTTCCACAGCTAGATTTTGGTAAACATCATTAGAAATAGACTGGATAATGAGGCCTCCACTAGTTGCAGTTCTGAAGCCAGCTTTTGGAATCCTGAAGATGCAGGATAGCTGAAGGCAGTTCTTTAATGATGACTGGAGTACCATGTTTTTAATAAATGGACAGTAGATGGAAGGAATACTTGATCTGGTAAAGCTGAATGTGGCAAGTGCACAACCTGCTGTTGTGACAGGAATGAAATGCTAGTGGTGGTCGTGATGCAGTCATGCTCTTCCCAAAGTAGCAATGCTCCTGAACTGATGTGAGTTACAAGGCATGTTTCTTCTCTTGAAGCGAATGATGCCGTTCAAACCCTGATGCGTGCTTAACATAAAAGCTGGGACTGTCAGAGTAGCTTCTCCTCGCAGTCCTTGGCGCCTAAAAGACCAAAGGAAGAAATGGAATTAAACTGTGATTTCCCCTCACTCAACACCGTCTTGCTAATACAGTTTTACTTAGTGTATTTTGCTAAACTTAATTTTAGCAGTCCAGTTTTATTAGCTTTCTTTCACTGATCTGATAAGAAAAAAACAGGCGCAACAAGTTCACGCACTTGTTGGGTCAGAGACGAGCCAGCCAGGCGCAGGGCTCGCTGCCATGGAGCCCGCACCGCCCCACTGAAAGGCGAGGCAAACCCCGCGCAGTTACCGGCGCCGGTACCATCCACTACCGTCCTGGGCGCCATTTCGCTCTTGCCGCAGGTGCTCCCTCAGCCACCGCGGCTCTCTTCGGCGGCCACCCCTCACCGTATGGCAGCAGGCCCGACCCCCTGCCCGCCATCGCCCGCTCTGCCTTCCTTCCCCCCGCCCCCGCAACGGCCGACCCTGCGCGCGCGGGACGTATGTCGCTACTCACGGCGGGGAGGGGCGAGGCGGCGCCCCTGCGCGTGCGTACCCCTCAGCGCGCTCCGGAACGCCTTCCGGTTCCCGAGGTTAGAGGTGCTGGGGGCGGGCGCCCGGGGCGGGGCTGTCCCGCGGTACGTGACCCTGCCGGCCGGGGTGAAGCCGGCGGGGGAGGCAGGAAATGCAGCGCCCCACTGACGGTGGAGGGCTGTGGGCGGGTTTTTGCTGCTCGGGTGAGAGCTGAGGGGAGCGGGTGGCACCACGGTGAGCGGCGCGCGCGGGTACCGCTTCTCACACCGCAGCCAGGATGCGGTACGGCTGGGGGAAGCGGAGAAGAAGCGAGAATGGTCAGCTGCTGTGCAACGTGCAGCTGAGGAAGTTAAGACTCTTCAGCCTGGTAAAAAAAAAAACAAGCAACAAACCTCCTGTAGTAAGAGACTGTAAAATGGTAAGTGGTATTAAAGAAAGTAGGTCGGTGTTGATATTTACTGCCTCTGCCAACACGGTAACTGTGAGGCACCGGATCGTGCCGGTAAGAGGCACAACGGATAAAACGGATGATTCTTCATGCAAGACCTAGCTGTGCAATTCCTCGCTACAGGATGTTCTGGATGTTAGAAGCTTTAATGAGTTCAAAGGGAGACTGGACAAGTTAACTCAAATGCACAGAGGCTTGTGAAGTACATAGAGACTATCCATGGTATTCATGAAGATACAGAAATGCATAATTCATTAATAAGCTGGAAGTGATCAAAGGCTAGGTAATTAAAGATGTATTGCATGCAGCAGATTGGCTTAAATCAATGCAAATCTGAAGGCATTCTTAAAGTCTACTGGACCTTAGCTATAACTCTTTTTCAAGAGCTATTGCCTGTATTTAAGCTGACATTGTGGGGCAATGTTCAATGCTGGTAGTTGAAGTTTTTATCCACGGTAGTATCTGTAAGGGCAAATATGTGCTGTATATCTCTTGCTGGTATAGGTGTATTCATAAAGGATACATTGCATGCTTTTATCTTCCATTCCACCTTAATATTGGAGTCCCAAGACATGAAGGAATTGTAGAGAAAAAGGTTGGTACAGCGGGTTGTGAGAATTCACATAGGTTATTCCTCTTGAACAGTTACAGGTAAGTAATTTTTCTTCTTTCTCGTTCTAGGAATAGGTGGCTTAGGAAGAAACGCCAAGAAAACTGTTTATGATGTGGCCTGAATTGTCTTTATCTTCTAATTGAAGAAACAGTACTAGAACAGCTATATTCCCTGAAAGGTGAAGGAGAAAAGAAGGTGGATAAGGGTGAAAGACTTGCGAGATTAAAGATGTGAGCTTGGGGTTGTTTCCTGCTGAAGAACTGGATCATTAAAAGCCTGACAGTTCCTTACCAAACTCTTAAAAGAAATGTGTGGGTGTAGTAGGGCGAGCAAAAAGTAAGAAACCATCACCACATGTGTGCTGGTGGTGATTAGTGGGAGAAACAGGCTCTAAAAGGAGCCTGATGTGATGTGTGCCCCAGCACTTGGCAGGCTGTATCGTCACAGTAAAAAAAGAAAAAAAGTTGGGAATTACTTTAAGCAGTTTGAAATGGGCATAACTTGTTGCTAAATTAGACTGGTGATAACTTTTCACTGGGGTGAACTATTCTGTAATGCATAGGGTAAAAAGCATGTGGACTTTGATTGTCCATAAAAATGTGCTGATTTAGTGTTCTAAATATTGGAAAAATCAACTTTTGAGGTAGTTGGTGAAATGCAAAAGTGAACCTGGGCACTTTAACCTTCCACTTTAACAGAGGAAGTGAAATGCATCTTGTGGGACTTCTGGTATTACTGAAAAACAAACAAAATGTGGGACCGTTTGTTTCCATTTTGGCACTTTTCTCTTGGAAATTTGCAATGTGTCATTTTGCCACGGGGTGTCACTAAAAACATGCTGTGAGCTGTTATGCTCCGTGTTTTTCTAGTTGAAAACTGTGGGCCTAACCAAGGCAACTCTCTGTTCCCTTAATTAGAACCAGAATTTGCTAAAAACATGTAAAGTGTGCAGATCACCAGGTGGACAGGTAAAAATGTCATGGGTCTGTTTCTGATATGCTGAAGGATAAAATACACACAGAACAACAAATACCTTTCCTGAAAAGTGGCTATTGTTGAAGACAGACCAAGCAAGATTATTAGAAATATTCTGACAGTAAGCAAAAAGTATGAATTTATAAATACACACCATGATTTATTTATCTCTTCACTTGGTCTAATGAGAACTGCATTATATAGAAAACTGTGAGATTTGGAGGGTGAGGTTAATAGAAGAGAAGTAGTGCAAAGCTGTACTCATGCCATCTTCTCTGTGGACCTAAATAACAACCTTTCTGGATTGGACTTCAAAAATTTCTTGTGTCTCAACTATTATCGTATAAATCATGTATCTGCAAAATATAGCAATGATTATTTTTGCTTTTGAAAACAATCCTGTGTATGATTTTTATTCTTTCTTTGATCAACAAAGCTTTGTTTGGTACACAAAAAGCAAAGCAACTGCGCTGCACAACATCAACCGGCATTAACATATAAGAGAGAACTCGCCATATGTCACTTAGAGAAAACCATAGACGTACCAGAACAAAACCAATTAAAAACATACAATTTCACTCCTAAAACAAATTTTCATGAAGAATAATTTTGGTAAAGCTATGAAAACCTGAAATGTTCTTTTCACATCTCTTTTGGAGATAAACATGATAATGCAGAGTCTTTTCTGATGATTTCCACCATACCAAAATCAGAAAGTAAGACTTACAAGAAATCCAGGATGGGAAGAGGAAAAGAAAAAAAATCTTGCTTTTCCTGCTCTTTTTCTGGAAGTTAAAATCTTCCAATTTTTTCTCTGTCTTTGGGTGGTGCATTGGGTTTGCGTGGCAGCGCTTTGGTAGCAGGGGGTGCTACAGGGGTGGCTTCTGTGAGAAGCTGCTAGAAACTTCCCCTCTGTCTGATAGAGCCAATGCCAGCCGGCTCCAAGACAGATCTGCCACTGGCTAAGGCTGAGCTAATCAGCAACAGTGGTAGCGCCTCTGCGATAACATATTTAAGAAGGGGGGGAAAAACCGGGAAGTGGCAGCCGGAGAAGAGAGGAGTGAGAATATGTGAGAGAAACAACTCTGCAGACACCAAGGTCAGTGAAGAAGGAGGGGGAGGAGGTGCTCCAGGCGCCGGAGCAGAGATTCCCCTGCAGCCCCTGGTGAAGACCACGGTGAGGCAGGCTGTGTTCCTCCAGCCCATGGAGGTCCACGGTGGAGCAGATATCCACCTGCAGCCTGTGGAGGACCCCACACTGGAGCAGGTGGATGCCTGAAGGAGGCTGTGACCCCAAGGGAAGCCCATGCTGGAGCAGGCTCCTGGCAGGACCTGTGGAGCCGTGGAGAGAGGAGCCCACGCTGGAGCAGGTTTGCTGGCAGGACTTGCAATCCCGCGGGTGACCCATGCTGGAGCAGTCTGTTCCTGAAAGACTGCACCCATGGACAGGACCCATGCTGGAGCAGTTCGTGAAGAACTGCAGCCCGTGGGAAGGACCCACGTTGGAGAAGTTCGTGGAGAACTGTCTCCTGTGGGAGGGACCCCACGCTGGAGCAGGGGAAGAGTGTGAGGAGGGAGGAGCGGCAGAAACGACGTGTGATGAACTGACTGCAACCCCCATTCCCTGTCCCCCTGCACCACTCGGGGAGAAGAGGTAGAAAAATCAGGAGTGAAGTTGAGCCCGGGAAGAAGGGAGGGGTGGGGGGAAGGTGTTGGTTTTTTAAGATTTGGGTTTACTTCTCGTTATCCTACTCTGATTTTGATTGGTAATAAATTAAATTACTTTCCCCAAGTCAAGTCTGTTTTGCCCATGATGGTAATTGGTGAGTGATCTCCCTATGTCCTTATCTCGACCTACGAGCCTTTTCCTCATATTTTCTCTCTCCTGTCCAGCTGAGGAAGGGGAGTGAGTGAGTAGCTGTATGGTGATTAGTCTGGCTGGGCTTAAACCACGACAGGTGGGGATCATATTTCAGAGGTACTACTCACTCCTCATCTCCAAAAAGGTGAGCTCTATCCATGAGAGCTTAATAGTGACAGCTTGCCAAAAAAACTTGTCATTCACCCAGCACTGTTAACCAGAATATAAAATCTGTGGTAATGTCTAACAGGGGAGAAGAGTACATTTTCTCTGGTTTCTCAGCTTGACTTTGGGCCTACCTAAAGCAGCCTCTTTCAAAGACTGTTTATATCCGTGCCAGACATGAGCAGGCAGTGGGAGCTGCGGGATTCACATGGCCTCCTTACCCTTTTCACATCACTTTCTTCAAAGGCGACAGTCTTCTCATCCCTGCCTGTGCTATTCCAAGAAGAGATGTGCAGCTAGAGGTGCTGTAAATAAGAATTCCTATTTTGGGGGATAATAAAACATAATAAATAATTTCTCTCGCATGGTTTTGTTGGTGGAATATTATTGGTGGTATTATTGCACGTTTCAGAGTATGCCAACCTGTGATATTCAGCCACCTCCTGTCTCCATCCCCAAATGACTATGAAGAATTGAACTATTATTTGAGGAATTCATCTTTTTACCTGTCAAGGTCTGGAGAGAACATTATGTCACTCGAGGAGAGGCTTGGCTTAGCTCCCCACCACCAAAAAAGCCATTTAAAAAGATATAGCAGCAACCAGTCACTCAATATTCGTTTGTATTTAAAACCAAAAAGAAATAGGAGCACCTTTCCTTGACTCTAGTAATGTTTATTGAGGAACTATGCCATAAGTCATAAGCCTGATATCTGAAAGTTTAATTTTGATAGATAAGAGTTACTCAAAAACATCCCAAGATGAAAAAAGTAGGGAGAGAAATAATTAACATTTCTATGAAGACAGTGCTCATAAATATTTCTATCAGAATTAATGGGAAAAGAGTTTTACTAGTAATTTTGTACAAGATTTTACAGTGCATATGTTCTTAAGTTTTTGGCCTCTGATTCAGGTTTTTTAATGATTTTTTAGGCTTATTTCAAACTTCTCATTTGGTTTTGCCTTTGGCATTTCAGTCGTACACGCCTGTAAGGACAATAGGTATTATGATCATCTTTGAAAGCAAGATTAGAGAGAATAAAAGTGCAGAAGACTGCACGCTTGCTACACAGAGCTACTTAGGTAAGCTCTTGTGCTGGTACTGTGCCAGAAGTTGGTACGTCCACCGCAGCTGCGTGCCTTCTGTCCTGCAGGACTCCCAGCCCAAGGAAACGGGACGGCCTCGGGGGAAGGGCAACGTTGTGCGAATGTCATGGTTACGGATAGCTTTTTCTTCAGGGGGAGAGCTGGAGTCGGGGTTTCTACGGCTCTTCACAGCCACGCAGACTAGCCAAGGCTTTCACTCAGCCACCTGGAAGAGGAGGAACCACCTCCCGCCTTAGCCGTGCTCCCGCTGTGGAGAGCTTCGCCCCACCGCGGCCGCGGGGAGGCGAGGAGATGCTGCCTGCTGGCGCCGAGGCCCGCGGGCTGTCCCCAGCGCTGAGGAGATAGCCTTCAGAGACGTGGCGGCGCGCCCCGGACAGGCAAACGGCAGCGCACGGCCTTCCCCTCCCGCCGTCCGCCGCCGAGTCCTGCCTCCCCCAGCCCCGCTCGGCAGGCTGCGAAGGGCGGTGGGGAGCGCGCGGCAGCCCGCCGGCCGTTGCCCGGCGCCACGGGAACGCGGCGGGAGGCAGCCGTTGGGGCGTGGCGCCCCCCCGCTGGCCGGAGGGGCGGGGGCGAAGGGCGCGCGCGGAGAGCTGCCCCTCAGGCCGGGGCGGACGGCGGGCCCGGCGGCGGGTGAGTGCGCGGGGCGGGCAGCGGCAGCCGCGGGCGCCTCACCGGGCCCGAGCAGCCGCCGTGAGCGCCCGGCGCTCCCCAGGGCGCCGGGAGGGGAGAGCGGAGAGTCGCCCTAAGGTAGAGGCCGGCGGCACTCGCCTCGGCGCCCCGCTCGGCTGCCCTGTCAGCCCGGGGGGTCGGGGCGGCGCGGCTGTGCGCCGAGCGGCCGGGGGCGAGGGGCGCGCAGGGCGGCGGCGCAGCGTGTGCGGGCGTTTCAGGTACTGGTGCTGTGTAC
This sequence comes from Gavia stellata, assembly GCF_030936135.1. Lineage (NCBI taxonomy): Eukaryota > Metazoa > Chordata > Aves > Gaviiformes > Gaviidae > Gavia > Gavia stellata. The sequence goes on from NC_082594.1 coordinate 72,382,881, forward strand.
AGTGTGGAGGGCGAGGAGGAAAGGAGCATCTTAAGTTAGTCGCTGAAATGCCTGGAACTCGAAAGCAGTTTTGGAGACTTAATCAGTCCGAAAAGTTTGCTAACTCTGAATTCTTCTGGTCTTGCTGCGAGGCCTGCTGCAAGTGTCTTCAGCACTGCGGGAAGCTTAGAGTGGTCTTAGTGCGAAGTTTATCCCAGTTGCAAGGGGCTTGCATTATCGCAGTTCAGAGGGGTGGTGGTGAAATGCGTCAACAGCGGTAGTTAAATCTTACCACTTTATGGTAAGCATAAGTAATGGTTATTTTAGGAAATATAAATATTATCACGTCTTTCAAAAAGTTCTCTTTCGCAAGTTGAGTAAAAGTAGTATTGTGAGTGAGCAAATACTATGTGTTCTATCTGTAAATTTGAGTCCTTAATGCTCAGTGAGGTACTGAAGGTACTGACAGCTTGCAAATTACTCTGATCTGTTCTCTTCCCTCTCTGGAAAGACTAGGGCAATGCATATAACTGGAGAAAGTTGTGAGGGCCTCTTTCGGAGAGAACCGAACATTAGGATGGGATTCACCTCATCTATTTTGACGTGTCAACAGTGATGATGACTGTAATAGAGATGTTTAGGCTGTGTTTATTGTCAGAGGTACTCCTAGGGCATGATTAATTTTTGGATGAATGCCTAAAATAGATCATGGGAATCACCTTCTAGAAATGCCCCTTTGTAGATACCGAAAATTAAGTCAGCTTACTCCTAAACAAAGCTATTGCTTATATTGGTGCTTAAAAACACCTTGAGGCTGATGGTCAGACTGATAGCTGGTGGCAGAGATTTGACTCAGGTGAAGTTGAACGTGGTAGGGAGATAACTCCATGAACCACCTTCCCTAAATTTCCTTGAAACTCTTGAATCTGTGCATGGAGAGAAACTGTTGTGGTCATGCTGGTGGTGATAACTTCCTGCTGGCAGGTAACTGAATATTCATATTCTGTTGTTAGACCTGTGGGTTACTTCCCACAGGAGCAGACTGTCAGGTGTTGAATAGCGCTGTGAGGCACTGCTGTGCTTGCCACTTGCCTTGCCTCGCTGTGGCTCATTCGTCTTTCGCTGAGGGGCTCGTGCCAGCGACCCTACTTTATCATAGTTATTCTGAGAAAGCTGCCAGACAACACTCCATCTTTTTCTTCCTTCTTATATTTCAAAGCGTTTGTGGATTTGTAAGGAAATGTAAGCCGCAGTACTGTGAGTTGATGATAACTAGCTCCATATCCCTATGTTCAGCTGAATTGAACAGAATTTGAACGCTTACAAATGTTTCTGGCCTTGCTCTATATTTGAGAGGATGCTGACAGATAGAGAGAATTCATAAGTTATGTCCATGTCTTATTATCATTATTCTTATTATCATCATATTTTGATATAGCTGAAATACAAAAAGATGCTTTTCTGCATCCTTTTGTGCCTAGGAAGTTAAATGATAGCATTCTCCTCCCCAGTTTATATTGCTGGAACAAGCTGTCATGAGATAGAACAGAATGCAATCACATGACAGGAGCGAAGGTTGTTTTTACTTTATGATTTTTTTTTTTATGGCTATGAGTATTTTTTGATAGTGTGGTATTGGTTTTTTGGTCTATAAAGCCTTAAGTGATCGGTAATTTTGTCTGCTTACAGACCACTTTCATCATATAGCATTGTGAGCACAATTGTAAATAGTGAAGGCGCTAAAATTATAATTCCCATCTGTATAAAGCAGAGTAAATTGCTAAAATGGTATTTTCCATTAAGAACCCTTAATTTTGTAGTCTAAATATGGAATCTCTGAGTGCTTGCCATAACTTTCTTGGTTATCCAAAAGAAGATGAGGGGGGAAAATCATAGACTCATAGAATCATTTAGGTTGGAAAGGACCTCTAAGATATGATACAGGTTGGCTGTATGGAGCAACAAAACCACTTTTGGTGTAGTCAGTTACTTAAGGCTTGAGACTGTAGATGGACTCAGACTTCAATTTCGTCATTTTAAGTATTGTTTGTATACTCAGATGCAGAGTAGGATTTAGTCTCCCTGGCCTTCATTAGCACTCCTCTTCCTACCATGTAAAGCAGGCATCATTTTGAACTTCCTTCAGTAATAGCAGAGCTGTATTCTCCCCAAATTTTGTAACTTAATAAAAGTGGGGGAATCCCAAAACACAGATGTACAGATGCTGTCTCTACTGCCCTTTGTGGATGCTTTCTGTGGTGTAGGTTTTTTTTTTTTTTAAAAAACCTACTTTTCCATCCAACCAATCCATAATTATCATGTTTTCAGGTTTATAACTGTGCTTTGTTATTAATTCAGTAGCATTAGCTGGATCAGGCTTGATGAAAACATAAAAATAAAATGACAATGAAAATGAATTCATTAATTTTTCACTGACTCTCCTAATACATTTGTATACCCATTGAACAGAAGAAGTGGCAAAATTAACTACTACAGAATGTCACAGGACAGAGCCCACTCCGAAAGCTACTAGTCACAAAGTATTTTTCAGGTCTTCCTAAATAATTCAAAATGTATTTTTGTGCACTGCTAGTAGTACCTGAAGAAAACTCTCTGACTATTAGAATCAAGTGAACCTCACAGAATTCAGTATTCATCGATACTGATTACTCGTGCATTACAGGATCAGCCTGTGCAAGCAATGGAGTTTCTGCATCACACTGTATCCATATCTTGATTAGGCTGGGATTTTAGAAATCTGAGAACTCAGAAAATTGAAAAGCTGTATGAGACAGTAATGCTTCTTCAGGCTGAGATGTTACAATAAGTTGATAGTGTCAAAATAGTTGGCAGCTTCTGGTTTCTTACAAAAAGGCCATATAATATTTTTCTAAAAAGACAACATTGTTTCAGGGAAATTATGAATTCATCAATATAAGATTAATATTAGTAATTGATCTGCTACATTTCTGCTGGCCTTTGTGAAGTATGTGTGAAGGATATGGGCCCCACTCAAAGAGGATGATTGAAGGGCATTCCTAAGGTCTAACAGAATCGTAGTGAGTAACTGTTGGAAGCTTAAGACCAGTCCTGGAGAGACATTTCCTCTCATAGTACTGTGGGAGAATAACTGTAGTGTCAGCCCAGCTTGAGCTAGTTTTTAGCATAAACATTAAGGATCAGAGTCTCTATTGTCCAGAACCCTTCAAAATGAATCTGTTCAAAATGGTGCTAGTAGTGTGCATATTCTTAATTTGTGAATAATGCGTACTGATTTTTTTTTTGTTAAGCATAAATTACTTCTTATTATGAAATACTCCCTGCAAATCCTTGAAGATAAAGTAAAATACTCTCTTCCTCCTTGTCCTCATAGACTGAAGATCTGAAGAAGATAACCTATGAGCTAAGGCAGCATGTCACACAACTGCTTGATAAGAAGCAAGTGGTGGAAAGTCAAGTGGATAGATTCACCTGTAAAAACGGTCGTCTGTGTAAACAACTTGCTGTAATTGGCAAACTATCTGAGCAGCTGGAAAAAGCATTGCTATTCAATACTGCTGATAAGGAGCTGGAGGAAGCAAAGGTATCTACTTATTAGAATTAATATTGTGCAGTGATATTTTAATGTTGTTTGCTAATATTATGGGGACCTGTTTTGTGGGGGTTTTTTACCTTTTGGGCTGAATTTCTAGCTTTCATCTCTGCTTTGAAGTATATTTGCTGGGATGAAGGAGGAGCAGGTTCTGGCCCCTGTGGTATTTTTCAAGTGTAGAATGGTTCAAGGATTAAAATCACGCTTGCAGTTGGAAAGAATGTAATTTCAGTGAAATCTGTTTTGATTTCACAGGATAATAGAAAATTGCATTCTATGCAGATGCAGTTATGTGATTTAGTAGTAGTGGTCAGATGGGAGAAAGCATATTCTTTGTTTGCGATTAGTGTAACTACATACTTATTTCTTTAGCGCATAGGTATAGTCAAACTGTCCCTGTTTTCAAAAGTTTCTCAGTAAGACAGTTCTGGGAAAAGGTATCCCATGCTTCCTTTTTCATTGACTCACCTGAGAGTAACTCAGCTGTTACTGTTTTTCCTAATCCTGGACTGCATCTGAAGATAAAACTTTTAACTGATTCCCTTCTAGATTAAGTTTATTGTTACTAAATAGTATGTTTTTAGCCTAGTCAAACTAGAAAACATGTACACAATGCTCCTTTGGACTAGAACAGTTGAGCTAAAATGCTGATTTTGCACTAATTATTATAAACAATGAATGCATCTCTTGCTCACAATTTTTTTGTGGTAGATTCAAATTCAACACCAGCAGAACAAGATAAAGAAGCTGGAACACATGGTGAAAACACTAAAATCTGAGAGTTAAACATGTATCCTTAATGTATATGTGGCTATGAAATCAGGTCATTTCCACATGAAATTAATACTTGTACAAGTGAATTTCACTTGCTTTGTTTTCACTGATAACAGACAAGTTATAGAATGGATAAACATTACCTGTTTTCATTTGTAGTTCTCTGTCTCTAGATGGGTGGGAATCTGTTTCTGTTTTGCAAGTATCCTGTAATGATTTTGCTTTTGAGAATCTTAATAATTGTTTTTACAAAATTGCATATAACTGTTTTGAATACCTTGTAAATCACTTGCAAAACAGAAAGAAGTTACATTTTTTCTTTAAAATTTTTAGAATCATAGAATCTTTTAGGTTGGAGAAGACCTTTAAGATCATCAACTACAGCTGTTAACCTAACACTGCTAAGTCCACCTCCAGGGATGGTGACTCCACCACCTCCCTGGGCAGCCCGTTCCGATGTCTGACAACCCTTTCAGTGAAGGAATTTTTCCCAATATCCAACATAAACCTCCCCTGGTGCAACGTGAGGCCATTTCCTCTTTTCCTGTCACTTGGAAGAAGAGACCAGCACCCACCTCTCTGCAAACCCCTTTCAGGTAGTTGTAGAGGGCGATAAGGTCTCCCCTGAGTCTCCTCTTCTCCGGGCTAAACAACCCCAGTTCCCTCAGCCGCTCCTCATCAGACTTGTGCTCCAGACCCCTCACCAGCTTCGTCGCCCTTCTCTGGACACGCTCCAGCACCTCAATGTCTTTCTTGTAGTGAGGGGCCCAAAACTGAACACAGGATTCGAGGTGCGGCCTCACCAGCGCCGAGTACAGGGGCACGATCACTTCCCTGGTCCTGCTGGCCACACTATTTCTGATACAGGCCAGGATGCTGTTGGCCTTCTTGGCCACCTGGGCACACTGCTGGCTCATCTTCAGCCGCCTGTCAATCCACACCCCCAGGTCCTTTTCTGCAGGGCAGCTTTCCAGCCACTCGTCCCCAAGCCTGTAGCGTTGCATGGGGTTGTTGTGACCCAAGTGCAGGACCCGGCACTTGGCCTTGTTGAACCGCATACAATTGGCCACGGCCCATCGATCCAGCCTGTCCAGATCCCTCTGCAGAGCCTTCCTACCCTCGAGCAGTTCAACACTCCCTCCCAACTTGGTGTCATCTGCAAACTTGCTGAGGGTGCATTCTATCCTCTCATCCAGATCATCGATAAAGATATTAAACAAGACCGGCCCCAAAACTGAGCCCTGGGGGACTCTGCTTGTGACCGGCCGCCAACTGGATTTAACTCCGTTCACCACAACTCTCTGGGCTCGGCTGTCCAGCCAGTTTTTTTACCCAGCAAAGACTGCACCTGTCTAAGCCACGAGCCGCCAGCTTCTCCAGGAGAATACTGTGGCAGATAGTGTCAAAGGCTTTACTAAAGTCCAGGTCGACAACATCCACAGCCTTTCCCTCATCCACAGGGTGGGTCACCTGGTCATAGAAGGAGATCAGGTTGGTCAAGCAGGACCTGCCTTTCATGAACCCGTGCTGGCTGGGCCTGATCCCTTGGTTGTCCTGCACGTGTCCTGTGAGCACCCTCAAGATGAACCTGTCCATCATCTTCCCCAGCACCGAGGTCAGGCTGACAGGCCTGTAATTCCGCGAATCCTCTTTCCGGCCCTTCTTGTAGATGGGCGTCACGTTGGCAAGCCTCCAGTCGTCCGGGACCTCCCCTGTTAACCAGGACTGTTGATAAATGATGGCGAGTGGCTTGGCAAGCTCCTCCACCAGCTCCCTCAGTACCCTTGGGTGGATGCCATCAGGCCCCATAGACTTGTAAGTGTCCAGGTGGTATAGCAGGTTGTTAACTTCTTCCTCCTGGATTATGGGGAGTTTATTTTGCTCTCCATCCTTGTCTTCCAGCTCAGGGAGCTGAATACCCTGAGGATACCTGGTGTGGCTGTTAAAAACTGAGGCAAAGAAGGCATTAAGTACCTCAGCCTTTTCCTCATCTTTGGTGACAATGTTCCCTCCCGCATCCAGTAAGGATGGAGATTCTCCTTGGCTCTCTTTTTCTTGTTAATGTATTTGTAAAAACATTTTTTGTTATCCCTTATGACTGTGGCCAGATTGAGCTCTAGCTGGGCTTTTGCCTTCCTAATTCCCTCTCTGCACGACCTAACTGTTATTAATTTTGAGAAATGTTGAGCACTCACAGCTGTGGCAGCCATCCATGGTTGCTTTTTTTGAACACTTAATATTTTCTATCCTGGAAATTTAGGTCACAGTTTGGGCATCCGAAATAATCAGATAGCATTTTCAATTGATCTTTGTGCCTCCATTGCTTCTCTGTAAAATGCTGATAACACACCCTTGCGTAGAATCACAGAATGGTTGAGGTTAGAAGGCACTTCTGAAGGTCATCTTGTCCAACCTCCCTCCTCAAGCAGGGCCACCTAGAGCCGGTTGCCCAGGACTGTGTCTAGATGTCTTTTGAATATCTCCAAGGAAGGAGACTCCGTAACTTCCCTGGGCAACCCTTTCCAGTGCTCAGTCACCCTCATAGTAAAAAAAGTGTTTCTTGATGTTCAGAGGGAACCTCCTGGATCTACGTTTGTGCCCACTGCCTCTTGTCCTGTCAGTGGGAACCACTGAAAAGAGCCTGGCTCTGTCCTCTTTGCACTCTCCCTTCAGGTATTTATGTACATTTATAAGATTCCCCCCTTGAGCCTTCTCTTCTCCAGGCTGAACAGTCCCAGCTTTCTTAGCTTTTCCTCATAGAAGAGATACTCCAGTCCCTCAGTCATCTTCATGGCCCTTCGTTGGACCTTGTCCAGTATGTCCATGTCTCTTTTGTACTGGGGAGACCAGAACTAGACCCAGCACTCCAGATGTGTCTCATCAGAGCCAAGTAGAGGGAAACCTCCCTTGACCAGCTGGCAATACTTCCCCTAATGCAGCAAGGGCACATTGGTGGCTCATGTTCAGCATGCCATTCACCAGGACCCCCAGCTTTCCTGCCAAGCTGCTTTCCAGCTGGGTGGTCCCCAGTATGTACTGGTGCATGGGGTTGTTTGTCCCCAGGTGCAGGACTTTGCACTTCTCTTTATTGAACTTCATGAGGTTCCTGTCAGCCCATTTCTCCAGCCTGTCAAGGTCCCTCTGGATGGCAGCACGACCCTCTGGTGTATCAGCCACTCCTCCCAGTTTTGTGTCATCAGGAAAACTCCTGGCGGAACACTCTGCCCCATCATCCAGATCATCAATGAAGATGTAAAACAGGCTTGGACGTGGTATTAGCCCCAGGGGCACACCACTAGTTACCGGCCTCTGACTAGACTTTGTGCCACTGATCATCACCCTCTGGGCCTGGCCATTCACTTTGCAATCCACCTCACTGTCTGCTCATCCAGCTCACATGTCAACAGCTCATCTATGAATATCTTATGGGAGTGTCAGAGGCCTTACTGAACTCAAGGTAGACAACATCCACTGCTCTCCCCTCATCTACCAGGCCAGTCATTTCATCATAAAAGTTTGTCAAATTGGTCAAGCATGACTTCCCTTGGGTGAAGCCATGATGACTACTACTGATGATTTTCTTGTCCTTAATGTGCCTGGAAATGGTTTTCAGGATTAGCTGCTCCATCAGAATATTCTTTAGACCCAGGTTTGAACACTGTCTTAGCAGGTTCCAGAGCCATGCATCCAAAAACACGAGGTGGAAATTTGAGCGCCTTTCATCTTGTGTTTTGAAATAGGGAACGATTCTATGGGAAAAACAGAATGTGAATATATGCTATGATGTCCCTGAAAGACTGAGCTACAGATCATTTTACTTTGGATGTTTTATCTCCTGGAAGTGGTTAATAAGTATCATTTAATAAGCCAAATTACACTGATATTTAAAGAGTAATTTGCAGCCTGCATGGGTTCTATGAGATGTAAGGTTCCCTGTAAGAAGGGTTTCTGTGTTTCTCCTCTGTGAATACAATGTATGTAGATCATATAAGGACTGATTCTCTGACCATTTAAAGGTAAATGTAGTGTGTAACAACTTACTAGCTGAATGAAGATAGGGAGAGATATGTTTTAGGATTTGATTTTGTAATGAGTAGATTGCTTTTTTCGTTATTATCTTTGCAATTTTTAAGTGGTGTTGAATCTTATAATTGTATTACTCTTACATAAAGTTAATTTAAATAAAAAAATTATTTCATAAAAAACTGCATAATATCAGGATATCAATCTCTTTTTCTTCATCAGTCATTGCATGCTGTAGTCTACATATTGCTTCTGTCTATTGTAATTCTGTTTTAGCCTTTATTGTTATAATACCCGAGAAAGTTATTTTTAATGATCTAAACATTTGCTGTTTAAAGATAGATTTGTTTTGAGCCAAGTAATTTAAGACCTTGATCTAAGGAAGAATGCAGTTCTATAAATATCAGTCAGATTATTTATATGTTTTGAAAAGGTACATGCTTCAGTGTTTTCTTGAAGGGGAGCTTTTGCCATGTTCTTTTATGCTTTAGAAGTGTATCAAAAGAATTTTTATTTCAAACGGGTGGAATTAATAAAAAGGACACCTTTCTGATTGTGTCCAGATAACTTTTCAAGACAAAGTCTTGTACAACAAAAGGAGATCTGTGCTTTGAAAGAAACAATTGCACAACTTGATAAAGAGAAGGCATCTTTGCAAGACTGTGTGGAAGAAGGAAGAGAGAAGATTTCTACTTTTGAGGAAAGCCTGGCAATTAAAGTATGTTCTAACATGTAAATAGTCACATAGTCACAAAAGGTAAATAGGGAAAGGATCTCTTGGGTCATCACATCTGTCATATATTGGTATCTGCAACAGCGCTCAGTGCTGACCTAGTTCTGCTCCAGCTTCAAGACAACAATAAAATTCATGTTGACTTTAACAGCAGTAGGTTTGAGCAATGTGGAGCATCTTATGTTTGATGTTTTGTAGTGTTTATACTTATCAAGAGAGGAGACTTTTAAGTACTTCCCTAAAGTGGAGAAGAGTAAATTAGCCAATAAAATATTTCATTTATCATAAAGTTTAGCCTAAATTCTACCTTGGGGTCCACTGATGTTAAAGATGCAAGGTGCCAAATAATACTGCCTTTCTTGTCATTGTAGAAGCATCTGAATTATATTCTTTTCACCTTAAGGTATATTGCACAATGTGATTTCAAACTGTATGATGAAGCCGCTTAGTTCTTATTTCTGAAATATTATTTTTCACTCCAGCTTAAGTCACCTGGATATTGATTTACGATAAACTAAATAAGGTATTTTTTAACTGTTGTGATTGTTAACTCAAGAATTTGCATTAATTTTCAACAAAATATTAAAGAAGAGATATTGCAGAACAGGCTAAAATTATCTTGCCATTAGCACTGACTTTGCATTTTTAAAACTGTAAATTGTAAAATGCTGTCCATTTTAGAGAAGAGGTGGCTGTCTCTCATCTCGCTTGTGTCTCCAGTGGAAGACATTTCCTTAGCCTATCTATGCTTCTTTTAATATCTGTATCCAAAGACAAGGGAGTAAAGTGATATACTTTGTGATGGATTTCTTGTTTTATCAATTACAAACTACCAGACTCTGGTAGTTTATTCATTGTAGTAAAGCTGTGATAACATATCTAATAGGCAGAAGACATTATTTAGTTTTGGGAGTGTGATCTAAATGCTTCCTTTAGAATCACAAAGGATTAAAAAATGTAATTAAAATTGTTATATTCTGGAGAAGATAATAATATTTGTTCTTTTTTTTGCCAAATTAGATTATCAGAATTTTCAGCTCTAAACAGTACATGAGGAAACATGGAAAACCACAATGCATTTTGCATTGACTAGTTAAATTAATCAGCTATCTGAATAAAAGGAGAATATAAATAATCTTATTTAATTTTTTTTCTATTTATACTGAGGAGTGGTGAGAGGTTTATTTTAATTTTATATTTCTTTTCAAGGAGAAAATAATTTCAGATTTCAAGATTCTGATTTCTGAGTTGGAGCATTCCACAAAGTAAGGATGAAATGTCAAGATCATTATCAAATTTTGACTAATTTATAACATTAACTCAAAAATTGAATCACAGGGTGTGCTAATGTATAAATATTTTTTTACTCTATTAAATATTAAAATGTTACAGCTTTGTTTCATGACTTGCAAATTTAACCACTGGAAAAGCTATCATTTGTATTACGTTGGGCAGTATTGTCATACCTCAAGTATCTATTATTTCCTGCATAGAAAATCTGCTGAAGCACTCTGTATCTGCGAGAAAGATATCACCAGTTTGCATCAACAGCTACAAGAAACCAACAAAGAACTTGCACAGACTAACAAGAACAGAGAATCATTAGCTCAGGAGAGTAACAGGTTACAAGAGCATCTTTCTAATATTGAGCAAGAAAATCAGGTATATTTGTACCCTTGACTAAGAAGGAAAATTGTGTATTTTTCAACTAATGCATGGAATTGGTGGGCCCTCATCTGAAGTAAATCAGCAAACTAGATTTAAGCTCATTTTTCAAACTCTGATTTTTCCCTTATTGCTCAGCTCACTTTTATGAAGAGGAGTAGCTATTCTTATGTAATGGTTTGGATGTTTATCTTCAGGAACAGCTAATTAATGTTTTTTTCTGATCTTCATGTAAAAATGCTGTGGAAGTTATTGCTTCTATGGAAAAGTACTATAAAGGAGGCAATGAGTATTTCTTATACTGTGCTGTGACTGGCCTAGAGTACTTAAAAGCTTATGAAATTTACTTGCTAATAATTTAACACAGTACACACTTCAATAAGATTCAAAACTATTAATAGTATTGTATTTAAGTTCCTTTAAAGTGGCTTTTGGATAAAAGATGCTGGAAATATTTGGTTGTAATACAACATTATATTATCTACTGTGTTATTTATCTTTGTGTAGTCACTAATGAAAGTAGTTACAGTACTTAAACTGAAGTTTAAGTACTCATGTACACACAATGTTCATGCATCAATGTGTTTTCCAAGCAGCCAGAAATTAAGCTTAATACCTGTAATGGTTCATCATTGTGTAATGTTCTGGTTTTTCTTCTTTTTGTTCAACCTCTTGCCTTTGTTTAGGTTTTCTGATACTTGCTTTTTCTTCTCTGCACTTATTCTACTGCGTAGGATATCTTTGTCTTTAAAATTCTTTCTGCTCACCTGGCTTTCTCTTCCTCTAGAAGTGCTACCCAGTTTAAAAATTTTGTTATTAAGACTCCCTTTTAAGTGAAGAAAAGTCATCCAGAAGGAGATTCATCCCATCCCAGTTTTTAAAGTGATTCATTTTACCTGTCTCTCTCCCTTCATTATAGAGGAAGCGTAGCTAACTAGTTCAGATCAGGTGCCTAATTCTGCCCTGCAAAAATTAGGTGAGACGATAAATAACTCTCCTCTCAAACACATTGATCTTTAGCGCCCTCTTTGAGTATGCTAGAAAAGTCGAGGTCCTGGTAGCTTTAACCACCAAAGGTAGCTGGTGAGTGTCACTAGAAACATGAATTGCTGAAAGAGGTTACTCTAGGGAATCAGTATTTTCTACCTTCTCTCAGAATCACAGTTCATACTGATGAGGTCAGCTGGTGCAAAACAAAGCCTCCCGAGCTCCATGGCTTCCTTTACAATGCCTGGATGCTTATAGAAGCAGTTAGAAACAAAAAGTCTTAGCCTCACAGGATCAGCTACTTTTTAATGGGCTTGCCTCTATAATATGTAATGGTTCTTCCATTAACTTAGGTGGTATTTAAAGTAGTATTCCCTTTTCTTCAGTTAGGTTCTGTGAACTTTTCCAGTAAGCCCTTCTCAGCAATTCACAGCCTTTTTCACAATAGGAACAGGAGTTTTCCATAGCCTACTTCCCCCCCTGCCCCAGTTCTTGCAACTGAGTGTTGTCATAGTAATTTTGTAAGGAAGGGTTTCCAAACAGGGCAGTTCAAGACAGCCTTTCTGCAGGTCTTTTTCTTCACTGTTCTGTTTCTCAAGCAATAGTTGCCAGAACTGTGTGCATTCTCCCAATACTTGTGGCTTTATTTCTCCTGATTAGGAGATAACCACTTAGTTAATTCCATTTTTAGCTGTTTTCTGCTTTTTCAGATGTGGGCTTTTAAGAGACTGTAACGTGTAAAAAAGAGGGAACTGACTCTGAGCCCTGCTCCTTAAATGGGGCAGGCTATTTTGTTATGACCACCTAGCTGCTAAATAAAACATCTGTCGTCTTCTTAACTGCTATATTCTTTTATTGACATTTTTCTTCCTGTTAAGAAGATTTAGCATTATTTGTATGTTAAAGAAGGTAAATATTTTTTACAGATACAAAATTGTATTTATAGAAATATACATGGTTTAGATTTTATATAGCCTTTAAATAACTGGCTAATAAAGCCATAGACACTAGATACACACTAATTCTATTTTTTTTGTAAAGGTACAAACAGTACACTTTAATCTTATGAAACAAATCTTTCTTCATAGGTACTATATAAAAAACTAGCAAAGTACCAGAATGAGCTTGATGATATGAAGTTGAAAGCCCAGGATTCAAACACAGATATTGTCAGACTGAAGGGTGTACTGAGGTCTAAAGTGAGTACATGGATTAAACCTCTTAATAACAGCTGTTGTTTTAACTAAAAATGAAATTTTAACCATATTTCCATAGAAGAATTTGCTTCCTAGCTGAAACTTATTTGCATTCTACTAACATGTTTTTAATAGTTTGAACACATTTTCTTAGCTGTTTTTGGTGTACAAAAGTAAGGAAGTATATTTCACTGTGTTTTTATATATATATGTGTGTGTGTTTATTAAACTTAAGAATTCAGACAGTTAATAATACAGAGACTTGGGACTCTTTTGTCTTTATTACCATATAGGATTAATAGTAAAAAAAAAAAAAAATTCTGCAATATATTTCTATACCTCATATTTGTAATGTGAATTTAACCATTTTTAACAGACGTCTTCTGAGCATTAAAATGCAGCCATCTTGAACAAAACACTGGTTCCTGAGAAGTCTCTTAATGTTTTGGCTGAATGGCAAAGTTTTCAATGGAAAGAGAACATCCAATACCATATCATACTTGCAGATGTATAGATATCCCTATTTTGTGATGCTTACTGTAAATTATTAAACAAGTTTTATGTGTTAGGAAAGAGAGAACTACAAGCTTTTAGAGAATTGCCACAAAGCCCGTGAACAAGGAGAAAGCTGGGAAGCAAAATCCCATCAAGCAGAAGCAGATTGTAGCTCTGTTAGACAGGCACTGATTAGTGCAGAGTCTGAGAATCGCAGGTTGAAAGAGAAAATGGAGTCCCTTGAAACAGAGATGGAGCAAGTAAGTTGAAATTGTTCTTTCCATAGTTTCCATTTTTTAAGCCTGTAGCTGTTTAGAATTGTGCTTAATGCCACTTCTCATATTTTAGACATACTTGCTACAATGAACTGTATGGGGTTTGAGATTATTTAATAACATGACTAGAATTCCACTAGTCACACTTGGAAAAAAAAAATCTTAAAAAATAATAGCCTATTTCAAGGAAAAAAAGTTATAAAATGCTCTCATGTTTGGAATGACTGAAGGCATAATGTCACACACAACTCCACAGCATACCTGAAACATACCTAGAGCTTTGTTACCTGTTAGGTTCCTGTCCCTGCTTTTCTTGCTTTCAGCTTTTCAACCTTCACTGCTTTAGGTGTCCCATGGATCCTCTTCCCACCTGAAAATCTGAAGAACTTAAAGGGACATGCACAGCATGGCTTTGAAAATAAGTTACAAACATATAAACTATCTTCTGGTTTTGGGTTGTTGGCACGGAAGTCACAGACAACCACACGACGATCAATATGATCAGGTTGATGCCACTTTATTGCGCAGATAGCTCAGTTAATATACACTCTGTTATCGCGTTACATGTGCCGTCGGCATTATGATTGGTTTTCAGCAAGTAAACACGCGACTCTAAGTATTCTACCATTGATTAAAGCTAGCTGTCCATGCGAACGTGGCTCCCGCCTATATCCTGGCTGAAGTTCTGTCTTTATCATGCTTTCTTCCCTTTTCTCACACAGCATTCATGCTGCCCGAATGTAACCTTTCAGCCCATATCGTTGTCCGCTCATAACCTTTGAGTACAGAGGCCTACATACAAGTTAAGTACAGATTTTCAGTGCTTGGAGTGTTCACAGGATGTCCATTTCTTACCAGAAAATCTCCCACATTGGGTTGTTACCATTCTTGTTGCAGAACATCTCTGCTTCCTGAATATCGCATAGGCTACTGAGGATTACCTGTGCACGTTAGATACTCAGGAGGAACTGAGCTGACGTTGTTCAGGAAATGGATGAGAACGTAACAGCAAAACAGCACAGGAAGATTGTGTGGCAGATTTTGACATTTTTTTGAATGTAATAAAACTGGTACATGGTCGTAGTTTGTCTAGCCAGCCTCAACGGGTAGGGATTTCATCCTTCCAATTCCTTCCCCCATGCCTGCTATTAAGTATCGCGATAAACAGGCCTCTTCATAAAAATGGTGTCAACAAATTGAGTCAGAATTCCAGATGGATATCATGTTCATAGCAGTTATATGTAAGGCACATATCTAAAACACAGAAGTTTTTATTCAAAAATCTTAACATGCTTAGCACTGCCCTGTGTTCCTTGTGCTTTTTTTAGGCAAGACAGAGCTAGAATTAACGCGATGTCCTCCACCTACAGTCATCTCTTTTAGTCTCATTCCTAAGAAGTCCTTCAAGGAAGCCACACCTCTCCCTCTGCTTTTGTCAACAACCTCCCAGACTCATTCTGCCACCTACTGAAAATGAAGTAGTTAAAAGTGACCAGAAATACAAATCAGGTATCACAGGGCAAAGTACAGGCATTTTTCAAAAGGGAAAAATCTAGGCTATGTTAATTTAAAATACAGAAAATTCTGAACCCCTTTAGTCACAACTGCTGCTGCTGTCTTGTAGACTTCTCTTTAGTGTGACTTCTGTCATCTCTTAGTCATGCCTGAGTTTGCATCTGACAGCAGTATAAATATGACTGACTGTCTCAGCATTCACTGGTCATCTGCATGCAAGAATACATTTTATTGCTCAAATAAGAGGGTCTAATCTGAAAAAGGAATGGGGCCCATGGCAGAATTTTGAACCTTATTAGCTCTGTAGAAGGAGTAGAATTTTAGGAATAGAGTTTAAAATGTCAGTAGCTGATTGCGCTGTCAGAAGCAAGAACTCTTCTCTTCTACTTTTTATATAAGGGAGTTATTTAAAGGAATAACTTTGAAGTTTATTCCAGAATAAATGACTGCTGCCTCTAAAATTCACCACAATTACATAGAGATATTTTTGTAGGATTTTGGAAGCAGTTTTAAATTTTCTTTGCAGTAGAGTTTTGATTATCTGATACCGCATTACTGTAGCATTTAACAACAGAAGCAGCATACAAGTTTCAGATTTCTGCCTTAAGCAAGTCGCTTGTGAAAATGGAAGGAGAGCTTCAAAGCATACATTGGGAGACAGTCTCTATACTTGCAAATCTCACCTCTACACAAGAACTTTGCATTAAACTAGATGCAGTCAAAGAATGATTAAATCAGCAGTTAACTTACACAGCAGAGAAAGTAGAAAGGGTATGTGAAATATATTAAAAAAAAAGTTTATGTTAATGTTATACTTAAGGGATCTAAATCTACTTTGGGATCTAGAATGATCAAAGAAATTAGTGATTAGTGTTCCAATTTTTTGAATGTTTATTGTGGCATTCCTCAGGGTCTTACTCCTCAGAGGGTGGATACTGTATACTATTTGAAAAGCTCACTGCTTTGCAGGGTTTTACTATGAATACTCAAAAGTCAGGACTTAAAATTACTGGTTGTTTTCTTGAAAGATGTCTTGGATTTTACATCTAGTCACTAAGTAAGCAGAATAGCTGGAGTAGTTTATTAGCAAAGAAACTTGACATGGACTTTAGGTGGATGCTTGACTGTTTTAGGAAGCATCAATATCTCTTTAATAATCTCTCCTTAATTTCCCTTGAAAATCAATTTCTGTTGACCTTGATTTTTACACAAACTACAAAATTCACGTTTGATAGGCAAATTTTTTAAAACTCAGCTTGGATAAACTCAGAAAAATTGTTCATGCATACTCAGATTATTCAGATATTTTCAGTATTATTCTATCACTGTCCTGTCCATTCTCTGCTCCAGCTAAGATAATTTCTTGTTCTTTACAGGCTTCCAGCATTCTGACTTTTATGCCTTTTTCATACGCCATGGGTAAAGCTGCTGTTTGACAGCTGGTTATTTGTTCCAGCCAAATGTGCATGATGTCTTTTGTATGCTTGTGGAATCCTCTACAATGCTTTCAATAGGGAAGAGTTCCAGCATATGATGTTTGTCTGAAGCTTTCATGACATCTAACATGACTAAGCTTTCCTGGATCCTTTTGTGAGATTGTCAGTGAAGGGGCTTGCTAGGACTATGGACAGCAGCAATAGTTTCAGGAGAGAAAAATGCATAAATGCAGCTGGAAGAGTTGGAGAAAATCTGAAGTTGGGAAATTTTCACTAATTTTTTCATACCTTTCAACCAATAGTCTTTCATCAGCCATGTATGACCTTCAGATAGGGCTCTTATTTTACACGGTATTCCAGTGCAGAAATCTGCATTACTAGATTGAAGCATATGTATATTCAGAAGTGGAAATTAAACCTGATGCTGAATAATATTGTTCTTTCAGTGTTTCTAATACTGTTTATTTTCCTATAACTTATGCTGCTACAGTTTTCAGTATTCTTTTGTTCCGAAATATAAAAGTAGAATATCAAAACTGTTTATAGGCAAAGGATCTAGATTTTTGATTGACAGTTCGTAGAAAATTGTTCAGACTGAAGATACCTTTTAGTTTAGTCTGGTAAAACCAAATCATTTGAGTTTTGCTTTGGAAAGTGAAAAATGCTTCTTTTTTTTTTTCTTTGTTATTTTGGTTTTCTTTCTTTTGGTTTTGTTTTTGTTGTTTTTTCCCAGTTGGCCTACGACCTGAGTCAGTATCTTCCTGGTTTGAACACACAAATGGCTATCCTCTGAAAATTCTGAAGAATATGCTGGAGAGGTGGCGTGTTTGTTAAGATGTTTCAGTTCATAGATTTACTATGACCTTTGTGTGTGCATTATTGTGCTTAATGTAAACTAGCTTTGTGTAAAATATAGATAAAAGTGTTTGCAGTACCCCAGTTAGACTCAGTTAGACATACTAAAATGCATACATGAAAAGATGAAGGAAAAATAGTATCTAGCTTACTTACACTAAGATTAAAACAGTTTTCTGTGTCTCTGTAGCTGACTCAATACAGATTTTCCTGACTCACCGTCTCTGGGATTTTTTTTCTTTCTTTTTGCATAGTTATGTCCCAGGTATGTCCATTGTTCCCTTTCCAGTGGAACATACTAGGTTTTATGGGTATTATTCTTTTTTAGGTTCGCCTGTGATATATAGATGCTTAATCTCATTTTGGATTTTATTTGTTTTCCCTTTCCCAAAAAATTTATTCTTGATGCTTCTCAAAGTAAAGTAAGTGTCATCTCACTCTGGTGGAGATGCAGGTATTGGTTTGTTATAGCACGTGTCATTGCATGCAAATGGTTAATCAGCAGTTTCTTGCCTCAACAAAATGTAGAACTTCCCTCCTCTTCTTTAATGATTCCTCATGGAACACAAGTCTTATGAGGAGCGGCTGAGGGAACTGGGGTTGTTCAGCCTGGAGAAGAGGAGGCTGAGGGGAGACCTCATCGCTCTCTACAGTTACCTGAAAGGGGTTTGCAGAGAGGTGGGTGTTGGTCTCTTCTCCCAAGTGACTAGTGACAGGACAAGAGGAAATGGCCTCAAGTTGTGCCAGGGGAGATTCAGACTGGATATTAGGAAAAAATTCTTTACTGAGAGGGTGGTGAAACACTGGAACAGGCTGCCCAGGGAGGTAGTGGAGTCACCCTCCCTGGAGGTATTCAAGGAGCGTGTGGATGTGGCATTGTGGGATGTGGCTTGATGGGCATGGTGCTGTGTGGTGTGGGTGGGTTGTTTTTGGTGTGGGTTGTGGTGTGTTTTGTGGTTTGTGGGTGGTTGGTGTTTTTTGGGTGTGGTTTTGTTTTTTTTTTTTATGGTTGGACTTGATCTTACAGGTCTTTTCCAACCGTAGTGATTCTGTGATTCTGTGATTCTGTCTACAGTCTGTATCCATTGATCCGTATATTTCATAGCATTTTGCCATTTCTATCAAGTGCGTTTATATTCTGTTATAAACATTGGGTGAATTTATAAATCTGGATTTTGACTGAGGGCAAATATAACACTAATCATCCACCTTACAGTGAGAGTGAATTTTGGTCATTGATCCCAGACTTCCTTTTTTCTTTTCATCTTTTTTTCTTTTTTTTTAAAAAAGGTTACCATAATAGACAGACAAAACTTTAAAATCTTTGTTTAGCTGCAGAGCAAGTGTCAGTCATCCCATTCTGAAATAGAGCTGCTGAGAAAACAACCGGGAAATGAAACAGCATCTATGAAAAACCTGGAATCTTTGCTTATGTCCAGTCGTGAGAAAGAATTTCAGTCACACATAGCAAAGCAAGAAAAAGACTCTGAAATTCAGTATCTCAAGGAACAGCTTTCTTTAGCAGAAAATAAACTGTGAGTAAATGACCATGAGAATATTGCAGGTTTTTTCATTCTTCCCAAGTGTATATACACACAGATGGTTTTATAGCTAGCTGCATTTTTAAATGGCCAATGTATCTTGGTTACTTTAACAGCAGAAGATGCCAAAAACCTGCTTGTGATTCCTCAGCTATACCCTAATAGACTTTTCTGTGTCGTGTTACATTTTACTGCAAAAACTGTTCTTAAACTCAATTGCATGGTATATCTGCCCTTTTAATTTTGGATAATTGTATTTGGTAACATGCTTAGCGGATTATAGTTGCTATCTAAATAAAGTGTATGTTCTGTGCAGAGTCGAGATTTTACTCAGCTCGGAAATAGAGCAGCTCAGCTAAAGTCAGAACTGGGTATCACCAAAAGACAGCTGGGGACTGAGCTCTTTGAAAGGCAAGTATATGTTTTTGTATTGCACTTCCTGCATCTAATTGGTGTGAAATGCAATATAAGACTTAGACTAATCAGTAGGATAAACAGCAATGTTTGGTTTTGCTCTGCTGTACATCTCCTGTGTGTTTGGAGGCCATCCATGTCACTATCAGTCTGTGTAGCTGTTAAACATACTGTCTAAATTAGTTGTCTAGGTTCCCTTTATAGCCAATGGAATGAGACAGTGAGATAAACTGCCCTCTAGAATTGCCCGTTTTAGGATGGGATGGATCACTTTCCTGAAGATGCTTGTCTGTCTTCACTTATTTATAGTGATGCTTGTCTTGATCTACAGTGAGAGTCTAGGTGACTGGTTGGCTAGACAAGTGATTTATAGACTACTAGTTCTGTGATAAGAATGGCTACCTTTTGGCTATGCCTGTACTAGTGAAGTAAACCAGGTCAGAGCATTGACTCGAGAGATCCACACAACTGTATACTTGTCCATACAGTTAACTGTTAGCACACACTCTGGGATGATTTTAGCCCATACCAACCCGCCTTCTCCCAGATACTGTGTGGGGCACAAAAGGTGCTAGGGATGGTTCCCAAATGGCAGTATGGCCAAAGTAAATTTTTCTTTTTTTTTTTTTTTTGGGGGGGGGGAGGGGGGAGCAAGGAAGAGAGTTTAACAATACGTACAAGCTGTTTCATGTGATTTGGCCACAGTACCAGACAGCTGTCCCTGGCTTGCTTCAGGAGTTAGTTTATCTACATAGTCTCGGTGTCTTAAATAGTTTTCTTATCTGTGAAACAACAGTACTTCTCTGTTTCATGGATGATTAAGGATAAAATATTACAGTGTCGGGCATTATTTTGGGTACGTAAAAGAGATGGCTAAAAGAAACAGGGCGATGTGATTATAGCACAGGTTTGAGAATCAGTAAATTACTTTGTTGATACTCTGTTCTCTCATAAGTAAGGATGAGGGTTTTGCAGGGGGCGTCTCTACACCTGAGGTTAGGTATTTTAAAGATTGATTTCTTAAATGTCTCAGTGTATGTTTCAATTTCAAATTGGATTCTTCTTCACCCTGAAGTCATGGCAAAAACTGCAAAACTTTTGGGTTTAAAAGGTAGCATCATTTGTGTTTCTTCAGCTGCATGGAATGAGCCAGACTTTATGCTAATACAGGAGTACCTTTGTTTTAAAAGAAACTCTTCTCTTCTTCAGACTGTTGTTTCTCTACTCCCCCTATGTGAGTGCATCCATCTCATGGTGTATGGGTGCTCCCTGATAGGCACTTCTTGAAGTGTTCATTGGCAGAAAGCTGATTCAGCCTCCATACTTAATCTCTTCTCCTAGTTAAGGATAATTTGTTACTCACGTGGTTGCTTATATAGTTGCAATAATATCAACACTTAGTTTACAATTGGTTAGCAAAACAAATATTAGAGTGAGCCTATGCTGAGGCAAAGATCGCCAGTTTTCGTTCTTGAAGAGAATCTCTCTTCTACTTCAATTACAATCTTCAACAATGACCTGAATTGTTTTGGAAAGAACAAATCTAGGTTCTATTATGCAGTCTAAGTCAGTTGCAAAAACAGTATGCAGAAATCTTAGATAGCAAAGACTGAAATATTTTCATATAAAAATCTGAGGCTGACATTAGATTTAGCTGTCTTTGAAAGGCTAGAGTTTTTTTCTTTTTATTTTTGCTTTTTCATAAAATCAAAACAGTGTCCCTTCAATGTCCCACAAAGGTTACAAGAATTCTATATCTTTTCTGTTTTTCCTCAGAAAGTCATGCTTTACAAGAGCAGGTATCTATCTCTCTTTCTTGCAGGGAAAGGGATTAAAGCTCCAAGCTGGCTTATTACAGCCAATCTATTTTTCTGGTACTGGCAAGTGAAAACCAGGAAATTAGCTGGAGAGGAAAAATACTATCATTAAAGTCAGTGTCATGATAGTATATAATGGAAGCAGCAGATGTGAGTACTGACTGGGGGGTTTTGTTGTTAGTTTAAGGAAGTGGGTAGATATATACCCTTGTTCTAACACTGACTTAGTTAGTCGTATTGATTTACTGCCTTGGTGCAGAATAAAGTAATGCCTGAAATTAGGAGGTGGAAGTGCCAACATTGTCAGGCCTTGAATGAGCACTAACAGAGTGATACCAGGAGGCTTAATCCATCTGTCTGTGTTTTTCTTTACCAGTCAGGAAAAGCACCTCCCCATCCCTCCCATCCTCCTGACTGCAGAAGCAGTTTGGACTCATGTGGAAACAACAGGTTTGATTTATTTTCCTGTTCTGGCTGTGGTGAGCAAGCACAGGGACTGACTGTCAGGTACTCCTGGACAGCCCCACTCGCATGACTTGCGTATCTTTTTATCCTTTTCTGTTTCTTGACCTTCTTTTTTGCTGCCCTTGTACCTCCCTTTCTCTGCCCCAGTCTCCTCCCAAATAAAAAACTTGCCCATAATTACTTTTTCTCATTAGTCACAGTTTTGCTACATTCATACCCAAACGTCGTATTCTACAGTGTGGTGTTACCTGTGAGAGGTGCAAGCAGCTCTGACTTCCCACTGTTGCCAGCACCATCTTGACCATTAAAGACAGTCCAGCATGTGCATAGTAAAGCCCTTAAAAGCAATAATACTAGTAAGACTAGCAGTCAATGTAGTTAAGTCTGGTTCCGTAGTCTTTACAGCGCATATGACACCTCCCTAGGTGTAAGGTTGTGGGATGTTGGTAGCTAGGTGGAAGACTATTACCGTCTCACTAGCCTCCTGCTGCTAGAGCAAGCCCTTTTCTTGCCTGTAAATTCAGATCCATGAGCTGGTGCTGGATCTGATCCCTCTCCTGCAGGTTTTGGTGATCTGCTTCAGTGGTTCGCTCCATAGGTAGGTCTGTGGTAATGGCTAAGTCACACTGGGGTCAGTTTCAGTTCAATACCACAGAGGCAGTCCTGGTTATACCTTCATTTGCAAGGTTCTGGACAACTTGGAGTCCTTTTTTCCAGCCTGGGTCAGTGCTATCCTCCCAGTACACCCATTCATTTATAATGAAACATTGACCAGGTTTTACTGGAGTTACGCACTGAAACTCAGAGGTAGTTGTAGCCACCCTTCCTAGTGGTTTCCCAATCCAACCCAGACTAGATTCTACTTACATAAACATTTGGCAGCCTCAAACCAGGATCCCAGATAAGTATGTACCTCCAAAATTTTCCAGTGTATTATCCAATCCCACATACTTCCTCCCCCTACACTCAGATGCAGGAGTCCAGCATCTCTTAAATATCCATCAGTTTCAGGGCACTTCAGGTCGACTCTAGTCCACTGGCCTTGCCAACTCAAAAACAGCACAAGAATACTGCAAGCAACACTCTTCTTACTTTAATGTCATTGCTGATTTTAGTGATTGTCCTTATGTTGCAGACTTGTGAATAACCTTAAAATTGGGCTCTTCCTCCATGGAGTTTTTTACAATTTTTAGAGTTTAACCTGCAGCAACCATGGCTAGCTTCTGTCTTTTAGGGAAAATAGAGACACTGCATATGTAGAACTAAATCTGAGTAAGAGAGTAATACCGAGAGAGTCTTTCAGAGAAGTATATGATGAACACCACATGTCCTTTTAAAATAAAATCAAAAAGCTGACTATCTTAAATAGAAAAAAAAATATGAAAATGGCTATGAGATCATTTTGATTTTTGAAAAGTGCTTAGTCTCACGGTAAAATAATTTTTATTTAGGGAACATGCTGTACAGGAGCTTCGATGCCAGAATCGTACAATCTCTTATCTGTTAAGCTCTACATTAAGAACATCATCACTTAAACATTCCCATCACGAATCTCCTGGTTGGTCTCTGGACTGGTCCCTGGAAGGGTAAGTGGTTCAACAACATTTACGTTCCAAACACCGATGGGGGGGGAATAATAAAAGAATGAACTCTGATATATCTTGTTGAAATATTGACTGAATTCCATGGAATTACATTGCTCCAAGAAAAGTTACAAGATTCAGAACCACAATCTTTTGATGATACTCCTTTTATTTTGTTTTATTCAGCTGTATCAAAACTATATGGTTAATAGCAACTACTTGCCCTGGGATGCTATAGTCATAAATTCTTAAAACGGTAATAGAAATATTGCTACAGAAAATCTCTACTTGACTTGCCACCATTTTGTGCAGGTGTAGATGTAAATATTTTCATCTTTCCTACATAAAAGCTCTTGATTATCCAGCCTTTCTTCATCTATAGTTCTATATGTCTTTCAGAATAGTATTTACTCTATATATGTGCATTTTTTACAAGAAGCATAAATGCATTCTAAAAGTCTTCAAATGCTTGTAACCCTGAGGAGGAGCAAGCCCAGCTTTCCTTTTAACAATCAGTGAAATGGAGCCTCCACAATATGCGGCTACTCCCCTGTCAGTTTCAGTCTCAGCTTAGTTTCATATTTGGTAGCTGCATGCTTGTTGCATCACACTTCTTTGGTAGATTGATGGCAGTATGCGTTAAAAAAAAATTGCCCGTTGAGGGGGAAAAATACTCAATTCATGACTTGCAGGAAATAATTTCTGCTTTTGAGATGGTTATGTACTTCCAAGATGAATTTTGTTAGTACTTTGGTAACAGATTATTACAGTTGGCACTTCATTAATCTTTGTTACCAAAGACTCCCCTAAATACATAGGTCCTAAGAATACGAGACAAGTTTCCTCGGGTCAGTGAGCTGGTTCTGGTGCCCTTAGTTGGAAAACATAGCTGTTCAAGGCTGTGATTTGGTAGCTATTGCCAGTCCTTGATAGCAAGTACAGGGAGTCTTCATTCCCCTGATAGACTAAGGAGGAGTAGACGCAGTTCTGAGTACAGCGTAGCTCTTAAATTTGTTGAAATAAGCATTGTGTCATTTGGAACGGTTTAATTTACTTTTAATTACCATAACACTTTCTTCTATTTTTGATACCGTATAAAGAAAAGAGGGTAGTAGTAATAATAGTAGTCACCACACTGATACTGACGATTATGGAACTTTTTCTATTTGTATCACCCCCTTTTCAGGGTGATAGCATTCCTTTCTAATTAGTAAATCTCTGGCTAAATACCAAATCAAGACTAATTTTCTACAAACTAGATTATGAATTCAACTCCTTTCTTCTTTGCTTTTTGGGGTTTGTGGGGTTTTTTTGTTTGTGTTTTTTTGTTTGTTTTTTCTCCTTGCTGGCCTGATGTGGCATGATCTGCTTTTGCGCATTTCTGGGGATCAATGAGTTTAAGGACTAAAAATGAAATATGAGCCAGTTATAAATATTTTGTTTGCTTAAAATCTTCAGCTGGATTAAGCTAAATCTTTTTCAATTAAATCAATGTAGCTTTTGAGTGCAAGTGAGCTCAATTTTTTTTCTGCTTAATTATTTTCCATTTTTGAGTGATCAAGATACTAATATAGTTCATAACTTTTTTCCTCATCCAGCTCTTTGTTATAATTTCTCAGCTAAGTGGGAAGAACTAGGGTTGCTCCAGACTTACTTATTTATACTAAATGGTTTGGGATTGTTTTCATTAAAAACCCCTGTGCAATAAAACCTGAAACTTTGGCAGTCTGTGCTATGTTTTAAAAGCTTAACTGGAAAGAATTAATCAGGTTTGTGTAGTGTGGTAATACAGTGATGAATAAAATAGCCTGTTTGATAAGGTCATCCTGAAATAGAGCAAAGATCTGAATCTGGATCTGTCTGCTTTATATAAGCGATACACATTTGATTTACCTATGTCTGGGTGAGTGCTCTAATGTCCAGAATACTGAAGTTCTTGATAAATTTTATGTCAAGAACTTAGAGTCTGTATCAAGAAAAAGACGGAATAGTAGAAATGTCTGAAATATTTATGGATAATTAAATCATCTCCCTCCCAGCTAACTCTAGAAAGATTCAGAAAAATTCATTGACATCAGAATGAAAGAAAAACCAATGTAAAGTATGGCCTGACAGAGAGTAAAGGCAAAAATAGTAACGCAAATATTTGGGTGTAATCATCAGCAGAATCACAGAATTAAGACTTTTAAAATAGATATATGGGGAATTGATGAAACACAATCTAAGTGTAAGTTCCTGTTGGATTTAAAACAGAATACTACTAGAAATAATCTTCCAGGAGGTAAAATTTCATTTTTTAGTTGTCTGAAGATAACTTACCAATGATTGAAAAAGATATTGTAGAAACAACTACTCATTGGTAGAGAGGCTTCTTCCACAGCTAATGTCTGACTCTGCAGTACATGAAGTATGATATAGCAGTGCTGGAATCACCATTAATACCCTTCCTCCTCTACAGTGTTTTGGTGCTATTTTAGCAGATAGACTGTGATGGGAGATGAGGCAGACAGTCACTTCTTTATTTTCTTGAGAATGTGATATCAGAATTAAATTGGACAGTAACTTTTTCTTATTTTTCCATGTTTCTCTCTGTCTTTATTGCGCCAATCTCCTTGTTTCAGTAAAGCGAAAAGGATGTGTCTTGTAGTTTGTCTTGCAGACCTAGTGGGAAACACATTTTCTGTCTGATTTTCTTAAGTGATAGGAGCCCAAAGCTTGCCTTTCACTTCAAATGCTTTATAGCACTTTTGTACAATAAAATCTAATCCTTCAAATGATCTGGATTGACTGTTGAAGAGACTGGAAAGCCTGCTCAAAGTGCTTTCAGAATCAAAACCTTAACATTTTACACATGGAAACATCAGAATGTATTCCTGTATTCACTGAACATGAAACAAATTAGATTTCTTTTCTTTTTCTTTCTAGGAATTCTTGTTTCAAGGACTTATAATATTATATTCACAATGGCTTTTGAAGACTCTGCACACCATCTGGAGAGTTAGAGTTCAAGTTTAATGCTCATTTAATTATAATTTTTTCCCTGCTGAATGCTAAATTTCATTAAATCTAGTTCACAAATGCTCGCACAGGTTTTTCATCACTCTTAATGTTGTCCAGTGGGAAGAAATCTGTCTAGATAGCTTCCTTTCCCACCCTTCTCCCAGCTCTTGTGTTATTGTGTGAGATAGCCCATCTCAGTAAACAGAAAAAAACCCCGCAAGTTCAATCAACTGTACTGACAATGTGCTTTTGTTTTAAAAGTGTGCATAATTTCAAAAGATTATTGATATAACTGGAAAAAGGGAAAGAAAATAACAATATGAAACTTCATTGGAGGAAGAAGTGTCTATATTCAGGTGTTATGATTTGGATGTACTTTTGCTGATCTATGTGAGTATTATGCTTGAGAGAATGCTGTGCCATCTCAAGATAGGAAGAGTTTGGGTCGTGGGTCCCCCCCCCAAACCTGACTTATTAATTTGTATAAATAAGATAGTAATGACAGCAGATACCAGTGTCTCGATATCCATCTATGAAGATATGTAATTTTTGTATGTTTCCATACATACTGGAGGTGTCTTCCACTTCTAAGAATTTTATTAAAATTGCACTAAGTTTCTACTTAGAGTTCTTTAATATGAGTGAGTACTGTTTGGTGATAGTTATTGGCACTTAAACTTGCTCAGAATTTCTGCACTTTCTGTCATAACATTTGTCCGTGTTCTATAATCTCACACTTCAAATGCAAGAGAAAATGTAAAATTCTCTCCTATGAATCATCTGGGAAATCTATACTTCTGTATTTGGAAATAGAGAAGTAATTCCTGTTTAATTCATTAAATTACTGATTTTTTTAATAGATTCATCCTTCTTGCTATCTTCATGAAGAATTTTAAAAAAGGTCTCCAGTTTATTTTTGAAAGCAAATGCATGTTGGTCATGGTAGTGGTTTGAATGTACATCTTGCACGTATGTTCTTTCATACTAATTTGGTTTGTGATAACCTGACTACTAAACATTAACATTCATATTTTGAGTAATGATTAAAGACAGCATAACCCATATGAATGCTCCTAACTGCCTTTTAAAACCTGTTGATATGAGCTGTAGCTACGACTCTATGTTGCTTTTTAGGAACAGGTAGCTTTAAAAAGCCTGTAAAAGTATTTTGATGAATACTGTGTAAAAAAACAAGCAAACAAAAAAATTAAAATGTAAATATATACCTGTAACATAAATTCCAGGATTATCTTCCATAAGAGCAACAATATTTTTCAGTACAGGTGACTTGATTTTAATTTGAAGGTCCTGATTCTTCATTCTTTATTCAGGGGAAAGCCACAGAAGTCATTTTAGCAATCACCATTGTTTATGGGACTACTTGCAAGTAAGAAAGACTGTAGGATCAGACATAATGGTACTAACCATTTCCACGTTATGCAGTTATTAAAAGGCATACAGTACACTTTTCCCAGATGAGAGAAGATGATCATCTCATCATCCCAGAAGATGAGAAAGTGATTTGTTGTTTTGCAATCATATTGCCATATTGATTTTTTAGAAGATGATCACAAAAAAGTTTGAGAAATGTGATCTTAATCTATAAAACTAATACCCTATCATTTAGAAGATAAGGAGGAGAGATTAGATAAACATAAAATAGATAAAACTGAGTTATTTTTGGGAGCGGATATACTGTGCAGAGACCCATGTCCTAAGATGTAATTTTTCACTTGCAATAATGATATCTTTTCCATATAAGATCATAATGAAGTCAGTAACTAGGTACTCCCCTACAAAGTAAAAGCACAAGATTCTTAAGCAATTTGGACTTTAAAGTTCTTCTCTTCTAAGTAGAGAGGATTAAAGGAATATGAGATTATAAGTATCAAGATGTAATAAACTTGCTTTTTGTAGAGTACCCTGATAAAGTAATAGCCTTTATTATTAGGGTTAGTCTTTGTTTAGAAAACGTTACAGAAATGAGAACCTTGTTCTTCTACAGGCAAATTGCAAAGGGATCATCAGGTCATGGATGGGGCCAAAGGAACTTTTGTCAATGGTGGTGGGATATAGACTTCAAGTGACTTCTGACAGCAAGTACTTGCTATGTAATTATTGATGGTTAAAAAAAAAAAATCATTCAAGTGAGTATATTCAGAGCAGTATCACTGTAGTGGCAACCCCCCTACATCTGACCTAATGTAAAGTCTGAAAAGGAAAGAACGAAAAAAATTAAAGAATTAATTGAATTTGCTGAAGTTTGCAAATAATACCTTTTAGTTTAACAAAAAAGCTACTTGTTGGCAATATCTCTAGTAATAGCCCAAGAGGACTTGAACAGTGTTTGTTGGTTGAGAATTGCATGTACTTCTCCAATAATATATTCTAAAAACCTTCAGACCAGTGCTGAGTATGAAACTTTGCTTCATCCTTAAGTGCAGATAGAAAATGAGCTCAAACAGAGTATTTACAGTTCTTTACTTCTGGTTGCAAACTCTCTAATCTGTAACACAACTTAATTGTTTAAAAAAACAGGAAGTACTATTGAATATGCCCAAACTGAAATGTCTTATACATTTTGTGATAGTATCTATTTCCTCATAATGTGGGTTACTCATGGTAACAACAATAATGAGTAAAAACATTTTTTGTTGTTGCTTTATTACAGGATTTTTGTTGGAAACAAACATACACCAAAAATCTATTTATCATTTGTTTCCATTTGTGACACTTATTTGCAACTGTGAATGATACTATACTTGATTTTTATACATTTTTTTAATTGCCTTTACCACAATATTTTTACATAGGCAAACCTGAAAATACAATTTGGGGTTTAATATTAAATAAGAGCATGTTAAACTTGTTCTCAGATACTCTGTGATGATCTAAACTTATCTGGTTTGCATAACAAAGAATCCTGTAGTATTTTAAAAAGTATTCATGCTCTCCTGCAGCAATATTTTTCTAATTTCTAGCCACTGGTTATGGAGTTGTTTCCAACGGATTTTGCTTACCCATGGCAGTGGAAACTGTCACCGTTAATCAGTAGAAGGTATTTCACTTGAGCATAACTGGTTTACACGGTTTGTATTAGAAAGAATTCAGTGCCTCTGGTATCCTCCCTCCTTAGTCTCTTTTTCTTCATTCTAGAAGAAACAGGAGCTACTGTGTATACAGAACAGTATCTTCATTGCTAACAGTGTATTCCCACCAAGGAGGAAGAATTCATTGTGTGTTGCCAGGTAGAAGTATTTCACTGCTTTTTGTAAAATCTATGCAAGCAACCTTTCAGCAGCATCTGCAACCAGGTATCTGTGTGATTTATCCTGCTGTTTCCACTCAAAGAAAACCAGTGGTTTTTTTTCCTTTCAGTCACTAATAAAGCTTGAACTTTAGCAACATGTAATCGGAGTTAAGATTCTGCTGTCAGTGTTAAAGCAAGTGGTTTTAGGCTTTGACCAGGAAGAATGCTCATGGTGTGGGGTACTCTTTAGTAGTACTAGAGCTGAGGTTTTTACTTTATCCCGCTCCTTTCTTCTGAGAGCAACTACTCCAGTTGGTATCAGTGTAGGCTGTGGAGTATGAGAGACCCACATGGCTATCAGCATCAGATATAATTTAGCAGCTCTGTTACTCACTTGCTTTTGTATATTTATTTAATCCGACTTCGATATTAGCAGATCTTAAATGATACAACAGAATGCATATAAAGTTAGTGTATATGCAATATTTAACTAGTTAATTTGCATTAGCTCCTCTTCCCACGTCTTAGTAATTTCAGTATGAATAGTCTTGCAACAAGGAGTACAAGTTGTTTTACTGATACAGACGGGAGTGTCTGTAAAGAAGTGTGATCTTTTAATAAAGGAAAGAAGGGTTTTTTTTAATGTATCTTGCACTCTTAAGGATCTTTCCTCTGATCCACTGAACCTTCATCTTAATTTCCAGCAGAGGGAGTATGTGAAATGAAGATGAATGAATCATACATAGCTTTGTGGTATTAACATACACAGTTACCTGGACACGTGGAAAGGTATTCCACAGTTGGTTTTACGTTTTGGACACTTTCCACACAGAAGAAAAACAGCTTGATGAAATGGATGAAATTTTCATGTGACTTGACTTGGATTGACTATGTCAAAACATACATCCTCATTTCATGACATCGATCAGATTTTTTATTAATAAACTTTGAGGAAACAAAGTTTGCTTATAATTAAAACATTATGTATAAGACATGGCCTGAAATAACATCTACAACCAATGGATTTTTTTGACCTGACTCCCTAATATATTGCAACTCGATTTTTCTCTAGGCTGTCCCATATTTGACTTTTAATAAAATCTGTGAAGCAGTTTAATCATTTATTTCAGCAGATGCAAAAGTCCAAGCTTATTTTTAAGTTTCCTAGCTTGTGTTTCTCATCTACGTTGTATTTTCAGTGATTTTATTTCCTGAGGTGGGAGAAGGACAAACATTTTTTATCTTGAATGCAGCCTACACCCAAGCAATTATGTAGAGTACACAAAGCAGAAAACTACTTTGTTGTCAGAGCTGCAGTGCAACCTAGCAGGTGAACAATGTGCTGCTCAGATTTGCTTTACAGAAGGGTATGTCTTTCCTGTGCACGGTAATATTTTATAAAATTACTGTTGCATGTTTTATTTTATAGAATTACTGTCTATGCTACTGTTACTGTGGCATAGACATTTTAAAAACAGTGCTACTTAACAAAAATAAAACCTATAATTGAATTTCTTTTTTGACCAACAGTGGCTTCTCTAGAAGTAATGTTGAAATGATTTCTCATTTTAAGACTGAGTGAGTCTGTACCAGTTTTCCATTTTAATTTCTGCTCCCCTTACCACTGCCCTAGGAAACAATTGAGCTCCACAGCATTTTTCATTCTAACATTTTTACCTTGGACTGTGAGACAACGTAGTGTGGCATTTCTTTTTTTCAGGCAACACCTGTGCTTTCTATGCAAAACCGCTGTCCTCAGACTCACTGACTTTACACCAGAGAGACTGTCTGTAGAGACATAGATGCTATGTGCTGAAACTAGAAATCACAAGTTTGAGAGAATTTTATTGAAACAGATAGATGCTGAAGTGGGAAACCATTCCACTGATGTTGCTTTTGTCAAGTCTTCCAGCCAGCTCCTCCAGCCTTCCTTTCTCGCCTCTTGCATGGGACCTAAGCTTCCAATACACTATTTGAATATCCACATGTACTACTATTCAGAGCTGCAAGCAACTTCAGCTAGAGCCTTTCGCTCTGACACGGCTGGAAGGATCTTGACTGATTTTTAATTTGGGTCTGATCTGCTTTTAGCAGATGTACCTACTGACTGTAGCTACATGCTGCAACTACCCCGCCAACTCTAACAGTCGTTAACTCGCTTGAGAA
This sequence comes from Gavia stellata, assembly GCF_030936135.1. Classification (NCBI taxonomy): domain Eukaryota; kingdom Metazoa; phylum Chordata; class Aves; order Gaviiformes; family Gaviidae; genus Gavia; species Gavia stellata. The sequence goes on from NC_082594.1 coordinate 72,414,642, forward strand.
AAAACCTGGACATGGCCAGTTGCTACCTTAAACCACTGAGGGCAGGCGAAAGGGAAAGAAAAGCCAAGGCCCAAAGCTCTAGTGGTGAAATAGCTCTTTCACCATTGCAGGTCTGCTCGCCTCTCTTCAGCCCCGCGTACTTCAGGGGTCCGGCCGCGGTCACTGTCTTCCCAACGCCGGCCCGAGGCGGGGGCCTGGGCTGCTCTGGCTGCCGTGCCCTTTACCTCAGCGCCGCACCCCGCCCGCCAGCTCCCCGGGCAGCGCTGCCGGCTTGCCTCGCCTTTGGCCCCGCGGCTGCGGGCGGGTCCTGCGCCGCAGGTGACTGCCGGGCCGGGCCGGGCCGGGCCGGGCGGGGAGGAGTGAGGTAGGGCTGCGGGCAGGTGGCTGCAGGTCAGCGGCTCTGGCGCGGCGCGCTCGGATGGGCCGGTGCCGTCTGACTCACTCCCCGTCGCCGCCCGGGCGCTGCCAGCCGCGGGCACCGCTCTCCTGCCGCCTGCGGGCTGCCGGTGCTCCGGGCTGCGCCGCGGCCGGCGGCGGACGGCTGCCGCCTCGCTCCTCGCGCGGGCCCCAGGTGAGTGAAGGCAGCGCGGAGCCCCTCACGGAGCCCCGCCGCCGGCAGCGCGTGAGTAAGTCTCCGCGGAGTCCCGGGCACGCGCGCCGCCGCGGAGCGGTGGGAGGCCTCGGCGGCTCTGCCGCTCACCGTGTTACCGGCGGCCCCGCGCGGCGGGGGGCGAGGAAACCTGCCAGGAAGCGGCGGCAGGTGTCCAAAGACGGACGCTGCGGGGGGCAGCCTCGCTGCAGGCCCTTTCCTTGGTCGTGGACGTGCGAGGAGGGGGCAGAGCCCCGCGGGGCTCCCCACTGCCCCCCCCGCCTCAGACCGCCCGCCGGCATTCCGCCGCCCGGCTCAGTCCGCCGGGGCGCCGCCAGCCCGCCGGGGGCGGCGCAGAGAGGCGAGGGCAGCCCCGCACGCCGGCGCCCTCTTGCCAAGCCGCGGGCGCGGGGCCGAGGTGGAGCGCTCGTCGCCGCTGGCGGCGGGGCGCTGCCGTCGGGGGCGCGGAGGCTGGCCGGTGCCCGCCCGCAAGGCCGGCGGGACAGCGCAGGCCGGGGGTCAGGGCTCCGTTTCCCGTCCGGAGCTCTCCTTCTGAGAGTATAGTGGAGGGAGACGCTTAATCTGCGTCAAAATAGGCGCTGAATTAGGGGCTGAAGGCACACAGTGGGAAGACACGGGCACCGGTCTCCATGTACACAAAAGGCTCCTTCGCGATCGGCGTGTGGAGGTTTATCAGAGGCGCGGAGAAGATCGAGGTGAACAGGCTTGCGCTCGCACCGGCTCAACACCACTCAGGAAGGCCGAGTTCAGCTTGCGGGCGTGTTTTCCTGCCCTGAAAGGCTGTGGCTTTCCATCTCCCATTCCCCAGACCTCTCGCAAAGTGCTAACTGATGCTATGGCCTGAAATTATCCTTAAACGTTGTGACTTCGTCCCCTCTTTCGTATATTTTTGGACATGAGACCTGAAATATCACCAGTCAATTTTTCTCATTATATTAGCTTCTATTGACAAACTTTACTGTCAATAGTATATTTAGTGTATTGAATTTTAATCGCCACTGATAGATCTTGGGTCACTGTACGGGAATCTCTTCAATTAAAAAAGCTTTGAGAGTGCAATGAGATCTATTTTAGTCGTGAAGACATCATCCTGCCAGTTTTGCCATACAATTAACTGAAAAAAAGCGCATATATTTAATACCAATATAAGCACAAATTATTTGCATATTTTCACGCTAGTTAAAAACCTACTTTTTTTTCTGTAGCTAGTTTAATTGTATTTAATTTTCATAAAATCACGCATGTCTTTGGTATTTATATGCATACAAAGCCTATGCAATATAAAGATGAGCTAGAAGTGTGCAGTGGACTATATATTACATCCTTTGCCTGAATGCAAATTGTTATTCCAGGTTGACACACACAAGATCTTCCAGAAGTTTTTTCTCTTCTACTATTTTTCCATTATAAATCTGACATACCATAATTAGATCCCATAAATCTTTCTTCAGTTGGATGTCATCTTCTCTTCTCAGTGCTGTATATTTTCATGTCTTTGTCATCATTAAAAAGTTCATTTGCATTATCACGCACATATCATTAGCCTCCAAAAATAGTAACCATGCATCAAAGCCTGTTTGATGCTGATACAAGGCTGTATATCATTTTTGCGTCGGAGTAATTTCTCATTCCTCGTATCACCGTGCCAATAAATGCTGGGGCACCAGTCCTTTTCCATGCAACATGATATGGATTGTTTTTATGTAAATTTTAAGTGGAAGTGAGCTCTCATCAGCAGTTTCTACAGGGCAAAGATTAGATTACAGAAAGAAAAAATGTGAGATCATTACTGGCACTTGCCTTGTAGGTCTTTAATCATTGAAAGAAGGCCGTTTCATGATAGGAGTTGGCTTATCATTAAAGGAAAGGGAGCAGGTGCATTTAGCATCAACCAGTGATGAGGTAGGAACGTTCTGTGGTTGTAGTGATGGGTAATTAATTTGTCTATGTACAGACGTCAGAGTTTACAGACAGTAGAAGGTCTTGTTTCTTTGATTTCACAATGACCTTGTGAACTTTGCTTCTACTGAGTTTTTAATTAGAAATGTTTTCTTTAGCATAAAGTATGCTTGTGGGTATATAAAGCCTGATTCTTCTTTTGAAGAAAATAATAATGTAACCAGTGCACTAGTGGCTGTGGCAGTGTTGCTTCTGAGATAGTGCATAGGAGTATGAGTACCTTCTGCCTGCCACTGAGCTCTCCAGAGAAAAGGGCTCCACTCACATGAGGCCTGTAGCGGTACTCTGCTATCCTTTCATGCAGGACATTTACAACTGTAAGTTACTTGGCTGGCAGATTCAGTATTTATAGTCGTGACAGAAGAGTGCCAAAGAGGAGGAAAGAACGAGCTCTGTTTTAGCAGGGACTGACACTGAACTCTTACCAGGGAACTGAAAATACGATTAAATTATGGAAATGTCTCAGGAAAATATTTACTGCAGTAGCAAAGCTACATTTCAGATTCAGCAGGACTAAAGTGAAATCATCAATGTCTAATGACACAGAGACAAGTTCTCCCTGTGTTTGTATGAAGGTGTAATAAATGGCCATCGCCTTGTAGAGCATCTGGCCATTCCGCTCTTGGTTTCAGATGCGCGTTGCCAGCATAACCAGTCTCTGACTGGGGCACTATAACCAAAACAGATTGTGGATAGTGACCCTGCAGAGCACCTGCTATGCAGAAAGCAAAGGTGTCTCCTAAATCTATGTTTACTAGTGTCATAAACATCTTGTCCAGTGCCCAGCACAGCTGGAGTGCATCAGTTTTCTTGTGCTCTGAGGTCTTGCATCGTAACAGCAAGCACTGGCTTCAGCTCATTAAATGTAGTATGTATCCAGCAATGCGCAATTAATTTATGTTTTCAGATGCCTAGAAGTGCCTTTCTGGGACTGTAGGTGCTGATGAACTGGTTTGCATCAGTCCAAAATACTGAAGGACATCCATTTGAACATGGAAATCTTTGTTGCGGGGCAGTAGAACAAAGGCTGTACATACCAGGATTGTAACACACTCAGACAGAAAAAGCTACTTCATTTCCCAGCTTTTGCATACTATGAAAGAGAGTTAACAGTCACAGGAGAGATGGCAATTCAATCATAAACCACTAAAAGTAATGTGTTCAAGGTATTAAATGCACAGTCTTCTCTTACTGAGAGATTTATGGTTTTGTATTATTAAAGAGAAAAGAGAGGCTATGCAAAAAGGTCAGGGAAGGAGACCATATAGTTACCCATTTTGTTATAGTGAAATATCCATTCACGGACAAAATTGTCCCTTAAGGAAGATGGCTTTATCTGTACTGAAGCATTTCTGTGGATTGCTACTCATCCTAAGTTAGCAGAAATCCCTCAACATTATGTTTCTCCATCCTTCAGCTTTGGGTTTGATAAGGTTGGGTCCTCTCAGTTTATGTTTTTGAGTCAGCCACTACTGGCGCAAGTCCCTCCCCAGTGCCTTCTCAGTCTAGTATTGCAGCCTCTCTCACTCCATCACTCCACATGAAAAGGGCTAAGCTAAGGTATGCTCACTAAATTTATGTGATTTCATGTACTGATTAATGGAAATATCTTTCTAATTTAGTAGCAAATTAGATTAACATTTTGCATGTAGATGTGGATTCTCCCAAAGTGCAATGTAAGAGGCAAGGGGGTCTTTGGCTGCTCTGAAATATATTTAAAATGGAAGGTTTTAAAATTAAATATAAAAGTGAACAATGCAATCAGTACAGTAATTCTGGAGTACTTTAGTTTTTGGTGTCTATAAAGTGTGAACATTGTGCATTGTAGAATTCTGAGTGTAGAATGCCAGCATCTGTTTGAAGAATTATAACAGGGTGAAACTAAAAATCTTGGCAGTTCAAAAAGAAGCAATTGGGTCTGTCGGCACCTGGGAAAATACAGACAGCACTCTGGGAGTATAGAATAAATGTATTAGTAGATGTTTCTGCAAAAACAATCAGCAGCGATGTTTTTAATGAAGCTGAGACTTAAATGATCATTGCCTTTATTTCAAGGGTAACATTTTGTTGTGTTCATACTTCTTGCAAGTCCCACTACTCCTGCTGCCCATATTCTGTGTAGCCTCGGCTGGAGCCAACAAAATTCCTCTTGGCAGTAGTAGCGTATCCAGTAGGTGTAGGAAGTTAACTAACAGAAAACTGTCTTAGAGCCCTTTAAACAGCAGATGGTGTATCTGCCTTTGTAGAGCATGTTTGAAATGTACCTTGGGAGCAAGTTTTGCTGTATGTATTGGTGATGCCTTAAATTCTGACAAATTTTGAAATAATTCAGGAGGAAAATTAAATCGATGACTCGGAGAAATATGCGTCAAAACAGGTATAAGAGAGAGAATGGGATTTTTTAGCAGCTTGTCACCATTGACTCTCCCTGACCTTGAAAGAGTCTAGTGATGTGTAATTACAAGAGTATTTACTTAGGGCAAACAGTTTTTTAGCCTGTCTGTTGATGTTCAAAGAGAATGAGATAAAACAGGACACTGATTTCTTTGGTATTTCTTCCAGTATATTTTGTTTCTCAGTATTCTCAGGCCCGAGGTTCTCTATGCTCTCAGCTGCTTCAGAGCAGACTTCATCCGTCAGCTCCAGGAGTATGGGAAACCCACGTGTGTACAAGGTGGTATGTACTTTTGCTGGTGTCCTCTACCAGCTGATTTTCTGATGAAGTCCGTTGCTAAGCTAAGACAGAAGTAGCTTTAAAAAGAATCCTCCAAGGAAAATATCTTGACTGTACTGAAGTACAGCTTTTTCTTTTATGGCTACACTTACAGTTTTAGGTATGATGTGCAAGTCTGAATTTACAAGGGAGGCACACTCTTAAGAGTACACAGAGTTACAAAAAGTACTTCTGCTCGCACTGCTAAGCTACATTTTCAAAACGGTTTATTATATTCTATGGATAAAAATACACAATAGCTCTGCTATTTTAAACAGCAAAAGAGTTTGGGTTTTTTTTTTTTTGAAAGGCAATTTCTTTTGAATGGTGTTGTTTAATATTGCCTCCCTGAAAAGCTAAAAACTCAGTGTGCTTTGTTTTTTTATCTGTAGCACATGAAGGTACTGGGCAGGGGAGGCAAGTTGCAGTTTTACCCCTTTGCATCCAAAAGTGAAATGGGAAGATTACCCAGTTTCTCCATCTCATTCTTCTTTTATCACATCAGCTTTGGCAACTCTGCTATTTAAAGAAAAATAGAATAACAAAGGAACAGCTTCATCTTCTAACCCATTGTCTAATACAATGCTATCAGCTGCCTGTATTTTAGAATTATGGGGTTTATTTGATTCTATACTTGATTAGATTTCTTTCGTTCCTAAAATGGAAAATATTCCAGAACTGAAGAAAGAAGCTATAGATACAGTATAACACGGAGCTTAAAGAAAACTCAGAAGTGTAGATAAAAGGGCACTGTATGCCATCAAAATTAGTAGCTCCTGAAATCTTACAGTTGTGACATTCTTTACTTAATACTGGAATCAGTATTGCTAAGCTTTTTGCAAGGTATTAGGGGTTTTGGCAGAAGCAAGGGCTGCACTGCATCAGCTGACCGTGGAAACCTGCAAGAGAGACATAGGTACTTGGACAAATTAGAGGTTAAGGAGGGACAGACATGCTGTCTGTCTTTCTAACCACTTCCACTCCTAGAAGAAGAATGAACTGCTAATTTCTGTAGCTACGCACCTTCTGAGTTGGTATAGTGTTTAATGCATCACCACTGAATTGACAGTGTCATAGCTCAGAACGCTGTGCAAAACATCCATATGGCTTAGGTCTCTGCTTGTATGACTCCAAAATGGAGAGATTCCAAATTTACATGACTTTGTGTAGAGCACGAATGACATATATATAATGGAGTAGCTGGTCAGAGTTCTCCATCTGGCCTCACAGAAATTTTAGACTTGGTTTCCATCCCTGTCTGCCGCACTGTAGGCTTAGGCTGGTCACGTAGTGTGCTCAGGCATGCTCTCTGTTGTTCGGAGGTAACAGCTCATGCTAGTTTGATAAGCATTCACCTGAGTTGTCTGTTCTTCTCAGACCTGCTGACAGCAAAGTCTTCATCAGAGAACAGCATTCACCGGAGCTGTCTGTTCTTCTCAGACCTGCTGACAGCAAAGTCTTCATCAGAGAACATCAGAGCAGGCAAAACTGGGAAGGTCTTTGAGGCTGGAAATCACAGAGGAAAGATGACAAAAGGTTGTCCCCCCAAACCTTTTATTTCACTTTTCTCTGGGGGGGCGGGGGGGGGGAGCTTTGAGGGTTTTATTAAAGGATAAACAATGTAATTTTTATAAATTTAAATAAAAATCAAAACTGTGCAGGGTAGTGTGGTATTCAGAAAGACTATAGGTGGCAGCATCATAGTAAAATAGAGTTTACTTAATGTCTTTAGCCAAACGGAGATCAGTCCTTAGTTCCTTTAACAGCGTGTCATGAACAAAAATACAAAAGAGTGTGAATCAAAAAGAGCAGATGAGAAATTTGTTGGGATTGATCACCAGTTAAGCAAACAGTTAAAATACGTCAATCAGTCTCTTAGATCTGTGTGTCCTCAGTTTTGTAAGCATGAACGAACATGCAGACAAGCAGAGATCCTCCTTGGTGTCTTGCGTGGTCCATTCAGGCCAGCAGTGGTAGCTGGATTTTGCTACACTGGCACATAATCCAAGCATCAGCAGTATTCTCCCAGGATTTTGAAAGGGAGATTTTAAAGAAAGACAAGGTAGTGTGTTTGAGTGAAGTGTTCTGAATTTTCCTGAGTGGCTAGTGTCTTTGGGACACTGAAGGTAGATGGACTCTAAAGACTGTTTTTTTTATCAGGTATCTTAAATTTGGCTTCCAAGCATGAATGCATCCAACTTCTTTTTGATAAAGATGGCCCTTGTTACAGTAAGGAGGATAACATTTTTTATTTCTGTCCCTCCTACTTCCATTAAGGTTTATGGGAACAGTTAATGTAGTGTCAGTGTCAGTGCGTGCTATCATTTTCTCCCAGTGTGCTTGTTTTACAGCAGAAATAAGAATATTTTTTTTTTCCCACAGCCCAGGAAGAACTGTCAGACCCATCTGGCAGGGCAGAGATTCACTTTCTTTCTTGTCCAGATGCATCCCCCCCAAAATCACTCAGCCCCAAATTATCAAAGTGAAGTCATAGACTGTATCTGGTCTATGGGTTTCTTGTTCCTCACCAACCTGCTTTATAAGAAAATACTGTCCAGTTTACTGCTCTCAAATATTCACTTTGAGTATGTACTTATTTCAAAGGTTATTTGATTAAAAATAATGGGAGCTATGGTAGACTATGTATGATTTTTTTTATTTTACAGCCTAGTTCTTTTTCACATCTTTCTGTAAGTGAGATGAAAGTAGGAGGAAAGTATGCTGCAGACTGTAAAGCCAGCTTATCTAATTGCTGCTGAACCAACTGATGAAGAGTGCTGTGCTTCTTTACTAGTTTAGTTTTTTAAAGTGAGTTGATATCTGTATATTGGTGCTTTAAACTGATTGTGCAGATTACACAGTTCTGGATATCGTGCATCAGTGAAAGGATGCTGGGGAAAAAAGTAAAGGGTCACTGTGAAAATTGTTTCTTCTTTCTAATGACTTCAGGTTCCCTTTTTTAATTACTTCCACAAAAACCCTTTGACAGAATGCCAAACCAGTGTGAATTAAACTACTTCACTATTTCTGCCTGTCTTTTGTCCACACTACCAGGCAATGTTGAAATCTACCTCAGCAGCTTCCATGGGACTTCCATTTATTTGCTCCAAGATAGACTTGAAGGAAGATCTCAAAGCTGAAATATGCAGGTGATATTTTTTATTTACCCAGGAGGAGGAAAACACTTGCTTGTAGTATTACTTCCGTATTTCTGTCTTTCATAAACCAGCAAAGTGCATTAGAGACATTGTACTTGGGTGCCAAGGGATAACAGAGGCATCTGTCTTACGCAGAGGCTTTTAACATTTTCAGGGATGTAATTCCAGTCAACTGCAATAGGATTGAGGCACCTAACCTGAAAATCCCACTGTACATCTTATCAGCTAATGATTCCTATTCATTGCAAGAAGTGATGTGTCCCATCTCTATCTTTAAGCGTTTAATGGCTCTGAAAACTTGACTCTCTAAGAACTACATATCTAAGCAGTGGATGCTTGGAGTGAGTACTGCAGAACTTCTGAGCACGGGTGTGCCGTGTCTGTATAATAGCTTTGTCTGGGTAGCAGCTGTATGTGTGTTATTTTCACCCTCTTTCCTTGTTCACGTGCCTTGGTTTCAAGGAAAGGAAATTTGGTTCTGCGAGCCAAGAGGCATCTGTCATGCACCTTGGACATGCCCCAGATCTGAACAGTTTTGGGTAGCTGGATAGGGAAGATGCATCTGTACTACTGAACAGTGTAGGGAACCTTCATGAATCAGGCTGTCACTGATCACCTGTCCTCTCAGGCTGTTAGAACAGCCCTGGACACGTCCCTGACTAGATAGGCTGGTGACGGTTTTCAGCAAGCAGTGTGGATGTAGTTGCTCTCTTTCGAGGACCGTGAGAGTTTAGGAGTCTGGTTTCAAGCCATTGGCTCCAGTGCCATAGAACGGTCTTGAGAGCATTTAATTTACAAGACAGATGCAGCCCGAGGCATGCCGCAGAGACTCCTAGGTATGGGCTAGGCTGTACCGACCATACCAAGCAAAGGGATTTTGTCCTTACCCTGAGAAATGTCAGTAGGTGAAAGTTTAGTTGTATTGAGGGGGAGGGGAAATTGCCTTTTCTGTTTTGATGATTTTTTTTTTCAAAGCACACTTCTATTTTCTGTGCCAGCCCGTGGTGTATTTTTGTAGCATGGTATGAATGATTCGTGTTTGGTCCCACAGTTGAGAGAGAGCATTTCCAGTCTGTAGGGCAGGAGAGGTCATTTTTGTGTTGCTGTGAAAGGCTGGGGGAGCAAATGCTGAGCTTCTCACAGTCTCAGCTGACACTTCTCTTAACACTTCTGAGCTAGAGGTAAGGTCAGTGGGCAGCAGGGTGCTGATAAGTGTAGGAGTTCCTGGAACAAATGAGTCTTCACCCAGTTAATGCTTATTGCTGTCTTATTTTTCCCCGTAAGATTATAGCCCCTAACCCAATGCTGTTCCAACAGCTGCTGTAAGCAGAAGACATTCTGGGCATAATTGGGCTCTGTACACTGATGACTGATCACACACATCTGATAAATTCTTATGACAGGATTTGTGGCTTTGAGGTTCATTGTAGAAGCCAGATTGTGCCTTATTTGCTGTTAAGGCTTAATAGAATTGCCCATTGATTTCTCTGCAGCCAGGTCCCCCAAGGGATTTATTCATTCAGGGATTAAAATTGTTCCACGGTTGTCTGATTTGTTTAAGGCTCATGCATTACTCTTAATTGGAGACAGTGACCTCAAAAATAGCCAAAACCTTCCATTATCTGTGTGTGGAAGACAAAGGTGTACAAAAAAATCATATTCTAGCTAATGAAGGCTTTTATACCTCCACTTTTGTACCTTCCTACTTCTGCTTGCTTGAGTCAAAAATGAGTTGAAATATCTGCCTGATGAATTTGTTTGCAGTGGAATGAAGCCAAGAATTATTTTAACAAATGTTTTAGCTTGACACTGAGTATGGAGGCTTAGTTTGCCAAGCTGGAAAAGTGAATAACTAGGCAGTTTTTGTGAGGCTTATATAGGGTGTGGGTCATCTTAAATGTCAGTTCCAATCTGTGTTACATATTTGTAGACGAGCATATATTGTGAATTAATCTCCTCATAAGTTTCATGTTTCTCTGAAACAACTGATTAGTTTTGAGAAACCATGGCACATACCGCAATCAGCTGAGAAGCCTACGGGACTTCAAGAAATCCGCTCTTCTATCTGCTGGACAGAATTTCACAGATACCTGCTTCCCCTGTACACGTGTCCGAAGGACCGCTGTGTTGGGTGCCATGATGGTGTGAAGGTAACGTGTCTGGTAAGCTGGGCTGCAGAATACAGTGAGGATTGTTACTGGCTCCTGTTGAAAGACTGATGGAGTTCAGCACAGGAGAGGGGGCCTTCTAGCACAGCTCCTGTGAATGTTGGGTCCCACTGCTTGGTGTGGTCTGTAGCTGTCCTCCTGTCTGTGGCCTCATGGCCGTAGAACAGGGTCACTAGCTTCTTTTGACAGGTTTGCCATTATTAATTCTTGCCACAGCTGTGGAAGAAATCAGCAAAACGCACCTGAAAGTGGAGCTGCTGCTGCTGCTGCTTCTACTTTTGCACACCCATTTGAGAACACAGAGTAGCGCATACAAATAAAACCATACTTGGGCAAGACAGAACGAGGAACTGCTGCAAGGTCAGAATTGGGGTTGTGACCCTGGATTCACTGCAGTTCAGGCTGTCAAAACTTAGGTCAAAACCAGGCAATTTTATTAAGTTTTAGCTAATGTTAATTCGGTGATGAAGCCAGATCCAATCCTGATAATTAAAAAAAACCAACCCAGACCTTGATTCCATGGAGGAAGTAGAATTCAACTAAGAGGAGGGAGGCTTCTCTGAGCATCACTCCCTACTTTGTTCTGCCACCAGTGAGGTGGTTCTCTGTCATTAGGCCTTTTCAGGGAAGTTTTCCCAACAACTGTTCTTGCTCTCTCTCAGACTTTCTGCTGTCTTTCCTGTATTGTTTTTCATACAGAGTTTCTCCTTCCTTTCTTTCTTTCTTTCTTTCCCACAGAAACATCTCTGCCATACAAATATCTGCACTTCTGATAGCAATCTTAAGGGACATCTCCTTTGGCCCCCAACATCAGTTGCTTCTTTGGACTTGCCATGCATCTACAGATGATGGTTCTGTTGCTCTTGTTATCTTCTTGGATAAAGAAACTCTGTTGCATTTTACACTTGCTCTGAATTACAGCCATTGCTTCAGTAGTGCTTAACTCAATCACAACAATAACTTGGGTTACTAATTTTCCCATTGTTTTTTAGCCTGAAAGTTAACAGTGGAAGATGATAGGAGAAAAAGAGAGACATTTTTTTCCTAGAAGCAAGTTGAAAGCATGAGTGTGTAATAATTTAATACTGCATATCTGATATTCCAGGATCCCCAAGTGGGCTTCAACCCCTGAACAGGCAAAGTTCAAAGTTTTTATGGGACTGAAGGTTGGTCCATTTCAGAGATATCTAAACCAAGTAAACGGTCTGGCTCGTCTCTGACATTTGCAGTGAGTCTGCAGTATACGGAAGGATAATGCTAGCCGACCTCCTGTTTTGACAAAATTATGCTCTTGCAGCTGGTTACCATCTCTTGTGTCATTCAGCACTGTTAGCACAAGCATATGAGGGTTTGTATTTGGACTCTGGTGGAGTGTTTTAAGGAAGTGCTATCTGCTCTAGAGTAAAGAGGTTGTTTCCATAACCTTTCTCATGGTGAGAGGATTTTTTTAGTAAAAGCTGGTCCGGTGAATCTGATGCCAAATGACTCTGTGAGCAGAGAGCACTGTTAATTGTTCATCATGTGTACACAGAAGATTTTTGGTCAGTTTTCTTGAAACTTTGCAGAAATTTTCTCTGCAAGTCTTGCAATGAGCCTGAGGGAGCAAGTTTCTTAGTCAAAGCAAAATAAATAAATGGGTTCACTGGCAATTAGACTGTAACCCTTAAGTCTACTTCTGTAATTTTTATTCACATTGCTTCAACTATCTGGTTTAATAACCAGCTGAGCTGCTTTGCAGTCTTATTCTGAATGAAAGCCACAAGATTTAGCTCAATCACAACAATAATTTGGGTTATAACAGAAGACCGTGTGTGCAAATAGGTACATCTCAGTATGAACCTTCCTGTTGGACTCATGGGGACTCTGGATCTATGGATGATGGTGGTGGGAGACTTCAGCAGGGGCTTCCTGCCTCCATCTCCACAAAATGAACTTGAAAATTCTTTTTCCAACCACATCTGCTCCTACAGCACTAAATTTTGACAGTGGTATCTCCACAATGTAAAGCCTCATTTCCTATTAGCTTTTCTTACTTGATTAGTTGTTATTTTAATAACCTCCATTTCTGAAGCATAAGGCAAAATAAAACTGACCAACATACAGTTTTTGTCATAATATTTGTAAATGATTACATCATTTTATTTTCTCGATCCACTCTTCAGGATGGAATTGGGCTGGAATTTGCAACAGCACTCGGCATCATCCTAACTCTGTTTTCTTTGCTGTCAAGTTTAGACTAAAGCTGAGGGCTGGTATTAGTTCAGCCCAAGAGTTTGCTGTGGTGTCATTACAATATTATATTCCACAACAGGTCTGTATAGCATGTAGTGATCTGGAGACAGTATCTGCTTTAGTAGGTTAGGTAAGGAGACAAAAGCCATTTGCTAGTGTAGGTGAGAGAGCAGCTGTGACAGGAACATGCAAGTGGTCTACTTACATGAGAAGATTCTTAATAAAAATGAACTTCAAATTTTAACTAGTTTTCCTGACGTTTCTTATTAAACTCTCAGCCACTTTGCTTAGGAACAGCAGATTGTCAAATACCAGGGGAAACCACTTCAGTTTTTAAATGTTTTAATTAGCTGTGTTGGATGTGTTATGTCTGATAACATGCTATGTGTTAAACCAGAACTCCCTGACAACTTTGTGCAGACTGTTTGAAAAGAGTGTTATTTACTTTGCTGAGTCAAAGCACAAACTTGAGTGTGTCAGAACCAAGGTTCATTGTGCAGCAGTAACCTGCCTCTTGTGTGGGGGGTGGACTTCAGTCACAAGCTATTCATCCTTTTGCTCCCCCACTCAAAGGGCCTAAAAGTTATACCACCTGCCAAAGTTACAAGCAACTGAATATAATGAGGGAAATTAATAGAAGTATCGCTGTTATCTCATCTCTAATAAAATATCACTGGCTTACAGTAAAAGCCTGAAGGGCAGTTAATCAACAAATAAAGACGTTGTGTGCTGCATAAATCAATGCTGATTTCATGTAGCTGTAAAAGTGAAGGTGTAAATTGCTTACACACAACTGTCAATTCCAAGACTTTCAAAACCAACTAAACTAGAGAGAAAATTAGTTTTTCCTGGTCTTATATGTCATTGGAGAAATAAAAGGTACTTAAGCACCATTTTCTCAAAGGCACTGTAGAATTTAAGAATTTATTCCAGATTAGGAAAGTAATTTGCTCTGCTGTATGATTATCAAATCATACAATATTTAGTAACAAGACCATGCCCAACTTATTTTAGAACAGACTATTAAAAAAATACCCTGTAGACAGTATAGCATGGAAACAAACCATATATTTAAAAAGAAGAAGGAGCTTTTCTGCTCCTGTTTTGATGTTCAGATGGCTTTTCCAGTATGTTAAGGCTTTATTGCCTCTGTTTTCTTTTTCTCCCCTTTTCTTTTTGATGTCACTATTTCTCTAGTGAAGCCCAGGGAGAACCTGCACCAGGAAGGAGCCAGCGAAATAGACCACGTGCAGAGAACTGTCAGACTCACAAATGGAATAGACTGAAATTTGTGGCAGGGGCAGGAGAATAAGAAAAGGAGATCATTAAACGTAGCTGTATTTGTAATAATTTTTCATCCGGCTGCTTCAGAGGTTACATACAGCAACAGGGCAGACGGTGCCTGTTTCTTTTGTTCTGTTTGGCTTCCTGCCTGGCAGCTCGGCAGGCAGGTACCCAGCAGCCAGTCCGCATGGGCTCAGCTCAGTGTCAGCCGCAGCACCGCCTCTTGCCCCGATGATGACTGGAAGGAAATGGAGAGAGACTGTAGTTCTGCGAGGGTTGTTTGGGGTACACAGAGGAGCGGGAGCTCCCTTTGGGTCAGTAGAGTAATGCTGTAGGCACATGTGGGAGGAGACTGGTATCACTGTGTATTGTATGGAGATCCCAGTCATTTCATTGCTTATGCAACAGCTCATTCTTTCTCTGGACGTTGTCTTTCAACAGTAATAGGAGTTTTACGCATAAGACAGTAAAGATTGTTAAACCTTCCCTCGAGCGGATGCAATGGCATCAACATAAATGTATTCAGAACATACTCATATACACAAAGAGAAATGAGCTATACTGGTACTTCGTACCTTAATACTGTATACTGATAGCTGCATAGCAGACCATTTTTTCTTTCTTTAGCTTGCATGCCCCAATCGACCAGTGTATGTCTTGGGTACTATACTGTATAGTGTATATTATAATGGGCTGGCTGTGATGTGACTGGGTGTGTTTGCATCAACTTCAGCCTAGGTGGAAGAATAGCTGTGAACACGCAGAGACATGGACCACAGTGCAAGCTAGACAAGCCCTCTGAGGACTGAAAATGCTGATGAACCCATATTGTTCTTTTTCCTTATTGCTCTTGTTATCCAGGACTAAACATGGCCCCAACCTAAATAATCTTGCTATATAATGTGAAAGCTGTTTAGCCCTATTGCAAAGGGGAAAAGAATAAAACTCCTTTGTTCCCCATCTCACCACTCCTTTCCCCAGGAGATCCTCTCTCGGTTACCATGGATATGCAGACTGGTGGTACAGTCTTCCTCTCCTTTATTCAGTACACCTACTAACATCTGTACCAGTGCAGCTTTCAAATATAGACCCGGCTTGTGCTGTATCTGGCTAGATCTGGTGACGTTTTACACATTTCTGTGACACATTGTTTTTGGCTGGTTGTTACACCTTCTTGAGCAGATGTAACATTTCATAACTTGTCACTGAATTTTTATCCTTCCATTCATATTGACAACCAGAAATCTGATTGTCGTTTCTTTGTGAGCCACTAACATGAAGTACATAAAGCAGCTTGGGAATTTCAAGAGATCAGTTTCTCAGCACCACTCCCTTGAATGGTGGTGTATGAAGTATCAGATTACACGAAGACCTGGAGCAGGCGGGTCAGTGCAGTACAGTTCAGTAGTGAAGGAATTTGCATTGCAAAAGAATTTATACATCTTGTTCTTCAGTTGCACTGGAGTATAATTGTCCTTGATTTGGCACTCACGGGGTAATTAGGGAATCTTTCTTTTGGCCTCAATGGGCATTGGATCAGAGCTGCCGAGACGAAGGACACTGAACATCTGGGATAGGTTTATTAGTTTCATAACTGAGGTGGGAAGCTCTGGAAAACTTAGGACCAGGTCTGTAGTGCCAGCATTCATCTAAATGTTAAGAGATCTAGATGCTGCAGAGCTCACACTGTTCCCACTTACTTCACCATGGGATGCAAACCTGAGAGCAGGCAGGCTATTTGGATGTCAGCTGAGCCACCAAAACCACAAGAGAATCAGAAAAAGAGAAGTGTATATGCAAATTTAAGCATTGAACTAGGAGTTCTCAAGCTTTTTTCCACTTAGACTATTTTGTGGCCTTCAGATATGACATGAAATGAATATTTTTTCATGAAAGGGATGGTTTTTTCTGCCTTCCAAATACCTTTAAGAGAGAGCAACAATAATAATGAGAGGATTAGAAAATGCGTTTGTTGAGAGTGTTGCTGTGGTTATGATTTGTCCAGAGCCATGCAAGATCTTCTCAAGTATGAATAGCACCAAGCTTTTTACTGCTCTTATTATTTAATTGTATTCTCATAGCGTTCAAAAAGCTCAGCCAGCACAAGGAGCTATTGTGCTTGGAACTGTGCAAACATTCAAGAGATGGAATCATCTCTAAAAAATTCTGAGTTTAAAGTAACAAGAGAGATGAAACATGCACATTCAGGCAGCTCAGTACTACCTTGCTGTTAGGCATTTAGGTGGGGTCATAGCAAGACCTTCTGGCACCTTTCCCTTCCTCCTCCCTCTGCGCTGCCTCTGTCCTCTTCCTCACACCCTTCCCAGCCAGCTGCTGCTGCAGTTTTGTAGGCCCCTGTCCTGGCTGCCAGAGCTCCGGGCTGACCAGCGGTCACTTGCCTTTCCCTCTCCCTTGGAGAACCAACAGAACCAAGCAGGGCATGGGCATGGTACCCATGTATAATAACACATAACACATAAATAACACATCAGTTATTTCACTGGAGTCCCCATACGTTGTCACTGAAAAGAGCAAGATGGTACCCAAAGCCCCTGGAAAACGATTCGGAGGATCTAAGTCAAGTTTTTTTCCACGCAGCATTTGCTTCTTTTGGAAGTGCACATACAATTCTCTGCCATTAGCTGCTGCACAACGTGATATCTTCTCTTTGTACGAGGCCACACAACGCCAGCTGCTGGGGCTGCAAATCCTGCTTCCAGGTGACAGCCACGACACAGACTACTTGCCATCATTGAGACAACATTGTTCAGTTCCTCTCGGTACTTGTCTTTCACTCTGGCTTTGTGCTCCCTCTTACAGCTTTGCTCCTGCGGTCATGGCTCTCAAAGGCACAAGGAGAAGATTCCTGTTGGTGGAGTGAGGCTTACCCAGACCTGCCTGTCTGCCTGCCATACTATTTTGGATGCCAAGTAGACAGCAAGAATGAATCAATGCTGTGAGATTGAAAAACAAGTGTATCACTTAGCTGTTTGGACCAGCAGATGGCAAGTGCAGAGGAAAAAAAATCAATCTAAGAGTCAATCCAGGGAATAGACATTAAATAAAGCCATCTGGCAAATGTATGAGGGGAAAGAAGATGAGACCAAGTTCTGCTTTAAATATCTGCTCACAACTGAGAGGAAGTTGCTGGGAACTCATGCCATGGGAGAGCATACTTTGGCCCTGTAAGAAGTTCTGTGGAGTGTCAAAACCTTTGGCAGTGTTGAGGACTTGTAAGAAAGTCCCTAAACTGCCAAGCAGAGAGAGTCTAAGCAGCTGCAGCATTTCTGCCTGTGTGAGATCCTGGTGATACTGCATGTAGAATAGTGAATACAAGACTGCTTGATCCCCCACAATAGGATGGAGAAGACCACATATAGGAACCTGGTTTGTAGCAAAGGACTAAAAAGAAGAGCCAGTAGTAAGCAAAGAGGGTGGGCTAATATATCCCAAATTCTGAAGGGCATGGATAAATCTGTTTTTATGCCAATGCCATGGCAGTTTGTTACTTTGCCATACTAGTTTTACTCCCAGAGAACAGAGATGTATGTGGTTTTGTACTCAGGCTTTTAAGTAGAGCTTCAAAAGAGAAGCGCAGTTCATTGAAAAGGGAAATGGTATCTTACATAAGTGCCCAGCCTTTCTTTTGGAAACTTGCTCTCAGGGAATGTGATTTCAGAGCCCAGAAGTCTAGCAGATGTTATTACTATTTCTGTTTTACAGGTCAGTGCTTTGTTTTTTTATACTCTGAGAAATGCACACAGCTGCTAGCCTGTCTTTTACATTATAAGAACAAGTCGATTCTGTATCTTATTCTTAACTTATACATGTCCTTTTTTTTTTTTTTTTCCTGGTAAAATGGGGGGACTGTGGCACAGCTTGAAAATTCAGGTTCTCTAGTAACCGACAGTTTTGTTGGCAGACTGTGTCATTTTCTTATTCCCATAAAGAGCAACAGTGGATCATTTTACAATTAATTTTGGTCTCGATGTCCAGGCCTGTGGCATTAAACAGAACAAAAAATCCCACCACTCAGACTTAACTGCAATAAAAGGAAAAAAATCATTATTGTAACATCATTTTTTAATGCCTCTGTTGTTAATAAGGTTCACGTCAATGGTGATGTAGTAGCTATATTTTGTGTGTTAACTGTCGGTTTCAGACACTTACATGGAAAATGGTTGCCAACTCTTACTGAAAAAACATTTCAAGTATCTACTTCTTTTCCATCTCCTCTGTGTTGTTACTGATTAGTTATTGTATCTGAGAAAGTTGTCTTTAGTTTCCCTCAGCATCTAATAGCCAGACTAACAAAAAGGCAGTATTTCTGTTCCTCTGCTCAGATGAATAATTCATTGCCCTGCACTTTTTGTGTAAAGTAAATCTGAACTGTTTCTTTTGTAAAGATTGTTTACAAGAGAGTCGTGGACACACAGAAATTCAATTGATGGCTTCAGATATGTCATTATATTTTTACTGAGAGGGAAGTAACAGTTTATTTCTGTTAAATTTTGGTAAAGGATTTGCTATATCCAGCATTAGAAGGATGGTGTCCTTTAACTGGGGAAGCTGGAGTTTGGCAGGTTTTCCGTGCTGTTCTGCTGCTATTTTCCCCAGCTCATACAAACAATGGGCTGGAGGGATGCTGGCAGTGTTGCTTGGTTACAATTCATCAGTGTGAATCAATGCTTCACGGGGCTCCTTCTGCATCTGAACAACCAGGAGACTTCTCAGTACTGTATTACTGATGTATGCGGAGATGTGACTGGATTACGTACTATCTCAATTACTGTAAAACGATACCTTTGCAGAGAGACTTGGACAGCAGCGTTTGACTTTCAGTGGTTGAAGTCAGGCAGTTTCGAACTGTCTGTTTTACATGGACCTACAAATACATAGCTGAGTAAAGCAAATTTTTAACAATGATGTCGTTTGTTGCAAGGTGTGTTTGACAAGTTTGGCACTTTAGCATCCTTCTGTATTCATCAGGAAGATTAAATCCTTCATTAAGTATCTTTCACTGGAATAGACACATGCCTTACTGAAACCTGCCCGCAGGCAAAATGAAGCATGTAAGAGGAACTGCCGCCTTCCTCATACTCGGTGCATTTGGCCTGATCTTAAGCTGGCATAAAATGAAGCTGGTGGAGTTATGCCAGTTTAGACAATAGGAAGATGTCTCAGGTTATTTTTAACACTATGGAATGGCTTTTCTGTACCCCACCCAGATCCATTTTACTGTTTGCCTGTTCTTGCTGCTCAAGACATGACCAGAGGAAATGCTAAGAGGGAGGAAAGGCGCCCAGTTTGGGCTCTCGCTTGAATCAGCATTTCCAGCAGCATTGTTCCCATCTACATCCTTTTGCTCACTCTTATATAAAACTGCTTTATTGTTTTGCGGCTCTCGCTGTTTTATGGCCTGTTATCACTCTGCTCCACGTACCACTCACACCCCCTCTTCTGCACAGAAGTTTAAAACTTCCATGCGTCTTCGCAGCATTTTGGCTGTGCTTGAAAACACCTAAAAAAATCAATGGCCGTACAATAATTGGCAACTTTGCCAACAGTGTCAGTGACAAATCACTGACTGAGCTATTTGCGCATCTGTGGCCAGGAGATCACTGAATTCTGGCACCTACCTGAAGCACTGTCGTCTTCACCAAGTATCTGCCTTGGCTTTCTACCCATGTGACAGTCCTGGTAAATGCCCTTCAGTCTGTCTACAGAAAAATCCAGAAGTATTTTTCTCATCTTCCTCCTTTTTCACATCTGAAATTCTTGTCTCTGAAAGGCTTTCCCCCTCCCTCTCTCTTTTAGACTCAGCAATCCTCCATTTCTTCTAAAATCTTCCATACTCGTGTCTTTAAATTTCTCTTTGCCGCTAGTAAGGGCCTCATTATTAAAAGTGTGTATTTTTTGCAGCTTTCATTTTGCCAAGCTTTCTCTGTTTTCTCTGATTTCTGTTATTTAGTGTCAGCTTGTTGCATTGCTGAACATTAAGGCCGTGGAAGAATTTGGCCATGGAAGAATTTGTAGGAAAAAACACACTGAAGTGACATCCACTCCACTTGGTTCGCAAAAGAAGAATCTATAGTAAAAAAATTAATCTAGTGCTACCTAAGAGACAGCTCTTTCTCTGAGTAGGTTCTCTGCATCATTTTGCCTTCTGGTGATGGTATCTTTCAGATGGCCTTTCATAAAGAAAATTGTTTCAGAATATCTGCACTACTTAAAATACAGTTGCACTGCACAGAGCTATGATTTCTGACTTGCATTCAGTATTCTGTTACATGATCAGCTTTTCTTTAGAAACAGGTGAGTATGTATTTGACATCTTAAATTTTCAGTTTGTTTCCTCCAAATGTCGCTTGGTTATCTATAAAGATTTTTTTATTGTGACTCTCTTCAAAACCTGGTTTAATTCCGTTTTGCTGCTCCCCGGGTCATGACATCCGTAACTATTTTGTTTGGAAATTCAAGTGCTTTTGGGATAGGACTTAACACTGAGCTCTTCCTATTTCTGCTGAAAGATGAGAGAAGGGAAGTGAACAGAAGAACTATAATTTTCCTATCAACGTGATGGGCTTTGGCTGTTGTTCAGAAAGGTGCTTGAAGCACCGTAATACTCATCTGCTTTTGGGCAGTTATAATTGCTGCAGGCATAGACTAATTCCCTGGGCAAATACGGACGTTTATGGGGGAGGGAGAGATTTCAAGCATAGCTAAGAGACTGTTGCCTGACCCTGAGCCTGTGTTGCACACAGCTGTATTGGGCCGCTGAACCTGGCTGTGTGTTATAACGAAAGGAGAGCCTTTTTGGTGGTACACTACACACATTAGGAGTAAGCATTAGGTGTGCCATTGCACAGCTGAGATGATCTGGCATTTCTGCAAAGACACTTGGGTGCATTTCCCTTCCATTAAAGCATTGCTTTGTTTTTAACAGATAAAAGGCTATCGTAAGTTGTGGAGTAATTCCCTTTTAAGGTTACAGATGGACTTCTCTAGACATGATAGGCCAGTCCTCCTGTGCCTGAGACCCCTCTTTAAGAGAGCTTTTGCCCATGTGGTGGTTGGGTGGTAGGTATACGTGCTGCAAATCTCTCATGCAGAGAGTGTACCCTACAAAGACGATACTGGAGCTACTGCCCTGGCTGGGCTGCGAGTCCTTGCAGATATTCCTGTCCGGGACTGGCAGCATGCGCTCGAGCAAGGAGGGGGCCGCTCACGTGTGAGAACATGCCCAGATGCGACGGGGAAACGTCCAGCTGGAATGAAAGGACTTGTTTCTGCACCAACACCCCTCGTCCCTCCCCGCCTCGCCGGCCCCTCCAGCCTGCAGGAGCCATGCTGTGCGTCGTGTGCGCAGCGTCACTGTCTTGCCGTTTTTGCCAAGAGGATGGATGTTTCTTGGGGTCAGTAGAAAGCAAACAGGCATTTTTTTTCAGGTAATCGGGTCTGTGTGAGACATGTACATTATGCTGCATTTGAGGAGTCATTATTTCCTTCCACTATACAGGCTAACTAGGGTCAGGTATACCCCATCCAAGGGACCCAGAGGCGTTTTAGCTCTTCAGGTCTAGTTCAGCTCTTACTTTTCGTCTTTCAGAAAATGCATGCTAAGGCGGTTGCAAGCTAAATAGAGTAATTAATGCAATGGCATGGCAGTAACTTAAAATATTTAAAAGGTCAGAAAATGCAGAGTTCTTGTGTCATCATTAACTTTCCTGATTTCGTTCCCTTCAGTTTTCTGTGTTATGAGTTTAGTTTTAGATTATGCTTTGTAGCATACGTGTCTGGGATAACCTTAATTTCTTGATTTTCTTATGTTTAAAATTCTGTCATTGCATTTGTTGATGTTGAGGCTACGTGCGTGGTAGATGGTTTCTTCTGCTTTATCTAATGACCAAATGTGAAATACAAAGATCTTATTTTAAGGTTAAAAACTTTCTAGTTTCATTGGCATGAAGAACAGAAAATTCACCCTCCATTTTTGCACGCGCACTTCCTGTTTTCACAACAGGTGCCTTTTTGTCATACAAATAGCTCAGCTGCTGTCTCTTTGTCCGGGGTGGTGCTTCGAGGTAGCCTTTGCAAAGCCAGGAGGAACTTTTCGGCAAGTCCCTGCCTTCCCAGCACGTCCCTGCCTTTCCAGGAAGGACCCAAGTAAGCTTCCTGAGCAACATCAGCCTCTGCTAAGAATTCAGGTCAGGATCTCCCTGCTTGTTTCCTAGCAACTGGGGGATACTGGTGCTTTCTCCTCTGACCGACTCCTTCGGCATTAGATACAGGAATCACTTGGTGAAGGGATCAGGGCAGGGCTAATAACTCACGCTTCGAGAAGGCAGAGCGTAGCCTGGTGCTGGGTAACTGATGAGACGTAGGGTGCACTATCCAAGTCAAACCGAATCGAGATATTGCAGAATCCTCCATGCAAACTTGAAAGCGCCTCTGCTGTTTTTGCTACTGCTTAAATGTCTGGCGAGGTGACAGATCCCTTTTGAAACACCAGTAGCCTTTTGTGTTACGTTGAATCTGGCAAACAGGAACGTACGCAGGTAAGCAGCTGAAGAAAGTTTATGTCCGAGGTGCTTTAAAGGTTGTTTTCCTACAGGTGTAATGTGTTTCTTGGTTACGCAGATGCACAACATTCAGTTGTGCGAGTATTGACCTGCCTTTGTACTTACTAAAGTTTCATCGGATGGTAAGGAAAAAACTTAAGCAGGAGGATGAACTGTCTTCCCTAGTTCCTTGTGGTGTCTGTTTATGAAGTGCTGAAAACAACCTTTAAACTTCTCTGGTTAATTTATTGTAGAATTGGCTAATGAAAAATCCTTAAGTGATCAAGAACTACCGGTTGCCACGCTCTCGCTGCAGCTGGCTCCTTGTAGCACATTTACAAAATGGAAAGCAGCAAGTCCCTCTAATTATGTATTGTTTGCAGAGGCCGGCAATCATTGCCTCTGGTTGGTAACACAATGGGATTTGTTACTGCTTTTTGTTTTCCTGTGGTAGATTACAAGTAGAAACCCTTTGATACATGTAAAAATTAAAGTGATGTGCTGTTCTAAAAACATTTAGGAAAAAAAAAATTGTTTTCCTTGTGCTGTAGCCTCTCTTCTCTACTCACAGATAGCAGAGGTGGTGGGAGGTATACCAGGGTATATTCATATGTAGTGCAGGCACAGGGCTGGTGTGGTAGTTTTCTGAAGGGCCACTCTTCACAGAGAATACAGTTTTCATATTTTGAAAAATGTGGAAATTAATGTCTCCAGGTGCGTACAAGCTATTTAACTTGCCCTTTTCAGAAGCGTATAAGCAGGTCTTCAGGTCTTCCTGGTTCTTCAGTGATATGATTTGGCACAGCTCCAGTTAACTTCAGCAGAGGCCTGCCAAGTGACATCAGCCAAAGATCTGGCTGCACATTCTAGGACGGGTACACTGGAAGCATGTTCCTAGTTTTCATGCACAGGAGTACTGTAGTGGTGCATTTTGAATAGGGATGTAAAAGACTGGATTTTTTTTAAGCCATGTATTTTAATTATCTCTAATATGAAGCTGTGCAGTTTGAGTGCTGACTCTAAGGCATTCAGGAGCTGATTTCTTCAGAGAGACTGAGTAAGTGCAGTTTCAACTGATATTTTTCACACTGTTACTATTCAGAAAAACAATTCCCAGAGTCTCATATTGCATACCTGACACAGTGGTCACTTTTCAAAGTGTGCATGTCTAATTCGGTATCCCAAGCTTTTTGTCTGTATCATACATATGGGAGAGCTGATACATCCATTCCTGGGACCCACAGTGTATGTGTCCACATAAGAAGAGAGAAAAAATCTATACCAGGGCAGGATCTTCGTGCAGTTCAGGATGTTCTTTATTACAAAAGGCTCTCCCAAGCGTGTAACTTCACACTACTGTGTGTTTAGGTGATGTAGGACAGAGAAGGAGAAATATCTCTTTGAGGAGGTGCTTCACATTTCATGTAATTGTTCCAGTCTCAAGGTCAACAACTTCCAGGAGACAGTTAACAGCAGAAACCTCTTCAGTCACTTTGATCTAGCTGTTTTAGTAAAGCAGCACCCTCAGAGGGTAAGCGTGGGACCTGAGAGATTAAGTCGTCCAGCACTCCCTGATCTTTGTTCTGTTTGCAAAGCCTCATAGCGTCCTCTTAGTAATGCTTTTCTGCCAGAGCTGGGAGCTCTGCTAGACATCTCATTCCCTGCCCATTGCCATGACTCACAAATATTTTTAAAATGTCTGAAAAAAATGTTAAAAGGAAGGAGGCCCCTAAGCAAAGAGGGTCAGATTTTCCTCAAGCTTGAGCTAGTACATTTGCCAACTGCATGTAAAAATATTTTCCTGTTACACCTACACCAGAGACACTCTGCAGATACACAGATGGCTGGGCCCTTGCGAGTCCAGCCAAGGGAGGGTACGCCAGCGCTTCGGGGTTTGAAAAGAAGCTGGAATGGGTCCTGTAGTCTGGTACTGGCAGCCGGCATCAGTGATCTGGATGGCTGGACGTAGGAAAGAGCCAAGTCTGGGGAGGTTATTGGAACATACGGCTTGCACAGAATGGCATTTCTTGATAGCAAACGGCTCTGACATGTCCTTGGACTTTGCAGTAGAGAGCGGGCTAGAGGTAGAAGGTGAATGCTTTCCTTTCTGCCTGTCTGCCAACCTGCACAAGCCTAGCCAGGAGCTGGGGAGCTTGACATAGAGGTCACTCTTGGATTTATCTAGCTATAGAGGCTGTCTGAGATACAGTGTCTGGTTCTGGGCATTTGGCTGCCGGAAGAGGTGAGCTCAGAGTGGGACAGGTGCAGAGAAGGGTTATTAAGATGGTCAGGGCAATAGCGAGCTTTCCTCTGGGAGGACATGAAGGTGCTATGGCTTGTTTGGCTTTGCAGATGAAGGATGAAAGGGGAGATGGTGGTCTTCTTTAAATGCCCCTGGCAGGAGAGAAAAGCTGCCTCAAGAAAAGGATCGCAGTATGTATAGACTGGCCATTTAGTCTGGCAATTTATAACCATTAGAGTTAAGAAATTTTGGAATAGCATTTCAGTCAAAGGGGTGAGGAAAATTGAATAGTTTTCAAAACAAGACTTCAAGCAGCCTGTGAAAGGATTATATGGAGTGTTTGCCAGCTACAACAGGGGATTGAATGTTCAGGAAGTCCCCTCTGGTGGTATGTTCCCAAGTTTTATCCCGGCACATCTATGTGAAGCTCAAAGATTTAGGTGTACCAAAACAGGCTGTTCCTCAGGAGACTGTACTGTATGAGAGAACTGAAGAAGGCCCAGCAATGTATGGAGCCCCTGCGCTGGGAAGGGGCTGATAGGTGGGATGCATCTGATAGTGATAGGTCTTGCAAAAACACAGAGCTAAAGAGCCTTTGTGGGCAAAACAATTCATGACTAAAAGATGTAAGAGACTGGATGGGTACCGACCGTCTCTTCTGTGACTTTGGACCTGCCCAGGGGATCAGGAAAAGCCCAGAAGTGCTGGGACCCTTCAAATGTGCCATGAGACTGGTCATTTGGACATGAGTGTTGATTTATTGCTGTAACTAGCTCTGTACACACAGATTTTTTGCCTGCCTGGGAAAGCAAGCGAAACACAGCAGTTTGAGGCAGGGACTTCCCTCCCCAGGAGTGGTGGGATGGCCCTGGAGGGCTGTGCCATGCCTGAGAGACAGGTTGTCACTGAATGAAACCACTTCAGTGCTCTGCACTGCCTGACTTGGTTGGGGTCATGGCAGACCCACAGGAGGTGGGAGAAAAGCCCACCACAAGCAGCTTTTGCTTGCACAGCTTTGCTTTCTGAGCTTTCATTAGGAATGCTGCTCTGCTACCCGCTCTCCCAGTGGTGTCACTTTCACTCCCCATGGGGATGTTGTGTGCCTCTGCTCCTCTTCCTATGTCAGGAAGAGCATACTCTTAAGTTAGATTTTTCTGGTGCCTGAATGCCAATGCCATTTAATTTATGAATGCTGCAGTACGTTTTGTTGTGCTCATTTAAATCAGGCAGAGCTCAAGTATTGTACAGTCACGTGTAAAGGTGATGGCAGATGAGAGCTCTTTATGTCATGCTGGATTTCTGCAGCTCACTTATACTATATCTGCCAAATTGCAGGCAGGAAGTTTTTGAATTAATGACAAATATTTCCCAACAGTAGGTAGTTAGGTGCCTGCATATGTTAAATTAACCATAATAATCTTGTCATAGTCATAAATTAATAACCTGCATCTCATCGGGCTTTAAGTATTGAAGTAAAACATTCATCGTGTATTCAAAGAAGGGAGCCTGGGGACAAATGGCATCAGTCCCCAAACGGGTCTTTTCCTTTTTGCCCCTTTTAAACAACATTTTCAAGTTCCTGTGTAGCCTTTGGGGCTTGCTTGGGACAGGGGGTAGGACGGTAGGGGTAGAAATACAGAGCACCTAACCATGAACAGCTAGGTAACCCTGGCTTCCTTCTAGCCTCTGCAGAGAGGCATCTCCTCGGAGTAAGCTGATTTAGAGCTATCAATATCTGAAGTGTCTTCTTTTCTCCATCGTCTAGAGGGAGATGCAGCCAGGAGCAAAGGTGCATGTGAGAGCTTTTGCCAAAGGGATCTTAAAACAGCAAGGGGTTGCACAAGGGAAGTGCTCCTCAGGTCAGAGGAGGACAGGGAGAATTTCTGCCCCAGTGGCAGAAGTGAGAAGAGACTGAAGGTAAGTGGTGATGTGGGAAGGGGGGACATTTCTCGCAGTGTATTTCCCACCAGTGGTCCATGGGACCCCTTCCAAGGGAGATCCAGGGAGCAGGATCCAGTTCCCTTTGCCTCCTGCTTTCCCCTATGCCATGGGGTGCCATAGGGAGCTGGGCCCTGGACCAGAGAGGGCACCACAGTCTGCACCATTGGCTCCAGCAGAGCTGGACCAAGGGACAGGCCTGGAGCTAAGCACCGCTTCTGCATGACAGACTCACTCTGGTCCCTGCTCTGAGAGATGCTTCTTGAAGGACACTGGGAAAAGCATTTAATCTCTCCATACTTTTGTGCCCATCTGCAAAAATGTGGGTGCCAACAATTCTTTTCCCACTTCAGAGACCCTTTTCAAGTTGTAGGCTGGTTGTCATCCCAGC
This sequence comes from Gavia stellata, assembly GCF_030936135.1. NCBI lineage: Eukaryota > Metazoa > Chordata > Aves > Gaviiformes > Gaviidae > Gavia > Gavia stellata. The sequence goes on from NC_082594.1 coordinate 72,441,898, forward strand.
ATTGTATATGTATGGACTGGTTCAGCATAAATTCATCATGGTAGGCTTTGTAGTAGTATGAACGGAAACAGCTGTACCTTTGTCGTACAGTTTCTTTAGACGCCGTGATGTTCTCCAGAAAGTCCCACAGGTCTTGATGTCAGGGACAGGTCTGAGTCTCAGGTCTTCCAGAGAGCCGCAAGAGCTGGCAGCTGCCTCTTCCACTCTCTTTTCTTCTTCTTTCTCAGGCCGGTAATGCTCCCCCACTGCAGTACGCATCCCCCCCATGCGCTCTCTGCAGGACTTCACTTCTCAGTCCCTCCCTTCTCCTCCTGACTCTTCGTCCTAGCCTGAACTGTCCATGTCCTCTAATGGCTGGCCTAGAGGCTCGTCAGGGCTCTGCCTGGGCTACGGGTGCGCTGGCTGCTTGGCTGGCTAGCAAGAGGAACAAGCAACTGCTTTCCTCCTGCTGTCAGCTTTCCTGCAGCGGGGGGTCTGCAGGATCACCACTTCTCGCAAAACTGGTAGAAGCTTCAGAACTTTGAGAGGTGTCTCTCCATCGAACTCAACTGAAAAGGACCAACAACTTCAAAGGCGGTGGGGAAACAGGGGAAAGTAGAGCAGGATAGACAGTGCAGTCACGTAAGTGTGTTTCCTTAGGAAACGAAACCTAAGGAGTAGCAGCATCGTATAGTGATGTTTGTCACCTGTCCTGCACCAGTTTAGCATGAAAGCGCTGTCAGGGCTGGATCCATCTGTTTTGCAGATGAGAGAGGATGCACAATCAGTATGACACAGTGACTAGTAGCGTATTCTGCTGCTGCTCAGGGTAGATAAGGAGTAGGAGCCCTCCCAGCGACTATGTCCCTTACTGTTGTTATAAACACTGTCAGGGAAGGTTTGAGCGCTTCAGTGCTGTCCTTTCTTGTACTTTCCCCAGTCCCCTCTCCTCATTTTGTTCTGCATGTAGCATTTTTGCATATAATCTTCTGAATATAGGAGCACATGTGCTCACTGTTACTTGTCCTGGACAAATGGGCACATGCAAATGCTTTCTACTTCCCAGTCCAAGGGAATGAGTGGACTTGTGCAGGTGGTGTAGAGCGCACTAGAGACTTAGCTCTGAACTTCTGACAAGGCAGCAGTAAAAACTATTAAGCTGCATTCAGGGTACTGACTTCCAAATGTCTACAAGTCTGAAATGGCAACTGGAGATGAAACGTGCGGAGTGACTCGCCAGTGGTTATTTTCACTGAGGTTATTGCTGCAGGGAAGGAGCGAAGGGGAAAATGAGAATCTGAGCAAACGGCAGTTATTTCCATTTGCTCATATCCTTGTTTTGGAGCACAGAGTGTGGTTTGGAGCACAGACCTGCAAGTATATGGGGAGAGAAGAGCTACAGGAAAATATCTCCTCTCTTTAAAACACAAAATAACAAATATGACCTGAATGGATAGTAAGAATGACAAGTTTGCAAGTACATGTCGTGAGGGAATAAATGACAAAAAATTACAGCTCTTACATTTGTGAAATCCTGATTGTGTTTTTCTTATAGACTGTGGAGGAAGGTTCCGAGCAAAGTTGAAAGGACTTAGCAATGTTGTTTATTGTGGCGTGGTCAGAAAGCAACCTTCCAGCCTGTTCATGTAAGAAATTATTTGGGTTAGGAAGACTGTCCAACTTAACTGGACACCTACCTGAAACCCCTGCAGTAGTCATGTATTGCTGTGACCTTGCATTAAAAATCTCGTGCTCTTTTTTCTGGAAGTGATCTGAGTGTTACTTGGGTGGAGGAAAGAGAAAGGAACCCATGGCTTATCTCGCTCCCACCTGGGCTCAAGAAAATTACTATCATTTGAAAGCTGAGAGGGAATGAATTAGGAAGGGTCAAAAGAGGCTAAATAAGGTTCTTCCCGATTAAAAGCCTGCCACACGTACCGCTTCAGAGCGAGCCTCATACAACAGTTAGACAAGAGGCCATTCAGCTTTGCATTTGGCCTGTGGGGTTTAACGCAACAGGAATGCGGAATGTGTTTACAAGGTAGCAGTTATTGCTGAAATATGTGAGCGCTATTGCCCAGGGAAATTTGAAAGGATTGAGATTGCGCTGACAGTGGCTGTACTTCTTGGACGGTCCGTGTGGATGTTGAGGAAGAAATTGGCCTCTGAATCTGCAGCCAGAGCCCTGCAGAGGGAAAGCAGGGGAAGATGCTGCCCTTCCCCACCACCTCCCGCTGCCGTCCCGCAGCTCCGGCCAGATGTCACTGCGTCCTCACTGCTCCTTCGTGCTAGGATGACCCAGGAGGGGGACCGGTTCTTGGGCTGGAGACATGGCTTCTTGTTATCCCTGCATCCGAGGTGACTCCAGGTTAGCGCACGACTGCAGCCAGTTCAGCAGAGCGGTGTGGGCTGAAAAGAGGCAAAGCTGAGGGAATGCTGAGGACTGAAGGACCCTGATGGCACCTTTCATGAGCAGCTTCTGGAAATCAACCTGCTTATGTTCTGGCTAGTCTCAGCTGGTAGGGTGGTATATCTCTGCCTGGAAGGGCTCAGGCTTCTCTTAGAATATTTAATACATTCTCTTTGCATTCCCTACTTTCTTTCTTTTTCCTCTACTTTAAATATTCAATATTAAAACTATTCTGCACATGGTTCATAGATGATCCCAATCACTATTTCATCCTTCCAGCAGAGGAATTCCCGAGGAACCCGGTAAAGCCTAGCCTAGTCTCTTTATTTCCTGCACTTTCCTCGTGACTTGTGTTTGGCCAAACTGGACTGTATTTTTCATCACACTAATGGCAAAATATTTGGAAGTAGGCCCGGGATATAGCTGTATTCTGTGTTCAGATGAACCTGACATTTGAAAAGATTTGTCATTAACTTTAAAGAAACTTGATAAAACTGTTGAAATTATACTGTTGACCACACCACACATGTGCAGCTGAGAGTAAGTAGTCCATGCAGTATAGATGGGCTCAGAATGGATGAAAACTGGGCCACATTCAGCTCTGATGTTAACAATTGCCTTCATTGTCTCGTTAACTTGGCCCACCGAGTCTTCTTCTGAATAGCAGATAAAGCTGAATAAGGATCTCATTCTGGGTAGTGCTAAACACTTTCTGCATCTTGAACTCCCATTAACCTCTGCACTGTACAAGAACGCGCTTATATTAGCCTAACTGATGGGGCAGCCGATGTCAGTGCGCCATTCCTCAGGGCTTGCTGTGGTTCCAGGTGAGTCTTATTCTTTCTTTGCCAGGAATTAAGAATGCGTGTGTATGTATATAGACAATTTATTGTAGTCATGGTTCCAAAAAGCAAGGAAGGATCACTGAAAGCCTGTTATGTTTCCTTGAATTTGAAGGCATTGAGACCTTATAACAAAGTTGATTTTTCTACTCATTCTGAATACCAAAAGACCTTGTATAATTATTTTTGTGAAATAGCTTGAGGAATGTTCCCAGTGCTGAATTCAGGAATAATTGCAATTGCGACATGTAGAATCAAATGTAATTTTGTTCTAACTAAAGCAAGACATTGTACTTTCTTTTCTATTGCTTTTCAAGGAGAGGCACAGTGAATTTTTAATACTTTACTGACCCTTGACTCTGAGTGACGTTAGCCTGCTATTGTACAAAAAAAGATTAACTTCTTCAGAACATTATCAGCCAAAGTACTCTACGTGAACACTCGATATTATTCAAGTTAAAAATACAGATTGTGCTTCTATGAGTAAAGATGGCTGATACAAGCCTAAAACTCTGGTAGTATATCGAGCTGTTTGTGCTCCTAAATATAGCAGAGGATCTCTGGTAGGGAGCCGGCCAGGGGAGGTCTTGTGACTTTGTGTAAAACAGCTATGCCTTTATTATCCTTGCATGCTGAGAAAGAAGGAGAGCCAATGTGGCTTTATTACTTTAACAGTTTTTTTAATAATAATGCTTTCCATGTTGGTAGAATAGATCTCCTGCCCCCTCTATTAAATCACAAAAAGTAGAGCACTGAAAGCAAGAAGGAAGGGGTTACTCCATAGGAATAAGACATTTCACATGAGTTTGCTTTATTCTTTTGCCAGTGTAAGCTGCTCCCCCCTCCCTTTTAATTCTTTTATAGGGTTGTTTGGTTTGCTTTGTTGTTGGATATTTTTTGGTTAAAGAAAGCATGCAAGCTACGGCTTTTCCCACGAACGAAATATGACCTTTGACAAGGTGTATACCCCTGAGTTACTGAGCTCTATCAAGGAAGCAGAGTTCCCTTCACTCTCCCGGGGGGCAGCCTATTCCCTGCGCTACCCAGGACATCAGGCTGGGCAACCCCAGTGGAGCCTTCTGACCTCTTATGTTTGTGTGTTCTGTTGCAATGCACTTTTTTAAAAACAAAAAGCTCACTCTTCAAAAGCTGCTTGGGAGGCATGTTTCTTTTACGGAGTGTTTCTCATTTCTCTCAGAAACAAGTGGGGAAGGAAGGTCTATCAATTCTTGAAAAAAAAACAGGTAGAGCAGGGTTTTTTCCCCCCTGTCCCTTGGAAATGCGTTGTGCTTGTAATAGAGAAAGGAATGTGCTGTTGGCAGGGACACGGCGGAAGGGCTGGTGAGGATCCGACACAAGAATCTGCAGACTCTTTGGAACAACAGGGACAGATGCACCAGGGAGGAGTTTAGGCGAAGGAAAATGCATACTGCCTAACAGCAGTGAAAGAAGCAAGCAAAGACAACTGAACACCCAGAAAACCCATTGAAAGGCTTGGGAAGATGCACCTGCTGCCTCTTCTGTTTTTTCTGTCGAGCCCCTGAAGTCCTACACACTGGTCATGGAAGGTCTCACCCCATTTGCACAAAGGCTTGGAAGGGGAGCCCATGCAGTGAGCTGCACCCTATCATCTCCCTTCTCCCATCTTCCTTTTAGCTTTGCTACCAGCAGGTATTTTATTACTTGAGCTCCCGTGATGTCTCGTCAGTCAGTGATCACAGGGACATCGGGCACCACCTTATGTTTACACAGTATGCAACAGGGGATTTGAGTGAGAGATGCGAGTACTGCAAAGGAGAGGGCTGGTGCAGAGACACAGTACTGTGTCAGTAATTATACATAGCTGGTCTCTGTGCCACCGCTTGCTATTCCTCCACCTCCACTGATGTTGGAGGTGGAGGAATAGCAAACTCTGGCACAAGGAGCAGCACTGGAAGAGATTATGTGTTGGTGCAACTAACTTTTGTTAGTCATTTCTGAGAGAAAGGGCAAATCACTCACAGCTAGCTCTATTCATTTTGACAGCAACTGGGAAGAGGATGGGAGGATCCCCAAAGGCAGAGTTTTGAAGAGGAGGGCATTGACTTTGTGTTCGGGTTGGGTGCTCTCACCTGGATGCCGGCCTAAGACTCGTGCAGCTGGTAGCAAAGCTACTCACGGCCAGCCTTGCTCTGAGCATGAGAAGTGTCACACAGGCTCTCACCACACCATCGTGGTTGCACAATATACAGATTTTCTAATAACATGAGAGTATGCTACAAGGGTAGCAGTAGCTGAAGAAAATGTTAGTCACAAACAAAGAAACAAAACCTTTTATTAACCAATAATGCAGATAAGAAAAGATGGGGAAGGTATACCAGGTTCAGTGTGAGACTGATGAGGATGGATAATGAACTATCATGTTTTAGACAGCAAACCATTTGTGAAAATACCACATTCTGAAGATGATGTCCCCAGGGACATCAGTCAGTGTAAAGTAGGTGCTAACAGCATCCACACTAAATTACTAAAACAAGGAGGGAACACATGAAGTCAGAGACTTTGTAAAGTAATACTTTCTGTTTACCGATTCAAACCATTTGAGCAAAATGGAAGGGGATGGTCGTCTGCCCAACTTTGAAAACAAAAGGCAAAGTTGTATATAAAAAGTGACAGGGTGTTTTTCTTCTTGGTTTGGCATGAAGTGTATCTTTGATATTTTATATAGATTTGGTAGAGGAAAACAGTGCCATTTTCTCAGAAAATATGTCTCCTCTGGGTGAATTACTTTTAATAATTCAAAAAGGATAGGGACGCAGCTAGAATATGTACAGATCCTGTATAGGTGCTGACATATGGTATGAAAGGCAGGGTGGCCCTTCAGTCACAGTGATGGGACTCTGGATAAAGCTCCTAGGATGGCTGCGTGTATGTTAGCATGCACTCAGGTGCAGTTCTTCGTTTGGTTCAAAATTTGGAGGCCGAATAAAAAGTGAAATCTATACTCCTTTGACATAAAGAGAGGTCTGGAGCAGGAAGATTTATAGCTTTGGAAATGGTGTTGCAGCTGTTATCAAATCCTCCTGTCCCTTTATTTGAGCTTTTTGGGTGTGTTTATACAAACTAATTGGATTCCCAGAGACCTGCATCTCACTCATGTGGACATTCCTAATACCTGGGCTCATATATGCCATGCTAGCTCGGGGGAGGCAGTTCACTGTGCTTTCTAGATCTCTTGCAGAGGGTGGGGTAGAGAGGAGAGGTATTGCACTTTTCCCAGCAGAGTTGCGGTTGCTTGGGAGCCATGTGATCATGACATACTTTTGGACCTGTGCTATGCCAAAGCGTTGGCATCCTGGGGCTGTGTCTGGATGGTGCTCTCGCTATCCACGTGCCGGAGAGCTGCAGCATCTCCAGAGGTGTGAAAGCTCTGCTGATGTGCCTGCTGCTGGCAGGAGATCGCAGCAGGCATCCTGGGCTTGCTCCCTCTGGAAACTTTGAGCTGTCCCTTTTCTGCGGTCCATGTGACAGGAGAAGGGGCTGCATGGCCCATGGATGGTGTCTTCATTTCAGGCCTGAGCCCTCAGAGAGGAGGTGGGTGAGAAAAAGCTGCCTCAGTCTTAACCTCTGGTATTTACTATGTGTTTGGTTACTACCTCAGCTAGAGAGTCTTTCTGAGTATTTGGGTTTTCTTCATATCCCCAGAATCCCTGCATTTTCTTTCCCAAATCCACAAGGCTGTGTAATACCAGTAGGAATTTTAGTGCATATCATGGTATTGGGGAGGAAAAAGGGCAGGTCTTCCTCTCATGTAAAATAATTTCCCTAAATTTAGATTTTTTAAAATCACTTTAATTCTTGGTGTTTCTTTGCCTACTAGAAATAGAATATTCTTATACAACACAGGAATAAAAGGTGTAAATTGCTGTTGTTTGGTTCAGCTGTGATTTTTTGGGTACACGCTTTTGAATGTACTGACATTTGGGAGGGATAGGAAGGGGAATAAACACCCATTGTGTTGTTGTATTCTCTACACTCTATTCTCTACTATCTATTCCCTACACTCACGTAGTCTCAGCTGTATTTCTTGTATCTTAGCTCTCTAGAAAGGGCATGAGAAGGAAGAAGGAAACTGGAAAAAGTCTCTGCTGGGAAAAGTCCAATATGGAAAAAGTACTGTTATAAGCTCGGGTAATATTTATCAATTTATCATCAGTCATTTTGGGTTTATAAAATCTCATAATAAATTGATAAACCAGGTATCTCTAGTATTCCACTGTGAAAAGAACCACACATAACATGCAAAGGAAAAAGAAAAGAAGAGGAAAAGAGTATGACTGCCAGCAGTGTGGTAAATCTTGCCCTTGCTAACAGAGGAGAAGTGATGCAGGCTGCTCCTCTAGGATGTGAATCCTGCTGAGTCTTCAGATCATGGGATGATTTAATTTAGTGATGGTCTTCAGTAAATCCTTGGGGAAACTGGAAATGAGAAAGCTCAGCGGCCGCACTCTGCAGCAAGGCTCCAGATCCAAGCATCAGTGCACACTGCGTACCACCCATGCCCGTGGGTACCGATTCAAGGCTGCTGGGTTTTGTCAGCATTTCATTGCGCAGCTGTTGAACTTGTAGGCATTCATAGATTTTAAGCAAAGCTTTGAGGAAGATAAAAGTTAGCTCCAGAGCAAACAATCATATCTCTGTTTACGTCAGGGAAATGACAAGCAGTTATAGTCATACCAAGAGTAAACTTTGGCCTCTGTTTTTTTTGTTTCTCCTCTTAAGAAAGTATGATGTTTTAATCGCATCTTTCCTACGATGATGTATTAATACCGGAGGGTTTGTCACAGACGCTGAGGAAAAAGCCTGAAAGATTGAAAACTTGCCTAAAGATATTATTAAAATACATTCTGCTGAAGGAAAAAAGGGGAGATATAGATAGAACATTCTCTGAGTTTATATATTTGGGAAGGAAAATAGGATTATCTCAGGGTGGGTGGTGAGCAGGTGAAAACCAACATTTCTCTAACAGTGTTCAGCAAAGGAAGCATTTAAAAGGAAAAGCAACTTTTCCCCATGTCAGTAAAAATGTCATCGTAAATTTTAAGGTAGAAATGAATGTGATTGCCTACAGCTAGGTTTGGTGAGACACTAATCCAGGCAGCGCCCTGCTTGCAGAGCAGTGCAGAGGGATCTCTGGCAGCCATCGGATGCTCAGCAGGGACCAGAGGCTCTTCACACTGTGTTGGGATATTGCTCCAGTGGAAACCATCACTTGGCGAAACACTCAAGCAAGTAGCTAGGTCTCAGCTTCAGTATTTGCTTAAAATCAAGGTTTGCTAAAAACCCATCTGTTGACTTTCAAGTGTATTTCTGAAAAGCTGGCCACCAGCGCAGTGCCTGCCAAGCATTTTGCAACTCCTTCCAGTCCCCTCCGCCGCCTGCTGATCCCCCCCACCGCCTTCAGGTTAAGGAATTGGGTGCCCATTTGTTCCTTGTCGCAAACAAATCTCCCCTTGGTAATAGCAGCCATAAAATTCCTCCTGCACCCTTGGCACTGGGCGGGTGGCCGTGCCTCGTGGTCCTCGTCACAGCGTGTGTTTGCACAACATAGCGACTGCGGCGAGGGCTGCCACCGCCTCCTCCTCCTGCGCGTCAGCCAGCGTGGGCCTGGCAGAGTCACATCAAACAAACCCTAGGTTCAGGCTGGAAAGTTGCCTTTTGAACTGAAAACCTGAGGTACGTCCACCTGCAAGCTCTGGGCAGCGAAAGGTCCACACAGTTCTCCAATCCTTGTAATTGCACGCTGAGTTGAGATGCAGCAATATTTATAAAAGCCTTACGGTCCCCCCACTGTGAAAACTATATCACTCATCTCACCCAAACTTCTAGGATTTATTTGCTGTGTTTACTGTTTAAAATAGCCACATCCCGGCTGGGGCCATCAGAGTCTCCAGGCTCCTGCGCAGGAGGCAGAGGCTGCTGGTGCTTGCGCGCGGTGTCTCCTCCACCCCAGGCACCTCTGACCCACACCTCGGGTCGCTTTCTGCATCACTCAAAAGTCGTCTTACCTGGACGCCCCTTCTCCCCACACACCGCCTGGATCTCTTTGGCAGCTCTCCCACAGCAAAGCAGCCAGGTCTTCCCCCAGGCGACACTGGGGATCCGTCCATGGAGGACTCCGGCAGCAGCGGTGGGACCTGGACAAGGACCTGGCTCCTTCTCACAAGCCAGTGCTCCAGTCCTGCACCCCGTGCTGCGCCCCTGCAAGAGACATCCCCAAAAGCACAGCGGTGGCGGACTGCCTTTCCCAGATCTTAGGCACTTTTTGGAAAGACACAGCAATTCTTAAAATAACCTTAGGAAGCAGCAAAAACACGGCAGACCTGAAGAACAGCTGCATGACGTCAGAAGGGGAGTGAGGACCTTGCTTCAAGATGCACAGCTGGCAAGGAGAGAGCTCATCTGGGTTCAGTGTCCTGTTTCTCCTAAGTGAGATGTATGCCACACCCCTGGTCACGTATTACTGTCCCCAAACGTTTGGCACACCCAGTGGAAACTTCATGACCTTAGATGTTACACATCAGTCACACAAATCTCTGACATTATGGTGGAGCTAACCTTTTTTTAAATCTTTTTTATTCTCTAGAAAATTGGCTACTAAGGTTTGGGATGGGACAAGAACACATCTCTGGATTGTCAGAAATACAATATATTATCTGTTTGGATTTTCCCAGAGGGAACGTGTTTATACTTGCCTGCATGTTTCAAACTAACATTTCCATTATGTGGGTATTTATCCCCTGGTGGCTTTGCTATTCAGAACTGGTGAAGTATGGCATAGTTCAGATTAAAAACATACACCCTCACCTGAGTGCAGCTGGATGCAGTGGAGCTGTGCCAGTGAGCCACAGCTGGGGATCCAAGTTATGACATCCATAATGTATATAGAGACTGTAGGATCCCACCTCTGGATGCGTATAGGTTATAGATGCTACAGGGCATGCATATAACAGCTGAGGCTTTAACGGTATTGATTTGCACTCCTGCCATTGCTATTGCAACATGACAGCATGAATCTGAGACACCATGAGCCTGTTTAGTAATTGCCTAGATGTGCCACAGCCCACAATACATATTTATCTGTTACTTCCCATCAGGCATTTACTTTAAAAATACAGGTGTCATCCAAGTCTGTTCTTTTCTAGGGCTGGTTCCTTCCTAATTCTACCTACATAAGGCAGATGCCCTTGACCAAAAGTTGCTCGCCCTCACCTTTGTGTTTAACTCTGATTTTGGTTTCCCAGTGGGTGGTGGCAGGGGTTGTTTTAGACCCAGTGTGCGGGTCTGGCTGGCGGGGGAGCCCCAGAGCCGCTGGGCAGCAGAGGTGCCTTTGCTGTGGCTGTCATGCAGCCATTCGTCACGGCCCGGCTCAAGCGTTTGCTGAGGCTTCAGGCAACGCGTCGTGTTTTAGACTTGAGTAATAAATGTTTCATTTCCATTTTGTGAACTCTTTGAATTTACGAGCCTTGTTACTTAAGTCTGCTGTTACTTCAGGGGATCAGAATAGCCACGGTGTATGCACCTTCCCATCCAGATTGTGGTGTGAGCGTCTGTCACCATTACAGCTCAAAGAGTTAGTCGACAGCATTTAATTCGCCATCCAGACAATGGCATCCATGACTTTATTCTGCGTTGACCATGAAATTATGGCTTTCCAGATAAAGAAAAGAGAGCACAAACAGACTACTGCTCTGGAAATGCATTTTAAATTACAGATATTCTGTCCTCAGGCTTGGGACATGTACAATTTTGGAAATGTTTTTTAATTCAGGAACCTTAATAAGCAAAGTGATATTTTACTTCCAAAAAGCAGAGAGAAGAAAAGAAGAAAATCAATTGTTTTATTTTTGCTTGTATTTTTCTGTTGTCTATACAAACAAAGGAATAAAAAGTGTTGTTACCTTTTCACAAATTGCTTAAAAAAGAAGAAAAACTAGAATCTGTAGAATACTTCAAATTGGATATAAAAGAAGGAAAAATACTTGCAGTTCTTTACTAATGTTACTTGTACATGTTACCCAAATGCTGTAATTACCACAAAGACATTTTGTCTGTGGTCCTGAATAGGCACAGAGAGGGAGAGTCAAAGAAGCCCACCTCCTCTCCTCCTCTGTTGCATGCTTTTAGAAGCATTTGAGAATCTCCTCAAACTCAGTTTTCAGTCAGGAGAGGCTATTTGGTTGACTAAACCATAATGTACTATTGTCTTATGAAAGTGGAAATATTCTATGGAATTTATTATACCTTAGCCTAATAAGCTTAATCCTATGGGCTATTTTTATATTTTATGTATATTTATATATACATATAATACATACTTTTAGACATATATTGTCTATGTATTTATATATAAACATGCATAATATATTAATTTATATTTTTATATTTTAGTAACTTGCCTGCATGTATGTATACACATATATAGTGAAGTACTGTTACTTTGTTGATATGACTGACACCTTTTCTACCTCCCTTAGTGACTGTCACATGAGTACCTCAAGGATAATGGACCCTAAGATGCGAGAGACTGAAGGAGATGGAGAGGACAATTCAGGTAGAATTGCTCCCTTCCTCAGTGAATGAAAAGTGCTGTGGCCTTAGCTCTATCATACAAGTGAATCTGTTTGTTTAGAGAATGCATTCTCCCTTTCTCTCCTCCTGTCTCCCAAGAGCTGTTATATTTTTGACATTTTCAGAGGCTTAAAATAAGATTTTTGTGGCATCTTGTGACCAAGTTAACTTTTTTACCCAACAAGATCCAGCAATAAGTGAAATGCTGACAGGGATGCCTCGCAGTGCTGTCATGCCAATTTATATGGGACAGGCACAAGTTGTTTGGATGTCTTGTGCAAAATGCTGCTTTCATTTTAAGTAGTTTCCTTCACAGAGCTTGAGCTGTGATCCTAATTCAGGTCTTTCCTCACTGAGCAGACTAGCATTACTTTTCAAGATTACAGCTTGATTTCTAGTTCAATACTTTGTGATCCATTGAGTCTCGTAATTAGCATTCAAAATATTCCGGGGTGTATTAAAAAACTGACATTTTAAAAGCATTAGCCTCCCAACACTACGCATTCCACCTGTATAAGCCTTTTCTACATTTAAATTGGTTTTGGTAACATTTTCTTTATCATCACTATTTAGCTTGCTGAACGAAGGCAGTGGGTTTCCTAGTTGTAATTTCTTCTCTGTATCCCAGGCTGTTCATACCAAAGTTTTTCTTCACAGTCTAATTATCTCAAGGGGCAAGTAGAAACTCTATTAGGAAAGCTTCTACACCATAGGTTATTTCTTATGTGTCATAAACATTGCAATCCATTCTCCAAGATAATAGTAATTTCATGCTATCAGTATAGTCTTGAAAGACATTAATGCAAGAGCAGACTATGTTGTATTTTCCAGGAAAAAAAATCCACTTACGCGGAAATTACAAAGGAATTATTATTGTTCCAAAAACTTGCACATGCTGCTGGTTGCATCTTCTTTATGTTTCTTCACTTAGGAAAGAAAAAATCAAAGTTCAAGTCCTTCAAAAAGTTTTTCGGTAAAAAGAAAAGGAAAGAGACGTTGTCTTCTGGGAGCAGCAGTCTGAAGTTATTCCAGTCAACAAGTGATGTCACAGCCTCTCATGACATGCACGTTAATTATGATTCTGAAGATGAACTTGAGTAAGTCTTTGGACTCTGGCTGGTAAACAAATACAGAACTGCTACAATGTTTGTAGATTAAAGACAACCCAAAATTGCCTCCTCCACTCGTTCAGAATGCTACATTCTCAAACAGTTGCCTTTTTCAGGAAAGTACAGATTAAAATGGCTGATGCAAGACAAATCGCAACGGAGTTGGATGGGGTGCAGCAAGAAATAATAACTGAAAAAGCTTTCATTTAATCATAAATAAGCCTTGGGTTGTCATTTCAAAAGAGTGTAATTCCCCATCTTCAAAAATGAATTAGGTACTCAGCTTATATCTTACCAGAATTGTGTTATGCCCCTAAGATGTGACTCCTAAGGACTGTTAAAGAAATTTAGATGCCTAACTATTTATGCCAGGTTTTGAAAGCAAGGAAGGGGTAAGGGGATGACTGCAACTGAAATCAGCAGGAACTAGAGGCTGTGAAGCCGTCATTTCCTCTGTATACATGGGATTCATCTGACCAAAGGACAAATGTCTGCATCTGAGATAGTCACCAGCCGCCTTTTATAATGAGCAGAGAGGAGTCAACATTACTAAGAAAGCTTGTATCATTCTTGTGTTGATGTCTGAAGTTGTTCAGATAACCAGGCTCTACAAGTCCCTATTTCTCCCCACTGAATGTAAACGGGAACCAGGGTTGACCAGCTCTGATGTAGATACCTGTGGTTTAACGCCTGAAGTTAGACCAGCTGAATCCCAGTCTGTGTATCCGTCTGCCTCTGAAAAGCCTGTCTTCATTCAGGCGTTGCCCAATGTTACCTGCTACTGAAAGGTAATCATGAGAAACCCGGTCTAAAGTTAGAATGTGTTCCTGGATGGAGAGGTGGACTGAAGAGCCCCTTGGCTGCCTAAAAAGCAAGTCCTTGTATTGGCAGATGTTGTGTCTCTCAGCACAAGCCTCCGGGTCCTCAGGCGAGAGATGCTGCGGTGCCCAGGGACGGGAAAGGCAAACCATCCCGGCTATGTAAAATGACATTATTCAAGGCGGCCACCGGGCAGCGCCAAACAACCAAAAGAAGTTATTAACTTCTTTGTTGTTGTCTTTTTGGCATTGGCAACAGCAATATTAGTTCAGCTTGAAGCTCCAGGAGTTCTGGGCTGGCAGCGCCAGGTCTAACAGTGGGCTATAGCGTTGTTGTTCGACAACATATTTTTAAGAGGTGAATGATCAGATTTTTTCTCCCTTGTGCACGACTCAACTAGGTCATGTCTGAATGGGTGTGATCTTTGGCTGTTTTGGCCATGTTCCTGTGCCGTTACTTGCAGGGTTGTTACATTAGTGTTTCTAATATTTGTTTAGACAGACAAAGACCAGGAAATTCCTTGAAAGGAAGGAAAATTAACTCAAGCACTCATAATCTGAGGAGACATCTAGGGTACCTCCACTATGCATCCAGGAGGTATGCATCTGCTAGAAAGAGAAAGCAAAGGTAGCACGCTGGGATAAATGTGCACATGAAACAACACTGCTTATCCGGCTGCTGTTGCAGTCTTTGTAAAATGTCGGTGCTCGAGCAGCCATCGCAGCCCCGACTGGCACTTGCTTTGCAAATTGCTATAGATCTGTCTGACCTTGGATGCATTGCAGAGATCACATTTTCACTTAGATAAATTGTTCTTGTAATGTCTCTAACGCATTAAGCAGATGCAGCAGGCTTTCCTTCCTTCTGCAGCAGGAATACAGATCAACTTTTTCCTGCTATTGTTTTATCAAACATATTTATAGCAGCCATTACAAAAAATGTTACTTTCTGCCATGTTTGTTTATGTTCCTGAATGTCCCTATGACAGTATCTAAGATCCAAAAATACACAGTTCTCCTCCTTTTTTTTTCTTTTTTTTCTCTAGAGTTTCTGCTCAATTAACTTGATAGTTACAGGAACCCAAACAGTTCTGTATTCTGTACACAGGTTTGCCATTTCATAGCTGTCTTATTTAAAAAATTTGAAAGAAGGGAGTCCTAGAAGGCATGCCATGTGCACGCATTTCTGGTCCTTGCTCAGTTAGGCTATGAGCTAAGCTGAGGAAAATGAGCACAGGAGACCTCCTAGCAGCTAACTGTCTGTGGGCCTCCTGTACCATTCCCATGAGGAAAGAAAGTGTTCATGCCCCACATGTAATATTTGCAAAAGAAGTTACATACCACATGCATCAAAAGTAGGAAACAGAATGAGAGAAGCTACCCACAAGGCATCTCCTGCTTCCTCTCACCAGCCCACAAATAGTGCCCATGAAAAAATCTGTCACCCAGGCTCATAAGGGAAAATCCCAGGGATCTTGATATGGAGCACAGGACCCTGTAAGCATCTTGTAAGGATTTATGCAAATGATTCTATGTGAGAACTATATTGCCTGGAATATTTTTCTTAATGAACTTCATGGCAGAGAAACATCAAATGCTGCACCACACTTAAATAGTAAAAGGTACTTATCCTTCCTGTGGTAATGGTCAGTCATTTGCAAGACACGTTCTTAGTTCTTACGTTAGCAAGAAGTTAGTCCATCTCAGGTATAGGCTCGTTTGTGTGAACTCCCTTCATTTTGCACCTGGGCTTGCCTGCAGCACTGTCACACCATCCAGCTGCTGGCTTCCAGCCAAGGGGCAGTAGTTTTTCCATAAGATATAACTCAATTGCTGGGGTTAAACTGTCTTTAACCATGATTCAGTTTGTTAACAGTGACAGATAATAGCATTTGCAAATTTTTGTTTGTTTTTTAAAGGTGTTACCTAGATTAGCCTGAATGACTGTATTGTATTCACAGCGAAGTCTGGAATCTCCTGTGCGATGTGTGCTGCACACACCTATCTCCCACTCCACGTTCAGGAGACCACCTGAGTTAAGAGTAAGAGGACTAGCAAAAAAGTCTGTATGTTTTCACTCATTTGTTATGTTATTCTAGGACACATAAAGGCATTATGGGAAGCAGAGCTTTGTCACATGATAGCATTTTCATCCCTGAGACTGGGCAAGAACCTGCAAGGCCAGTAAGAGTGTTTTCTCAAGAAAACGTTTCTGATCGGATTAGAGCTTTACAGGTAATTTACACAACATAATTTTTTCAAATGCAAGAGGTGGAATGTCTTTCCAGGCTTGATTTTTTTGGATAATATTTGTGGTTGAAGATTTGATTAGTAAGTAATACCTGTCTGCAGCTGACATTAAATGTCGCATTTGTTAATTAGACAGCAGTATCTTGGTTCTATTTAAGTGATAGTTGAAAAATGGATAGGTTGTTTGGCTCCCTAAGGGAATGTCTAAAGTGAGATGTCCTGTGCTCTGGATCATTCAGTTGTGAAGTTAAAATAAAGGTAACTCATTGACCTGAGCTAAAAAATGTACACTGGGGAAACCTCCATCGCTATCACATGCTAATGTATTTTATGCCACGCTGAAGTTGAAACTCCAGCCTACCATGAAATTGGGACCTCCGCCTCCATTTGGCCTTCATGCAAAACGAACAGAGGATGCTGGGACCAGTTCTGAAGATGATGGATTACCCAGGAGCCCTCCAGAAATGTCTTTGCTCCATGAAGACGTAAATTCAGGCACAACAATAAGAGTGAGTAGTTCTGGTGTTGACAAAAATCAGTGTTTAATGACTTGTTTTACCTATGTGTGGAAGGCAGAATAAATTATTTGGTTTGCTATATGTATCACTACTTTATGCCTGAAATACCTTACTCAAAATGGGAAAATGCTCTCTCTCTGTATAAACAGCTACTTAGAATCTCTGTTCCTGTTAAAATATAAATATCATGCCAGAAAATGCAGAAATAGGAAGGCGAGGATGTGTTTGTGTGTGTGCATGGGGATGCTGGGTTTTTATAGGGACTACAGAGAGCTGCCAGGCATAAAAAAAAAAGGCTGAAAAATCTGTATTCTCCCTTGAATGTGCTGATAAGAGAGCTCTCTTTAATGTTTTTCTAGGCTGTCATCAGAAAAAGAAAGATAAAAGAATTTGAAACTTTTTTCTTTTTAAATGATAGTTTTGTTATAGATTATTTCATTCTTTATCTGCATGTTTTACACTTTGTGTTTGCAGTGTCCTTGCTAATCCTTAAGACTATAGAGACAAACAACTTATGTTGTCAGTATCTTTGTGCACTTTTGTGTAGATGGTTTCTGCGAGTATATCCATCTCGTTTGTCATCTTTTACTGAATCTCTTCCTCATTCCATCCCACAGTTCTCTGACTCTCACAAGCACCTTAGCTCTTTGAGTTTAGCTGGAACAGGCAGTGAAGAAGAAGAACAGGTAACTTCTGCCAAACGTATTAAAGGCCAAGCAATTATGCATAGTAGTCTTTTAAAGAAATGTAAGGCATAAATATTACTTTGTTGCCCGTCTGCTGCAAAAAACAACCTTGTATGTATGTAATTGCATGCCTGCCTGTTTGCTTTGCTTTTTTAATGCCTGTCCTTCTAACATAAAGTTATGATTATTTATCAGCATAATTCTGACGCCAAGTAATCTCCTGTTGATAATGATTAAGCCCTCTAGAATAGGTCATATCCTTTAGCGAACTTTACAGACATGATTTAATCTCCAAACATGACCCACCAGATTTAGACACTGAAACAGTATCCCTTTTTTCAAAGATGGGAAATTGCAGTAAAGGCTGCTTGGGTTACGTGCATAGGATAAGGGAGGAAGCTTGTTGAGGAGCTGTGAACAAAATCTAGATCCTCTGAAATCTGCTCAGACCCTTGCTTTAAGTACAAGGTTACCTCCCACTGATATAGAAAGTGTTTGCCCGATGATAGTGGCTGACATTGCTGCTTAGGAGTCTGAGGTTCACCCTTCAGTCGGATTCTGGCCACGTGAGCCAGTGCGAGCTGTGAATTTTGCTGAAGTGATGTTTTCAGAATTTGAGTACAGGCAAATAAATGGCTTTCTTCAATCAGCAGCCAGCCGTTCTGTCTGATTAAAGGGCGGTTTTGAAAGGCTCTGAAGAGCCCCTTTTAGTTGTCTGTGGCTGGAGTCATGGTGGAAACAACACAGGGGGTAAAGGGAAAAGCGTTTTCTAGAAATAGGAGGAGGGGTGGAGGGGAATTGCAGAAAGGACATAGAGAAGCTAGTCCTGAGCTGACTATTCCTTGGTAATTACGCAAAATGTATTTCAAGGCCAGCTGCAGCAGGGCTCAGCAAAGATTTCTGGCCACACTTGTTAGATTCCACATGAAGCTGTTTGAAAAACTGCTTATACGCAGTGAAATTTTAATATTTAAAAAAACCCAACAACAGAACACGTGAAGAAGGTGTTTCTTGAAAACTGGTATAGGCTTGCTGTAAATTTGTCCAGTCCAGATGCACGTTTGCTGAAGGAGGATTTGTGTGTCCCTGTTGTTCCATTACCATCACTCTCTGACTCACTCGCTGACTCCTGAGAGGTGGTGGTGACTACACGGTTGCTCAGCTTTTTCCACATGGCCCATCATTTAGCTCAGAGCTCTCTTCATCCCAGTCCGGTTTCAGAGCACAGCCAGAAAGTAGCCCCATCTGAAGGCTTTCCTCCAAAACCACAGGGTCTCCTACCTGGCATTTCGGAGAGATTAGGTCTGCTTCTAGAAGTCAGAGGATACCAGCTTGCAGGGCTGAGGAGTTTTGCACAGCACAACCCGGAGGTTTTTGGGAGGAGTGACACCTTGCTGTGTCTTGGAAGCTTTCCTGGATCGAAGAGGGAGAAAGGGATCACGACTGTCCCATCTGGGCTTTGGCGATGGGATTCCCTCATGGCCACCCACCTTGTGCCACTCAGCATGACCAGCTGAAGGACAACTGAGCCATGTGAGCATGAGGTTTGGAGAAAGGGGTCTGCCAGCCATCCCCTCTTCCAGCAGGCTTCGCCAGAGCCAGACTTCGTGGGACAGGCAACTTCTGCAGCCTGCTCAGAGCTGGCATTCACTCGGGCTGCTGAAATTTAAGTAACAAACCAGATTCTTGATTTTCCAGCATAATGGCCAACACTGAGCACTGCCAACAAGAAGACATGCAAAGTTCTCGAGGAAAAGCAGAAGCCAGAAGAAAGGCAGGCAAATAATGACGTGCCTTGAAAGAGAACATGTGCTGTGTCTTTATCATAGAGCTGAAATGTCAATGTATTCACTGTTAGGTACTAATGTATAATGTAGCCACGTATCATTTGTTGTACATTAGTCATGTTTGAGTACTAGACTGCAGATATTGTAGAGTGAAAATTAATGAGAGCATCCATTATTCAGCATGGCTGAGCTACTTTTTTTTTCTTGAATAGAAAGCATGATCAGAAGCTGTGGATCCAGCCTCTGCTAAAATCAATGGGAGTTTTCCCCTGGCCATTGAGGAAGCTGTAGCAGGCCCTTGCTACACTACAGAGTATCTTTTGGCTGCAGTGCGTAATGCAGAATTCTACTTGCAGAAAATGCTGACGCTTTTCCCCTCCCTAAATAAAACGAATGCTACCCTGCGCTCCCCTTCTCCCATCCAACCCCCTCAGTAAAATACCACTTCCAGAGAAAGAAGAAAGAAGAAGGAAAGAAGAAAGCAGAAGAAAGCCCACAGAAGAAAACATGACAAAGGAAGAAAGCTCCGCTAATTAAATGAACTGGAATTTCAAGCCTACAAAGGGAGTGCTGTCATGAGTTCTCAGAGGTCATGTTAATGCCATGACAGGTAGTTTGGAAATCTCATTTGACCTGTTTGCAAAAAATGAATCCGAGAGAAAGTAAGAACCCTTTTTAGAGTAATTTTTCATAAGTTTTTCAGCCTCCTTTTTGCATCAGCCCTGGGGCTAGGGTAGTTTTTGGTGAAGGCAAGCTGGATTTCAGCTTCATGAAAGTGCTGCACCCTTGGAGCAGTCAGGAGTTGTTTCTGGATGGGTTATTGGCCTCTAGTAGGAATTGTCCATTGTTTCCTTCCCCAGAATAGTCTACAAATGAAATTTCACATTTCAGGTAAACTCCCAGGTTATTTTGCAGGTATAAATACATGAGAAGAAAACACAAGCTGACTTCAGTGTCAATGCCACTGATGTTTGATTCTTTTGTCTTTAGGAGGGTGTTGTAGAATTGGAAGGGACCTGATGACGTATAGGAAGCTAGAGGTGCTCCAGCCCAGCATAACTGTGGGTAGGAACCTAGGCACACATCCTGGAGGACAGAACCAGAAAGGAAATTGGCCCTGTAGGTTCTGTAACTGACTACTCTTCATAAATCTGTCTTCTAAAACACGCTGTCCCATGTATTTGTGTGCTTTAGATCTTCTAGTTAAATGTGACTTGGTCCTTCCCTCTGGACTGTATAGGATGATATTGAAGCAGCTGAAAATGCAGAATTGCTAACACAGGCAACATTAGAAAATGCAATGTATTTTAAAGAGATAGTAAAAAGAAAAAGAGGCAACCTTAAAATGCCCATTAAACATGGCCACTTATTTGTAGAATTGTTTTTTTCATGTCTTTGTTTCTTTGTTTGATTCTCTATTTGGGTTTGGGGTTTTTTTCAGGTTACATTGGGTCCTTCTAGATCTCACTCTACAGACGGTCAACTGTTCTCTAGGCACGGAAGTGCTAAAACTGGAGCTCCCCAGATATATGACAGAACCATCTCGCCTACAGCCAATTTTGACGCTCCACCTGAGCTTTCCTCCTGCCTAGATAATTCTGCTGCTAAACACAAGCTTTTAATAAAACCCCGGAACCAGAGATCCAGTAAAATGAGAAGATTTTCTCAGGTACTTGTGAAAATAAACAGTGTCACCTTTGACACAAAACCAAGAAGTTCTTACTGGACTGTGTATTTCAAACTCAGATATTATAAGTCAGATTGTGGCATGGATATTTCATTGGGTTTTAACAGCTGTTATTTGATGATGCTACGTATCTGGAGTAGACACTAGGAACAGATTAAATATTATGAGATTACTTGTTAACTCTTGATGCAGCAGTTTATGTAACAATTTCTTCTTAAATTTACCGTGCAGTACGATTTAGTATCTTGTTTGTGATGCAGAATTTGGGGCTAACTGCTTCATATCTTACTTAAAATTTTTTTTGAAAGTGTTATGATCAACTCGTGTACTCTTCCTTGTCTGAAAGATCCTGTAAAATCTTGAGTCTTTGAGAGAGTATTGATGGAGGAGCTGTTTTAACTTTCCAAATATAATTGGACTTATATTTTCAAAAAGTACAGAAAGAATAAGTTCTGACCTATTAATTGGAGCCAAATTCAGTACATTAGGACTGTTCTGAATTCAGCCCTCTCCCTGCCCCAAAACTTGTAAACCCTTTATGTGCACTACAGAGACTTAAAATAAGTCTCCACAGAAAAAAAAAAAAGGTGTATACTATTAAAAAAAAAACTATTAAAAAGTGTATACTATTAAAAAAACATTTTGTAAACCATCCTTTTAAAACACCATTTTTCTGATTCTTTGTCATATCTTATGAAGGGTATAACTTAATTTTTCTTCTTCCTGTTCTCTTTTTAGAACTAAAGTTTCCAGCTCTTACTACAGTATTTGCACTTTATAGTTTGTGGTTTATTTCAATGTTTTAAATACATTAAAGCCATTAAATTGGCTTGCTTAACACCAGGAATATTATTCCTTCTGTCTTCAAATATTACTTAGCTGTTATTCTGTATTTTCCAAAATCTGTGCGTGATCTTTGGGCTCGGTAGAGCACTGCTACGCGGAACACAATGATGAGGCCAGTTATTTAGAAAAGCATGTAAAGCATTAACTCGCTGATCAAACCTCCTTTTCCACTGTAACATTGTTAAGGAAATACAATTGCTTTGTCCAGCCTGCCTATAAACTGCCAGATGACTGAGCACTCCTGGTTTTCCATGGAGAGTGTTCACATCTGTCAATAATACAATTTTTAATATTGTCCTGCCTGACTCTGCCTGTGCACCTTGCTTCTGGCTAACTGATGTCTTCTGCTTTTATGTTCCTGTGAATATGGATTGTGAATGCGGGTGGCATTGCAGCTCTGTCTTTGCAATTGCACTTGCAAAACAAGAAGTTGGAAGAACCCTAAAAGTATCTTCAGAGTGCAAGTTTTGTGTTCTTAGAATTAGGGCCTACATCCAAAATATATATTTACCCAACAAACCACAGTGAATCAGTGAGCTAATACAGGCACCATATGAAAAGGCATATTCAGCAGCTTAATAATGTGCTTTCAAATAATCCTGTATATTTAGCCAGTCCTTACCTGAAGCTTAATCACAAGACCTCACAAATAACTACATATGCATGTATAAACTTTTACCAAATAGTCTAACTCTTGAAAGAAAAAGAAGATTTTTACACAAAGGAGGCAAGGCTGTAGTGCTGTCTGGCAGTGGGAATAGACAGAAGACTGCCATATGGGAGTAGATACTCAGCTGGCATACAGTGTCATAACCGGATGAACTTGTTAGGTTTTTGCTCTTCCTTCTATGTACCCTTCCCTCTTCAGAGTCATGCAAGAATGGGTTGTTTTATTTTTAATGCTAGCATGCAGTAGCAAAATACAAAGGGACAGATTTTTCTCTTTCAAGTGCTGCTTTTTGCCCAAGAGCAACACAACATATCCAGTATGCTCTGGGGAATCAAGTGCCAAGGACTGTCCAATGGCCATTGTTTTGATGAACTTCCCATCTACAAAGGCATGAAAGCACTAGTTGTGCAGAAGGAAGTGTAACTGATTTTTTTTATATTAGTTAAATACATTATTCCAGGATCTGCTTAGATAAAAAAGTATCCAGTATGTAGGTTAAGAAAACAGTGAGCTCAGCATTGGAGGCAAGTATTGCCTTCCTCTCTAAGATCTTCATTGTAAATGCAATGATGAACAAGAAAAAAAGCAAATCTGTACATGGTGATGGAGCTTTCTGAATTTCTTTTTTGCAGAGGACCCAGTCTGAATCTCTGACTGATTTGAGCTGTACCCCAGAAGAAGAAGAAGAAGAGGATGATGAAAAGGAGCTGCAGACAGACTTGCCAGATGCTGTTTTCAAACCCAGCAATCAAGAGCTGCCATGCAGCACAGCTGCAGCGCAGGATGTGGCTTCCTGGCCAAAGCCCAGAATGCCTGAGGACCTTCCCCCTGCTTTGAGACCAGCGATGACTCAGCCCACTTCTGAGTCTGCTGTCGTACAGGAAGCCCTGCTACCAGAGAATAAACCAGAGGGCTGCCAACCAACACTGGAAACGACGTGTGTGGAGTCTGAGTCCTCATTGCTGTTAGAAGGCAAAGACTCTGCAACTTCTTCCTACTCCGGTCCAGACAGAGAAGTACAAAAGCAAGAAGATTCCTCAGAAACACAGGTTCTGTTGTCTGGGGATTTGAGTGATGTATCAGTCAATATTTTAAGTCAAGAAAATACGGAGCTTCCTACTGTGTTTTCAGTAAACAAAATGCTATCCAAAGAAGATATTTTAATTAGTAAGAATAGTATTGTTTGCTTGGAAGGGTCAGAAGAAAATATACAGAAGGATGATCAGATACCTGTGGAAATGCCCTGGAATAAAGAGGCAAAGAAAGAGGTTGCTGTGTCGTCAGAGTCCAGCAAGCCATTTTCCATAGGTTCTTTCCAGTCCACAGACTCATTCCATGTTTCACATCCTGCTTCCTCAATGCGGATGGGATCATCTACTTCCTGCTCTCTAGAGAAAACAAAGACTGCACAAGAGGCAGCTGCTTCTGGTAAGAGCGGTCAGTCACTGGCCCACATGGAGGAACTTTTGGGGAAGAAAGCTGAAAAAGCAGCCAGTGAACTCAATGCCTTGAGAAAGTTTTCTGTCTCCTCTGCACGGGAGAGACCACGTACCAGAAGCCTACACTTCCCAGAAAGATCAGAGTTGGAAAGCCTGTTAAATACTGGATTCCTCCTGTCCAAAGCAAAGGTCTCCTCGAGAAATGGGAAGTGGAAAGAAGACTTGCAGAAGGAATCAGATATGGAGGAGGAAAAAAGTAGCAACAAAAAGCAGGCTTTGCTGCCAGAGTCCGACTCTGACAACACAGGCCAACCTACAGAAATTTTGGCTGGCTGCGTTTCTCCAGCTGTCGATGCGGTTCCAGTGCCAAGCGATTCTTCGGTGGTATCTCAGAATCAGCCAAGCTGTGAAGATAAAGGACCTTTTCAAGTGAAACTTAGATCCACCTCACTGTCCTTGAAATATAGAGACAACTCGTTTCCAGAATCAAAAGGGATTAAAAGATACAGTGCAGAGTTTAATTTAGAAAATGAGGGATCGACTTCCTTTCTAAAAGGTGATAAGGCACAGATCAAAAAACCAGCCACTACAAATATTGGTGATTCTTTATATGAAAAGATCAAACCCAAAGCGAAGTCCTCTGAACAGCTTAGTAGCAAACCTCCGTTGCCTAAAAAGCCGGCCTTGCAAAACATAACCATTCCAAATACTGCTGCAAACAAGGAGAAGCAGGACAAACCTATTCACTCTGCTGAATCCAGAAATGAAGACAGAGACTTGGAGAAAAAGTCAAATCCTTATAAAGTGCCTGGTAAGACTCCCGCTACTTTATAAAGTTACATTAACTCACGAGGAATGACCTTACCTGTGAGAGAGCGTGAGGCAGCCCTGTCGTGTCGATCACAACAATGGTGAGCATGAGCTGATGGCTTTGCCTTCAGTGATGTTGCTCCCTGATTCTCCCTTGCTGAAAAGATTATCAGAAGGACAGCAGGGAAGAAGCAGCAGACAGAATAAGATATTTTTGCCTCTGATTTTTGCATTTCAGGGCATCATTTAAAGGATGTTCAAAGTGACACTCAAAAAATAAAGTGCATTAGCAAGTATTGTGAAACAGAAATATCAAGCCACTAAGTGTCCCCATTTAGAGCTGCTGTATGGCAATTCAAAAGGCAGGAGCACATATTAAGTGCAGTGCCCTGCGTGGGACGAGTGACTCAGACCTCTAGACCTTCTTTTTCACCATAGCATTGAGGCAGAAATACTAGTAACTGCCTGACATGCTCAACACGGCATTTATTTATTGTCTCCTGTGAGCTTTGCTTATTCATTTATCTGTCTTTATCATTACTCATTCCTCGTTTAAAAACAAAAAATTAACTACTCTGCAGCTTCCTGGAGTTTAAAGCCAGGAGAGACTGTAAGTTCGTGTCTACTGCAGATTGTTAAATTTTACCCTGTTGTCTGTATTATATAATTGGGTTAGAGTTAAAAAAAAGATCAGTCCTCCAGAGACTAATATATTGTGTGCTACAGGCAGAGAACAGAAAAGACTGGAAGTTACACCACTGTCTGTTACAACGACAGTGAACAAGTTAGGTGAAGTATGGTCAAGCAATTCTAAGAGGAGACCTCTGCTCTTCACTTCAGAGAACAGCCAAAAGGGGAAAAAAAATCTTTAGGTATTCTGATATGTGGGAAAAACATCTTCCCTGCCCTGAATCTGTCTGGTCACGAGTTTGATGTTAAGAAAGTAAGGGGGAGATGCTGGCCAAGCAAATGAAAAGGTTTCTTTGTGCCATTGCAGAGCTCCCCTCCATGGTTGCTCTTCTCCAGTTAGGGTCAGTCTCTGAGCTTCAGAGTGGGAAAACACCAAGCCAAAAGAAGACCTCAGGATACAGCAGGCCACTTGTCCTGTAGGGTGACAAAAGCCTCTTCCTGGCCCCAGAGGCAACCTGGTGATGCCCTGAGTGACAGCAGATTCCGGTTGTCATCTGCTGCAGCATCGCAGATGTTTTTTGCAGGGCTCTGGCCATGTTTACAGTTTTCTGTTCTCCCAGCGGCCGTAAAGGAGGAGATTCATTGCCTCCATGGCTGGACGAGGCTCCCACAGCCGTCCAGAGCCTCCCCACACCCCGTGGGCAAGAGGCTTTCCCTTTATATAATCCCAACGCTTGCTTTAAAGGTATTTTCCCCTCTGCCCTGCCCTGAGGAGTGGTTGATTATTTGTAGTGGCGCCCAAATCTCTGATCGATTGAAATTTTGGAGAGGGTCGTACCGGGATCAAGTGAGGAAGAGACCTAGCATGGTAGGGTTGGTCTGGCAGAGGATAGGGGAAAGCAGCGGGAGCACCAGCCATTTTTCACATCCCTCTTGATGAGTCCCAGGGTGCCTGCAGCGGGAGCAGGGTGGGAGACAGTGAGTGCTGGAGGAGGGAGAAGGGCAAAAATAGAGCCAGGGAGCACATTTCTACTCCAGGCTTTTCCTCTGGCTCCTCAGCCCTGGGATGAGGAGACTTCTGCCCCTAGACTCAGGACTGTCCTCTGCAAAATAAGGTCTGCGCGTGAGAGCCATGCCCCGGTCCCCCAGCTGGGATGCACACACCTGGAATTTGAACCTGGGGCTGCAGGTTGAGGAGCCCTGTTTTGAACATGTTCTTCTCCACCTAACAGTATTACACCAAATCTGTGTGGCCTGGAGTTGTTTAACACGGTGGTTCAGATTGGTCCACGATGGTAATTAGTCTTCTTCCTTATCTATTGCTTCACTGTTCTTATTGTATCACCTTAAGCAAAGCTGCTACAGTTTTCCACGTATTTCCAGCTATGAGTAGCTTTGTAGTGGGTTCTGATACGTGGGCATGCCAGGACTCAGAGAGAGTTTAATTCTAAATACAAAGCAGTATGCTCCAAACTGACCCGAGGTCCTTCCTACCCCACTGCAGACCTTTCTCCTTAGACATCTGACCAAGCACCTCCTTGTGCTAAGTTGCTACATCAGCCTGAGCTGGCTGCCTGAAGTGGCAGGTGAACCTCCTCTGATTGCCCTGGCACCACACCAGCCTTGGTGGGGGGATTTGCACAGTGACCCCAGAAGCAATGCCACTCTCCAAGGTGCAGGAGAGCCATGGGACGCAATGAGGGCTTAGCGGGACAACACCCCTGTCCAGATGCCATTTTAAGCTCTTTGAAACATTTGCCGCAGCCCAGTGAGTCGGGAGCGTGTCTTTGCAACCTCAAGCTGCAGAAATCTGACAAGCACGATCAGCATGGCCCTTTGTGGATCGCGTGGCTCTCCTGATCTGCTGGGACACCCACTTCTTTTTTTTTCATGCAACCACCCCTAATGCTGGCACCCAGCCTTCTCCTAGTCCTCGAGTTCATCAGCCCTTTCAAAGAGCTGTGGTCACCGTCGGGAGACACTTTATGCTGTCAGGGAGTTTCCTCCCACTGTGTGTTAGGAAATCCCTGCACTGAACAAGAAGACAAGCTGTGAAATGGTGACGTAGGGGGGTACAGTTCTGTTCTCGTGTACACTCGTCTCGAAAAAGTCAGTTTGCTGTGTTGTGGGGTGAGCAGAAGCAATTTAGTTCATTCAGTTCAATTTTTAGCTTTTCAGCACTCCTGGTACCAAAGAATGGGAGGGCTGATGGGATGGTGGCTTACCACCCTGGCTGATAGCAGTGCTCCGGCTCTCCAGAGTTTTCTGAGGAACTAGCAAGGGATTGCTTGGCCTCTGTTGGGCTGCAAGGTGGCTTTTTAATGGCTGTGTGAAATTAGTCACCCCAGGAGGAGTAATTTTTAAGTTTCTGGAGCTAAAGGCACAAGTCTTTGCAAGAATTAAAAGGTTAAGCTGTATTGTTTGGGGTTGATACACTTTGCTATAAATCCCATAAAGGGCAGAAACAATTAACGTATGCTAACAAGTTATTACAAGAGCAAAATCATAAGCAATACCTGTGTGAATGTGCATATCAGGTCATATAAAAATCAGCAACTGAGGAGCTGTAGCAGGGAGACATGCTCTAACAGAGAAAAGGAGCTTGGGGAGGGATGGTGAACGTAACGGTGAATGAAATTGGTGTGTATTGTCTGGCAAATACAGGCTCGGAAATGACAAGAAAAATGTTTCTCTCTGCATAAAAAAGACATTGATTTAATGTTGTCCTGGCTACAGCTGAAAAGAAAGCTGTCTTTTTTTTTTTTTTCCGAAAGAAGATCCTTTTTCAGTTATGTCAGGCTATTTTGCAATATGTCTGTTTTCCAGCAGCAAAATAGACTTTGATGCAAACATAGCAGTTTCTTGTGTAAAAAAGACTCTCCTGGCATCAGTGGTACAGATCCAACCAAAAGTCAAATACCTCGCAGAGCAGCTTAGAGAAGAAAGAAATGTCAGAAACACTTAGCCAAATATTTTAGAATAGTTTTGTCTGAAATTAAGGAATTGGGTGTGTACGCTGACACAAATGCATTAGTAGTAGTGCTTTAATAAACAAAGGGAAATATGTAGGCCAGGATATACTAAATGCCGTATGCATTTGTAAAGCCCTTCTTAAAATAACTGGTGTTTTATAAATGAGCGAAGATACATCTGTGTGGAATTAAATATGCATGCATAAGCAGTGTTATAAAACAATGACACTATTGTATACAGGGGGTGTTATCTCCCTGTGTAAAGGTGTTTGGATTAGTTTTGAGTATGTTTGCTTTTAAGATACGCAGGGAATCCACAAGTTAGCTTTGCTTGCTGTTAGAGGTACAATTTTCAAAAGGCTCTAATATTCTGCCTCTGACCTTTCGCCTGCACAGATGTATGTAAAGAGCAACCACTCTTTGCAGTCCTTGCAGGCATAAGATGTTCAAGTATGAGATTCAAATGATATAAAGATCCTCTGCTATATTTTGTGCGCACACAGGTTTTTAGATTTAAAGAAAACGTGTACAATATCTGAGGCCATCTCTAAAAAAAAAAAAAAATCAATCACTAAATCTCAGGGTAATGTTTAAATATGCCTTTGCTGTGGTTATCCATATAAGCAGCACACATACCCCCAGACACTCTTGAGTACCCTGAGTATATGTGTCTGTCAATAGACAAAAATAGGTATGTATTTCTCTTTCACTTTCTGTGTGTGTGTATAAACCAATGCACAATAACATCTCAATCATAGATCTCCTTTTGTACATAAATATTAATGTTTTCTCTTCATCTTATTGTTCACACAACCAGTCTGACACACATTAACGGATAATATCCAACTATCAATGAGAAGTGTACACATTCATTTCCACAATATCTAGGCAGAAGAAATTTCATCTATGAGAGCTTTAGTCTGTGAAAAAAAAAAAGCTGCTTTAGTAAGATATTGAAGGAAACAGATACCTGCATTTAATGGGGCTGCAGCAGGGGAATTTCCCCCCTTAGGGACCACTGAGGCAGCCATCCCTGCTGCTCTCAGACCCAGCGGGGAAGAGCTCGGGTGATTCTGATCTGTGGGAGGGAACTGAGCAGGTGGCTATGGTTCACTTGGCTTCAGGGCTCATCTTGGGTGATCAGTGTGGAAGCTGCGAAAATGGTGAAGAATGCAGATGGAGCGGCTGGTCTTGTGACTGTCCATATGTGTTTGGGGGCTGTGGGAAAGAGGTGAAGGGAGGGCTTCAGCAACCTCTGGGTGTTGTTTCAAGTGGCAGCAGAAGACATCGGCAGTCTACATTAAATGCTAGTTTTAATATGTGGTGACATTATATGCAGAGCAGCTTGACAAGTTCTGACCTGGTATCTTCCCATTGTCGGTGACTTATCCCAAGGGGAAGAAGGGGCTCGCTCATCTTTCAAAAAGCCTCAGGCCAAGCCAGCTCCAAGGAAACCAGGAAGAGATGCAATCACGAGGTTAAAACTGAGTGAATGAGAGATAAGTCGCTGCCAGCAATATCCTTTATTAGCTTACGAAGTTATTAAGTAACAAGTTGAATAGCATATTGCTTAAAATAACATGTTGTAATAAGAACTGAAGAATATGATTCAGATTTTAGTTTTATTCAGAAGATCTCCTGAGTGTAACGCGGAAGCAAGAAGCTCAGCTCTGCTTCACGGGAGGAGAAGTGAAACGTGGGGCGTTTGTGGTGGCTGTGGCCTGTCGAACTCACACGGCTTCTGATGGAGGATGCTGCTGCTTGCATTTCATGCTACGGTATTGCCCTAAAAGCGGCATTTGCCAGCTGAGAACGGTTGTGCTAGCTGCTGTGCACGTGACATGCAGCAGAAACAGGAATTAGATTGTGCTTTTGAGTACTTTTGGTTCCACTCTGGCTATCCGTTTCCTTAAACAATGTGCTTTGCCACGTGGTAAACCGTAAAAGCACGCAGACTACCTCATAACCGGATGAGATAAGACAGGGAGGGCTTGTTCAAGGTGATCAGACAGTCACTGAGGTGAGGAAGAAGATGTGCAAGCAGCACTTCTCTTGTGAACAGTCGCTTCCTGAGAAAGCGTTTGGCCTCTTGGTGCCCCTCAGAGTACCAAGAGCTTCATAGGAGAGTCTCAGATCACCTTAAACTGCCAACTCACTTCACCGGGCTATCTCATGGATTACTTCATCACCTCTCATCCTTCTGGCTGGAACAACGGTGCACATCTACTGCCAAGAAACCTTCTCTAGTTGGAGGTGGGGGAAATAAAGGACCTCTGGGCAATGGGAAAGATAATGAATAGTGAATATGCCTCTTCTACCCCTTACAGTAATTCTGGCTGACAGATGAGGTAGCAAATCCTTCATGGGTTGCATCTGATGATTTTTTGCTGAAGACAAGGCATTTCCCCTGCCTTGCCTGCCTGGCTTTCTGCAGCAAAGACTCACACAGGAGCAAGGGCAGAACATAATTGCTTAAAGAAAAAAGAAAGCCCCACTCCGAAGCAGATCAGCTCTTGATCCTCTGTAGGTGATACTACTCTGCTGTCCTAAGTCAGGCCCATAGAAATACATATAAAATCTTTAAAGATTATGATAAAGAGCTTTTGTTCCCTACAATCACAGGGGCATTCTGATACCATCTCTTATGGGATGATACTTGGCTCTAATTTGGCTGCCTTCTAATTGGCATGACTAGGATGCCTGGCGTCTCATCAGGGAGAATTATCTGAAGAGCAAAAGTGCTTGATACCTTCGTTAGAGTATCTGCCTTATGAAAAACATTGTTATAATAGCAGCCTCCAGACATATCACTGCAGGACTAGGAACCCTGTTGTGCTAGGCAGTGCACATCAGAGTAACAGAAAGATGAATCTTAAATCCATGAGGATGACAGAGAAACAGGAGCACAGGTAGCAAGGAGACCATTACATGTAGCACGGTAAACAGAGCCTGGACATAGCACTCATTTTGTCAGTATTGATAGTGTGGCGGGAGCAGAGGAGGAACAACGTGCGGTTCAGCTGTGTTTACAGAAAGTTCCTGTGGTGTGACAGGGAAAATGGGACAAAACACAAAGGGTGATTTTGAATCACAGAGACTAAGATGTACATCACTGGCAGCATCAAGGCAGAAGCCGGGTTCCCAGTATCACGGGAAAGCTGGTAGGTGGATTGAAAAGGGCCTTCAGGGTAAACATCCTGGTGTTTGTGAGCACCAAGACATTACAGACAGTGAAGGAAGGTAAAAAGGTGGTGGAAAAGGATGCATGTAGTGGTGTGTCTGTAGCTATACAGTCAGAGAAGAAGCCCAGTCTTCTCTGGGCTGGGAAGAGGCCTGTACACAGGGGGAAAGGCTATGTTTGATGGGATGGATTTACTGGAGTACAGCAGGGCACAGGAAGGCTTCAATGGGGAAACATCCTTATAATATTGAACATAACTGTTGAATGGGTATTCATTACAGAATGCTAGGAAAATGAGTTGACTAATTTGGATAGAAGGTAACTAAAGTGAAAAGCTACTTTATGTACTGAGTGATGGATCCTCACCTCTGAGGAACACTAGACATCACCATCACCTTCAGTAGTGGCAGCTGATCTGTGCATCACCATAGTGCTTTGGGAACTGATGAAGCATGGCACCTGGCTTTACTGGGCAATGCACTAACAGGTCCTGCCCAAATTGCTCATGGCCTAAAAAGGTGCAGATGGGTGCAGATGGGTTCAAGGGCATGGCTTACAAGGAAAGGAGGGAATGTGATGGCAGATGCATTAGCAGACATGAAATCAATTCAGCTGCGTGGGTTTACTTATGAAGCTCCTAATGAAGTTTGTTCTAAGATACTCAGAGAAGATGGGTTAGCAGTCCTTGAGCTGCTAGTGGTTATCTTGGCAAACTGCAGAAGATAAGGGAAGGCTCCAGAAGGTGGCATATCTTGAAAAGGGAGGTGAGATGGAGAAGAGAAAGAGGGAGAAAGGGTGTTATATACCACTTAACTTAATATGAAATACTGAAAGGAATAATTGAGCTACTTCTAAATATCTACAAGATAACATAGATATAAGTTCCAACCAACGTGACTTGGTCAAGAGCAGTCAAATCAAATGATAACTGGTATCATAGGGCATTCCTATAAATACCGTGACATTCCTATAAATACGGTCTTGGTGAAGCTATTCATTGGATTGATGCAAAGCTATTGAGTGTGCCAGCTAATGACTCACTGTTGTATTAGATGATGGCCATCTTAGTTCTGACACTTCAGTATATTTAAGGACATGGGTGACAGAACTAAATGTGTGCTTATTAAGTTTGCAGGTATTACCAAGCTGGAAAGTCTGTGGGTACACTGGAGGACAAGAATAGAAATCAGGGTTATCCTGAGAAAGTAGAAACATAGTTGGAAAAGAATATCTTCGATACAGACAAGTGGAAAGTTCTGTTATGTGTGCAAAAATAATCCGATGCACAGATACAAATGGGGAATGGAAGAGGGGAGGTAACACGATCTGGAGCTCACAAACTAAATATAAAACAGGAATAACGTAATTGTGCAAGAATCTCATCATACTGACTGATGTGTACAGGAGACCATCTCAGGTGAAGTGGGGTGGTCCTTCCACTTCACCTGATGCTAGCACCATTTCATCTCAAGTGCTATGTGCCAGTTTTGAGCACTGTGTTTTGAAGATTTGGACCAAATTAGGACAATTCCTACAAAAGCAAGAGTGACCTAGAGAATATCACCAATCAGAAAAGTTGAAAAAAATAGGGGAAACGTGGCCTAAGTCTTCCAATGCATGAAAGGCTGCCGCAAGGAGGCCATGAGTAACCTGCTCGTGTCCATAGCGTATAGGAGAAGAAGTTAAGGATTCAGATTAGAACAAGGAAGCTTTAACTTACCCAATAAGGAGAAAATCAAGTAGAAAAAGAACAGCCAAGCCATAGGATAGGTTGTTTAGGGAGACTCTGAGATCTGTCCTATTTTTGGAGGGTTTTAAGAACAGGTTAGAGACATATTTGTCAGGAAACAATTTATGTGAAATTGATCTTGTAACTGATCTTGCCTTGCTGCTGAAGGATAGACTAGATGACATCTTGAGATCTCTCCCACCCTTATTCTCTATCATCCTGTAAAATTAGACAAAATGAAGCGAGGGCAGCCAGTGAAGAGAAGGGGAGAAGATTATGGGAGAAACAGCTGTTGGCAGGGAGAGACAGGGCGTAGGTAGGATGCAGAGAATTGAAGTAGCTTTCCATGCAGGAGGGACGGAAGCTCGTTCAGCGTCCAAGGGCCCTGCTTTATCTGTGCTGCATTTGCACAGCTGGACTTTCTGGCTTGTTTCTTTCAGAGGTTTCCCTGCAAGATCACATGAGGTGAACGTGAAGGGAAATGCAGGCATCAGCTGGCAAAAGACCTTGCTTTGGCCATAAAGCAAAACTCGTGCTTTCTCTTGTGGTTTTTAGCTGACATAGGCTTTACAATATTTTCTTGCTCAAATAACTAGTCTGTCTCTGGTGAGGTGCAACAGTGACTTGAGAAAATCCCTGAGCAAAGAAAGTTTGTGGGCTTTCATAATGTGCCTGAGTTTGCAGACTCCAGCTCTTGGGAGAGCATCATCCCTTTCATCTCCTATGCCTTTATGAGGCATCTCAAACGTGCCTTCAGAGACATTTGCCTGCTTTCCTGATCGGGGCCATGTTCCTCTAAATTAGACCATAGACCTCCAGAAATGCATCTGACAGCTCCACAGGGTCCTGTGGCTGGGTGGCCCAGCTTTACGCCAGCACAGCAGCTGAGCCCCGAGGGACTCTGGGGCAGTAATGCTTCCTGGCTCCTCCTGGATCCCTGACCAGGATGCTGACTAGGCAACAAACCTTTCCTAGGGGCAGGACCATGCTTGATTTCAGGATGAGGAGCTTAACTTCTGCTCTGAAATAGCCTTCCATAAATTTGGGTACATTAGTGGCAAGAAATGGCAGGGAAAGGTTAAATTGTCTTTCCTTATGGCTCTAGCATGGCCCTGAGAGTGTTAGTACTGTTCTTGTTCCTCTTTTAAACCATGCAGAGGCTCCACATTAGTTGGAAAACTGAATTTTGGGTGCAGTGTGAGCCAAAAAAGAAGTGGAGAACCTGGGGGCTGGAGCCAACAGAGGAGGTGAGGATCTTCTTTTGATCCAGTTCTGCGCGCCATATAGACAGGATTTCCCTTCACAGAATATTTGAATAGAGGGTATTTCACTTCCCCATACCTCTGGGTACTGCGCATCCCTGGGTAGCAGTTCTGAGGACAGCAGCATAGCACTTTTGACCCTTTACTCTAGGAAGTCCTTTGTTGTTGTTGTTTCGCTGAAATCTCAGTTCTGGTAGAGCATGATAAGAGTGACTGGCCCAAACGGAGAGCACAGTCAGCGTCAGCAGGGATAAGTCAAAGTAAACCTCACGTCAACAGACCGTGAATTAACCCTGTGGTTTTAGCAGTATTTCTGTGCGTTCAGACATCACAGACCGTTGTGCTCAGTCACCCTCAGCACCTGCAGGCACCAAGGGACTGTGCAAGGGAGGCTGCTCCTAAAGGAGTGGAAGGAAGGCAGGAACCAGACTAAGGCATTGGCGGCTGCTGCGTGGGCTTGGGAAGAGCAGGAGCCGAGGGCAGCGGAGAGGGGATTCCCTTTGCCATGCCACTGTCTAGCTGTGTCCAGCTTTGAATTGGCTGCTGTTTGTCTCTAAGAGGCCACAAAACAGATGGGAGGAGGGTGCAGAAGGGGAAACATTGGAAAATAGGTAGATTAATGAAGCTTGATTCATGTTTCTGCATCTCCCTCATGTGAGGGCAGTGACACTGCAACTGTAGCCAAACAAAGATGCAAAGTGTTTTTCACCAGTAGAACGGTGACTTAAAACAGCGAGCACAGGAAGATTGCTCTCTGGAGAGCAAACTAAACAGAATTCCTATTTACCCAGGCTGGCCACACATCCTGGGACCAATCAGCGTATTGAGCAAGTGTAAGCTAATTACAACTCTCTTTCAAATAACCATGTACCTAAATAATCTTGTCAACAGAGAGAAGCATGCCTTCCCCCATGGCTGCTGGAGACTCCGGAAGAGATCCCAACAGTCCCGCAGAGCCAGCCTGGATTTCCATAGCAAGACAGAAGCAGAGGGGCATGCAGCAGGAGCAGGAACTTGACAGAGAAAAACTTGTGGCTCCGGATGTTAAGTCAGATACAGAGAAACAGAATAGAGAGAAGGAACGAACAGAGGTACTTACAGTACAAATTTGTTATGCTTTCGTATCACCTTCCTGTAGTATTCTCTGGATCTACTGCTATATTACCAGCCATGCTGTAATGATTACAGATACTTAATGAGTATAATCATAAGTAACAAAGACACTGCTCTTGGAAATGTGTTACAGATTCAGAGTTCTCTGATTGTTCAGGTATGTAATTTTATATCTCCAAGAAATCCTGGAACTATGCAAGGTGTGTAAAATTTCTTGGGTGCCCAATACATACTTACCAGATCTAATGTGTGTATTGCACGCTAAAATACCCAAAATGAGGTGCTAAATTGTACAGTCTCAGGTCTCTCTCAATACAGAGGGAAGACATTCTCTTTAACTATGCTTCTAAGCACAGCATTTCATTGAACCTCCTATACCTCCTGACTGATTTAACACTGAATGAACAGCTCGGTCCCAGAAGCTCCTAGGTAACAATTTTTAGAGCCTTGAGAAGTGAAATAGGATAAAAATAACTTTTGCACTTGCAGACAGCGCCAGGATATAAATTCTGGTTCTCTGTATGTGGATAACTCAGACACCCATGTGGTGCCTTGGAATATGGGCTGATGCTGCTTCTTCAAAGATCCCATGCAAAAGAGGGTGATACCTGTAGTATGTGATCTTCCCAGATGAAAAAGCTGTGCTGGCAAAAGCGCTTGCATTAATCCAGAATACTAACAAGGCTTCCCTGGTACTGGGCTAGCTCACGGAGACAGTAGCGTGCGAGTGCTGCCTGTATTGCCTCCTGCACAATAAGAACCCTGCACTGATGCAGAAGCGTGTGTGTCCTATACCAGTGTAGCATTCCCAGTGCAAATGGCCTACTTTCTTGCTTCAGATGGTACTGTTAGAAACCCAGACAGCTCTATTATATCCTGGAATAAGAGAAGATCTCTAGATGATGAAAAATAGCAGTGGTTAGATTAACAAGAAATAATACCTAATAAAAGGTGTAGGCAAGATTGTGAACTGCAATAATGCTCAACATTGTCATAGCACTTAAAACACCAAGGGTTTAAGTGATCCCAAAATACAGTTTCTGTGTCAGAATGGGAAACTCCAGATTTTAGCTGGTGATGTTCCCTAAATTCATGCCATGCATTTTCTTTCCCTATATCCGCTAACAGAAACATGCCAAGATGCTCCTGACTGCAGTGCATGAGGCTCGGTGCCACTGTACTACTCCCACTTTCTCCTTCTCCCACATGGCACCAGGCACTATCATTTCAGGGTAGTTTTTGATACTGGCAAGAAAACCCATGGGAGGATGTGTTCAATTTCTTTTTTATGGAAAATCTATTTACTGTCAGCCCTCCAAAAATACAGTGCCCTAGCCCACAAAATTTGGGAGGTGGAAGGAAAACATGAGAGAACAAGGCTGTTTCCAAATCCTGTGTATGTTAGTAGAGGTGTGCAAAGGGCTTGGAATATGTTTTGCATTGAGGACTATAATAACCTGCTCGTAGATACTGTTATGAATAAGAGATACAGAGGGATAGTTTTAATTTGTAAAGTTCAGTATCGTGGATGCTAATGTGAAGCCACTGGAGCTTTCTGAACAGGTATCAGCTCAAGTGAGAGGATTGGGACCAATGTGTGATGAGCGCACATGGTCTTTGGACTGTGACAGGTACCACATCCACTCCGTTTGCTCGTGTTCTTCCAAACTGGTCTCATTCTCTCTGCATTGCTTGGATTTTATCCCTCTGTATGCCTAGGGGTCAGTGAAGCAGCAATGGAGCAAACCTTCACATTTGGCACCTAAAACCACTTCTGAAGAACAGAGGAAAGAGATGAAGACTGAAGTGAAGGAGCCGCTGCTGAGAACAAATTCACTCTCACATTATGTTCCTGGTAGGAAATAAAATGCAGGCTGTCATCTCACAACCTTGTCAGAAGAAATCCTGCTTGAGTGTGCTGGAAAAGGAATAGGGGCTAGATCGTAATTTCTTCCCCAGCCCCACATCAGCAGGGGCAATCTGTTTTCTTAGCACTCACATCTGGGGTTTTATTTGGTGGCATATTCTTTTGCCCACTTTGATTACAGAGTAGTCAAAACTTGTGTTGAAAGAAATGTGAATCAAGAGTGCTTGGCCATTTCACAAGACAGGGTCCCAAATGCACTATCCCAGTGTAAAACATAAAATGCATGCAAAATTCTTTCCAATAGAATTCAATTTTAATGTGGTTTCCTCAGCAAGCTGGACACAAACTGTCTGCCCATCAGTCCTTCCACAATAACTTCAAATCTATTTGGTAAATTCAAATTTGAAAGAAAAGCAGAAGTTTGGAAGGTAATACAATTCCTGTGAGCTGGGGACTGGGTAAAGGAGGAATTTGCAAATGAATGTTCTTGCTAATAAAAAGAATCTCTCTTGTTTGGCCTGGGTGTTAAACACAGGGCATGACAAGGAAACCAGGTCATCATGTTGGTTTTGGTAAGTTTAGGGACCAAAAGGTATTAGTGATGGGAAAAACGTTGTATCCTTTTGAGCACGGAATGGTTATTGCCTCAATAACATTGCAGAAGAAGCTTCCATGTGAAATGTAAAGTTTTTCTACTGTAGGGCAAGGCATGGGAAGTTTTTAATGAAAGAGCTAGGGTGTATAGCTGCACAGCAAGCAAACGTAAAATGTCCGTGTGTTTTATTCACAGTAGCTCCATCACCAGCACTGGTGGATAAAGAGGAAATAAGCCAGTTTAAGAAAGCCAGTAACGCTGCTGCCGATCAGCCATCATGGATGGAACTGGCCAAAAAGAAATCGCAAGCTTGGAGTGATATGCCACAGATTATAAAATAGACCCATGCAAACAAATAGCATCTTTCATAATTAAGTCAACTACTTAACTGAACTTCTACAGACCAGCTAATAACAGTGAAGAATCTCTTGATACAGAAGAAGGGTTTTATTATACAGCTGTGGAGAAGTGTGCAATAGATGCAGTCAAAAAGTTTACCTTCAACTTTGTAGCGATCAGGATTGCAATGGCAATGGATTACTTAAATTATGCTAAGGACATACTTACACTTTGGAAAATAAAACTTTTGCCTTACGTATTTCCTGTGTTTTCTGCTTTTAATGACACTTGCATCGAAACACGATCTTTGCTAAACTTTGCTGAACTTCTGTTGTTGCTGGAAACTTCTATTTGTTATGGTTTTCTCTGTTTACATTTAAAAATTGTGCACTAACTTCCTGATTCTGTCGATGTGTTTCACTGGAATCGCCTGACACTCTTTCTGTCAAAGCTGTTTGGACCATGGAGGTATTCATGAATAGCTGCTAGTGAGTACTCCATTATAATGTGTTGCTTGAGCTGTGTGTTTGCCTAGCTGCGCCAAGAGGTCCAGTTTCTGGGCTTAGGTTACATTTCATGAGGCACAAATACGCACATTTATGCATGACCATGAATAAAAATTCCTCAGCTCCTTCTGTGAGCTACCTTGGTTGCACAATGTTTGCAAGCAGGTGAGCAGTAAGGAAACTGAACTGCAGTTGGAAGCTCATCAATGCATTCACAGTTACTTTCCTACCTGAATTTGTCTGGTGGCAACTGGTTTTCCTTTATGTGAAATCATCATTCTCAATTAGGAGGATAGTATTAGTAGCAATGGACAATATGAATTTAATTAAAAAATAAGAACTGAAAAGTCTTCAGCTAGAGTCCAAACTGAAATGCTGGGAAAAACTGTGCTTCATTGCGACGTCAGCTTCACATATCACCCCCTACATAATGATTCTTATTTAAAAAATAGTAACATATAGCATCTCTGTACTTTACTACTTTTATATAAAATTCTCAAGCTCATCAGCCTGAGTGTCCTGTGCCAGTTTGGGACTCTCACTCATGAAGTCTCCTAGGCTCTTCACCTTCACCTGTTTCACGAGACTGACAAGAGAAATCATTGCTGTTGATTGACCAAAATCACTCTGAATGTATTTTAAGACCTCCCTGTCAGTTAAAGGAGCAAGCAACAAACCCTGTAAGGGAATTTCTTTGACAATAAATGCCCCACTGCTAAGGCAAGCATTTCACTTTGTGTACGTGTGTGCGAAGTACTACCTTAGCACTCCACTCCCTAAGTAAGTTTATTTATGTTTGTATTTGTGATTTTGTTTTTCTCGTCTCATTAACATTCTTTTTGGAAAAATGTAGGGAGACTTTAGGAAACCTAGGATTTCCTAACACCTGCACTTGCAGTTTTGAAATCTTGTCTTCTCTAAGGAGGTGGGGAGGAAAACCTGAGCTCCCTCAGTAATACCAACTGTGTTTTGTAATGAATAAAGAAACAGGGCATTGGAAAATGTGAATATCCAAGACGCTGATAATGGTTTTCAGACAGGTCATCTTTCATTGTCCAAAATAGAAGGAGGAAAAACAAGTTTTATATTATTGTCAAAACCTTTGGATAAAGCCAGTCAGCCTGCATCGCTGCTGAAATCAGCCTGCATCGCTGCTGAAATCAGCCTGCATGGCTGCTGAAGGCCTGATGCAGCCACTGGACAGACATGCTCCAGCCCATCACAGTAGCTGTTGGTGGTCCCGACTCAAACAGGTTTCTGCCAGCTGTCCGAGGGTTTTCTCCTTTATGCAGATCACAAAAGGCAGTGAGGGCATATCCGCTGAAATCAGACATGGCAAGACAGCTCTCTGTTGAACAGATCCACAACAGCAATAGTAACTTAATTACAGGACAGGCAACCTTGGGCTCAATTGCCTGAAGGTTGATTGTGCAAACAGCTTTCACATTGCTTCCCCATGAGCAAGCATGAACGGTCCTTAATCTCAAGTGATTTTTTTGGGTATTCAAATCATACTCTACGACTTACAGCAAAAATAGGTACATTTTTCAGATACAATAAAAAAAATCTTAATTCCCTCTCTCTCCAAAACACCCTTTCTGTAATAAATAACTAATTAGCATAAAGTGTAATTTTAAGATACACTATTACCTTTTGTAGAAATCTTGAAAAAAAACAGTTTCTGTATTAAAGGAATATAATATATAAAAAAGACCAAATTTGTATTCTCTAATTATTGTCACTCCATGCAACGAACACAATGTTTTCAGGAAATGTAGTTAAAGGTACAGTCTGTCTCCTTACAGTTCTCTCCCTGATTAAAATGATTAAAACTGTGTTGAATCATGACTGAATTCCTGGACCGTGACCTGTGCAGCTGTATTGGGAAGAGTACAAATCTCTTGGACTATCTCCCGTTTTCACAGACAGATGCTCAGGAATAACAGAGATGAAAGGCAGAGGTATCGTGGCAAGAGCTGCACAATCTCAAGGAGAACAAGCCCTGTGTCCCCACCCTTGCAGACAAGTCAAGGAGAGGAGGTGAGGGGAGGACCAGCTCTTCACGGAGCGCAGCCCTACTCATGCGGCATTTGGGATCTGAATTTGGGAGCACGCTGAGGCGGGAAGTGCAGGGCGGACATCAGCCTGCACTTTGCCATTGACTGTGACATGGTCCAGGTGTTGCTGCATTAGGGTTTCCATCGGCTCAACTCACTTTCAGTTTTTAGCATGGACTGGGTGCGAATGACTGCCGTGAGCAGCGGCAGCCAGCTTCTTGGATCCCTACGAGCCCATGAGCAACCTTCACCTGACCTCCAAGGGAACGGGGCTGGAGCCCCACAGGCTGCTCAGGCCTACATGAAACAAACTCAGGATCTTGACCAATTCTGTCATAATTATGGAGGAATTTAAGTATCACAGAATGTGCTTCAGAGAAGCAGTAACATGTTCTCCTTGTCACGCAATGCATAATTACACTGGAACTGATTGCCACAGGGGGCTGTAGACACCAAACATTTAGATGACTTCAAAAAGCAGCTAGACAAATCAGTGGAAGACAAAATCCGTCAAGTGCCACTCAACATGAAAGACTGGGCCTTGGCCTGGGAGATTGTGAAAGGCTTTGGGAGGCGGTGTGACTGGTGGACTTGTCATCTTCGTATTATCCCACCACTGCCAATGGCCCTGGCCTTTGTGCAAGAGAAGATACTTGGCTACCTGGACCTCTGATCTGATGGCTAGGGGAATTGTTATTTTCTGATGGTGTCAGTCCGTACCCAGATTTCTTCATTCTAAGTCAAAGGGTGATGCAAGTAGGTCTTGCTATAGCTGTCTTGTCAACAAGTAGGCAGAAAATAGTTTTAGAGCCCATGTATTCTTTTTTGGTCAAACGGCTCATTTATGGCAATGGAAAGATGCAAATACAAATATATTTTTGTTCTCTGTATGAACAGTGATTTATGTTTAACACTCAATACCACCAGAAAAGCCTTTCAGATCTGATCAGCTTTCCTAAGGACGTCATTGTACTTTTCCAGCTGAGAAGCACTATGACCAACTCAGGCTGATCCATTTTGCTCAGGCAGCTGCAATATATATTGGTGGTGTACAACATCTAACAGGGCAATAAAATGTAAAAATCCACCTCATGCACGTAAACTAACATAGTTTGAATTACAGTCAAAGAACAACAACAAAATGGACTTGAAAAATAAAAGTTTCCTCTCCCAGAAGTGCTGCGTGAGACACCTTTGGCCCTCTGTTTAACAAGCAAGGTGACAGTCTGCAAGCAGTTGTCCTTCCCAGCGGTGAAGGACTGTGTGCAATGCAAATGAAGTCGTGTATCAGGTGTCTTTCAGTGCAAAAACTCTAGATTTGATGACTTATGCTACCTCCTAATGTTCAGTAATTTTAAGTAAAAA
Organism: Gavia stellata; assembly: GCF_030936135.1. Classification (NCBI taxonomy): domain Eukaryota; kingdom Metazoa; phylum Chordata; class Aves; order Gaviiformes; family Gaviidae; genus Gavia; species Gavia stellata. The sequence continues at coordinate 72,483,975 of NC_082594.1, forward strand.
ATTACAACTAAATTATTTTTAATGTACAGCAAAGTGTAATACATTTTTAAGGCCAAAATATCCCTCTGGCCTTTACTTTGATATGGTGTTTTGCACTGTGTTGCCTTTGACAGTAAACATTTACTAAATCTGTTGCATTTTTTTTCCAGATGAAGAGGAATATGAAATCTTGTTGCCAGTGAAAATATCCAGCAGCAGCATAGCAAGCAGCTTGCTGTAATTTTGCAATGCTATTAATTCCCTCTTAGTCTCGAGGAGCATAATAAACTTGCCAAAATGTTTGCTTTGTATACATGATGAGCACTCTGCTATGGGTAACAAAGGTTTAATTACAGGATTTTGTGTTTGCGGTTAGAAGATAACTTTCGTACTGTTACAGAGTCCAAAAAAAAAAAAAAAAAAAAAAAGCCATTTGTGAACACTGGGCAGTGCTGCATGTCTCATAAAACCCGAGGGGGGGAAATGTAACCCTGTGTGATCGAGCACAGAGTGGCTGCATGGGATTAACTCCTGCAGGAGAAGGTATTTCAGTTCCAACTGGGCACAGGTCTCAGGCTTACATACTCCCAATGTTCACCAAGATGCTCGACAAGCCACAGGAACCGTTCAGTATAGAGTGAGATCGTTTATTGCCTGACTTCACAAAATAAACACCATGTGAAGATTTTTATGGATTATCACTCCCAGATAATTCTCTGCATCATGTTACACTTTGAAGCTGGAGACTGATGGGACACATATTCACAGCCCATTCAGATCGTCTTCCTTTGCAGTATCTTGCAGCACCTTTGCTGCAGATTCTAATTCTCTGTGTACACTGGCTGTATTCCCAGAAGAAAACCTCTCTAGCTCACCTAAGGCAGCTTAAATGGAGGTCATTCAGGAAAATGTTGAACCATCTCCCTCTCCAGGATCCCAAATCGCTCTCTTAACAACTGTCAGGACTGCAGCTAAGAGTAAGATATTACTGAAGCAAAGCGATAGAGGACAATTTTCCTTCCTTCCATCTCACGCACCTTCACATTGAGCACTTTCATTGTTGATTTCTTTTTGCTTTGTTTATTTACTTATTTGCATATGAAATGGTGTATGTTGCAGGTTCATAATTCCACTGAAGCTGAGGATTCAAGGATGCTGAGCCAGGTACCATGGTATCTTAACTCACTGTAGCAAGTAGTCCCCATTTTTTCCCAAATACGGTTTGATTTCTAAAGTTTACAATTGACATGTAATCTATTACCCTGCCTTTGAAAGTCAACTCTGCCTGAGAAACACTTTAATAAAAAAAGGAAAAAGAAAGAAATCTCTCTTCATTGTCTATTGGAAAATGGCACTTTGCACCAATGGGTCCTGTGATGATTACCAGCATGTGGCTTCCGTGCTGTCACTTTGTCACTCATGCTGGCAGCTCCAGGATGACAAGGCAACGGGGCCACCTGCACTACTCTTGGGCCAGACCACGGAAAAGCATCAGAGATGGTGAGGAGGCAGAGGAATCCAGCAAGACCCTCCTATTGCCAACCACCACCCGTGCTGCCCTCCTCAACCAGCAGTTGGTATCAAACTGCGCTGAGGGGAAACAACAGTATTTACGTGTCTCTGGGCTCTAACTTCAGTCATGGGACTATTTGTGCTAGTGACAGCCCAAGGTGCTGTAAAGATTTCAATGCTCTATCAGAAACTGGAAGTCTCTGAACTGGAGAGTCAAGTTTGCCCCACATCATGCTCTGGTGATCATGTCTCCCAAAGAAATCCTATTCTCATGTTATTTTTATTTCTTCCCCTCTCCCACGAATTTAACGAGGCTATCAGTAAACCCCTCCAAACCATTGTCTACATTGAAGAACCAAGGAGAACTGCCTGGAAAGAGCAGAGGAAAACACCCAGAGTTATGACAGGAGGGGAATTCAGTTAATAACCCTTCAGGAAAATAAAAGCCACCTTTCTCAGCAGAAATAACTGGGACTCCTTAATAAGCTGTTGGCTCGTCCTCTAGGCACTCAGCACAGGAGATAATTTTGATGGGCAGGCTGCCTGCAGACAAGGCAGAAGAATAAGGCCCTGAGCCTGTCCAGGCAAAACAGACCTCATCTTCCCCATCTGGCCACTCCTTTAAACAAGAGTTGACTTCTTTTAACTCCTTTGCTTCTTCCTGCAGCTCTCGCTTCAGGTAAACAAAAGGGATTGCTTTTTGCTTAATGAAGCCTTTTGTTTGGTTCATGCCTTTATTTTGAATACCCCCCAAAAAAAAGACTGGCAGGCGTCATGCTGGACCACATGTTATCCGGCCTCCCATGGCCAGCTGCCATAGAAGTACAAGGCAAACATAAATTCTCATTTAGCAACAGGTGGGCAACATGCACATGAGTGCATGTTCACCATGGACCAGATGTGCTGCCCGTGCTTTTGCACAGCACGGTAATTTGGTGGGCGCAGTCCGCGTACTGAGATGTTACAATCTTGGGAGGAAGAAAAGCAATGCAAAGAAAAGAAGTCAGAGCTAGAGATAACAGAGGCAACCTTCCCTGCTCAGCAGGGAATTCTTACTGCCTGGTTTCTTTGCTGCTTCCTCCTCCTCTGTGATTTTCTGTTTGTTTTCCTGGTGCGCTGAAGCAGCCCACAGTGGGCTGCCTGCCACCAAAGGGTGGCTGTGTTTCTTCAGCATCGGATCCAGCTACAGAGCTCGGTCCACCAGCGGAGAGTAGGGCACAAGCAGCCCGGGGCAGTGGGTTGCGAGGCGCTTTTTTGATGGTGGATCACGCTGTCAGCTGCTCTCCAGACAGACAATGAGCTTTTGAATTGCCTTTTCATGCCACAATTTCTCCCATTAATGTGAGGATACTGTTTATCTTACCTTGTGATCCTGGACAGGGGGGAGGCAGATTTTACTGTGATCTGCTTCCCTAAAGCAGGATGGGAAGGAGGGTTTTGCTTTGGCTTAGGAAAACAGCAGCATTCCCTTTCAGAGCCCGTTTATGTGGTCTTACGTTTCATGCAGGGAAAGCAGAGGGTGGTTATTTGAACAGGTAGACTTGTGCTGGTTTTCCTGTTTGTCTTACCCCGTTGCACAAACAGCTCCTCAAATCTACCTACTAAAGTAAGCCGTACCCTCGCCAGCTCCTGTTTGACACAAGCCCCGGCACAGTGCTGCACAATAATGATGCCCAGATTGAGTCTTAGAAGTTACGCCAAGCATAAGGGAGGAGAAGCAGTGGTTTCCTTGGTTGCTTTTATGTAATTGATGGACAAGAAGGGAACCTCTTAACTATACGCGTGCCTCCGAACTTGGCTCGAGTAATTTGGAATCCATGTTAGCAAGTAACAGATGAGTTTCGGAGAGGGCAGAAGGACACAAGCTTTATTTCTTGCATAACGTTAGTGAAATAGAACTGAAGTATAAAGTTGAATTTAAAAGGGAGAATAAAAATCTCCATCTTGTCTAAATAAAATAACCTTTGAATTTTATTCTTCCCTTATATGTAAGCTATTAAGTTAAAATTATAAATATTTGATTTTAGAGGCAATTGCTTGCTCCCAGGACACAAGACATTCTTCCTTCAAATCTAATGGGTGATTACTTCAGTTTCTGGTCCTGAATTCTGCCTTCACTTCAGGTAGCTTAGTACAGTTTGGAGCTTCTACACTTGAGCACAGAAACCGTTTTGATCAAACTGGAGTCTGGTGGGTGACAACCAGCAGCAGCCTGTCAGTTTTACTTGCTTAAAAGAACCCCCGGGTCTTGCCTGGTGCTGGGGACATCCCCAAAACATTCAGCAACTTCAGCCCAGGCTCTGACCATTCATTAGGGGAATTTTTCTATTTACACACCAGAATAACTGAAGTTGGAGCTGGCCCCTCTTCCTTAACAGCAAGCGATGGTGCAGAAACACTGAAGAAGGAGCCCCTCTCCTATGTTGTCAAGGCGGATGTTTTTATTACATGCTACTTTTCTAAACCCTATTTTACTTTTTTTCAGCCTTGTTAGGAATTGCTTAGAGGAACCCCACGAAGAACTCCCTCCCAGGTCCCACACAAGGGGTGCAAACGTGGGCCCGTCACTGGTGCGTGGGTCCCGCTACCTTCCAATGGGCAGCGTGCCAGAGCAGGAGCTTGCTGATGCCTTCCCCAGGCTGCGGCACCATGCATGGGCCTCCAGCTGGACCCCAAATTTTACCTTTCATAGATACAGGGCTCACTTCAGCTGACTCAGTATAATTGAACCGGTCTTCTCAAAATTATACATATTGATTAATGAGTGAATTAAGCTATTGAATTCTAGCTCCCTGACCCCTCCAAGGTACAGCCACTGAACTGTTATGCTTTTAATCATATTCTGCTCAGTTGCATGTAGGAGTTCATGCTGCTGTTTGTCATGCTCGGGGACCTACTTCGGAGTGGCGTATTTTGATTACTATAGTGAGATGTAGTTACTCGCTTGTTTCTGACTAATACATTTTACAAATCTTCCCTGCTGTTAATAAACATAGTCGTGTTTAATTATTGAGACATTTCATAAAAATGTTTTTGAGAGGAAGACAAATTTTATGTTCTGACTAAATAATTAAACATTATGCAAATGTTCACAACCCCAGCATTCTGGTTATGCAAAACAATACTTGGATGATGGCCTTGTTTGCACACTGAGTTAGTATTGTTGGGCTGTAATTAGCAGCCGATATGGTATTACAGTGATTTTAAAATATAAACAGGTTCTGATGAAACAGGACGAGCACGAGGGTACGACTGAGAGCCAAGCTGCAGCCACGCTCTGCGAAGGAGAAGGCGGGACGTCTTCTACCAAGAACCACCTACCATCCCAGCTGTGCTCCCTGGGGAGCAAGGCCAGCCCTGGGCTCAGCCTCCTGCAGCTGGCAACCTCACCTAAATGCAGAGGGAAGAAGTAGGGCTGTGGCCTGCGACACAACCTGCAGCATGGGAGAGACAGGGAGGAAAGCCATTGCCTTCCACGCATGCCCACTTCACCTGTGCCCAACATGATGCTCTCCACCCAATGTGATGCTCTCCACCTTGTCCTTGCGTTTTCCTCTCTGGCGGTCAGGGACAAAACCTGGCCCTTGATGGTTTTAGGGTTTAATTATCTGTAAACACACTCGCCTTGAGATGAGACGTCCTGAGGCCTGACTTTGAACACGTCAGTACACATGTGCCGTAACTCTGCAGCCTATGGTTAAGGTGTAATCACCTTAAAAACTAGAGGACTCTGCATGTGTCAGCCTTGTAATTTGTTACAGCTCTGTTTCTCTCAAGATAGGAATAACAGTAATAGTGTGCATGACATGCAATATGCTAGTGAAACAGTTATTGCCATTATCAAACTCGTCATCACTGACATGTTACAAACTTCAGAAAGAGTTTATTAATTGTCTGCTCCTGAACCCTGTCCCATTCACTCTCGTTACCTGCGTGTTTGGTGGGTGGAATTAGCATTTGCCTACGCAGTTGCACAGCATGTGGGATCACACTAGGAGCTGTCATTCTGAAAAGTACATTTTGGGAATAAAATACAATATCAACATATTGCTCTAAAACTGCTGGTTTTCCTTTGTGTGCCAGGAGAGTAATCTGCATGCAATTGAGAGGAGGCTGAACACCTAGTTTGGATGTGGAGATGGGAATCTAAAGCTTCTTTTGAATCCGTGAAGAAAGGAATACACCACTTCATTTAAAAATGTATGTCCTCAGTGTCCTTCCTGGGGATGGAGCTGTCTGATAGTCCCAAAGCTCTTATGTTATTACTGTCATTTTTGTCGCCTGTTGGAGCTGCAGCAGTGCCTAGTTTGTTGCTACTTACACGTTATTCCAGATATATGGGTAGGGCTCCTGTCTGACTGAGATTCATTTCTCTTTCTCCTAAAACCTCAGTCTAAAAAGTCCTAAGACACGGCAAATGGCTCTCGTTATTTCTAAATGCCATGAAGAGTGCTCCTATCCTATCTAAGTTTTCCTTGCCATCTACTGTCCTCCCACTGCTGCTTGGATAACTACAGGTTTGCTTTGTGGGGAGGAGATGGGATTCTAAATGGGCAGAAAGATAACACTCAAATGAAAGAAACATCACTAAAGCCTTTAAGGCTGGTCAGGATGACTTAATGCAGCCTGGATCCCTGCTGCAACAGGGCAAAGCACGAGATCTTTTCATTACAGCAGAGCAACAGCTCTGCCAGTTTAAATGGAGAGTGGCTTTGATAATTATTTCCAGTGCTGCCGAGTTCACACACTCACAGGGATTGTCTTGACACTTGCTGTGTCTTGGAGGGATACAAATTAAGGTTAATCATATGTACTATAGGTAATTTGAGGAAGGAGGTCTAAAGATATCATTCTCTTATTCCTTCTCTCTCCCCCCCGCCCCAAATCAGCTGCTGACAGAATCACTTTAGCACATACCTTAGGTTCAAATGACAGCTCTAATCCTCCACGGAGTGGATTTGTGCCCACTTGTCTGTGGCCCTGCTGCAGTGTGGAATGACATGCACAGCACATACTCTTCTCAGGGTAAAGTTCAGAAAGGGCAGGTTGATGGGGAGACCAAAAACCCCTTACCAATGATTAGGGATGAACCTAGGATTTTAACTTTTTACCCCCATCGGATGTGATGGGGCTGGACATGATTAGAAAATGCATGTTGCAGGGTCATGCTTTGTCAAGGTGCTCATGAATCTGTCTCTTCTTCCCTTCATTCCAGTGTAAATGGGTTTAACAACTTCTGCTTGTTCTTCACAATATTGGTACAGGATTATGAAAGCAAAGTGGTCAGGGAAGACAGGAGAGTGGCACAGGATCAGAGCAGAAGGTGGGGGTAAGGAAGGTACAAGAGCGGGGACTATGCCTCTTTGCCCATTGAGGCGATGCTGACTTGAGTGTTGGTAAGCCACAGCTGATGACTGCAGTTAATGCAAATTCTCACCCAACCATTGTCTCCAGCATCAGGTTCCACATACACCATTTTGTCTGGGAATTAGGTTGCCGAGAATGTAGAGGGTCATACAGCTAGTGTAATTCATGGAGAGGCAGTCTGCTCCACCCTTGTAAACAACCCCATCTATTAACTTATGCTACCAACCCCCCCGTTCATCTTTTTCTGGGAGAAGGAATTTTCATCCCCGTGCTGTCTCTAGTGGCAGAAAAAGTGCACCAAGTTCATCCTTCACCTACTGCTCCCCCTCCATGAAGAAAGAGGTCAGGTCAGCGCAAGAAAGCATAGGAAGCTTTCCCCGCCCCGCTCCTCCATCTGCAGAGCTCTTGCTGTAGCATGACTCTTTGCAGGCTATTGACTCCCAACAGAAACAGAGCATAAAGTGAAGGGATGTGGCAGCAATTGCTTTATTCCAGTCTGGTTTGCAAGAAATGTCCAGACCTGCCCTTCAGTCAGCGGTGGAAGAAAGAGACACCCACTAACCAGACATCTCCTGGGTGCTGGGGCAAGAGTAGGAGGGAGCTACTTGCCCCAGAGCTGGTTTTTAGTCAACAGTCTGGTGCCTGGTTTTGACTCTTTAATATCTGGTACTAACAAAGTGAATTGAACCATGTCCTGCACAACCCTGCTTTTCTGTGGGAAGGAGAATTGATGACAAAGAGCCAGGCTGGGTTAGACAAGAAGAGAGGTGAGACAAAGAAAATGACACAAAGACTAATGTGTGTCCAGCCCACTCTTTGGCAGTGGAGCCTGTGCCAGAAGTCTGGAGTATAAAGTTTTAGTCTGTGTTTTTTGGCAGTCAGAAGTTGAGATTTGCATTGTTTTTGCAGATTTTAGCTCAGGTTTTACAAATCTCCGCATCTTTGGAAAATATGCTAGAGCCTTAACTGTGCATTATTCAAGTAGGTATTTGGGCATTTGCAGTGGGTGGAGCTAGAAAATCTTTATAGTTTGTAACAATTCTGCACAAAGTAATTCAGAGTTATACATGTGTCACAATCTCTCAAAGCTTCATCTACCTATGAGACAATGTACTGGAATTTGACAGACTCTTCAAAAATACCTTATTTTTGCCTGTGCAAGTTGACCTGGATTCTTTCCCCATGCTGTCTGGACCTATGTTTACTTTTGCTAGGAAAGAGTGAAAGAGACCTTCAGAAGAAGACGACCTTCAGAAACGTAGACTTGCTGAGGGCCTGATTCAGACTTCCCTTTAACTGCAGCTTCCCTGCTGTCGGTAGACCAACCACCAGGTTACTGTAAGGTAAGTGAAAGGAGACATCTTCTCAGTGTGTTTTGCTTATGATGAAGATGTCCAATGCACAAAGTCTAGTTCTCAAAATTTCCCTGCAAAATTTTTTGTCTTTTAAAACTAGGAGGGAGAGTACCATGAAGCAGGGACATGGAAAATGAGCTGGCAATCAAAATGCTTAATTCTTAATGTGATTTCCTTTTGCTTGGGCTATCTCTTCACTAGTAACTGTATCTGACTCTTCTTTACCCTTCATCCCCTTGAGGCATTGGACATCAGCTACCATCAGCAATATTGGCACGATATGAACGTCACGGTTTCCAGATTTATGTTTATGTAATAGTAGGAATGCGTTTAAAAGCCTCTGCCTTCAGAAGAAGATGAATAAATGTAAATGTTCATCACCTCTGAGCATATGGCAGAGGCATTTGCATCTCAGACAGAACATCCACAGCAAGTGAAATGACAGTCATGTGGGGGTGAGGGTAGAGATACATGAGTTTGGAGATCGAGCTCTGTTCCTACCTCTCTGAGAGACTTCTTGGATAGATTAGTTGCTCTCTCCCGCCTCAGTTTTTAAACTTGTTAAAGTGGACCAACAGTTTACCTACTGGAAAGGATAACACCATCACACCTGACTTCTGAGTTAGACACAGCTGTGTGTGGAGAAGCGGCATCACAACATGTAACAGAAGATTATTTCATAAAGTAGTCACAGAAAAGGCAGAATAAAGATTACCTAAATGTGGCAATTTTTGGCTACTAAGCACTTGTATCTATAATCATCTTTTAATGTAATTTTCTACATCTCTTTATTATAGGTCTTTTCCAACCTTAATGATTCTGTGATTCTGTGATTTATTATTAGCACTACAATAGGTGCTACACAAACCACACATTAATACATGAACTGTACATCTAGCAGCTCCGTGTATAAAATAAGTTTACAGTACTACAAAACAAAAACTGCCTTTTGCAAACTAGCTCAGCCACTGAAGCATTCATTTGTTTTGGTTTTTGCCTATAAAGCTGTAATGAGATCTGAATTTGTATGAGCATTAAATCTGTCTGTGAGATGGGAAAAACCTTCTGTATTGTTATACACACACTATTTTACCTAGTCATAAGGAGGAGATGGGAAAGCTTCCTTTCCCTTTCCCCTGCCCTTCCTCTTCCCTTCCCTTCCCCTCCCTTCCCTTCTGCAGGAAACAGCTTGCAGGGGCATCGGCAACCATTGCCAATCCTCCCTCGATACACACTGGGTGCCCCTCTTTATTTTTAATGTTGGTATGGGAGTGCAGCAAAGGCCCAGCAGAAATGCAGCTTCACTGAGCGAGGTGCTCAGCTAGCAGATAGCAAAAAGGATTCAGTCATGAAAGGCTTATGGTTGAAAAAGGCAAAACTGGGGTGAAATGGAGGTAGAAGCACTGAGACTCCCAAGGTGTTTGCTCTGCAAAAAACCAAGGTTATTGGCAAGCTGGGAATAAATCCCGTCTCTGAGACAGGATTCAGTTGTCAGTCAAGAGACACAGGCAATTTTCAGACGGTCATTTTTGAGCTGAGCAACTGTTAAGACTGTTGCCGGCACTGCCAAGCACCTCTACCTCTTCTGCATCTTTCCTAGTGCCCGGGAAAGCCAGAACGTGAGCATGGTGAAACACAAGGACAACAACCCTGTCATGCTTCTGAACGAGTCAGGAATAGTGCCTGGGTAAAACAAGCTCCAAATCTGACGAATGGCAACAACCGCACAGCCCTATAGAAGTTGGCAGCTCAGGTGTGCCGGAACAGTCACTGCAGCATATGTGAAATTACGGCAGGCCTGGAGTGTCTTTTGCTACTTTGTCTTTACTCTGACATTTAGGTAATACCTTAGGAAAAAATTCTCAGCATGAAATCTCCTCTGTCGAAATAAGATTAGGCATTTCTCTCTCATGTTTTTTTTTTTCCTGGTGCTGTAGAATAGCAAGCAAACTCCTTGGTCTTTTTTTCAGCAACCAAAGCTGGAACACTAAGGATTTAAACTTCCCATATTTTTAAAACAATTTCTCCCCCCAAGTCTCCCCCATTACGGTTGTTACCGCATTTGCCCCTTAACACAATTGCATTTAAACACAAAGTCTTTGGAAGTGCTCAATCTTCTCCAGTTTCAAACTGATACTCCAGTTGAGCAGCAGTGGCTGCAGGATGAAAGAGTAACTCGGCAGGAAGAAAGAATTTGGAAATTTGCCAGCAGTAAATATTGTTCAGGCCTAAAAGGGAGCTGCCACCCTCACCAGAAGTAAGCGACATTTTAGTGTGTCAGCCCAACAGCCCCAACTCCTTTTTTCTGGCAGCTGCATCGTGTTCCTTCACTGTGCACTTTTTCCATGCATCAAGCAGTGGAATATGCCAAGAGGCATTTGATTATTGCTGTAGTAGGTCAGCTGAGGGCAATGGTGAATTTTTTTTTCTGTCTTGAACTTTGCCTTCCTTCTCAGGAAACTAACTTCAGGGAAAGGTGTCAGAGGAACTGAGAAACAACCACCTTACACTTACTCTATTATTTGGGGAAGTTAATAGTTAATTGGATACTGTCAAGGTCCAGTCGGTAAACCTTCCTAACACAAACCTTCCATCAGTGAAAGAACAAAAAATAGGAAGGCTCAGACAGTCCTTGTGAAATAACTGTCATTAAACTCATCTTGTAACAGCCTTTTCTCCACCAGACTAAGCTCTCCTGACAAAAGCACTTTTATGTGAAAATGTCTCCACCATGTTTTTTTTCCAGCACAGAAATGCAAAACTTCATATCCCTAAGCAACACTAATCTATTAGAAGCAAACAATGGTGGCTCTAATGCTTTTAGCTTGTTGGGATCTCTACAGAAAATTCTGCCACAGACACGTGTGTGTGTGAGAGAGGACATGCATGCACTAATTTTTGTTTGAAAGTTATTGTACTGAATTTGTTTTTCAATAAAAAATCGACTTCATTTTAGTTCTTTATAAAAGCAAGGATTGAAGCACACATTTACATAATAAATTCTCACCACTCAATGAATAAAATCACAGAACAGCCTGGGTGTCAAGACCCTGCAAACTTCTCCTGAGCTTCTTTTTTGCACTCTGCCTGAGTTGCCACCAGCCCCTCTTTGCAAGCTTTGAGAAAGCCAGCAAAAACAGTGAGAGCCACTGTGCAGGTACTCAAATGTGCGAAAATACTGTAACATGTTTAAGCGTTGGTTAAAAAAAAATATCCATGGAGACTTGTTAAATGTCAGTCTTCAGAGAGAATTAACTAGTAAGATTTTTCCACAGTTTCTAAAGTTGTAGTGAGGAGCTATCCCACTATATCTAGCATAAGAGCCTTAACTGAGAGTAAAAATGTGTACTATAGACTTCGTCTAAATTAGGTGGAAGATGAGAAAAAACGGGGAAGCAATCAAGTCAATCAAAAGGATTGAACACTGCTAACCAGTTAGCACTACACGGTAAGAGCATGGCTCTTGTAAGGTAGATAGGATCCTACCCTAAGCTGAGGGTGCTTTTTGATTTTAATGGGAGCTTTCAGCTCCCAAAACATGCATGAAATTCCTGGACCACATGAAACAAACCACTGAAGATAGGGGATTACTTACAGAACAGAAATATCACAACCCTACATAACGAACCCACAGAGTAAAGCTGCCACTGACTTACTTTTACCAGTTGCACAATGCAGCAGTAACAATCCTCTGGAGGAAACTGAGTTCGTTTTCCCACCTCCAAAGCTGTAACTGTTTTAACAGCCTCTCAGGCAGCACACATGCCATTGCAATGTGAACACCCTCCCCAAAGTCACCGCTTGCGAACAGTACAAAGAACAGAGGGTTCATTTAACTGGTGTGAAGCAACAAGCTGCTCTTTAATTCATACAGTTCTTGATACAACCTCTAGGAGATGATTAGCACAGTATGAACTCAACAGTAAAATTCATGACTATGACTTCTTGTCACTGGTGAACAAGCACATCACACAGGGCACCAATACATGTGATTTGCTTGGCACTGACAAGCAGTGCCAGAAATCTTCTGCTGAGCTCAACTTCCTCTCAGGAGCATAGACACAGCCTTACGCAGCAGGCCAGGCACTCGACCCTGAAGTGACCAGGGAGAGACACGTTCAGGACGGACCTCCTGCAGCTGACCCCAGGGCAACGAGTAACCAAGCGCTAGGGCAGCTAAGTCTTTCTTAAAACTCTTTCAGAACCATAAACGCCCAAAAGCACAGCCTAAAAAGAGAACACACTGCAGAGAGAGGAGCACAGAAAACACACCTCCGCCCCGACTGCCGACGCAGCTACTGACGAAAGCCTCGCGAGACTGAGCAATTTATAGCCGCGGCCGAAGAGAGCGACAGGCAGACCAGCCAATGAGCCGCGCGCTCCGACGTTGCGCCCATTGGCTGCCGGCGGGGACGGCGCCTGGCCGGTGGGCGAGGCGGAGCTCCGTGCGGTTCCATGGTGCTCGAGGAGGGAGGCGGTTGCGCGAGCTGGGCGCGCCGCTGACGAGGGAAGGGCGGGGAGCGGGCGAGTGAGGGGAGCGAGAGCCCTGGTGCGAGCCGACACAGTCGCTCTCCGCCGCGCCCGCCGCCTGCGCCCTACGGCTCCCCCTGCCGGAGCGCAGCCCACAGGTGAGGATGGCAGCGGCGGTCAGCGGGTCCCGCTCCCCTTGCGCGCCCCGGGCCCCTGCTGCCGCCTTCGGACCCGCTTTGGAGCCGGGTGGAGGCAGCTACAGTCGCCTCGGCTTTGAGGGAGGCTGGGGCCGGACGTCCCTCTTCCCCGCACCCTCTGGAGTGGGTGTGCAGCGGAGACGTTTCCCCTCCTAGCGCCACGGGTCTCTGCGGTGTCGCCGGAGAGAGGAGAGGCGGGAGGCTGGCGGGCCGTCCTGCTCCCCCATCTGCCTGCATGCACCCTTCTACGCTCACATGCACCTGCGTGGTTATGGTATAGGGAGCGCTTGCGGCTCCTTCGCAGGACTTGCTGCCACCCCCTCCCTTCGTCCTGTACTTGGGGTGCCCGCGGGGCGTGTGGAGGGCGGCGCTGGGGTCCGGGGCAGAGCGGCGCTGCTCCCTCTTCTTCTCCGGCTGGAGCGCCCGGCGGAGCGCTGCTGCCGCCGCTGCCCCTTCCCTGTCTTTCCACCCTTCCTCCTTCTCCTCCTCCCTGCCTGCCGGGAGCCCGAGGTGGGTTCCGCAGAGTTTGCAGTTTCCTGTCCCTCTTCCTCTCGCCACCCTCCCCCCGCCCCCCCCAAACCTCGCCCCGATGCACCGGGCGCCGCGCAGCTCCACGGACCGGCGCTCTCCCTCCCCTCCGTCTCCGTCAGCTCTCGCCCTCTGCCGCCCGGCAGAGCTGGCGGCGGCCGGTGCCTATCTCCCCGCATGATTTTTCGCTTCCCCGGCTAAATAGCCGCGATCGGGGCGGAGAGAGACCGGCGGAGGTCCCGACTAACTCGGGACGCTTTCCACGGAGGCAGCGGATGCCCCTCACCCCGGGCTTGAGGGGGACTCGGCTGCGAAATGGCAGGGCGCCGGCCAGCCTGAGGTAACGGCCGTTAACGGCGGCGGGTGACGGCTCGCGCCACCCCCCCGCGCCCAACCGCGCGCCGCGGGGTTTGCTGAAGCGTTTCAGTGGAAATACGGTGGAAAAGCCTCTGTTTAGCAAACCTCCTCGTTTTCCGTCTTGTTTTCTTTTAATCTTGGACCGTTCTCCCATGCCTTAAAGAACAACCTTTTAAATGCAGCACTGCTCAGCACTGCTGCTTTTGCACCTCCCGGCAGGATGGGGTCTGGTCTCATCCTCTCACAAGTCTGGCACTCTTCAGGCTTCGATCCTGCACCATCTAACCCTTCAGCAACCATGTAAAGAGCCTTTGCAGAGGCATTAGAGTGTTACCAGCTTTTACGGTTTGCAGCTGGAAATATGCTTTGTATGTATTTCAGGAGTGTCTGGCTGCATACAGAAACTTCTTAGTTTATTTAAGATGTGATTCAGTAAGGTGCTGCTCAGCACCTGAGAGGTGCCAGGTACCTTCAGTACCCGTAGCCGTCAGCATCTAGCAGGGTCGTTCTCCTAAGTCTGCAGTGGGAAAGGTTCAGGTCATAATGGCGCTGGAAAATTTCATAGGCTTCATCTATCTAGTTATACCCTGTCATAATGTCTGCTCAAACTGGATTACCCCTCAGTTAAATTTGTTTAGTTTGTGTTGTAAATTATTGAACAAACTTAAAGTGACCACCTGGGGGGTTAAATAATTTATGTGGGTTTCTGCTGGTTTAACGGTATGCATTTTTAAAAGCTGGAACGCTTCTGTTTCATGCATGGCCTTGATGTATGCAGTTTGCTATAGTGAAATGCTTGAATAATCATCTAAGTACTGCTGAGCCGTAGCTGAGCTGCTGGTGCCTGTGCTAAGAGGAGTGGGTACAACACCAGAAGAGAAGGATAAAAGCAGAACCAGCCAACACAAACCCATGATAATTATTATTTTGACACAATTTTGTGCATACTCAGTGCTAATTGAATCATGTTGCTTCTGGGTTTTTTGTTTATTTTTTTGTTTTCTGAATTCTTTCAGGCTGTATTTTTCTGTGGATTCAAATAGCACAGTGAGAAGCCCTGATCACAGCATCTTGATTTTATTGCAGCAAATGTAAAAATGATGCCCACATTTTCTGGCAAGGCAGGTGGTTTACTTGCCTTGCATTATCAGATGATATTTTTACTCTCCTGGCTGCCCTCTCTTGTTTGCATGTTGGACCGGCTGTCTGTTGCCCCCACTGAGATAATCCATCTAGCTTGTAGCCTGGTCCTTCATGCACACCTGAGCTGCTCTAGAGGGATGTAGCTGCTGCTAAAATAATGGTAAAGGTAGATGACAGTTTAGGCATCCTTGCTTCAGAGCTGTGTTAAACTGTTAGTGTCATTGACTTTATCGGTATCCTAGTCACTTATTCTGGTAATCTGGGAATCACCCAAACTTCCTAAATTCATGTAGACAGGCCTTACAAAACCTTGGGGTTTTGAAATCTTTGCCTCTCCTTGCTATTAAGTTCACCCAGACTTTTATCTTCTCACCTAATTACTATTACGTACCCTTCTGGCTTTTATTATGTCCATTTCCTATTCAAAGTGCTGGTGCTGATGATGTTTTCTGGCATGCCGTGCTCTCCATGTCAGCTTTCTATAGGTCTCTCAGTTGTCTTTATCTTTCACTGTGTTGAATTCGGGTTTCGCGTATTGTAAAGCCTTTCATAGTTCTTTCTATTCCTGCTCATTATTTTGTTTCTTACTGAATTATACCATCCACTTTGTCTGCTTCCTGTGTACTTGCATTTGTTCCGTTCCTCATAGGTACTATATGACTTCGGAGTTAATGTTTAAAGCCACAAACCTATCTGTGCATAAAGTTCCTCAAAACAAAGCAGTTACTGGCATTATATGTGAGGTAATCATAGCCTGAAGGTAAACACTTTCTGTAACCTGGATGTTGTGACCAAGATTTGAACGCAAGAGCGTGTACTTCTGCAACTTTGTTGTTCTCTTCCGTTCGTTTGTTAACCATGCCTGTTGGTTATGTCTTGTTTTGCAAGCTCTTCGGTAAAGGTACTGTGTGCTGTGATACTTGCTTGGGAAGGGTAGTTCAGATTTGACTGGAATCTCTTGGTACCATAATAACAAAAAGTATTTTTTTCCTGTTGTTCTAAATGCACCCAGGCAAGAGTGTGACAGAGATTGCTTCCAAGGAAAATTCAAAGCAAGTTATTTATTGCTGGGTAGCATACTTGTATCAGGTTTAGTTTATAGTGGGGAAAAACTGGAAGTGTCTTAAAAGAATGTCAAATGTTAATATTTGAGTTACTGTAAAGGATGATATAGCACTTTAAAAGATGGGGGGGGGGGAGATTTGTTTTTAAAGTTGGTTAATTTATTTCCCTAGCCTTTTTGTCTTGCTCAGTTAGGACAGTGTGGTTAGACGCTGCCTGTGTTTGGCCAGTTGATGATTTTCTAATCCCAGGATATGGAACCTTCCTCTGGGATAAAACTGAACTGTAGGTAATTTCTGTGTTTTATCCTTGTGCCTGTGTGGTGGAGGTAGAGGAGTGATATGTTCATATGGCATTTTGTGCGGTTTTTGGGGTTTTGCCAGCTGGTATAGGTTGAGCAGCCTCTGCATGTGTGACTGTAGCCTGTGCTTTAGCTGCAGCTACGCTAGGAAAAAAATCGTTGTGGATGGATCAAATAGTCTTGCAGTGAGCAGAGAAAGATGAATGATGTAGGTTTGTAAATGCTGTTTAAAGCTCTGGTCTCTCAGTTGGCGGGGGGTGGTTCTGCTGCTGCAGTTACATTAGGCCTCACTGATTTCAGAGGGGTTTTGTCGAAGTGAGTGCTTAGGAGTGGGGCCTTGAGTTGCTGGCTTCCTGAAAATGACTCTTCTATCAGTTTATCACCTGCCAGAGTGACATGTGATCTCACCTTGAGTTTATGACAGAATTGTAACGTTGGTGATGTGTATGTTTGTCCTTTAACGACCAAATTCATGTGAGATACAGCTCCTCCAGATATGAGCAGTCTTAACAGAAAAAGGACAAATTAATCTAACAAGTTCTATTCCCCGAGCTGAGACTGAGGCAGTGTAAGGGGGACGCATGTAAGCCACAGTAATGAGCGTGTAGTAGTATTTCTTTACTGCATTTTTGTACATGGGGGGCTCTTGTAAATATTTTTGGCATAATCTGTTAAAATTTTGTTTCCTTTAAACAGGACTAGAAGAATAAAGAGAAGTTTAATTTATGAAAACTATAAGAAAGCTTACAACAGTTTGGAATGGATTGATTTATGATACCTCTGATATGTGAGAGCTACATTTCGTGTCGCGGTTTGCCAGCTGCTGCTGGTGGACTTCAGCTGACTTCATTGAAGCACGCCCAACAGATAGGTCCTCGTCGCTAATAGAACATAAACAACTGTGATGCTGAAATGAGATGAGGCTCCGAAATGGAACTGTGGCCACCGTGTTAGTTTTCATCACTACTTTCCTCAGTTTGTCCTGGTATACTGCATGGCAAAATGGGAAAGGTAAGTAAAAGGCTCCAAAACCAAACTGACCTTCACGTGGCTGTATGTCAGAGGAATGAATAGTACAGGCATATGCACTGTTGCTGTATGTTAGCAATCCATAAATTGCTTGATGACTAGCTCTGCTCCAGAAGGTATTGCCTTGGTGAGGGATAAACACCTGCTAGTAGATTCAGAAAAATGAATTTAGAGTGATCCTGATTTAAAAAGAAAAAATACGTACCTGAAGAAAAACAAATCCTCCTGTTGGAGGAATGTTGTGTTTTAGTTGTGTTTTAGTTTTTTTTCCTGGTTTATAGTTGTTGGAAAAACATATGGTCTCTGGTTGGTTTTTGGTCGTGCCCCCCTCCCCCCCGCCATGTAACATATGGCCAATGGACCCGGCTGGAGAATGTTATTTTTGGTCCTGTTTTCTATCTTCCCTGATGATGCAGTGATGGCAGTGTCAAACTGCCAATCAACATTGTTGAAAGGCTGTTCTTGCTGTCTTTGAACGAAATGTAAAATATTTCTTGTCAGAGTGTTATATAAGAAATAAAGTAACATGAACAAATTGACCAGGTAATGGGAAATGCATCTATTATAGTAACATGAGCAATCTCATGAAATAATCACAGAATCGGTACGGTTGGAAAAGACCTGTAAGATCATCAAGTCCAACCAACAACCTAACACTACCATGCCCATTAAACCATGTCCCACAATGACACGTCCACACGTTCCTTGAATGCCTCCAGAGAGGGTGACTCCACCACCTCCCTGGGCAACCTGTTCCAATGCTTCACCACTCTCTCCGTAAAGAAGTTTTTCTAATATCCAGCCTAAACCTCCTCTGGCGCAACTTGAGGCCATTTCTTCTTATCCTGTCGCTAGTCACTTGGGAGAAGAGACCAACACCCACCTCTCTGCAACCCTCTTTCAGGTAATTGGAGAGAGCAATAAGGTCTCCCCTCAGCCTCCTCTTCTCCAGACTGAACAATCCCCA
This sequence comes from Gavia stellata, assembly GCF_030936135.1. Lineage (NCBI taxonomy): Eukaryota > Metazoa > Chordata > Aves > Gaviiformes > Gaviidae > Gavia > Gavia stellata. Next base: position 72,502,242 of record NC_082594.1, read on the forward strand.
GTTCCCTCAGCCGCTCCTCATAAGACTTGTGCTCCAGACCCCTCACCAGCTCCATCGCCCTTCTCTGGACATGCTCCAGCACCTCAATGTCCTTCTTGTAGTGAGGAGCCCAAAACTGAACACAGTATTTGAGGTGTGGCCTCACCAGTGCCGAGTACAGGGGCACGATCAAGTAACTGTTGTGTGTAATAGACTTTTACCTTTTTATGTATCTTTGTTGATTTTATTGCAGTCCATGTGAACCTTGGAAAATTCAGTTTTTTCTGAGGGTCAGGACTGTTTTCTGCAAGTAAGATGTTTTGGTTTTGTCCTTCAGTAAAGTAAATACACTTGTTCAGCCATTGTTTCTAGAAGAAGAAAGGTTTTGTTTTTTTTTTTTTTTCCCCCTTATAAACATCTGATCTTTTGAAACATAGTAGAATATTTCCTTCAAAGATCAAGTAATTTTAAAACACATATTCTGTCTTAAGTGAGATTGCTGCATGGTTTGTTCTGACTGTTCTGCTGAGAATATTATCTTCAGTTGTGTCCAATAAGAGGAAGCAGAGGTTTTCCAGGAATACTGTCTGTTGTAGCACTGCCAACTTGTAACCCTTATTTAAGTATAAAAGAGGCAGATGAGTTCTGTGACATATTGAGTTGGTTTTTTTTCTTCCCATTGGGCACTTGTAGAAGAAGCAGATGCTTTGTGGTGTGATCTCTGCTGTAGCAGTTGGTTGGCAGGCTAGCCTTCTGAATGTAAGCAGCAGGAAAAATGACAGGTTCTCAAGGTTATGGTAATATATAGATTTTTTTAATTGGACAACAGAAGTGTAGATGTGCCAAATACTGACAAGAAAAGGATATTTGAATAGCACTGTAAGTAGTATTTTCTTCATTGTGGCTAATACCACATTCTCTAGTTAGATTTTATGTTACTGATTCATTTCTTGCTGAAGAACCTCACAAGAATTTTGGTTTCACTTCAGCAAAGACACATATCTATGAAATTCTTTCTCATGCTTTTTTTTTCTTTCTTACTTGACATATGATTTACAAGTCTTGTTCTCTTTTGTCAAAGCGTAACACAAAGAAAAGTCGTCATTACAAGAAAGGAATGAAAAACTGCTATTTGGAGAGTACTAGTATATATGGCACTTAGTGACAATTTAAGCTTTTGTTGGTCAGACTGGTCTTTTTTTATTTTTTTATACTTTTTTTTTAACCATCTAAATACTTAAAATTAATGTGTTCTTAATGTTGATATAAATGTTCTGCATTTATCTTCTTCCAGATCTTGATGTTGAGCATTAAGATTGTAATTTGTTAGATCAGTGTAACAAGACATCAGTAATGTGTTAATTAATCATAAATCACAGTTATAAAACTACAGTCTAGATAATTTGCTCTTAAGGTGTTGCTTCAAGAGAAATTTATACATAGCATATTGTTTTCTAAATTTTATTTTACTTTTTAACTTTGTTTAGCAATTTATTGATTTGCACAGGTTGTCTAAAACCAAAACAGATTTTAGTTCATTTAGTACCACGTTTTCAATCAATTGGAGACATTTCTGCACCAATGGAAAAGATTCAGAAACTGATGATATGTATTTATTAACATTTTTTTTTTCTATTTTGATATAATTTTATGTTTATTTAGTCAGGCTTGCAGGATGGTATCTTAATTCACTGACACAATTTTCATTACAAATTATTGAGTGGCTCAATTAGAAGTGAATGTAGTGCTTGCTCTTCCTGTTCACGGAAAGGCTATGGGGTGTCGCATACTCTGATCATCATCCTTTGTTATTCGTTACATTTGTATGGCATGTACTAGATTCCTGTAGGTATTTGTCAGTTTTTGGACAGCAAAGTAAATCTACACTTGGAAAGAAAATACTATTTACATTTTCTAAAAGAAAAAGCAAACCCCCAAATTGCTAGCTTCTCAGTGATAACTAAAACAAATTTCACTTTTAAAAGCAGAAGCATAGTGCCTTGTTTCTAACAACCCTAATCCAGTCTTCAAGTGATTAATTTTAATTGAGGAACTATGATCTTGGATAAATGTCACTTAAAATGCAGAACCATTTGTAGAATAGCAATAAGACAGGGATGATGTGATATTTTTGTAGATCATGTCTTCCTCTAGTAAATATACCTAGTCCCAGTCTATGCAGGGTAGGATTTAGACATTTCAAAGTGATACAGACTTTGGTACTAATTTAAAGTGCAAAAATTTATCAGAACAGTGCTTTACAAACTTTAAGTATATGCTGAAGACTTGTCAGGAGTTGAAGGAAATACTCTGTCTGAAGTGCCATCACTGGAAACAGCATGGCTTTAGCTTATCCAGTGGTCTAATGTAAATAACCTTTCATGGGGCAGATACTGCTATTTGGATGAAATGGCCGATTACATGGGTTTGCTTTTAAAGTTAACTGTGTTTGAAGAAGGTTGACTAAAATACCTCTGGTTGTTGGCAAAAGTCTTCAAAATTAGGCTGAGCTCTTCGTCACTTTTTGGACCCCATGCAATGTCTAGAAGCACTGGAATTGTAAGGAAGCAGTAGAAGCCATGAATATACCTGGGAAAGACCTTTCCTGTGGGATTCATGAACAAGAGTTGTAAGACTGCTTTCTAGGAGTTAAAAATGTGCTATGGTTAGTACAAATGAAGTAGGTGTTGAAAATGAAATTTTACCAAAATACAGATTACTTTGGTGTAGACAAGGAGCACTTCTAAAGAATCTGCAGTCACTTCACATTCACGATTAGTCAGTTCAGTGTAAGATGTCCTTGAATTCCTCCTAAGACTGAGCTTTTATGCAAGTGATAACTTTATGCTTAGCACCATGTCTTTTGACTGAATCAAGCTTTCTGGTACTACTAACCTGCTCAGGGTCACAGGTCTTCACCGCCTCATTTGTGAGCTACTGAAATAGTGTTTTTTATATCCTAAAGGCACTGCTCTTAAGATCTAACAGGTACAAAATAGCACTGTGTACCTATTACACCAGTCACAAAAATTACATCAAAGCTGTTGTGCACTATGTAGAGAGTGTAATCTTGATGCTTTGATCTTTAATGTGACTAGCGGTTTGAGTACAAAATGTTTCAGGAAGAGCATTATGCTCCATAATGCTCAAGAACCTCTTCTTCGTTCAGCAAACTTCCTGATGCCTGTCACCAGCATGGAAGTTGGGAAGGAAGGTAAATAACTTCACTGAATTAGGGCAGACGTGGTAGGATGAAACTCCTCAGCAAGGCATTCATCAGCCTCATCTACTTTGCTTCCCATGTTAAAGTCCTGCTCTAATCCTGCTGCCTTTGATTAAAGAAAAAACTGCTCTTTTTTTTTTTTTAAAGTATGTGTGCTTTGTTCTTGGTGATAGACAGTAGTTGGCAGTGTCTTGCATCAGGTTTAGAAAGCATTTGGCTACTTGAAGTGGTGAGGACCTAAATGGAATATGTGTCCTGAAAATCTGATGCAACTTAACCCTTCAGGATTGTCTAAACTATGTAGTTTTCAGAGCAATCTGAAACTAATAGTGTATGTCATCTTTTTCCCATTGTAAAACATATTCTTCTTTAACGATGAAGGATTAGTTGGAAAAGCTTCTGTTTTTCAGTTCATCCGAGGGTGTTGTCATAACCATAGGATCTCCTCACTGTATGAGGATGACTTATTTTGGTACACTGATTTAAATTCACGTGGGAAGGCCTCCAAGAGGACTTCTACTTTTGAGATATTTAACTAGCTTCCTATTTTACTGAATATTCCCTCATACTTAAGTAATGATAGTTGGAGCTACTGTTTTGTTTTAAGCATGATGTTTTCTCTCATTTGGAGAGAAAATGGCTGGGCTGTATAATAAAACTGTTGTTTTCTTTATCCTCTGGCTGTTTTCATAAAATTAGAATTACCACCCTGTTTCTCAGCCACAATAATCGTAAGTGCTGCAAAATACCTAAAATGAACAACAAGCATAAGAAAACCTAACTGAGACTAAAACAAAAGGCCTCAGCCAATGGTGGAAAATTTTGGAGTAAGAACCAGGAATTCTGGAGGGAGGAGTCCTACAGAGCCATGGCAGAAACAGGACAAGGAAGACAGGAGATATATGTATATATACGTTTGGTTTTTTTTCCCTGTGGCAGTGGTTATGCAAATATTCTCTTTAAAAATAGATCAAAAATCTGAGAGATACATGTTAGTATTTTGCAACCATAACCTACCTTAGTTTATGCTTTGATCCTAAGAGAAGCTGTTATTCGAGTAAATGTTGATTACAGTCTTCTGGCTGCACATTCTGATTTTCAGAGTTATGTGCTGGTTTTCCACTGATGTGAATTAAGACTGACCAACCAAAAAAATTAAATGCGCTACGAACTGGGAAAAGTGGAGGCCGGGAAAGGGACAGGACAGGATGCTAAAGTAGAAAGTGCATATAACAATTTGTGCCAGTCAGCTTGTTTGGGGGAGGAGAGGGGTCTTTTTTTTTTTTTCCCTGTTAAATTGGTTTCCTTTGGAAATTCTGTTGCAGATCTTCCAGGAGCTGAAATTAAAGAAAATAGGAGTTTCCTTTTTAACACCAGCACATGAACATTACTCCAGTCTTTATCTAACGTGTCCAACGAAGAGCAACGAAGCTGGTGAAGGGACTAGAGAGCAAGTCTTATGAGGAGCACCTGAGAGATCTGGGGTTGTTTAGCCTGGAGAAGAGGAGGCTGAGGGGAGACCTTATTGCTCTCTACAACTACCTTAAAGGGGGTTGTAAAGTGGTGGGTGTTGGTCTCTTCTCCCAAGTGACTTGCGACAGGACAAGAGGAAATGGCCTCAAGTTGCGCCAGAGGAGATTCAGGCTGGATATTAGGAAAAAATTTTTCACCAAAAGGGTTGTCAGACACTGGAACAGGCTGCCCAGGGAGGTGCTTGAGTCACCATCCCTGGAGGTATTTAAAAGACGTGTGGGTGAGGTGCTTAGGGACATGGTTTAGTGGTGGACTTAGCAGTGTTAGGTTAACAGTTGGACTCATTGATCTTAAAGGTCTTTTCCAACCTAAACAATTCTATGATTCTATAAAATACGCTTCAAGCTTGGTTTCCAAAACGGATGGATTGGCATATAGCTTATTGATATTAAAAAGAGGAGTTGAATTTCATTAAGGTCGATCAGGAATGTAGATATGGAATGGTTACTGAGTCCTATGCAGGTAGTGAACACGCTGTCCCACATGAATCGAGCAGAAGAGGTATATTTCCCAGCTGTTCAGGTGGGCAGTGCTTAGGTCTGCAGTATCTTTGTGTCTGTCTTGTGCCTGACGCAGCAGAACTTCTCTGACACCAGTGATTTTTGGTGAGCTGAGTGGGAAGGATCACAACCAAAGGGGCTTTTGCAGTACTGCTCTGTCCCCTTGCCTTTTTGGTAACTTGCTAACTAGGTTAGCCTGACAGTTTATGGGATTCTAAAACTTGGTTGCTACCAGAGCATTTAATGTTGGCTGAGTCTAGTCACATCTTGAGGTACCGCTCTTGGTTGTGGCCCAGCCCTCAGAGTTAGGGAAAGGCAATGCTTTTGCTCTGTGTGGCTTCTCTTAATACTTTTTCAGTCGTGAGTTTTCTGTGCTTGCATGACTCCTCCAAAACGCTGGTTGCTGCTCCCATGCAGAGACTATCATATAAGTAATTTAGCCAACCCAGGAAAGTAAGTTGCATCTGACCCAGCTGCTCATACCCTAACAGCTCTACTGTAAGAGATGTGTCTATGAATGTATCTACTAAGAAACATTTGCAATGGATTGTAAGCCAGCATGTATTTATCTTCTTGCTAGTAACTGTCTTCCTAGAGTAGTTACAATAGATACATGGTCACATTTTTAGCAGTGAGCAAGAGGGGCTTCACAATGATCTGTCCTGGTTTTGGTGGTGGTTGATGTTTTCCGTAGTGAATCTGGGTGATGAGAGGGAGAGATTTCTTACTAAATTTCAAACAGCACCATGCTGGAAGGAGCAGCAGAGGTAGGCAGAGACACTGAATTTTAAAACGATTTATGCAAATTGGAGAACTAGTCAGGAAGGGGGTGAATGGAGGGTTGAAGGTAGGTGAAAGTGCCCCACACAAAACGTGGGGCAGAAGAAAAATGTATATGTAAAGAATGGGGAACAATTTTGATGTTAGGATTCTAGTTAGGAATGGCAGTTTACTGTAAATCACGTGCTAAGCATGAGTCATCACGTTATTGCAGAAAACAAAAGAAATTGAACAGAGAACAGGTGTTAAGGAAGTAAAGAAGTATGAAGTCTACTATTCCAACAAGACATAGGAAGTTGTCTTTCTGCTCTGCTTGGCACTGTCCACACTCCGGGATGGTGCACTGCAAAGAAAATGGATTCGTTAGGTGAGGTTCAAAGGAGCAAGGAGTGATCAAAGATCTAGAAAATCTACACTGTAAGGGAAGGGTCAATGTCGTGACATTGCTTAGCTTAAAGGAAAGGTGTGAGAAGAGGGATGGGAAGATAATTTTCAAATATTTTAAAAGTTCTTGCAAAAAAAAAAAAAGGACATATTCTATTGTTTGTGGCCATAGTGAATAACAGGATATAAGGGACTGAAATTGAAAGGGAGAGCAAGGTTAGGTAGTGGAAAAAGTTTTTGTAATGGCAAGTACAGTTACATACTGGAGTAGATTGTGGGAGGGGTGAAGAATTTCCATGTAGGCATTTTCAAGAACAAGTTAAACCAACGATGACAAGTAATGACACCAATACCATATTTGGTACCAATAGATATTTGGTTTAGCACGAAAAGAGTGAGTTACACTGTTTTTTAAAGTGAATATCACACTCCCAAAATAAGTCTCAGGTAGGGAAGACAGCTGGCAGGAATGATCTAACTTTGAACTAGCTATCTTGCTGAAATTAGTTTTGAGCAGGGGGTTGGACTAGATGACCACTAGAAGTCCCTTCTAACTTAAGTTATACTAGGTTTTCTTGACCTTTGCCAAGTTTATCTCTTCTTGTGCCAAGAGCGACATGCCAGTGCATTTCATTACGAAATAATATCGATGTTTGCACGAGATATGTGAGAGTTGCCCTTTATTATTGTAAAATTTGATCCCTGAAAATACATAAAATGTTTGCTTGTATTTGAGGAGATTCACTTAACCTTTTATTGTTAATGTACACAGCCCTTTCTGTAGCTAGGAACCATGAAAATGTTGTTACAAAAATATCAAAAAGTGACTTGGTTTTATTTTCAAGTGTGATTTTTTTTTTTTTTTAATTTTTTTTTCCTCACCCCCACACTTTATAGTAGTATCTTACTGAGTAACCTTATTCCCGTTGTGTAATCATGACTTTATTTGCTGCCTGGATAATCAAAAAGCTTTTTCCATTATCGATACAATCTTTAGGATTAGAATCCTGTAAGTTGTTTCTTTTTAGGAGGAGACACTGGTAATTCTATAATTTAGTTTTGTTTATAATGCACTATGTTTTGTTTTCCTGAATGTGGCAGAAAGTGAATAGAAAGTGGTTTCCTTGCTCACAGTGCAAGGCTTTATTCCAGCTAGTCTCTGCCTAAAAAGCAATTACTCTAGATAGTCTTTTAGAGCTGTGCTTCCAGCTGCTTTTCTGGTTGTCTCCTTGGCTTTCACACAGCTTTCTGTCTATTCCTGTGGATGCTTCCCACAGACGTGCCACCCATTGGTCTAACAGTAAACAACAGAAACCCTATTTTTGCTTGTGGCAGTATATAATTTTATATCTTATGCTCAAAAATAATTTAAAAGTTTCCTATGCTTTTGAAGCATAAATGTTGCTATTGTAGCCCACAGATACATCGTGGTCTTACATATCAATGCCATGAACATGTAAGTTTCCTGAGACAGTTCAGAGATGGGCTGAACCAGATCTTTTTTCCATTACAAATTACTAGTAAAGTAGTTGTGCAAATAAACAGCCCTCATACTTAGTTGCACAGCCCCTAGAGACAAACTGTAGAGGTACTGTTGGAGAGAGATTTGAATAAAACATGTGATAGGATCACATTTGACTTACAAGGTGGTTGTTAATTTGCAGCAATGTGGGAGCATGGTGAAGCTTTGATCCTGACTTGTTTGCAAGGAGGACAAGTTAAAAAGAGTATGTTCTTGGAAACAGAGCTTGTTCAACACAGTTGTCAAGGCACAAAGAAACAAGGAGCATCAGCAACCTCAACCCAGTAGCACATGTGGAAACAATAATCAAACTTCTGCAATGCTTGGATTTTGTGCCCAAGCTAATAAGAATTTTTAAGTATCAGCTGTTGGAATAGCATTAATTGTGAGGTGGTAGCACTCTTCTGACCAGTTTTCTTTTGATAGGTGAATTTTCTTCTAATGTATTAAAATGTTAAACATTTGACTGTGGATCTACCATTACTAATCTTATTTTAATTTAGGAAGCTAGGTTTTCTTGATGTAGTTCCTGGCTTGTATGTGTACGTTTCATTGGTTTCTGAGGGGAGGGAAAGGAATGGTTTATAGTCAGAGTGTCTTGGTTTATGTACAGAAACTCGCAGAGTTACTGACAATTCTGTGGTAGAAACAAATCATGTTGAAGTTTTCTGAAGCTTTCAGGTTGTCGGAACTGAATGTTGCTTTTTCTTTGTGTCATGGTTTTACTTTTCTGTGTGCTTTGTTTCCTTGTCACATTGGTCTGTAGCTGAGTTAATCCATCTGAGAATATACAGCATCTTAACTCTCAAAATCTGAGCCCTGAATTTTCAATAGAGTGTGAGCAGATAATATGATGATTCCTGGAGAAGGTTTGGGATACATACACCTGGGTTTTCCTGGACGTGACTTCTTTTTCTTCATCGAAATCTTGCCTGGGGAGAAATCCTTCAGATGCAGGGCCTGTTAGCCCCGGATTGGTGGATGCTGCTGCACAGGCATCATGTTGCTGACCAGGTTACTGCATGACCAGAAATCTCCATTGTGTACACAGAAGTTGTTGAAGTGTACACAGTAAGTGACACCTTTGGGAAGTTTCATATAAGTGCATATTTGTGATAAGTAGTTGCTGAGCAATTGCACAATAGTCCACAGGCTTTTGGGATGTCTGAGAGCGATCAAGCACTCAGTTACTACCTGGTTGGTTGGCGTATGTGCCGCGAGTCACATTCTGGAGGATGTATAGAAGTGCATGTGTTGTAGAATTTGTTTGCGTGGAAGTGTCAGGGTTAAACATTTTCGCTTTGCATAAATGTATCTGTTGATCAGGGAGGCTCTAGACAGAAATAGGGGAGTCCTTTCTGAAACTCCTGTGTGTAGACACATGATGGTAGAGTAACTGTTTTCTCTTGTGATTTAAGTGGGACACACACATTCATAGGTAGAGATGACCTTTTTAGGTCAGGGCTCATTTTCCCTTGTTCTCCTCCTCCACAATGCTTTACAGAGAAGGCAGTTCTGTACAGTAAATATGCAGTTTTATAGTATACAGAGACACTGAAGAAGAGACTAATGCTTGGCCCAGTATTTGTAATATGTTGCTTTAAACCTAACTGTATTTAACTTAGTTTGATAAAGTTTTTAACTTGGAATGAGCTATAACAGAATGGAAGACTTCTCTCTTTCTCTTGTATTTTGGGGATCCAGAGATGAGTTGCATCGTGTTTTGTGGTATTTTAGCTATGCATAGACTGCAGTGATCAAAGATTTGAATTGGGTGAAGTTGAGAGTTTGTCCTCATGCGGGAAAAACATTGATGCTAGGACATTCACATTATGTTTGTATATTCAGTAAAAATGGCTTTAAGTTGTTCTCTGGTGCAGTCATAATGGTAAACTAATGACTCAGATAATGGAAGTAGGATGGCTATGGTTAACTTTTCTCAAAAATTGAAGTGTCACTGAAGCTTCTTTTGCCTTAAGACATGCTGCTGCATCCTCGTTTGCCCTCTGTCACTTCTTTATAATATTTTTTTAGTCTGTCCTCCTTGCTTGGTTCAAATTTGGTGTTGTCAGTTAACACTGTATTCCTGTAAATTTTGAGGAAACAGGCTGTTAGGACTAGGACAGAGCCTCCACTTGGCCCCATGGAGGGAAGGGCTGGAGCTCAGCAGCAGTGTTGGGCTTCGCTAGCTGGGCAGCCACTGCTCACAGTCCTGCTGACCACACAATGGGTGCAGAGCTCTGTCTGCTGCACCACTGCTGTCTTTTGCTAGTGGTTAAAGGCAGATGCTGTTAACATGTGGAGGAAGTATGTGTATGGGAAGACACATGGGGGACAATATGAGGAGTTGTGTGCCAAGGGCCTAATGCTGGTTCTGCTGGCTGGGGTTATAATGTCAGAGGAACAGAGGGTCCTGGGGTGTGGATGGGAGTCATGGGGAAGAGCTGGGCCCCCTGGGATAGAAGTTCCTATAAGTGAGAAGGGGTGGAAGCAGCTGTAGGAAAACAAATCTGTGAAACTTGTGTGGATGCAGTACCTATGTATGGGTTTGGGTGTTTCCTCCCCACACCACAATCTTGGCTCTCACTAGGCACACAAAATTACCAGAGTGCCAGGTGAGAGAGCTGTTTTAAATAAAACTCAAGCAGACATTTACATATAAATTGTATATATTAGTTTTTGATTGTTCATGATACTGCTGGCTTAATGCTACTTCAAATTGTAGGACAAACCGCTTGTGATTGTGTTAGCGAGTGTATTTTTGTACTTGGTCCTCTTTTGAATTAGTGGAGAATAGCCCTCTGGCAAGAATCTGTGCCTAAGCTGTTTGCTTTTTATCTGTATCTGGTCTTGTGGTGCCTTTTACTTACTGTTTGTACACATTTACTGTCGTTAAATGTGCCATAGAAGAAAAAGGCATTAATGGCTACTTTGCTATGTTGTTTATTGAGATGTTACAGATGCATTTTTCAAATGGAAATTAAATGTAGGAGGCTGATTGTTAAGCTAAAGGGAGTGTTGCCATTTGTGGTATTTAAGTGAAACTGTAGAGTTGGTGGCTGATGCAGTTGACTCTACCCTTCATTCTCAAAAAAGCTTTATAGCAGATTGATTAATACACTGCAATAATGGCATAAAAGTAATGAGACACTTAATAGAAACTTCTATAGCTATATTGATTTGCAGCTTTCAAAAGTAAAAGTGGAATTTTACATACAATTTTTGTAACGCAAAAGGTTTTTTGAACAAATCTTTAGCAAAACCAAAGTTTTTCCTGTAATGGAAAATCAAAATATACTTTATTTCAATTCATCTTTATTAAGGTGTAGTTTATAACCACATGATGTTTCTCAGTTCTCTTCTTCTGTGGGAATAATTCCTATACTGTGCTAGTTCTTCCACAAACTCTTTGCGTCCTTGTTACAGAAAGTATCAATATGAAAGTTATAATTCTACTCAGGAACCTTAATCCATTTGAAATACAAATTGAACCACATTTTCCTGTGGCATCGCAAACTAATGTTCAATAATATTGATGAAGAGTAGTGTAATGGGAAAATAATTAAAAATATGTAATTAACATGATGATTTGGGAAAGTTGAACCAAAATACTAATTTTTTGCACTAAGCATTTTGGCGACTCTGTACTTATCACCAAAAAAATTTAAAATTTCAGCTTCTTATACCATGTGATGTATTCCAATGGCCTTAGTCAAGTCTAATTAGAAACCAAGTAGTGTTTTCTTTAACCTTGTGAAAACATGTTTATTGCTGCTTCTAGATCATTCTTTTCTTATGTCTTTGTTTGCCATGACTGAAATTCTGATCTGTTTAAAGTATAGTATCTGTTCTATCATTTGCATATTACATAAACATGTCTGTTCATCCCGTTCCCTCCTCCTTGATTTTTTTTAACCTTTTACACATTTTCTTTTTATTCATATGAAAGTTGTCTGTGAAATGATGACAAAACAAATATGATACATAGAAACCATGTTGGAGTTGAGATGAAACTAGTTTCGGGTGTCCAGCTAGGGTTGAATTGGTGTAATGCCATAATTACAGGCTTGAGATACACCAGTGCTCACAATTGCATATTGATTAGTGTGATGGTCATATCTAAACCATACCTGATTCTGTGGTTTTTTTCAAATGCAGACCTATCTGAGTGTATAATAATCACAGAATGATAGGGGTTGGAAGGGACCTCTGGAGATCATCTAGTCCAACACTGCCCCCCGCCAGAGCAGGTTCACCCAGAGCAGATCGCACAGGAATGCGTCCAGGCGAGTGTTGAATATCTCCAGAGAAGGAGACTCCACAACCTCTCTGGGCAGCTTGTTCCAGTGCTCTGCCACCCTCAGAGTAAAGAAGTTCCTCCTCATGTTTAGATGGAACTTCCTATGACCAAGTTTGCGCCCATTACCTCTCGTCCTATCACTGGCTCCACTGAAAGAAGACTGGCCCCATCCTCCTGGCACCCACCCCTTCAGTATTTATAAGCACTAATAAGATCCCCCCTCACTCTTCTCTTCTCCAGACTGAAAAGACCCAAGTCCCTCAGCCTTTCCTCATAAGAAAGATGTTCCAGTCCCCTAATCATCTTCATAGCCCTTTGCTGTACCCTCTCCAGCAGTTCCCTGTCTTTCTTGAACTGGAGAGCCCAGAACTGGACACAGTACTCCAGATGCGGCCTCCCCTGTCATCAATATTCTCCAATAGCCAATTATGGTTATTATTTAAGACTCTTGGGTACTTCCAGAATGAAGAGTAGTAAACTTGCACCTTATTCTCAATTTTTAACCACAAATTTTTTATTTTATTTTTTAAATCAGGAGGTCCCTCAGCACTAGGCACTATGGGAGGCACTGGCTGGCTTTGGTTCCAGCTGTATTGTTAACATTGTGTTATGTTAGCAACACAGTTTACTGGTGTAACAAGAGCTGGAGAAGGGAAAAAAGTAAGTTGATTTCAGATCAGTTAGTTTTTTGAATTTTCTTACACGTAGTACATCATGAATACAAGGAATAATGTGTGTAACCTTTAACTAAAACTTTATCACCTTAAATTATAGCTATAACTGTAGCTTTTAAAGCAGGAAGTTGATGTGGGGGCATCAGATATGTAAAAGATTTTTAAAAAGTGTAGAGTAGAGGTTCAGTTGATGACTGGCTATTTCCAGGATGTGAGTGACAGGATTAGAGGACGCTTAAATGATTACCAAATTGATTTGGAAAATTGGTTTACTGTTTGTGCACCCTGGTTTGGATAATAAACATTTTCAACAAAAATGTTTTTGCTGTGAGTTTTTATGGAAACTTGTTTTCTCTTTCAAATCCCTTTTCCAGTTTTAACTTATCAAGTCAATAACAGGAAGAATCAAAGACCCTACTTTCATGAATTGTGTTACGGCAGAGAAAGCTATTTTAGTAAATTGAATTAGAAATTCAGTAGCTTATAAATATTTCTCTGCATACCACCTTTTTTCATTAAAAAACAAACACCCCCCCCCCAAACACCTCTAAGAATTTGAGACCACTAGATAGCCTGAATATTTTGATTTGAGATCTTAATATAGGTATATATGCTTGTTTGTAGACAGTAGCTGGAAATACTGATTGAGGTCTGAGGAGAAACATGAGATATCACAGATAACTTGTAGTCAAACTGACTATAAGGGGTTGAATTACCTAAAGGGTAATTACATTTGTTTGCACTGTCAGCAACTCTGTAAGTATTTCAGGTGAGAGGGTTGTCTCTTGTTCTCTTTTAACAGATGTGAAAGAATTGTGTTTTACTAGGGTTAGATTTTGGTATTATATTTAATGCTGAAATTACGATACCACACAGAGATGCTGATTGTTACACTATAAAGCCACGCTTTGCTAGGATCAGCATAAGTGGTTGTGGCTTCTTTCATATGTCTTGTTAGAAATGAACAGAAATAGCTATTATGTAGTTTTCAGACTATATTCTTGTTTATTGGTAGCAATAAATTGTATACGTATACATACACATTTAAACTAAATGATGGAAACAAACATAATAAATGGATGCAACATGTATACCTAATGCATACATTTCTGCAGAAATGTACAATAGATTGCATTTTTTTAACATATTAAAATAAAACAATGGGAATGCTTTCTTTCAGCTAATGTGCTTTAGTCCTTCAGTGTTGCCAAGAATGCAGGCTAGATATTGACCTATCCTGTATCTTAAAAGTGTGTTTCAGTGCTATGATTGTAATACTTGCCTAAACTGGAGCTTCATGTTTGCTTGAGCAGTAGATGTTTTGCGTAAGATTTTAGTCAGAGTTGTAGCATGGCTTTTTAATTGGCAGTTAGTTTGAAAAAATAGTTGTGATCTGTGTAAAAGCTGTCACTGGAAATTGTGTTACTGTTTTTGAGGTAATACAGTGATGTTATTGTTGATTATTTCCTAGTTTCTTTTACACTGTTGTACACTTTGAGTCTTATGCAAAACAAGTAAGAAATACCAAAGTGGAGGGTTTTGGTGAAGGTTGTTTGAAGGTAATTTTTTATGACACTATAAAGAGTTAATGTCCAAATTACATGAATTCAATGGATTGCATACTTAGCTGAGCTCTTACTAATTTCTTAAACTGAACTCTTTGTGCTATGCATGTCTACAACAGAAGTTGCAATAATTTTCCTTGTACAGCTTTGCATTTTAGGAATAGAATCTATGAAGCTTTTATTTATTCCTTAGTGTTTCTATTCAGGGCTAGAGATGTGTTAAATGCTGATTGCTTATTGTGGAACTGATTTAGCATATGATTTCAGTGACCTTTTTATATCACTCTCCCTTTAAAGAAGAAATGCCAGCGGAGTTGACAGTGCTTCTTAGCACTGGGAGTAAAATAAAAACTAGATAGCTGGAACCTAAAAAGCCCTGAGGATTATACTCGTCAATAGAGTCCTGGGCAGTGTTGTTTACTAGGCAAAGAAGTGTAAATGCTAGTTAAGTTAACAGTCAGACCAGGACAAAGAAATTGCAAATGTGAGATTGGTGTATTTTTTCCATCACTGTAGCTGTTCTTTGTTTTAAAAGACCTTCAGCTCAAGTGCTGCCAATAACTCTTCTCAAACAAATCATGTGTTTAATTATCCTTACTGTCTGAAGCCAATGCACAGACAGAACACCATATGCTTCTGTTGACTTGACCTCCTTAGTCGTGGGTGTCTGGATTTTCTGATATATTATTCTTTTTATTCCTTGTGTCCAAAGACACATTCAGACCCTCTGTCAGCCCTCATCGGTGGAGATTTGAGAGTGGTGTCATAGTGGAGTTTATAACTGCATAGGAAATTTTCTGAATTGTGACCATCCTGTATTTAACAATTTGTCTGTAGAGGCAAAGGTGAGCAGTTTTATCTGGAGACATTTAAAACTGTTCCCGGTTACTCTATCCAGCTATTAAAATACCCCTTGAGTAAATAATTCATCAGTTGTCACAATTCTAGTTTGGCTTCTTTGGCTTTCTGATTGCTTAGGATTTTTTTTCCTCTAGGAAAATGTTCTATTCTGTAGCTTTTTAGAAAAACAAACAAACCAACCTGCCTGATGTACTACTTCATGCTTCCATTTTGATTGGTAAGCTGCAGCATTTTTAGTGTATTTATATTCAAGATACAAAAAAGGGGGGGTAAGCGGGTTCTCAGAGTCTGATCTGTTTTGTACTCCCATTTTTCTGCTTTGTTTGTATATATGGGATCTCTGAGAAAGCGGGGGTTTTACTTTTTCAAAAGAATGTTTACAAGTAAATTGATTCTGAAATTTACATTTCAAAATGAGAAGGTTTTACCAGTTGATACTACAAGGGATATATTCAGATTGCTTTAAAAATTTTAGTGAAAACAACTTCAGCTCCTGCTGCAAAGGAATGTTTAAACAAAAGTATCTGGACTGAGACTGAATCAGACCCTGAAAGTTTCAAAGCAAACACTTCAGCCTTATGCTAGTGCATTAGAATTGGAGCGAACAAAAACCATTATTTGTTTATGCAGATCCTTGAAATGCAAAATGTGAATAAGTTGCAAAGAAAAATTAAGTAATTATAATTTTGGGGCTATTTTTAAAAAATAAAATTAGGAAAACCTGCAGAACCTTCACTCAAAACCAAGCTGTTCTTCACGGTGAAAGCTAATTGAATAAGCATTTTTTAAAATACTTCTAGTCCTAATAAGTACATTTCTATGTGGAAACAAGGGCAATAAACAGTAATTCTGCCAGATTGTTTTGGTAGATTGAAATACTGGATGGTTTAAGTGACCTGTCAATTTGAATAACAAGATTAGGGATAAAAGAATGACTTGCCGACTTGTTTTCCTAAATCTTCATACAAGACCTTTTTTGTTTGTTTCATGAAGCAGAAAATGTTTTGTCATGATTAGTACGATGTATTTTTCATATGTAAATCATCTACCTTACTTTGCTGTTCAATTCCACAGAATAATATACTTATAAAACAATCGCATATTCTTTAATCCCTTCAAAATAATAAAATAGCTTTATGAATAGGCATAGCTACAAACTCTGTAACTAAAAAGGCTTACAGGATCAAGTGTTCAGACTGATAAAATTTGACCTTGAGCAGTTTTCTTAGAGCTTTTATTTATAGCATGTTGTTAGCATTTACAGTATACTGCTTTATTCTGTATTTGCATGGTTGATTACTTTTCTGCTTCAGATTTTATAACTCATAACTTGCTTATAAAAGGTTTTAATTTCACTTATGAGCAAGGAAGCTAATTAGCTTATGGCGAGTAGTCATTCATGGCAATACATTGTAACATTTCAAGGACACCATATATCAGCTTTTAGGCAGTTTCGAGACAAAAATAAGAATCTGATTTGTAAGCACATTTGAGATTTAATTCTGGGGGGCAAATTTTGTTAAGACCTTCTTTATTCTTCACTTTTTGACACTGCTGGTTATAGATACGACTTGTGCCTAGGTACAGGTTTTGACACTTGATAATTACCTCGGCTTGTTACACTCTTTTGCTGTTTTTATAAGCCTAAATGTCACAGGTGGATTCTGGAACATCTTTAATATCTCTCTTGTGTGGTTAGAGCTTTTTGGCCATGCCTGGGTGATTTCATTTGACAATTCCTCTGATTCCTCGTCTCTCAGTAGGACATTTGAGAATGCAGTGCTTGATTTGTGCCTCATGAATATCTTCTGAGCTCTGGAGTCACTTCCAAAGGGCAATGGAAGCAATGTTTGTATTTCCTCAGTAAATGCCACTATGTATTTCTTGTCTGTGCATCTTTATGTAGATCCTGGATGATTGTACAGTGCAGTGAGAGCAGGACTTTGTATCACAGTATTGAGTAATTGTATTTAGTTATGTTTTGCAAAACCCATGCAAAATAGGAAATCTACCCTTTGTCAAAAAAGTGTCAGTTTTAAGTAATTTTCAACTGCATCTTAAGTAAGAATTTCTTTGGATTTACTAGTGGAATTCAGTCTGTCTTTTTTTGACTGACATTGGAAATAATTTAGTCTGCCACATAGCAGGATTTTAAATTAAAATTGTATCTGCGTGTGAGGGACAAAGATGAGTATTTGATCAGGTGATACTGCAAATGTGATAGCTTGTAAGGTGCTTGGGTATTATGGATCAAGCATGGTCTGAAAAATATGTTGTGTACATCTCTGTGGGAGTGAAGTGCAGGTCAGTGCAGGTATTGTCATGACTTACTGGATACTGATGTTCTTGATGCCACGATTTCATGGATCACAGAAAGCATCTGAACTGATTTTAGGGGAAGTGCAGAACTTATTTTTTCACCTTACATAGCTGAAACAAAGAAACATTCGTGTAAAAACTATGCCAGATTGAATTGGCTGGCGTGTTGACAAATCCCTAGCTCACTGAAGAGTAACCTGCTCTTGCTACACCCACTGACTCTATATAAAACTCAGTGTGGAAGCTCTCAGTCCATTACAACCTCTATTTTGTATCAACCTGTAAATTGATCAACATCCTTGATGCAACTGTAAGGAATTAATACATGAAGCTTGTTACTGTCTCTGACCTGTAGCGTGATGGTAACTACTGTGGGGTTTATATAATGGGATTAAATGAGTTGTGGAATAACTAATCACAAAAGTGCCCAAATTAGCACTTACTACAGTGCGTTCTCACAGATTCAAACATTTAGTCTGCAGAAGAGGAGGCTGAGGGGAGACCTTATTGCTCTCTATAATTACCTGAAAGGAGGTTGCAGAGAGGTGGGTGTTGGTCTCCTCCCAAGTGACTAGCAACAGGACAAGAGGAAATGGCCTCAAGTTGCGCCAGGGGAGATTCAGACTCGATATTAGGAAAAATTTCTTTATTGAGAGAGTGGTGAAGCATTGGAACAGGCTGCCCAGGGAGGTGGTGGAGTCACCCTCCCTGGAGGTGTTCAAGGAACGTGTGGATGTGGCATTGTGGGACATGGTTTAGTGGGCGTGGTGGTGTTGGGTTGATGGTTGGACTCAATCTTACAGGTCTTTTCCAACCTTAGTGATTCTGTGAACTCTTCAACAGAGTACACATAAAAATGAGACATTTGCTGTGGAACCTTTAACTTGTAGTGCAATTTGCTTCAGCTGAAGCTTTTTTTTGAGAAGATGCAGGCTGTGTTGGTTTTGAGTGAGGGTGTAAGGAGAGGTAACCCTGGGGTTGGAGGAAGAAAACTGGAAGGGTTGTCACTAGGGTGGGCCATAAACTTAACTGTTACATTGGTGAATTTAGTACTGTTGCCAGTGAGACACTGTTTGTTTGAATGATGATTTGAATATCCCCCTCTTGGATAGAGGAAAGGTCCTGCCTCATCATTTATCTGTTCCTGCTCTTACCTGTTTTACTAATTGATTATTTGTGTGCAATGCTTTGTTGCCAACCAAAGCCTTTTTGTGTGCGTGTCAGACAGCAGTCTATTCTTACTGTTCCTATTTAATGAGCAAAGGGGGTGAGACGTTTCAAGAGTTCAGTTGGGTAAGAGCAGGAAATACAAATCAGGCCTACAATGTGGTAAAGCTAAGCCCTCTCTGTACTTGTCTTGCTGTCTTTTATGAGTGCCAAGTCTGTGGCTGGTTACCTTTCTCTCTGTATGGCAGGTCATCACTTTGGGTATTTGGCTGATTTGCAGTTTCAAGGAACTGCCTGCTGTTGATATGGGAAGGTCATAAAGCTTTTTCTGATCTTGTTGTCTGATGCATCTGCCTTTGGAGACAACCAGCCATACCGCCATAGAGCTCTTGAGTAGATTATAGCTTGCTTTTTTTTTTTAAACAGTCACCTTAGTTCAGTACGTTCTATTTCCAGTTGTGGAAATGGCCTGTGATTTAACATCTTTGTGAACCTGCTTGATTGATAAGATAAATAACAGCTTGCAAAGCTTTCATACAGCCTTTTGTTGTAGGCGGTGCTGCTTTTAGCAGACAGTAAAAGGCTTTCCTTGAGGGAGAATGGCAATACTAACTGAGAATAGCTGAAACATTCTTCGGGCTTGTAAGGGTCTTCATGCAATTCTGTTTTCTTCTACCTCCATTTCCCTCTTCCCTGCCTCCCCCCACCAAGAAAAAAAAAGGGGGGGGAGGCATATTACACAGCAGCCACAGATTTTTTTTTTTTTTTCTTGCAGAGAGTGGCAGGGTTTTTACTGGAGTCACAGGCTATCATAGTATGGCTATTGCAGGCTACATGGAGTCAGAAACTTTGCAGAGATTGCCAGAAATGCAAACTTCCCTTTCCACTATTTAGCCCATTTCTTGAGAGAGGCATCTCTAGAAGGTCACAAACATCTCTGATTCTGTAGTGCCTGTACTTCTTTCCCTGGTGCAACATTAACAAAGATGGATGTGTATGCATATCATCTAAATACGTGCTCCTCTGTGTTCCTCTTCTGCTACTGCCTAAGATATGTAAATAAAATCTTCTGAATTCTCATATATCAATATATGTACAGCTTTGGTCAAGACTGTTGTGTACTTACATGCTCTCAACAATATTAGATTGCACCTGCAACCTCATTGGTGGATCTAAGTAATTTTTCAGACTTCTAAATAGTGAATTGAGTATTTTCTGGTGATTGTTGCTTTAATAATACCAGTATCTTGACCAGGAATCCTATTCAACTGTATCTTTTGTGTTTTAAGATTAATGGCAACACACACGTATGTATGAGTTTCAGAAGTGCATTGTGATTGAAGGTTAGGTGCCTAGGTTCTTTCTTCAACACTGACCCATCTCTGTTTCCTTTATGGGTGGTGTATGGTGAAACTTCAATAGTCAGAGGCAGCAGAATTTTGCTCATTCTATAGATGTCTGTACTCCACTCAATTTAAAAGTGCACCCAAAGGAGTTCCCTCACATAGCCTATTCTATTATAATATGAAAACTATCTCAGTTGGAAGGGACCTACAACAATGATCTAGTCCAACGGCCTGACCAACTCAGGGCTGACCAAAAGTTAAAGCATGTTATTAAGGGCATTTTCCAAATGCCTTTTAAACACTGACAGGCTTGGGGCATTAAAAAATTTTGTTTTGCTAAAAAAGTAACATCAACAAAAAACTAATAGCTGTTGATGATCTTAAATGGCACTGAAGCTGAATAACCATAGAATTGCTTTGGTTATATTCCCAGGGTATTTTTGCCGTTTTGTTGTTCAGCACATGTTTCATTTGGAATTATGATACAGTAAGCATTCTGCCAGTGCAGATAATTTACCTACAATTCAGACTTCTTTTGCTATTTTAGTTGAGCTGAGGTAATCTGCAAAATGCTTTTGCAAATTCGAACTATAGTGTATTTTCTTCTTCCTTTACTTTGATGCCCTTTTCTATCCCAAGGGAAGGCTCTTTGCTCTTAAAAATCATGGCTTGAAGTACATAAACAGATTAGACTTGTAGTACAAAACCCAAAACTAAGAAACTAGATGTAAGCTAAGAAGCCCAATGTTGAGCTTGGTACCTGGTTTAAAACTTCGCTTATGAGCTGTCTTAAATTTGCAGCAAAAATCAAATGACGTAATCAAGACTGTCTGTGGCTAAGAGGAGAATGGTCCGAGTTTGTAACTTAGGCTAATGGTGTGTTTTTGGAATGACTTTTTTTTTAACAAAAAAAAAAGGGGAGAAGTAGTAGGAGAACCATAAATAACCAAGAGTAGGCTGAAAGCTGAGATTCCATCTCTGGTCAAAAACTTGCAAACCTTCACAGTTTGATTTGAATTTTTAATTTTCAAAATCCTGCATCAACTTTGCTGTGAGCTTTTCTAAATTCTAGGTTCTGCATTTTTAGGAGAACATCTTGCAACGAGGGGAAGAACTACTGAGTGAGTTGACATAGTGTTAACTTTCCAAGAAGTGCGCAGCATCAAGCCAGCTGAAATATTTAGGTTTTAGCTTCTGGAGTTTTGCTGAAACTACTAGAGTTTAAGAGAAAATGATGGAGAATTAATGCTTTCAAGTAATTTCTTAACAAGATATTTTCCTTTGAAGTATGAGCGCAAGTTATTTTTATTTGATCTTTTTGGCTTCCAGAGCAAAGTATGGAAAAGCATCACTTTCTCATTTCAATGTAAGATAGTCTATTATTCTTAAATAAAAATATGACAGTATGCTGAAAATATTGGAGACCAAATGTGTTTGATATTGGCTACAGCTTCTGTTAGAGGGATGTTTTATTTGTTGGACAGCAGATATGTTTGGGGTTCTTCCATCAGCTGTATAAGGCCAATAACTTACTGTCTGAATTTCTTCCTCTGTTTTCTTAAATTACTCTAGGTTTCAGCATAAGAAGAAGAAAAGTAATTGTAGAAACAGAAACTTGTTTTCATGATGGTGACCACTGATCTCTGGGACTGTTTCCTTTTATGGTTTTAGACTCAGCATTTTTCTTTTTACTGTAACAGCAATGAAAAAAAAGTGGTTGGGTACTTTTTGACAAGAAATCAATTCCATTTCTTTAGGTTTTAGAGAAACCTTTGAAGAAAAAAACACTAAATGGTCAAATGTGTTTTGAAAATATTGGCTACACTGTTGACTTTTTTTTGTATATACAATGCTTACAAGTCAGCTTGTCATAGAATAGAATATCTTAGTTGAAAGGGACCTTTAATGATCATCTAGTCCAACTGCCTGACCAATTCAGGGCTGACCAAAAGTTAAAGCACGTTATTAAGGGCATTCTCCAAATGCCTCTTAAACACTGACAGGCTTGGGGCATCGACCACCTCTCTAGGAAGCCTGTTCAGTGTCTGACCACCCTCTCGGTAAAGAAATGCTTCCTAATGCCAGGGCTAAACCTCCCCTGGTGCGGCTTTGAACCATTCCCACACGTCCTATCGCTGGATACCAGGGAGAAGAGATCAGCACCTCCCTCTCCACTTCCCCTCCTCAGGAAGCTCTAGAGAGCAATGAGGTCACCCCTTAGCCTCCTTTTCTCCAAACTAGACAAACGCAGAGTCCTTATCTGCTCCTCATAGGACATTCCTTCCAGCCCTTTCACCAGCTTTGTTGCCCTCCTCTGAACGCATTCAAGGACCTTCACGTCCCTCTTAAATTGTGGGGCCCAGAACTGCACACAGTACTCAAGGTGAGGCCGCACCAACACTGAATACAGCGGGAGAATCACCTCTTTTGACTGGCTGGTTATGCTGTGTTTGATACACCCAGATGTGGTTTGTTCTCTTGGCTGCCAGGGCACACTGCTGACTCCTATTGAGCCTGCTGTCGACCAGCACCCCCAGATCCCTTTGTGCAGGCCTGCTCTCCAGCCACTCCTCTCCCAGTTTAGCCTTGTGGCTGGCATTACTCCATCCTAGGTGCAGAATGTGGCATTTGTTCTTGTTAAATTTCATGCCATTGATGATTGCCCAATGCTCCAATCTATCTAGATCCCTCTGCAAGGCCTCTTGTCCCTCGAGAGAGTCAGCAGCACCTCCCAGTTTGGTATCGTCAGCAAACTTGCTAATGGTGCATCCAACTCCTGCATCCAGATCATTGATAAAAGTATTGAACAGAACTGGCTCTAGAATTGAACACTGAGGAACACTGCTGGTGACCGGTCGCCAGCCAGATGTAGCCACATTCCCTACAACCCTTTGAGCCCTGCCCTTCAGCCAGTTCTTCACCCAGTGCACCATGAACCCGCTCATCTCACAGCTGGACAACTTGTCCAGAAGGATGTGGTGAGGGACAATATCAAAAGCTTTACTAAAATAAAAAAAATTGCATCCACCACCTTCCTTTCATCCATGAGGTGGGTGACCTTATCGTAGAAGGACATCAAATTAGTTAAACAGGACTTTCCCTTTGTGAACCCATGTTGACTGTGCCTGATGATTGCATTGTTCTTTAAATGCCTTTCAATAATACCCAGTATAATCTTCTCACACTTTTTCCAGGAACTGAGGTTAGACTAACAGATCTGTAGTTTCCTGGGTCTCCCCTCATGCCCTGTTTGTAAATTGGAATAACATTGGCTAGCTTCCAGTCAGCAGTGACCTCCCCAGACTCCCAAGACCTTTCGTAGATGATCGGGAAGGGTCCTGTCATAACATCTGCTAGCTCCTTCAGTACTCTGGGATGAATTCCATCAGGCCTCTTGAACTTGTGAACACTCAGCTGATACAGCTGTTCCCCTACAATTTCAGTGTTCATAAATGGAAAGTTGCTGTTCCTGCACTCATGGTCTTCTGACTCAGAGGACTGGGCAGCCCAAGGTCTATCAGCATTCTTAAAGACTAAAAAAAAAAAAAAAAAAAAGGCATTGAATGCCTCCACTTTCTCTTCATCCCTATTAGTCAGGTGACCATAATCAACAAGTATCAGTCCAATGTTGTCTTTGGACCTTTTTTTGCTATGAATGTACTTAACAAACCCCGTGTTGTCAGATGTAGCACTGGCCAGTTTCAACTCTAATTGAGCGCTGGCCTTTTGTCATACATACACATTCCAGAAAGACTGCCTTGAATTTCTGGAGAAGCTTCTACAGTCACTTGCAAATTTTGATTCCTTCCTCCTTGTGAGGAAAGAAGTGAAATTTAAAAGATAAATGGGACTTTTGTGTAATATAGTAACATGTTCTCCTCAAAAAGTCCTAATTTTTTGATGAAAAGATCTAGCTTTCAAATTATTTCATATTTTGGAGAGAAGGGGAAAAAAAAGCAAATACCAAACTTAAGCTAAGTCAAAGTTTAAAAATAGATCCTTAAGTTTAATCTTGTAGGCTCATTCCCAAGTACTTAGGAGTCAAGAACTCTGAAAAATCAAATTAGAGTATTTATAAAGTCCTGATGCCTTAAGGGACACTTAGTTTTCTGAAGTCAGGGACAGGTGGTGACCACTATTGGTGGTACTGTAAGAGCCTAAGAAGTATTTTCTCCTTTGGAAGTGCCTTTCAGTATAAGATGAAATTTGATGTTCCTGCTGTTGTGGTTTTTTGTTTGTTTGTTTTTAAGTAATAAGTATCTGAGCAGTTGATCAATGCTTTGAAGTACTGCATGTGTGCCAAAGATATAACTGTTAGAAATTTAAATTTAATTGTTTTGTTTCAAAGTACAGGCAGTCATATTATAAATAAAGTACCAAAAGGCCAAATTACACATTAATCTCCAAATATATGAAAAGTGCTAGCTCTGTTAGTGTTAGAGATGTAAATGTTTTAAATTTCTTAAGTTCTTGCAAAGAATGATTTTTACTTAATTTTGTGTAAATAACTAGAAAAATACTCATAAGGTAGTGGACTTAAAATATGATTATATTTGTAATGTTAGCATTTTCTGGTTTTACTTGGCTGAATAATATTGTGACCTAACAAAAAAATCAGTCATACATTTTTGAAGGATGGGTTTCAGGAGTTTACATATCTTTTAGAGCAGCCTCCTTAACCAAGATATGTCTGGTTGAAGCATCTGTGAGAAGCTGGCTACTTCGAACCAATCAACTAGTATTTCTTAAAGGAATTCATGCTTTTGAGATCTCAGGTACCATAAATGCAATGCCAGTACTGTTCACTGGGAGCCTCAGAACTGAACTACTTTGTAATACTTCTACTGGGAACAATTTTCATAGAATCATAGAATACCAGGTTGGAAGGGACCTCAGGGATCATCTGGTCCAATCCTTCTTGGTAAAAGCACAATCTAGACAAGATGGCCCAGCACCCTGTCCAGCTGAATCTTAAAAGTGGCCAATGTTGGGGAATCCACCGGTTCCCCGGGGAGATTATTCCAATGGCTGATTCTTCTCATTGTGAAAAATTTCCCTCTTGTGTCCAACCAGAATCTCCCCAGGAGTAACTTGTACCCATTTCCATGTGTCTCTTTGTAAAAAGGGAGTCTCCATCTTCTTTGTAGCCACCCTTTCAATACTGGAACCACAGTGATAACATCTCCCCTAAGCCTTCTTTTCTCAAGGCTGAACAAACAGAGTTCTTTCAGCCTTTCCTCATGTGGCAGGCTTCCCAGTCCTTTGGTCATCTTTGTGGCCCTTCTCTGGACCCTCTCCAGCCTGTCCACATCTTTTTTTGTATAGCAGGGATTGAAACTGAACACAGTATTCCAGGTGTGGCCTGAGAAGCACTGAGTAGAGTGGGATTAATGACTTCTTTATCCCTCCTGGTGATGCCCTTGTCAATACAACCCAGCATCCTGTTGGCTTTCTTTGCCACAACAGCACACTCTTCACTCATATTGAGCTTGTTGTCCACCAGGACCCCCAGGTCCCTTTCCACAGAGCTGCTCCCCAGCCGGGTAGATCCCAGCCTGTGCTGCACTCCTGGATTATGTTTTCCCAGGTGCAAGACCTTACATTTGTCTTTGGTGAACTTCATAAGGTTCTTGTTAGCCCACTCTTCCAGCCTCTCCAGGTCTTCCTGCAGGGTGGCTCTCCCTTCCAAAGCGTCTACTTCCCCACTTAGTTTGGTATCATCAGCAAACGTCATCAGGGTACACTTGATCCCATCATCCAAATTACTTACGAAGATACTAAACAGCGTTGGGCCCAATAGAGATCCCTGGGGGACCCCACTTGTGACAGGTTGCCAGTTTGAAAAGGAGCTATTTACTAGCATCCTCTGGGTGCGGCCTGTCAGCCAGTTCTGCACCCACTGCACAGACCACTTGTCTAGACCATAATGCATCGGTTCCTCTAGGACGAAGCTGTGGGAAACCGTATCAAAAGCCTTGGAGAAATCCAAATAGGCAATATCCACCACTCACCCCACATCAACCGAGCAGGTTAGTTTGTCATAGAAGGCGATCAGGTTTGTCAAGCACAATTTGCCCTTGGTGAAACCGTACTGGCTTTTCCCAATCACATGCTTCACTTGACTTGTGTTAGACCCCAGGAGGAGTTGTTCCATAACTTTCCCGGGGACTGAAGTAAGATTGATGGGCCTGTAATTTCCTGGATCCTCCTTTAACCCCTTCTTGTAGATGGGGGTGATTCTATGATTCTGTGATTCTATTTTACAGTGCCACAGTTGGAATCCTATGTTCTTTGCTCAAAAACAGCTATGGTAACTTAGGAAAATTAAAGTTTACTTTTACATACATAATTTTAAAATTCTTTAAAAAGAAATTAACTAATTACCTTTTTTGTTTTGATATATTAATTGTAAATTAAAGGTGTTATAACAACTACCTCCTCTGAAAGTATCATCTCCTCAGTAAGGGATTTCTGTTGGTAGTTCTTAATACGAAACTACAGTTTTCATTTCTTCATGTGATAAAACTTTCTTTTCAGTTGACCTCTGAGTTTCTTGTGGTTTCACGACAGAGTTTTAATTTGCAGTGGAATTACAAGGGTCCTGTAATTCCAGTTTATGTACTACCTACCTGAATCAGGGAGGTAGAAAAATCTTAACCTCTGTTTACAGCTGAGTTTAATAATAAGGTATTTCTGATTTTGCATTATGGAGTTTGTTAGGTGGAGGTAGCAGGGGAACTACTGCAGTTCTCCACTGTTTGGCATATTCCTAAGTAGATTGTTCCCTCTAGGCCTCTGCTGTTCCTTAGACCACCTGAATCATGATGTGCTGATATCTTTTAGTAAATGTAGGAACATAAATGATCTCTTCCAAGAATTTGTCTAAGTCAAGAGAGGAAGACCTGAATTCATCCTACTTGAAGTGCTGGAGCCTGAACCACAGGTTCTATAGGGTTCTCACTGTTTTCCCAGGAGAAATACAGACTCTGCCACAGACGAGTTTAGCCTTTTCGAAGTAGGAAGAACAGAAGTACCAGTTTGTCTGCTATCTTGTACCATGAAGAAAGACAAGAAGGGAGACCTGATGCTACAGGCTGCTTCTGAGGCTATCCACTGCTATAGAAGCCCCCAGTAAAACCTTGTATGTCCTTTGGTTGCTCACCTGTTCTTCCCTGTTCAGACAGAAATTAACAGGGAACTGTATCACTTCCCATAATCCATTTGTTTTGGGGAGGGGATATCATTTGCATACTTGTGTGGTGTCTACACTAATACAATTCTATATTCACTTAGCTGCTATAATGTTACTATATATAATATATAGAGTGTATATATATTATATATATTAAAAATATAATGTTACTACTATAACTAGTAGTCATGATTCCAAGCAATCTTTGATTTCTTTGGGTTATCATTGGTAAGTAAGAATGTCCTTCATGCCAGAAACAGTAGAAAATTCTCCTGGCCTTCTCAATACTGCTGACTAAAGCACCAAGTCCTATTTCAAATAGCAGTCTGGATTCAGTAGTCGGTGTGTGGTGTGCCTAGCGCTGTATTGTGGGCCAGCATCTGTGTTCTGGGTTTGTTGGCACAAAAGCAATAACCATTTGGTTTTGATGAAAAAAGGAAAATAAGGCTGGCAAGGGAAATCTTTTTAAGAGGTAGTGAACTGTGTTTCTGTTTTTCTGTCTTCAAAACAGAGGGCATTTTAGCTAATTATGTTTTCTAAACATAATCAGAACAGTACATCCCAATTACAAAAAAGAAAATAAATGTAAATTGAAAGAAGTTGGAGGAAATACGGCATTAAGGGAAAGTTGACTGTAATTCCTTTTTTACTCTGTGTGTTACTGTAATGTAACAACAGGAAGACATTCAAATTGCTTGCAAAACTTCTACTTCCCTATCATTGCAAAACTAAAAGGCTAGGAATTGATAGGTAAATAACAAAAAAGATACGTCTATGGATGACAGCTATGTGGTTGGAATATTGATTACAAGGTGTAAAATCACTTAAGATACTCCAGTCTGTATCTGTAGATTGGCTGAAGGAGAGTGATGGTGGTGAGCAGGAGATTTTAGGAAATGAACAATAGGAAGAAGGAAAGATGCACAATCCAGAGATAGATACTTTGCTGGGTGGCAAGGGCATAGGCAACATACCAGCAAATGAGTTTTGGTGTTTCCCTCTCCCTTTTAGTCTCCTTTCAAAGAATGCGTGTATGTCTCTACATTAGCGAGATTTTGATAAAAATTTTGTTCTTGCGGGCACTGACAATATCATTAAGTTAAAACTTGGGTTTGAAATTGGTATGTCTGAAATACTGTCAAATTCCACTCATTCTTACCAAGTATTCAGAGAGGACTTTCAAAAAGCATGACCTGTGCTTTTGTAAGGCATCACTCCTATTCTGCTTCTTCAAAGAAAGGGTTTGTGGGCATCTGTTCCAAGAAAAGATTCAGAATTGCCTTGTGGTGCTGAGTAATCCGGACTCAAAGGTTGCCCCGTCTGTGGCTACAGTAGGGGGCATACCCCGCTCAATGCCTGCTTTGCATCCCTGTCTGGTGCAGCTCGCTCTTTCTGCTGTATGCTGTGTAAATGTTAAGCTGCCTAGCCTCGGTGGGATGATGCTGGGCTGTGCCCTTCTTGGTTGAATTTCAGGTGCTGCATAGCTGAACAGTCCCTGACCCTTATTGGATCTGTCTGTAGGTATTTGTTTCCAAAAATAACCAGGATCATCTTTTTTTCTCTCTAGAAAAGTTGATTGCATATCAACGGGAATTTCATGCTTTGAAGGAACGTCTTCGTATAGCTGAGCATCGCACTCTGCAACGCTCTTCTGAGCTGAACGCTATCTTGGAGCAGTTCAGGCGTGCAGTAGCAGAAACAAATGGGAGTAAGAATGCAATGAATAATTTTTCAGGTACATACTATGATTGAGCTATTTCTTATAACTCTGCACTACTAATATCCCTTCTTATTACTATAGAATAAGAAATTAATACCAAGAAAGCCAACTGAAACTGTTCAGTGGTGCAAATAATCTGTAATACCTTATCTGATGGGGATTTTTTTTGTTTTTTTGGGTTTGTTTTGTTTGGGGTTTTTTTCCAATTTTTGTTCTTAATGATCCACCCACTCCTCATTCTTGCGACTTCAGGGACTGAATACTTATTCCATACCTAGCTCCAAAATTTGGAACTTCTGGTTACTTATTTAACATACTGAATATATTATGACGATGATTTACATCACTTTTTAAATAGAGCTTGAAGGGAAAGGTCAGCAAACAGTGTTTAAGAAATGGATGAACTTGAAGCAATTAAAATATGTTTAAATGTCAGCTGGAAGATGTAAAAATGTACAGGCTATCTAAGGTATTGGTTATGATTTGTAAAATGTACAGATAATGTCCTTTTCAATAACTAGTGATTACATGTTGAACTGGTAAAGTCTTCTATAAGTTTTTTTTACCTGTTTCGGAGGCTGATGCTCGAGTTTACTGAGAGCTGTGTTTGGCAATATTAGAGAATGCTTTCGCACTACTCACCATTTTGAAGTTAACTTTTAAAATCACACTATTGCTGGTTTAGTCACTCTGACTTTTTCTAGATGGAAAATGAATAACAAATACATACTTTCTGGTGAGAGGTCTGATTTGGTAGGTTGCAGAAATTTCACTGTATTTGCCTAAGGAGGAATAGAAACCCAGAGGTTTTTGGAAATCAAAAAAACTGAGTCAAGCTTTTTGAAACTCTTATCTGCTTGCATTTGTGCTATGGGTTACTATCTTCTATAGAATTTTCTTGGGAGGTGAGGGTTATAATTATAGGCCCTCAGTGCTGATATTAAGGATGAATTGTTCTGTCTGACGCTAATGGCCTATCCAACCTGATCTCCATAGTTCCCTGGATCTCCAGGAGTGATATGGATAAAGGTTACATTTAACATAGTCTGTGACTCTTGTCTTCCTCTTCTGTGTGTATGTTTTTGCTGTTAAAGTGAACAACAATAGAGGAAGTCATGTAAGTTTGATACTGGATTTATGATTAAGTTATTACCACATTTCATTCTAAAAATGAGTTAGCTTGCTTATAGACAATGTCGTCATAGGGAGTTACTCTCTTCTGATGCAGCTGAAGTTACTGATTCACATTTTAAACTTTCTACCATGTCTGGATCCCAGCTGGGACATCCTCTTTCTTCCATGTGGAGCCATGATGGGAAGTCAGCTGAAGTCTGAATTCCTGAGCTTTTGTGCTTAGAACTTAATATTAGATACATTTTTATTAAGTTTAATGTATTTCAGTATGCATAATACTATGTAGTATTTGCTATCTTTGAAGCTGAAAGAATTCCAGATTATTTTATGTAAATCATTATTCATTCATACAAAGAGTTGTCAAATTTTGAGAGCTTTTGCAGTTGAAGCTAAAGGAAATGTTAGCAGGAAAAGTAAAATGTACCTGTATTGGAATCTATCAAAATTAGCATCTTTACTTATGGCATCTATTTAGAAAGCATTTTTCAATATTATAAGCGGTTAGGAATTTAGTTTTACCCAAAAATAAATATTAAAAAACCCAAAACTAAACAAAACTCACAACAAAACTGTTCCAGCTTTGTAGAAGCTACACTCAGAATCTGAGGGGAATGAGATTTATGGCATTACTTTTCTCGCTTCTGCACAATTCAAATTTTTCTTTGAAACCATGAGTCCGGTTTTTTACTTAACTTGATATTGTAAAGCCCATAAGTTTTCAAAGATCCATATGCTACCGTATTTGTCATTTGAAATAAGAGTTGTTTTCACACTTGATGTTAGAAAATCAACATGCACAGCAGGGGAATTTAAAAACTGTTATGTGCAACTTTGAGAGCCACCTGGACATCCTGAGAAGCAGTTATTCTAGAAAGATCAGGAATTATGTTAAGCACTCTAATGGACTAAATTAAATTCATTTTAACATTCTTTATTGTAGAAATACTCAAAATCTTAATTGTATATTTAATGCTATTTTTGTTTTGTATCTGTATGTGCCATGTTTTCCAATATGTATTTGTAGCTTTGAAAAGTTATTTGCAGTATCATCACTACATGGTGATGAGCTCTGTAAGAGTAAGTAAAAAATAATCTGGGTAAATAAGCCTCCCATTTTGATTTGGGGGGGCAAACCCCAACCTAAATAAATGGAGCATTCTTTACTTCTGTGATTACACACTAAGTCTTGTGTGATCAGGTAACTATTAACTATATCTGTAGCAGGGTTACTGAATGGAAAATAATCTTGGCCATAGTTTATTTAAAAAATAAAAACAAGAAAATACTTCCTTTGTATGCAAGATATAATGCCTCAGTAAAATGCATCATTTGTTCTGTTTTTCAGTTAGGACCAAGCTTGGAATTTTGTATTATTTACCACTGCATAAAACTTCATATTGTTTGTTTTCTGCATTAGTGATTTCATGTATGTTTGCAGATGAGACGCTGAAACTGTTAAAAGAGCTAACAAGTAGAAAATCTCTTCAAGTGCCAAGTATCTATTACCATTTGCCTCATTTGTTGAAAAATGAAGGAAGCCTTCAACCTTCTGTGCAGGTTGGCCTTGGAAGGACAGGAGGTATGCTGATATGATGTTATTTTATATCTGGAGGACTTTCTAGTTTTAATAATATAATTTACTGCATTACTTGGTAGATCAAGGACACCTCATTTAACTTGTATGATATTGATATGTCTTAGAATTTGCACTGAAGCCAAGATGAAAGGAATTTGGCTTCAGCTTTGCTTTTTTCCTGCATAATCTCAATCACACCCCATCCCATGTTAAGGTACACATTAAGAAGCATTTAGTTTGGATGAATTTTTTCTAACTAAGTGAAAGGGAACAAAACTCAAGATTCTGAACAACAGATTCTGAACTGCTAGTGGACCTATCCCTTTGGCTTTTCAGATTTGTGGGGCAACCATGCATGGATATAATTATTTTAGATTTGATGTTTCTGGTTTTTTGAACAATATATTTCAACGTATGACTTCAAGTTGGGACAACTAGGATAATCAGATATAATTGCATCAATAAAATGTGGACATTCATCGGAGGGGGAAAAAAAAATCAGTGTTGTGCTGCAATACTGTTGATCCCCTTCTTTTTCTAAGCCTCACAAATTCTGAACTTTGGTCATTAGGATAGCTCCATGGAATCCCACTCTTGGAGCTCTAGAAAATAAATAGCATAAAGCCCAACCAAGCTGCTATACCTCAGAGCGTGTGTGAGTGTGTCTCTAAGCTTGAAGACCCCACCAATGAATCCTTCTTTTTCTGCATGCCATCTGACTTGAATGGCTCGTGTTGTTGTCCACTAGGCCTTTCTTTTTTAATTTTCTCTCCCTCCTTGCTTTTGAAAGAAGCATTAGTTACTCCTGGACTGTATTTTTTTCATTACTTCTCTAAGTTTAGTTGCTCCTTCTTTTAACAGAAGGCATGCCTGTGTGACAAATGTGCGGGCTCAAGCCATAGGGTTATTTTTCTGACTGTAAACGCCATTTATTTCAATGTTGTTATTCAGGAAGGAAAAGCCTCATGTTCCTTTATTGTTTCAAATGAAGCCTGTGTTATATCCCACTGGGAATATATGACAGAAGTTTGAAATTACAAAATAGAAATAGGAATCAGGTTTGTTTAATTAAAAATAGGGAGGAAGTTCTGCGTTAAAATTGTTTTCCTATCTTCCCCTTTCCTGGTCACTGTGCTTTTTGAGTGTTTGTTTAAAAAATGCGGATTGTTAATGTGTAGTTGCTAGGCAAAGCAGGCTCTATAAGGAAGGATAAACAACATTTTTTAATAGTTGTTTGATTTTGTATATTATGCGGTAAATCATTTCACACAGATGGCTTTGGAATGCTGGTGTTGACTTCATGAAGTCTGCTTTATGCTTTTACTGTGTTCCTGCTGCTGTCTGCTATGTTCCTAGTAGGTAGCCAGCCCTGGGTACGGGGTGGGATGCAGAAGAAAGACTATGGGGAAGTTAAGGAACACGGGAGTCAAATGGCCAGCTGAAAGGTGGTGTTAATAGCGTTGTAGCTGGGGCCAGACTGCTTTGCTTTTGAGGTGCTTTTAACAGGGATAAGAGATTTCAGTGAGGAATTTCTGGGCAATCCTGATGGCCTGGGCTTGCATTTCTAGAAGAATCCAAATCAGGTGCAAGGAAAGTAAGAAAGTGTTTTTCAGCAGTGCCATTTTAAAAGATGACTTCTGAGAGGTTAAATATTTGAGTTGTGAAGACTGGTTATGCCAATTTGAAAATAATACTAAGTTAGGGAGTTTAATCACTCTATAATAGTCTTGGTGCACCTTATCTGATTAATACCATGGTTGTTGATTATTACCTATGCAATAATCTGGCGTGTCTAGGATTACTCTTTTTTTGTTTGCTCTGTTTTCTATGAGTGTTCATGGTAATTATGTTAATCGTGCTCCTGATGATGGGTGGTATATTTTTAAACTATTTTTAATTACTGTTATCTCCATCTTTTAACTCTGCATTTCTTAAGCAATGCTTTATTATGAGGTAAGAATTTTGTTTTCTATCTTGTGTATGAAATTGCTGAAAGTACATTTCTGGTTTGTTTGATTTCAGTTTCCATTGTAATGGGAATACCTACAGTGAAAAGAAAAGTCAAGTCTTACCTTACAGAAACTCTCCACTCCCTTATTGATAAGCTGTCCCCTGAAGAGAAACTGGATTGTGTTATGGTTGTCTTTATAGGAGAGGTAATCACTTAAATATTTTTACACAATTTCTAATCTGCCTTTAATTACAAGTACCGCTCCTGTCAGGACTTGATGACAATCTACTTTTTCTTCAAGATGTAGACAGATGACTGCCTTCTCCTTCCATGAAAAGGAGACAGTGTCAGTCTTGTGTTTCTGAGAGAAATGATCCTGAAGAGCTCAGCTTTTTCTATTTGTCAAGGGAATAGTGGACATGGATTCAGTGGACTGGTTATTTTGCAAATCTTCTGATGCTCATACCTAGTGACAGAGGTGTGCTAATTACCTTATTCCTTCAGCATCAAAATAATGGCTAAAGTACTTCAGTGTTGTAGGAAGGATTCTTCCCGTTCTCTTCATGCTATGCACTTAGTCCTTCCTCAAATGAGTGCTGCAGTTTGAGATGGTAGGCACAGATTGTTACTGATTTTATTTTCTGGACAGTGTGGCTATTGTAAGTCCAGACCTTTTTTTATGGATTAATTCAAACATTGTTCAGTTGGACAGTTTGGTCAGTTTGGCTCTGATTTAGTGGAAATCAAATTTAGGAAAATGATAGAATGCTTTCAGAAATAACTCTGTTGGCTGCTGGGCATTGCATATACTTATTTTGGTCTGTATATTTTCTCAGAAGTCTGACTTGGAGGGTGGGAAATTTATATAAATGTTTGACCTTCATCCATCTGACCGTATAGTCCTCTACTGAAACAGTGTTTTTTGAGTCCCACAGATGAAAATTTGAATCCTCTAGTTATAACTGTGAAAATGGTTTTAATCCTGTGAGCCAGTGTCCATTCAGGGATGAATCAATGGAAAATCAGATTGGCATTTTAATACTTTTAGTTCTATTATCAGCATATTTTAAACATTTCCAGTCCTATTATCAGCATATTTTAAACCTTTTCTTGAAAAGTTTGTAAGCTTTTTACCTGCACCTGAAACTGATTCTTATGGTTTTCTAATATAAAGTGCTCGGTTTTCTTTTTCTTGACAGTCAGTCAAAAACTATATGTCAGGATAGATACTGCTTTTCTGCAGAAAATGCTCTTAAAACATTCGTTGGTTGAGAATACAAAGAGAAGAGTATTCATTCTGAATTACTGGAACGCTGGGTTTTTCTTCACTGTATTAGTTGGAGTAATTTTACTGCCTTTTAGTGTGGCTTCTTTTCAAGATTTAAAACTGAAGTTTCATTTTGTTTTGCTTAAGGAGGTCTGAGCTATGAAGACCATGTGTAATCATTGGATTCTCTGTCTTCTGCAAAACTTAGAATAGGAGTGAAGAGGATCCACACTCTGTCCCCCACTGCACAAGTTTCTCTTGTTGCCTTAGACAAGGCATGTTGCTATACCCGAGTTTTCCATAGCTAAATAACTTTCTTCCTTTGAGGTGGTGTGAAATTCTCTTTCACCTTGGGAATGATTCTACAAAAGTGACTGTGAAGGAACTGAACATTTTAACATGGGAGCTATTGCTTCTGTGCCCAAGGAGAATTGCGTTGCTTGCTCCAGAGTGGGATGCTGTTATGCTCTGCATCTTTTCTCTGTGTATCTCTCTTTAAGAGCAGCACTATGTGCTTACTCATATATCTGCTATGGGCACTGCAAGCCATGAACGTCCTGGAAAATTTGAAGAACCTAAGTTTAAATTCTTGTCCTGTTATAACCGTTCCTTATATTTGCTTATATTTCTTTTTCTTTACTCCATCCTATTTTATGTCTTCACTGCTTTACTGTATCTTTGACCATGTTTTGTATTTTCTTAAGTTCAATATCTTATAGTTTGTTTTGTAATTACTACAGGGAACTCTTTCAATGAATAATATGGTACAGTAAATACTTTATCCTGAACTATGCTGTGTTTTTTCTGAGTTATGCTGTATATTTCAGCTCCCTTCTGCAAGGTGAAAAGTGTAGGTTTATTACGCATTTTCTCTGGCTGTTTGAAGGAAGGCCTACTCCCCTGGTGGACTTCTGTTTCTCCTTCAGCAAAAGAAAGGACTTTAACTTTTAAAATAGCTTTGTCTGTGAGGTTTCCTAGCCTAAAATGTGTTAGACTATTGCTATCATTAACATGTGTGCGTTAATGAAGACTTAGTTAAAAATACATTAGAACTTTGACCAACTATGCTTGTATTAAAAATGATGGCAAAATGTTCTGAAAAAAGGTACAGCCTCTGCTCAACATCTGTGCAGTTTAAGGACAGCAAGAAATGGTCATCGTGTGAGGTGAGGTTAGGTAATTTTGCTAATAAGCTTAAAATGACAATCTGTGCTTTGTCTATAGGTTGTACTAACAAAAAAAAGTGCAAGACTTTACAAAAATGTTTTTACGAGAGAATTATATGAAAAATGCTACTTTAAAAGGATTTTAGAATTTTCTTGTTGACTTTGAGAAATCAAATTGACAGTGTTTAAGAAGCATTGCTGGGAGCCACAGTCATGGACTGTAATCTCTTTGTGCCAAGCATCCTAAAAAACTCTTTTAATCCTGCTATTATTTTTTAGCAGTTCAATCTCACTCCTTTCTTGTAAATTTGACTTTTTTGCTAGAAAACAAGTTGAAAATTAAGGCTAATGGCCTTCTGTAAACAGCATGAACATCTGTAAACCGATGAGCTAGCAAATATAGATACATTATGGTTGCTAAATAAAGAGATCTGCATATTCATTTACTGTATGGATATTTCTCAGTAATGTAATTATATACAGTAAATTTCCATACTGGAAGTTCAAGGAATTCTAAAATATCTGAGCTGATGTGATACCTAATCACCAATTTAAATAATTACTAGAACTGCTTGACTGTAAACTGTGCAATTGTCCCAGTAACTGACATATGTCTGTGTTCTCCAATTTGTTAAAATAACTTTATTGCAGATTAATTTGCAGGTATTCATTAGGATGACTAATAAATAGGCAAGATTCATTATACCTCTATACTTAAACTTTTTATTCCCCTTCACTATGTAGCTATTTCATAGGCTCATCAGATTACTTGAAACAAACGATTCAAATCTCATAGACCTGCTCTGTATGAGAACTTGCTTTCAGAATAAACTATAGGATCTAGGTTTAAGAAACTGTGAACTCCAGATTAAAATGGTTGTCTAGTATTTTTATTTAAAATGGTTTGTAATTAACATGGGAAACATGGTTCCATCATAGTGGAACAACAAACATATATGTGTGTGTGTGTATATATATACACACACACTCTACCGAGTATGAAAGAAATTAAAATACTTTTCTGGTATCTAAACATTTTTTTTTTTCTTTCCTGTGGGGAGATCTCATTTACCATGAAGAAAATGCATTTTAGACTTGTTCTAAATATATCACAAATTACTGTCAGTCCACTTCATTAATTGGTGACTGCACTTAACACAGTCTTTTGTACAAACAGTGATCAGTGTATATTGGAAAGACTATAAGTCCTTGATTTGACCAAAAATATCAGAAAGACAAATCATTTCAGTAAGAATCAGAAGACACTACAGGTATGCAAAAGCATTTTGCTAATTGCTGAATGTGAGCTGGCAGTGGGCCAGGGTGGCCAAGAAGGCCAACAGCATCCTGGCCTGTATCAGAAATAGTGTGGCCAGCAGGAGCAGGGAGGTGATCGTGCCCCTGTACTCGGCTCTGGTGAGGCCGCACCTCGAGTACTGTGTTCAGTTTTGGGCCCCTCACTACAAGAAGGACAATTGAGGTGCTGGAGTGTGTCCAGAGAAGTGCGACGAAGCTGGTGAGGGGTCTGGAGCACAAGTCTTATGAGGAGCGGCTGAGGGAACTGGGGTTGTTCAGCCTGCAGAAGAGGAGGCTGAGGGGTGATCTTACCGCTCTCTCCAATTACCTGAAAGGGGGTTGCAGAGAGGTGGGTGTTGGTCTCTTCTCCCAAGTGACTAGCGACAGGACAAGAGGAAGTGGCCTCAAGTTGTGCCAGGGGAGGTTTAGGCTGGATATTAGGAAAAACTTCTTTACTGAGAGAGTGGTGAAGCATTGGAACAGGCTGCCCAGGGAGGTGGTGGAGTCACCATCCCTGGAGGCATTCAAGGAACGTGTGGACGTGGCATTGTGGGACATGGTTTAGTGGGCGTGGTGGTGTTGGGTTGATGGTTGGACCTGATGATCTTGCAGGTCTTTTCCAACCTTAGTGATTCTGTGATTCTGTACGCTACTGATTGCATTTGACTAGACTATACTTGACCAGCCATTTGTTCTTGGAGCACTAGTCGTTATGTTACACTGTCTTGCATATTGCTTATTCAAATCTTACTGTGTTGTTTCATGTGTACAGAATTCACTTAGGCTAGAAAAACTTGCATGTCTTGAATATCTTTTACTGTCACTGTGTCATCTCTTTATGTAAACGGTGGCTGCTAAATTAAAAGATGTTGATCTTCAGTAGTGTTTTCTCTGCCCTCCTTTTGTTGAGAATCTTTTTTTTCTCTCTAGTATTTCTTTGGAAAAGTTTCTGTACTGGTTGGGTCAGCATGACACAAGCACCTAGTAAGGCACCATCCTGTGCACTGATAGGAACAAAGCCTCAGCAAATTAAGCACTGAGTGCACATACTGGGTCAAACCTTGCTGAACCTGTTTTGGACGTATTAACGTTGGAATGCAATATGGAAAACTTCTCCAGCAAAAGAAACAGGCTTGTATTTTCACCTCTTCTTGCTCTGGGCCTGAATTATAGATCTCTGTGATCAGCAGATCGCTTGATAGAAAACAAAGGAGTATTTTGTCTCTCTTGCTCTCAAATCAGATGTATTAGTATCATCCTAGCTACAGAGATGGTCCATTTGTTCTGCTAATTGTTGAAAACTTGAGAGCCGCCCCTTCCTGGAGCTGCCCTGAAGTCTGCACATCTCAAGTTGGAGAAAGACCAATAGATCTCAGCATATACATACACATGTATGTATGTAATACATATATTTTAAAAAAAAAAACAAAGCTAGACAAGGCTGTTGTGCCAAATGATACGTTTTATCTTCAAAAAAATTATCTTCACCAGGTAATTTTAAAGGCCTACACATGTGGTAGCCTTTGTTTTGAACATCTCACTCAAAACTGATCAGGATGAATGCAGCTTCTAGATATACTGCCAGCTCTTATATCTGGAAGGGTGGCTTGGCCTGTCAGTGAACATTTGAGATATTTAAGCTGCTGTTGCAATCCCTGCTTCTTTGGCACCTAAGCTTTGGTACCTAAAGAGTATGGGCTGCTGATACTGGGCACCATCATAGGATTTTACGCTCTTCTTTTCATGGCAGTGACTAGCAAAGTTTTTATATGGTATTAAACCAGTGATAAAAATCTTCCTCAGATCTCAGAAAAGATCCTTGACAGGATTCGAAAACTTCTATGTACCTGAGATGAATTTAGTATCTCAGCACAAAGGTAAGATTCAGGATTGTGCTCTCTACTCAAGCCCTAGACTCGAATGACTGAAATGCTTCTCTACCTATAAGATACCTTCTGAGATGCACCTGGGCCACAATAACTATCTGATGCTTCTAGTAAAGGAACGTCACTGTTAATAGACAGAGTTGTGTCTGAGCTAAACTTTGGTAACATCTAGTGTATTTGTGAGATGGAAGGTGACAGTAATAATCTTACTTCAGAAACATTGTAGCGGGTGACTTCATACTTGGATGGTTGACTGAATTGATACTTTGAGTTTTGGACAACACTACCAAATTTTTCTACTGCGGTCTGTCTTGGCCTAAAGATACTGAGGACAAATTCCTTCTGTCCTCCAAATAAAGAGCATATCATAGAAGGGTGCTTTGGACTGTACACAGCAACTACCTATCATCTAGTGGAAAACAAACAATCTAGACCTTTTCAACGATTTACAGGCTCACCCAAGGACAAGAAGAAGTTTCTCCAGGTTGCCAGGCCACATATTCTGCTTTCTTTCAGACTCTACAAACCAGGCTTCATCTGCAATATGGACAAAACTAGTAGAAGGCTGTATGACACTAACATAACTTGCATCCGAATGTCCTGTTTTAAATTGTCCCTTGTGGGTTGTTTTTTTGTTCTGGCTAGCCTTCTTAAAAGCTAAACTTGTTCTCTGATGTGGTGCTGTGGTTCACAGCACAATCCATATGGACGTATGCCCTCACGATTGAGGAGCTGACGTGCAGGGCGCAAAGGTAGGGAGAAACCAGAGTGGAGTAATACAAGAATATACTTGTGTTCCTGCTGTTGCTGCCAAAGGCTTTGCATTGTGAAACCCTGTCCTGAACAGAATTGGGTTAATTACAGAAATGACTGGAGAGAGAAAGATATTTCTTACCTGTGTGGTAGAGTGGGGACTTTCAGTAAGGGAGGGATGAAGCTCATGTAGGGCACAGAGGCTACCTTTTGCTTATGTAACATTAGAGAGCTATGTTATGATAGTATTTTGCATTCCTGTTTTTTGCTTTGCATCTTCTCATGTTGCCTCTATTTAACTTGAACTTGCTGCTTCAGATCTCAAAGCAGATGCTGTATTCCTAAAAATAATTTTTTTTCAGCTGCATTTGTTGAACTCTAACAGATGTTATTACCTTTTTCCGCAGACTTTATTTATATCTGTACACTATTGCAACCACGGGAAACCACTGCTGCACTGTTATTCCGTAGCGCTTTTTCTTCACTGCATAAATATCCAAAAATAGCTCTAAATGCCACTTTAGTGGCAGTTTTTTCCTATGTGAATTTTAATGTTTTGTATATAAGTCATTATATTCATATGTACTTTCATCATTTCAAGGCAAATATACATTTGCTTTGCCTTTTCTGGAGGCTGTTCAATTTTACATTGTTTGTTATTATTTAGAATACATTGTAAAATTATTCCACCCCTATTCTACAGGGATGATGAAAGATCAAACAAAATCATAGAAA
Organism: Gavia stellata; assembly: GCF_030936135.1. Taxonomy (NCBI): domain Eukaryota; kingdom Metazoa; phylum Chordata; class Aves; order Gaviiformes; family Gaviidae; genus Gavia; species Gavia stellata. The sequence goes on from NC_082594.1 coordinate 72,543,071, forward strand.
TTAGTAAGCAATGAAATGACCACGCTTTGCAGATGTTTCCCAGGGATTTTTTTTCTTTTTTTGGAAGATGTTCTTGAATAAGTTAAGGCTTACTTTAGTAGATTTCATTTAAGAATTAAGATCTGGATAATCTAACAGCCTAGATAAACCACATTGTTTAGAATGTACTGTACAGTTAATATCTGAATTTTCCCCCTCTTTCCCTGTAGCTTCTCTTCTTGAATTTACTTGAGATATTCAGTGATGCTATGATTGCATCGTTTTTCTTCTACGCATCTGCTACTGGCTAAGACAGTTAGGTAGACCTTTGGTCTGAAATGCCATGGTTTTCCTTACATTTTGAGAAACAGTCTACCTTCTGTCATTCTTGAAGGTATGAAGTAGGTAGGATTTAACAGCATGAAAGGGTTGATTCTTAAAACTAGAAATCTTGGGTTTGGTTGAAAGTTGGCTAGCTGTTAATCACAACTTTGTAACCTCTTGTTTTGTCTGTTAGCTAATATATTCTACTACTTTGCTATGCACACACTCACTCATAAAAAATCAATAAAAAAAGATTGGAAAGTTCACTGCTGTTCTGGTTCTTTGTGTGTTTGTTATGAATAACAATGTTCGTTCAGACAAACCTTAGAATAATTGCAAATTTGAAATGCAGCCTCACCTAAGCTAGAGAAGGTACTTCAGAGAATTGTAGGGCAGCATCTTATAAAAACTGCAGAAATTTAAAAACTTATTTCACTGACAGTCTGAAACTTCAGTTTGTTCCACAACGTACTCTGTTTTCTTTTACAGTGATTCATCAAAGTACTCTGTATGTGTGTCTCATCAAAATTGCTGATGTAAGGAGCTAAAACTTAGATGTTGCCATGTTCACAGGCTTACGAAACTCCATAGATTTTGTAAGCTAAAATCTTTTTTTCTTGCTGAAAGTTTCAGATAGGCTCAAGGGGATACTGGCGAGGTACCTTGAAGAGGAGTCTACTGAGAAATATTAAATACACAAAATCATATCTGTCTCAGGAAGTAACCTGAATTTTGAAGGTAGTTGGAGTGTGGATGGTAGCAGAAGGGAGTATTGTGTATGCTTGTCCTGTTCTTATTCTTTGCTATGTATCTGTTTGTGGCTGCCACTGCTGGAAGCAAGATACTGAGCTGGATCAATCTTTGGTCTGATCTGGTATGAATGAAAAAAGGAGGATGTCTCACTCCAAGTGTTCTTGCTTTCTCTCAGAGATCAGTAATTTCATATGACTAGGAAGAAAGATCAGGCGGAAAGATTTGAACTGTTAATATTGAAATAACCACCCCTACTTATGCCTTTCATTAGTTCCCAGAGATCCACCTAACAGGACAAACTTGTTTGTAAGGCTCCATGTGATTCATTGATAAGATGCATCTTTGTGGCTGGCACTGTTAACTCTTACGTTGTGGCCTATCACAATTTTGTGTTTAATTGGTCTAAAAGGATTAGTTCTTAAAATGTTAATTTTTGCTTTTTTTTCTTGGGTCCCAAACTCCTGGGGATTATTTAATCTTCAACCTTAAAAGTTTTACTAAGGAAAAATTCTGGTTTTGTTATTGCCTTCTGATTTGGTAGACAAATAAATCACACAGGTTGTGCTGCTTTGGTTGGGATCACCAGTGACATTTCCTTTCAATAGTTGCAAGCAACACTGTTATCATGAAACAGAATTTAAGTTCATCGTAGCTGCCCCAAAGTCAACCTGCTATCTACCAGATGATCTTCACAGGAATTCTGAAGGACAGTTACACTTTGTCTTTCATGGATGACTTCCTTTTGGTTATCTGGATTTGTCTTGTGCTGTTTCAGGTTCTTTTAGAAGACAAGGGTATTACTCCTTCATGTTATATACAGTTCATAATTATTTTCAGCTGTCTCGTGTCCTGCTGGTTGATAAAGAGGGCCTTAGGTCTTATTTTGTCAAGGCAGTAAATGCTTTCTTCCTTAAAAATGGGGAATACATTTTGGTCAATAATAGATATTTTTTTCTGTCACTTTTCAGTTGCTAGCTGAATTTATTGATACTGCATGGAAGATCCTTAGGTTAGAGCAGTTATCTGGCTATTCCAGATTTCCTTCCATTGCTACCCTGCAAAGTCTTCTGTATAGTTAACTCTTCCCTTGGGTATAGTTGCAGCTTGATCAAATTTATTGCATATTCTCATATTTATTTCTTGAGGTTGTGTGAAATAACTTAAACGTGCCAGTTTACTGGGACACGTCCACAACTGAAGGGTGTTGGCAAAGATCCCACTTAGTGTTAGGCTGGGTAACAAGAGGAGTTGGTTGCCTCTGGAAGTTCTGATGTGGAAAGATGGCAGTCAAACCTGCTATCCTGAGGGGAAGAGTTTGGTGTTGAAATCCTGGTTCTGAATCTCAGATGCTGCTGGTAGATATAAATACAACTGCTTATTTAGAAATAATGGCAGGATATCAAGTTTTTAATGCATTTGCTCATGTGAAAAATGCCATCAACTCTTTTAATCTCAATGTTCTTTTTTAATTATAAAAGTGGCATCTCCTTTTGTACTATGCTGATGCAGTGGTTGTTGATTCAGAAGGAAGGTTACCTACTAAACCAGCAGTGGTCCTTGCTGTATCTCGTATTCAGTGCAGCTAGACCAGACCATCTTGACATTGTGTGACAGCAGCACAGATTACAATATGAGATTGCAAGTCTACAGGCTACGCCTCTTTAACGTGAAGCTATTATGATTGTAGCTCTGACTGGGAAACTGCCAACCTTTTGCATGAAGGACACAAGTAAGGGGATGTAGGGGAAAAAACCCCTCTTATTCTAAACTTCTTTTTTTTTTCTGATTGTGGTGCATGCTGTATAAGTGTGTAAATTTTTAAAAGCACTAGCAAGGCTTCATGGTGTATCTGCAAAATAGGTCAATACTATGTTCACTCTAAGGAGACTTGCACTAAGGCACAGGCTTGTGACCAAATTGGAATGAAGTTTGGCGTTTATTTTAATCTCTGGAATACTGTATAGAAACCAGCTGTATTTCTGCTCTGTGTGTGTATGTATATATATGTATACGAATCTTGCATTTTTCTATGCAGTTACGGTATGGACGGTTTAATAAGTATTTGAGTTATTATTGTTAGACTGGGTAATTGACATTTGGCACACCAACTGGAAATTCTAATTGTTTGTCTTTTTCCTATGCCGACTAAACAACAATTTATATATTTTTAATGTTTAAAAGGTTTGAAAAGAAAAAAGAAATGTTTCAGTTAAAGATAGCTGTACTAAAATTATTTCTATGTAGTCACTAGGTCACTGATTTGCAACTGTTATACACAGCAGAAAAAGTTTTGTCTTAAACTCCATTCCAGTAATAAACTGTGCATGAACAATCCATATGTATTTAAAAAGTTAGTGACATACCAAGTTCCGTATGGACCTGAGAGTCTGCTTGTGTGGAACTCACTGCAGAATGAGTTTTAAATTGTGAACACCTTATCTGCTTATTAGAACTTCAGTCCAGCTCTAGGCATAGCACATATGAAAAAAATATATATGAAAAATTTATGACAAATGCTTTCTACTCACATGTTCTTGTAGTATTTCGAACCTGCTTTTGGAAGAAACCCACTGTTGTCCTTTTTGGAAAAGTGTGCGTCACTGGTATTATGTTGGATTTTATAAAAATAAATCTTTAAAAATAGGAATGGTGATTTTTAAGATCAAAGGGTAACCATCTTTATCAAACAAGATTAGTGGTTCTGTAGAAATGCTTGGGAGGGATTTATTCTCTGTGTGTATAAACCTTTAATGATAATCTGCATTACAAATTAATCAGAAAAAGTATGAACTGTTCCTTTCTTTCCAGCATTTCAAAGGCAGCTATTTCTGCAGAATCTTCATGAGCCACCAGAATCTGGGTTGATTTATAGACTGTAAATTATCTTTTGAAAACTGATGAATAGCATGTCAAATTAGTAGATTAGTAAGTGTAACAAAGGTTAGGATTTTCAGTCACATTTATGAATTCACGACCTCTCTTTCCCTGGAATGCATGTGTACGACCAAGTTAATAGGTCGAATAATTGGCCAGTTTTGGCAAGTTAGGTGATCTAGACTATTCCAGAATGTCATGATTTATATTTTAACCAACAAGGAATTTTTAGAATCTATGCATCTTTAAGAACCAGGTGATTGATAGGATTGATAGTCCCTCAAGTTTAATCTTTGATGCAAAAAAGCAACCCTAGTCAGGAAAACAGCATGTTCATTCCTGTGTGTGGTTGGGGCATCCACACTTTAAATGCGAAGTTTAGGAGATGTATTTTTGAAAGAAGAGTGTGTGTGTGATATTTTCATATACATATTATTATACAACAATAATATGAAGTTCGTCCTACACAAATACTCAGTCATCATTTTTGTCATTAAGAGCATGAGAAGTTGCAATAAAATACCAACAGTTAGATTAGAACTGTCTGTTAAAAGCAGATATGAAGCAACTATCATTCCCCTCTGTTTACAATAAAAATTGTTTCTTCTTCCATTAGACATAAGACATACTTACATGTGTGATGTGTTCCTGTATTATATCTTAAATGCTGAAATTGATTTTCAAGTACAGCTACCTCCAATGTTTATTTTACTAGGTTCTTTTAAAGTGTAGCTGCAAAACTGTTAAGTATTCTATTTGTTTTTTGTGTTTTTTTTTCCAGACTGATCTTGATTATGTTAACAGTGTTGTTGCAAGCCTGGAAAAAGAGTAAGTTGTAGTTTTAATGGGGGACTTGTTAGCTTATTGGTGGGTTTGCTTTTTGTTTTTCTCTAAATCAGGTTGTGACAGGTAATAAAGAGTATTCTGGAAATATGACATCATGCATTTTTGTTTCTTGGAGGTTTGGACTTTCGAACAACAAAGTAGTAGATGACAAATTAAGGGGCAGTGATTCAGTCAGTTAAATTGTAAAACAATAAATGGGATTAAATTACTTGGTGCAACCAATGGGATTGGTTTAACATGAATGGAAATTTGTGAAATCTGTGTTAGGGCCTTGTATTCCATATGTTCAAAGAGAACTGTAGGGAAAAAAATCACTAGGTTCTGAAAAAAAGGCAAAATCACTGGGTTCTGAAAAAAAGGCAAAAGAACTGTTTAGAATCTAGTTAGAATTCTGATTATTGGACAAGAGGCTATACTGTTCTGAAGAAGATGCTAAGGAAAACAGTATTTTTTTATATACCACTTTTATTTTACGTGCCTCATTTGAATAAGTCATTGTTGTAACCAGACATAGTAACTGTACAACAGAAAGCAAGGAGGAAGTCTACAGAACTCAGAATATCTCATGTGACTTTAGGATGTTTCTTTTGACAGGTTTTCTACAGAGATCAATTCTGGCTTGGTGGAAGTAATAGCCCCTCCTGCAACTTATTATCCTGACTTGACAAACTTGAAAGAGACATTTGGAGACTCAAAGGAGAGAGTGAGGTTAGTTTATTCCCCCAGATCTTTTCCCATCTCCTCCCACACCCACACTTTTGTTGTTTATGAAATGGCAAGTGGGATGTGGATTCTTGAAATGTTTTCTTACTGTAATTCTTGAAAGTGTGGGGATGCTAAAAGTGCTCTGTGAATCCATCTCATTCTTACCTCCATGCTGTTCTGTGCATGATCAGACCCCAATGCTATGCTTGGTTGAATTTATTTAGTGTAAAATTTTGGGAGGAGAACTGAGACTTGATATAGTTTTTTTGCTGTATGTAGACTTTTTTGTTTACTGTTTTTGTTCCTGAAATACAGTGTAAAACCCAGTAATTCCTGCTGAATTGCCATTTAAAATGTACATGTGTTTTTAGTGAAATGTCAGGTAGTTTTCATGAAATCAGATTCACATTAAACCAGTTTTATGTCTGTATTAAAGCATAAGGCGAAAGCTTTGTTCCTTTTTTTCAGACAGGATTTCCTGAAGGAACAATGCCAAAAACAGCTGTCTTAATATTTCACTAATACGCATCATTCTTCATAGCGAGATTTACTTTGCATTGCCAGCATGTATTGAAATAACTTTTTTGTCATAATCCTTAAGCTTTTAATTTAATTTCAGATGGAGAACAAAACAAAACTTGGATTATTGTTTTCTTATGATGTATGCCCAGAAAAAGGGGGTTTATTACATTCAGGTAAATTTCTCTTCTTTGTTTTGAGACAAGTTTTCAAATGAGTTTCCAGAAATTATGCTACACAGAACAGAGATAACTTGATTCCATAGTTGAAGGAGGGCATTAAGTATGGAAGTTATGGTATGTGAGGAGGTAATTTGTGGAGGACGCTGTCTCTGAAGTAGAAAGTAATTTGTCCTATGCAATTGATTTTATCTTAAGATGCTTAGTAAAAAAGTGAAGGAATGCAGACAGCCTAACCGCTGTTTTTTTCCTTGCCCCTGAATGAGTTACCATTGAGTTGCCTAGGCAAAAACCACCGGCATAGTTTCTAGTGGAAATCGAGCTAAAATCCATTTCTGCTTTCTTTTTGAAGGCAAGTGCAGCATCACTTTAATATGACTGTTGCGTATAGATATGTTTTCAATGTGTTGTTAGACTTGTTTTGTTTTTTCTTTTTTTAAAGAGGTTTTCAAGAACAGAGTTAAGCAATTCTTCTTTAATTTAGCTCAGAATTGTTCCTATTGTGTCTTGCTGCTTTGAAGTAGAAGTCTTACCTACAGGTATTGCCGATTTAGTGAGTAACTACACTTATGATCTTTATTTAGATTTTGAGACTGTGTCCTTTAGGTATAAAGCCCCACCTGTCTCATACAGTTTTTATGAAGCTATGCTGACTGCTCTTGGAAAGCTGTTGGAGTCTCAGCTCTCCTGGAAGCTGCACAGCTCATAACATGAGACGGTCTTTTTGAAACGAGGCAGTTGCACAAGTATTAGTGCCAGCACAAGGCGGGGAGCATAAATGCACTGAGAGAAAGGACAGGAGAAGTAGGATCCTTAAAGCAGTGGCCTGCAGTTACTATGAATTAAAGGGATTGTAGCACCACATCTTGGCAGTTCTGCTGGTTTGGACTATATAACTGTTCTGCGGGACAGCTAAAGCCAGGTCAAATGCATCCCACCTCTGCAGACAACGTGTCTCTTAGCTTCTTGTCTCAGAGGAGAAATTCTTTCAGTGCTGTTAGGTGTGTGAGTAAAGAGTCACATTTGCATACAAATAATACAGATAGTTTTACTTGTTCTACTGATGAAGTCACTTAGTCTAACATTTCATGGATGATTTTTCTCTGAAGAGAGAAACTAGAAAAAACAATGTTCTGAAGTAGTAAGTTGAGATACATTTGTGGATTCTTACTACAGGAAGATTCTGTATTAGTTCTCCACAAATAGATAGACTGTGATCCCTACAATAGTTATTCTTGGCTATAGCGTCTAGGTTTTATAGCAGTGCTTGCATTAGAAATATATGGCTATGTGTTAGCAATATATTACAAATCAGTATTTTCTAGCTGTACTTCTTCTTATGGCCTTGCTGGTGCTTTTTTTTTATTTATGTTGATATCACTGCTACCTTCCTCTAGCTTGAAGATGACATCGTTGTCAAGCAAAATTATTTCAGCACAATAAAAAATTTTGCACTTCAGCTCGCTTCTGAAGATTGGATGATTCTAGAATTTTCTCAGCTGGGTTTCATTGGTAAGAAAATGTTCACTTGAGTAGTTTGAAAGAACACATTCATCCTCAGACTCTGTGAATTAATAGTGATGTGACTTCAAAGCTATCTTCTTTGTACTGGAAATAGACCAAGAAGTAGAAATTCATTGGCTTTTTTAGGAACTCTGGTTTAACTCAGGGGTTTTTTCAGTTGTTTCATATGCTTTTGTACGATTGAGGCAAACTCAAACTGCTGGAAAAGAGGGCATTTTTATAACTAAAGGTTAATTAATTTATAAAAATACTAACAGTCAAACTGCAAGGAATGACTTACTTTCAACTTAGCTGCCGTTAAAACAAAAAAGTTGTTAAACCACAACTGATGGAAGTAAAAGAAAAAAGTGTGAAAACTAACTCAACCTAAAACACCTTCCTTGGTGGTTGTGCCAAAATTTCCAGGAATGAGCAGGCATCAGTTTGTTTTGGTTGCAAAGCCTCTTCTATCTCCACCTTTTTACTCCATCAAGGAGAAGTTAGGACAGTCTGCTCCTTCTTAGCTGTAGTTAGAGTCTATCTGTCATTTGCAATGAACAACAGTGAGAGAGGCTAATGCAGCATCTTGGGCTGTTCTGGGTTGACTACTAGAGTGCTGTTGAAATTACTTCATGGTTCTTTGCTCTTACACTGCTCTGTTTTTATTCAGAGGTACTAGACTTAACAGAAGAGCAATGCAAGAGAAGTTTTGAAGGGATTTTACAAATCAGAAAGTTATTTCATGACTGCAGTGATGTGTCATGATCTGTTTAAAAGCGCTAAGCTAGGGATATATGAGGAAAAATCAAAAGCTAAGTCAGACTGTGGAGATTCCTGTATGTAGTCAACAAAAACGATTCCAATTCGAAGGCTGTAAGGTGAGCTCAGAACAGGAAGAAAATCCTACATGTAACAGATAAAGTACAGTCCTGAGTTGTGTCATTCTCTTGGAAATTCTTGTTATTTTCTTGTTTTGACTTTGGATCTACTTTCCAGAGTACAGCTTCATTTTTAGCTCAGTGACCCATAATGGTAGCACTGAGAACTGAGAATGTTGACACTGTGTGAATGTCAAGTACTGTCCTGTTTGCAGCTTAGCATCAGGTGTGCTGCTGAGGCGATAGTTCCCTGACTTTCAGGGTTTCAGAAATTCACTGAGTAGAAAGGAAAACAGTAGTTATGTCCTAAACATGCTATGTTAGAGTACAAAATGGTACTTCGTACATTTGCTTGTCAGTCTAACCTACAGAAACAACGGAGAGGAGGAGAGGAAATGTGCAGAGGGAAGTCTCCTTATCTATCTAGCCACCACATAACCGATCTGCTTGGTTGCCTTGGGCTACCAACAGAGATGCACTGTTGCTGAAATAGTTATGGGACTGGTTTTGTGGCCTCAGAGGTGGAACGGAAAAACAGGAAATGGAGCTGCCTATCATGGAGAAAAAAAAATTTAAATAATTTACTGGAGCTTTTGCCCCTAGATAGACTTGCCTCTTCTCTTGGGGGGCCCCTTGCAACTCTCTGTGACTCTGTGGCTGCAGAGACTGGTTGAATACCAGCATCTGATTAGGCTTTGTTTCTACTTTTGAACAGTTAAACTTGAATTGCGGGCTTAGTTGGGGTTAGAGTCCTAGCTCCAGTCCTAACTGCACTTTAAATGTAAATTCTGTACGAAGTTCCTGGGCTATAGAAGTAATTTACATTCATTCTACATTTGCTTAATTTAGTAGTAGAGTGTACTCACTTATAAATTGCAGTTTTTTAAGACTGACATGTCAAAATGGGTGTAAAACCAGCTTACAGTTTAGGACATGCAATGTCTACCCCATGCAGATGTATTTCAGATCACTTATTATTTATGTATTTGTATATTTCACACCCCTTTCTGTTCTCAGTGCTGCTATAGAGGGCACAGTGTCTAAGCCAGAAGGGCTAAGTAGATAGTTCTTAATACTGAGATCTGGCTTAATTACCTGCACAAATGTTTAAAAATGTTTTAAGGTTGTTTTTCCTATACTGTATATATACTTTTTTCAGTGTAAGCTCTGAAAATAGTCGTAGTTAAATTCAGTTGTCAGCTCCTGCTGCTTGTATCCCTCCTCTTTGTTCCTTGTATCATATTTGCTTGCCTCCTTTTAATTAGATATCAGTAGAATTTCAGATGCATTTAGCTACGGCTGCACATCTTAATGTTGCTTTTCTACCTAGAAAATTAAATTAGATTTTTTTTTCCTAATTTAGCTACTTATCCTGCTTTTAAGTCTTGAGAGAAAAATTAGTATTCATGAAAGTGACTGAAACTTCTGGCTTTGAGACACATTGGTGTGCTATAACCATATATTGCATAAAAATTTCATGCAAGTAATGTAGATTTGCCTCATCTCTGCTATCCCTTTATGAATCTTGATGCAGACTGATACTATGGTAATTTGGTAATGCGGATAGCTATGGAGAAGAGCAGAAGTAGTTGTTTGTTACTGGGGTTGAGTTTTATGTGTAGGTGTCTAAGAGAAAGTAGAGCACTGAATTGCCTAGATGCTACTGATTTAGAAATAATTTCTAAAAAAGAGAGGTGTGGCTGATATGCTGTAAGCTATTGGAAACCTTGATCAGCTTGCAAGTTTGCTGGTTAAAAATGTTTTTTGTCATAGTGTATTTCTGAACTGAAAATCTGATTTATGCAAGTACTACATGAGGAAGTGGCAAATGCAGCTGTTTAGGCTGACAGCAGGATTATAGAATTCTGTCACCTCTGCTGCAGAGCAGAAGTTGCTTCCTTTGGTTTTTTTTTTTAATACTGAAAGCATAGTCTTAAGTGCTGTCAAGTATCTAATAAATAATGGGTGAGACATACGCTGTTTCTTGAAGAAGCTCTGTGGAAGGTGATGTATCTTCTGCTCTTCTGGATTCTGGTTTGCACTGCAATCCCTGACACAACATAGGAAAGTCCTACTAGCTTTTAATGAGAAATATTGATTTGTCTTCCAACTGCCTGTGAGCTGAAGTGTTTTCCAGAGGATCCGCAATACTCTCTACTGTAGCTGTAATGCCAGCTGTCACAAACTTTCAATGGAGTGGTCTGAAATCAGCCTTTTGGTTGTCTTATCCTGTTCCTCTGAATCTTACTGTGCCCTCATGTTTTAAGGCCTGTTGTTCTGATTATTTTAAGTTGTTCTGATTACAGTTTTGCTCAAGCTGTCCACACAGTTGAAGTTTGGGGAAGAGTAGACCAAGTCAAATATTTGAGATGTAAATAACTTCAAAGAGGTTCTGGTTTTAATGCCAGTAATTTGCATATCATTAACGGGGAAAACATTGAAAGACTTCAACTATAGTTAGAATATGTGCTTGCAGGTATAAAATTATTGTTGGTGTAGACTGAATACATTTAATGATGCTTATGTGGAAGAATGAAAATGGGTGATGTAGATATTTTCAGTTCAGAGAACTGTAGAAAACAGTAGAAAAGTTTTTATTTTGAGTGTGTCTTGTGCTTGCCACCAAAATACTGAGAGGACCAGAATAGTTCACTAAGGATAGCATTTAAATGGACTGAAAATCAGATAGAAGTCTTGGCAGGGCACAATAAATAGCAGAAAATGTTCCACAATATTTTTTTCTTCTTCAGTCCTGGATCTCACTTTTATCAATATAGATAAATAATATGGAGACAGTCTTCCATGTTTTGTAAATCTCTAGGGATTTATGGATCAAGATTTTACCTATGAGTCTTAATTCTTTTGGATTTTGAAGTTTCTTTCCAAGGATAGGTTGCATGCACCCAGAATCTGAAACCTCTGAAATTTTGTCAGCAGAGTCTCTTTGATTTATGTCTGGTCTCATGCAGTATACCAAGTGCATGAACACGGTGCAAGATGAGCCATTGCTTCAATTCTTTCACATTGTCTTTGGTTTGAGGTAGTGTGTGTGGACTGCATTTTTTGCTTAGGTCTCTTTGGCTTGATGATTTTTCACTGCATATTGGGGATGGCCAGTGGGCAACCTATAGGGTGGATTTGGATGTCATCTCAAGGGCTCCATGGCTCTCAGCACTTTCTTCGCCTGCAGCTACATGGGAGGCCACAGCACTGCAGGACCTTGGCAAATGCTGTTTCTTGTTCTTGGGTTATGGCTATGCCCTAGGGAAGCCAGGCTGCTGCTGCTGCCCTTGCTCAGGAGAGGCTAGACAAGGGCTTGGCTCGTTTGGATTCAGAGGGGCTGGGGAGTTGGATCTGTGGAGTAGGAGTTGTACTGGGCTGCGTTCCATCACAAGGAGTAGCTGTGAACAGTCAGAGGTCCAGGCCTTGAAGACCTGTTTTACCAGGGTCTTCATTGCAGAGTCCTGTTTTTCAGCTGGTGTAGGAAGAGTGTTCTGGGGGAGAACAGGGGGACATTGATCCATGGCAGTACTGCTGTGCTGTGCTGGTGGTGTCCTGAGACGGAAATGACAGTTGAGGGATGCTTTGTTATACTGAAGGGTAAGGAGCTGGGGCAAAGCTGTACCAAGGTGTGTGTGGAAGGTGGTGACAGCATTTCAATAAGTAGTGTGTGGGTGTCTGTCCGTAGTTACTGAAGGAAGACGAGGGCTTGTCTCAGGAGCAGGGTGTTGCCTGTTCATCTTCACTCCACTGATCATTATGAATTAAAGTGAGAAGGGTTTGCCTGCACTGTTGAACCCTTCCACGGTGCTGGGCAGTGTAATGTAGAGACGCCAGTGGGGTCTGAAGATGCTAGTGCAGGTACAGCCAGCTGGTGCTTACCTAGCATATTCTGACTAGTTGCAGTTGGATGTATTAGGGGTTTGTTTTGTTTTTTTTTTTTTCCCCTTGGTCTGTCCTGTGACATCACCATGTTAACGAGATTATTCTCTGAGTCAGGGATGGTTGACTGCATGGTTGACAGTAGTTTGCCAATCTAGGCCTAGAGGAAAGTGCCTCTGGGCCTAGACAAGTTTGCCATATGGAAGTAAATAATGTGTTTGTTGATAGCCTGTTTCTATTTTAGGTAAAATTAGGATAACTTAAATTAGGGAAAAGAGTAAATTCCTACTCTTACCTTCAGTCTTGTTCTCTGCTTATTTAATTGTAGGTAAGGATCCTGTGCCTTAACGTTCAGGTTTTAAGTGACATGGTCTGTGAGTGTCTTTTCACCATAGGTGGCAACTGAAGACTGTAATCCCTGTGCTCTTCAGAAGATGAGCTAGTCAAAGGAAAGAATTTTCAGTGTGGTTCTATTGCTCTGCCCTTGAGTAGAAGAAGAAAAGGATTCCAGAGGAGCATGACTGTGTATACTTCCTGGAAGAGGATAAACTATCTCTTCAGTCAACCTGCTTCCATTGAGACTGGAGCAATAATGTGGGGATGTTTTTGTCTTCTGAGTCACATCTAGTTAGGTCATGCAGAGAGGGAATTAGAAAGGCGAAAGCCCAGCTAGAGCTCAATCTGGCCACAGTTGTAAGGGATTACTAAAATGTTTTTACAAATACATTAACAAGAAAAAGAGAGCCAAGGAGAATCTCCATCCTTTACTGGATGCAGGAGAGAACATTGTCACCAAGGATGAGGAAAAGGCTGAGGTACTTAATGCCTTCTTTGGCTCAATCTTCAGTAGCCAAAACAGGTATCCTCAGGGTATTCAGCAGCCTGAGCTGGAAGACAGGGTTGGGGAGCAAAATAAACTCCCCATGATCCAGGAGGAAGCAGTTAACGACCTGCTATGCCACCTGGACACTCACAAGTCTATGGGGCGTGATGGCATCCACCCAAGGGTACTGAGGGAGCTGGCAGAGGAGCTTGCCAAGCCACTCGCCATCATGTATCAACAGTCCTGGTTAACAGGGGAGGTCCTGGACGACTGGAGGCTTGCCAACTGACGCCCATCTACAAGAAGGGCCGGAAGGAGGATCCGGGGAACTACAGGCCTGTCAGCCTGACCTCGGTGCCGGGGAAGATTATGGAGAGGTTCATCTTGAGGGTGCTCACAGGGCACATGCAGGATAACCAAGGGATCAGGCCCAGCCAGCATGGGTTCATGAAAGGCAGGTCCTGCTTGACCAACCTGATCTCCTTCTATGACCAGGTGACCCACCCTGTGGATGAGGGAAAGGCTGTGGATGTTGTCTACCTGGACTTTAGTAAAGCCTTCGACACTGTCTGCCACAGTATTCTCCTGGAAAAGCTGGCGGCTCGTGGCTTAGACAGGTGCACTCTTCACTGGGTAAAAAACTGGCTGGACGGCCGAGCCCAGAGAGTTGTGATGAATGGAGTGAAATCCAGTTGGCGGCCGGTCACAAGCGGAGTCCCCCAGGGCTCAATTTTGGGGTTGGTCTTGTTTAATATCTTTATTGATGGTCTGGATGAGGGGATAGAGTGCACCCTCAGCAAGTTTGCAGATGACACCAAGTTGGGTGGGAGTGTTGATCTGCTCGAGGGTTGGAAGGCTCTGCAGAGGGATCTGGACAGGCTGGATCGATGGGCCCAGGCCAATTGTATGCGGTTCAACAAGGCCAAGTGCCGGGTCCTGCACTTTGGCCACAACAACCCCATGCAACGCTACAGGCTTGGGGACGAGTGGCTGGAAAGCTGCCCTGCAGAAAAGGACCTGGGGGTGTTGATTGACAGGTGGCTGATGATGAGCCAGCAGTGTGCCCAGGTGGCCAAAATGCCAACAGCATCCTGGCCTGTATCAGAAATAGTGTGGCCAGCAGGAGTAGGGAGGTGATCGTGCCCCTGTACTCGGCACTGGTGAGGCCGCACCTCGAATCCTGTGTTCAGTTTTGGACCCCTCACTACAAGAAGGACATTGAGGTGCTGGAGTGTGTCCAGAGGGCAGACTTTGCCCTGTTCAGGACACTGGTCGGGAGGGTCCCTTGGGAGACGGTCCTGAAGGGCAAAGGGGCCCAGGGCCCAGGAAGGATGGATGTTCTTCAAGAAGGAAATCTTGAAGGCGCAGGAGCAGGCAGTGCCCGTGTGCCGTAAGAAGAGCCGGCGGGGAAGACGGCCGGCCTGGCTCAACAAGGAGCTTATGCTGAGGCTTGGGGAAAAAAAGAGAACTTACCACCTCTGGAAAAAGGGGCAGGCAAGTGAAGAAGAGTACAAGGACCTCGTTAGGTCATGCAGGGAGGGAATTAGGAAGGCGAAAGCCCAGCTAGAGCTCAACCTGGCCACGGTCGTGAGGGACAACAAAAAAAGCTTCTATAAATACATTAACAGCAAAAAGAGGGCCAAGGAGGATCTCCATCCTCTACTGGATGCGGCGGGGAACCTTGTCGCGAAGGATGAGGAAAAGGCTGAGGTACTTAATGCCTTCTTTGCCTCAGTCTTTAACAGCCACACCGGGTATCCTCAGGGTATCCGTCCCCCTGAGCTGGATGACAGGGATGGAGGGCAAAATAGGCTCCCCATGATCCAGGAGGAAGCAGTTAACGACCTGCTATGCCACCTGGACACTCATAAGTCTATGGGGCCTGATGGCATCCACCCAAGGGTGCTGAGGGAACTGGCGGAAGAGCTTGCCAAGCCGCTCTCCATCATTTATCAACAGTCCTGGTCAACGGGGGAGGTCCCGGATGACTGGAGGCTTGCCAACGTGACGCCCATCTACAAGAAGGGTCGGAAGGAGGATCCGGGGAACTACAGGCCTGTCAGCCTGACCTCGGTGCCGGGGAAGGTTATGGAGAGGCTCATCTTGAGGGCGCGCACGGGACACGTGCAGGTTACCCAAAGGATCAGGCCAAGCCAGCACGGGTTCATGAAAGGCAGGTCCTGCTTGACCAACCTGATCTCCTTCTATGACCAGGTGACCCGCCTAGTGGATGAGGGGAAGGCTGTTGATGTTGTCTACCTGGACTTCAGCAAAGCCTTTGACACTGTTCCCCACAGTATTCTCCTAGAGAAGCTGGCGGCCTGTGGTTTAGACAGGTACACTCTTCGCTGGGTAAAAAACTGGCTGGATGGCCGAGCCCAGAGGGTTGTGGTGAATGGGGTGAAATCCAGCTGGCGGCCGGTCACAAGCGGAGTCCCCCAGGGCTCGGTTTTGGGACCGGTCTTGTTTAATATCTTCATTGATGATCTGGATGAGGGGATAGAGTGCTCCCTCAGCAAGTTTGCAGATGACACCAAGTTGGGAGGGAGTGTTGATCTGCTTGAGGGTAGGAAGGCTCTGCAGAGGGATCTGGACAGGCTGGATCGATGGGCTGAGGCCAACCGGATGAAGTTCAATAAGGCCAAGTGCCGGGTTCTACACTTCGGCCACAACAACCCCAGGCAACGCTACAGGCTTGGGGATGAGTGGCTGGAAAGCTGCCCTGCAGAAAAGGACCTGGGGGTGTTGATCGACACCCGGCTGAATATGAGCCAGCAGTGTGCCCAGGTGGCCAAGAAGGCCAACGGCATCCTGGCTTGCATCAGAAATGGTGTGGCCAGCAGGAGCAGGGAGGTGATCATGCCTCTGTACTCGGCTCTGGTGAGGCCGCACCTCGAATACTGTGTTCAGTTTTGGGCCCCTCACTACAAGAAGGACATTGAGGTGCTGGAGCATGTCCAGAGAAGTGCGACGAAGCTGGTGAGGGGTCTGGAACACAAGTCTTATGAGGAGCGGCTGAGCGAGCTGGGGTTGTTTAGCCTGGAGAAGAGGAGGCTGAGGGGAGACCTTATCGCTCTCTACAACTACCTGAAAGGGGGTTGCAGAGAGGTGGGTGTTGGTCTCTTCTCCCAAGTGACTAGTGACAGGACTAGAGGAAATGGCCTCAAGTTGCGACAGGGGAGGTTCAGGCTAGACATTAGGAAAAAGTTCTTCACTGAGAGAGTGGTGAAACACTGGAATAGGCTGCCCAGGGAGGTGGTAGAGTCACCCTCCCTGGAGGTATTCAAGGAGCGTGTGGATGTGGCATTGTGGGATGTAGCTTGATGGACATGGTGCTGTGTGGTGTTGGGTGGGTTGTGGCTTGTTATTGTTGTTGTGTGGCGTGGGTTTTGTGGTTGTGGTTTTTTTTTTTTTTTTTTTCTTTTTTTTTTTTTTCCCCCCCCTCCCAGGTTGGACTCGATGATCTTACAGGTCTTTTCCAACCGTACTGATTCTGTGATTCTGTGATTCTGTGATTCAGAGAAGGGCGACGAAGCTGGTGAGGGGTCTGGAGCACAAGTCTTATGAGGAGTGGCTGAGGGAACTGGGGATTGTTCAGTCTGGAGAAGAGGAAGCTGAGGGGTGATCTTATTGCTCTCTCCAATTACCTGAAAGGGGGTTGCAGAGAGGTGGGTGTTGGTCTCTTCTCCCAAGTGACTAGCGACAGGACAAGAGGAAGTGGCCTCAAGTTGTGCCAGGGGAGGTTTAGGCTGGATATTAGGAAAAACTTCTTTACTGAGAGAGTGGTGAAGCATTGGAACAGGCTGCCCAGGGAGGTGGTGGAGTCACCATCCCTGGAGGCATTCAAGGAACGTGTGGACGTGGCATTGTGGGACATGGTTTAGTGGGCATGGTGGTGTTGGGTTGATGGTTGGACTCGATCTTACAGGTCTTTTCCAACCTTAGCGATTCTGTGATTCTGTGATGTGCATCTCTCTGACACCACATGGAAAGGACCACTTCCTATGGAAGCAGGTGTGACTGACAGACTGCCTCAGCAGGTGTCATCTAGAAATGATGGTTTCAGTCCCATAAACATGCCAGAAACATCTGATTAGTCCCATTTTTCAGCTGGTGTTTGATTAGGGTTTCTCGTGTTTTTCTCTTCTCCTGCCCTATGCTACTGAAAGCAGTAGGCAGAGGTGAATCATCAGGAAAATTGGGAGCCCATTTATTTGGAAGTGTGACAAGCTGAAAGAGCTGTTATTCTGCATGAATATTTTACACAACATGGTACAAATCATATGATTGTTTCCTACCCGTTTTTATATATTTACTTTCATAAATAATGTTAAACAATATGACAACAATATAGTGTGTAAATAGTAACAATATAGTGATTAAAAAATCATAACATCTTTCTTATGTCTTTAAAGAATAAAGCTTTGCAGTTGTCCCTAGTTTAATAGGAATTGTCTCTTGTTTAGTGGGAGCTTCGAATTTTAGTTAGAGTATTTTCAAGTGGAGATGCCTATTTGAGGACCTCATTGCAGCAACCACTTATAAGTGATGTTAATGTTTTTGCTTTATAAACAGGCAAATTAAAGGGGTTTGTAAGAGACAACTTTGATTTAGCAGTGTCAGGTCAGTTAATGTAGTACCACATTTACTTCTCCACCCCACTGTGTGAATGGTCTGCTTTAGGAATATAGCATCATTCCAACAGACGAAATAACTGGGACTTCTGTCAGATTCTTATTCCGTATTTATTGCACTGCTTCATGATGTAGCCTTGCCCAGACCGCTGCAAACTCATCTCAGAATTCCAAAATAAGTATTACTTCATTGGCTGTGTTCTTACCCAATTTCATACAAGTCATAAGGGAGTGAGATCGCATCAGACCTGTTTTCTGGAAAAGACAAGGCCCTTTAGGTGATCTCCTAAGTATGTATCCTCTTTTTGAGAAAAGAAAGGATCTTGCAATTTGAGATCCTGGCATTCTCAAAGCAAATCTCCATATATAAGAGTCTGATACCTGGCAGTGTAGGAGCACACATAACAGGGCCCTTGCAACTTTGATGCTTTTCCTGAAAAATGTCCTTGCTGCTAATACATGTAAGCTAACAACGTGGCATTCTGTATATACTCTGAGATATTGTATAATGTGCCAGGCTCAGTTACCTGTTTAAGTAGAGAAATTTTCCATCCCTGTTACAACAGGGATTTGAATTCCCAGCTCCTTGGGGTTTTTTAATGCTGCCTTGGGATAGTCTTCTGTCAGTGAGCCTCAAAAGAAAGAGAAGTAACTGAATGTCTGGCTCTGAGTGATAGTCCACATGTACTTTCACAGAGGAAATATATGTTCTTAGTCACTTAAGACTAGATAACTTTTTACCTTTTGTGTAGTACTGGTTCAGGGTGATACTTCAGGTATATCCTCTCTTCTCTTTATATTAAGGAGGATGTTCGTTTTTATGGCTAAATAAGGTAGACTGCTTGCACCATTTCCTCATTTCCACTCAGCCACCTGCCCAAGGAGAGTGCTACACTGCTGGTGTTTTTTAAGCTTCATACAAAATGTTCCCTATTTGTTTGTC
The DNA here is from genome assembly GCF_030936135.1 of Gavia stellata. Lineage (NCBI taxonomy): Eukaryota > Metazoa > Chordata > Aves > Gaviiformes > Gaviidae > Gavia > Gavia stellata. The sequence continues at coordinate 72,561,913 of NC_082594.1, forward strand.
ATCCAGACTAGCCTATACAGCTCCTTTGTGGCCTTTCCAAAGAATTTTGTCCTCTTGTAGATGAGGACCAAATCCCATTTTCTGATAAGTGTGGGAAGTCTTTTTGCCACCTCAGAGAGGAACCTGTTCTTAATGTCTACTCCAGCTGTTCTTCCTGAATGTAGAAGGAGAAAATATTAGGGCGTCTACCACTTGAACTTGTTATTTAAAAGCCTATGAAGGCCTCATAGATTACAAGGGAAAAAAAAAACCCCAACATTTCACATGTCTAAGTGCTGTGTTAGTGTGTTTTACAGAACTCCCAAGTGTGGACAGACAGAAGACTTGCATTGGAGAAGAGCTTCTGTTGGACTCTGGTCTATTAATGCACACGTGCCCCAAGAGCCCATGCCTATCTAAGTCAGCACTGCTCACATCTCAGCACCATCTGCAGAACTGAATCACTTCAGCCAGTGTCCTCCTAAGATTCATTGTCATGTAATGTCTTTCTCCCTTGCCTCCTTCATTGTAACCTAGCAAAGTAGAGGCAGACTTAATCTGCAAACTTAATGATGTTTTCTGAATCTGCCCTCACATCTGGAACTGCCTTTGGGAGTTTAGTTGGCACTCAGTCCCTGGTACAAGCACTCGTTGTCAGTCTGTCTTCAGCCTTGGACTGCCCCACTCCCAGTAAGTTTCCTTCTTCTGCCAAGGCCTCCTTTAAGCCTAACAGTTTGCAGGGTTCCCAAGAATCCTGTAGCACAGTGCCACCCAGAAGTCCATCTGTACTTGTACAAGCAGTATGCTGTCTTGGAAGCCCCAAAGTCATGGCAGTACTTGGTGAAGAAGTTCTGCAGTTCTTGTCTGTGGGAGGGACTTAGACTTTCTACTAGGCAGCTGACTGCTTTGAGTGTGGCTAGTTGGAAATGCCCTCAGTATGAGTTTGCTGATGGCCTATGCATTTCAGAAGAAACTCCAGTCACTACTATGTGATGTGTGTCTTTTTTTTTTTTTTTTTTCCAAGTTGCGTTGTCTCTGGTTACATTCTAGTAGCTTCCTTCTTTCCCTTTGATTTTCTACAGACAAGGATCTGGAGTTAGTGGTAGGTGTTCCATCTCTGCTTTTTGTACCTGCAAAAGCTGAAATTTTGTGACTGGGCAGATAACACTTGAGACAGCTCCTTGTCTCAGATACTTGAATGTTACACGAGGCATGGAGAATAACAGACACGAGTCCATAACTCTTCTTTCTCTATTTTTGCAGACTGACAATTTCTGTTCTTAAGGAGGCTGTGTTGTAGTATAGATTGAATATTTGGATAGCACCAAGATACATTAGAACGAGTTCTTGTATGAATAGTTGTTTTATTTGTGTAGCTGAAAGGTATGGAGCTTTTAATAACACTGAGATTTCAACTTGTTCATTGCTAACATTTCTCATCTTGGCACAAACTTATCATCTATTGTCTCACTGATTTCAAAAGGCAATGTTATCTTTAATCTAAAATAACTCCAGTTATTCTTAATGTCATCACAGGTAAAATGTTCCAGTCTCCAGATATCACTCTTATTGTAGAGTTCATATTTATGTTTTATAAGGAGAAACCTATTGATTGGCTCCTGGATCATATCCTCTGGGTGAAAGTGTGTAACCCTGAGAAAGATGCTGTAAGTTTGTTTTTATTATAAAGTTTCTAAAATGTTTTAATGGTGGTGAAGGAGTTGGTTTTGATGAGCTGGAGGCTAGCATACTGTGTATTATGGTTACTTCATGTCCTGAAAGAGTCTTTCTTCCTACCAAGATTTTAATCTCAAAAAGAACTCTAGAGAGACAGTTCTCAGAGGCATTATAACTGTTGTTGTTTCAGATTTTGGATGGCTACAGTAGGGTGAAAAGCAAAAGTCTAGTTAGTTTCTGTGTGTAACAGTCCTAAAATAAACTCATTCACATAACCCCCACTGAGGCTCTGCAGAATGCCACTGCTTGGATGGCAGTCATAGAGAAGGTTCTGAATGGGAAATAAAGTTTGAATTTTGGTCCTTCCTTTTGCAAGTAGCACCCTTGCTGAAAGACTGAATAAATGGGTTCTATGCAAGAAGCTTGAACAGCATTATAGTTGCATAGCAGTCTTGGTAGATTTCTGGAATGAAAAGAAGAACAACTGGATAAATAAGTGTGGGTTCTTGTTGAGTCTTTTTGGTTCATGTAACATCACGTACTTGCAGTAAAAACTCAACAACCTTGTGTTGGTTTTACTAATGTGATTTTTTTTTTTTTTTTTTATAACCCCCCTTTCCCTTCCCCCATTTCAGAAACATTGTGATCGGCAGAAATCTAACCTACGGATACGCTTCAGGCCTTCTCTTTTCCAGCATGTCGGCCTCCACTCCTCTTTAGCAGGAAAGATCCAGAAACTCACAGTTAGTAGCTAAAATTTTCTTTCCTTTCCAGAGCAGGCTAATTAAATGAAAAACTTTGTAGCCTTTGAGAAAACAGGCATTTTCTTGTTGTCTGGCATTTTCAAGCATGTTGTATATTACTCCAGTTGGAATGAAATCTGATTTAAACTGGTTACTATCAAGTATAAGAAGTGCTACTCTCAGCTTATTTTTGTGGATATTTGCTAGGGGATATTTTTTCTAATTTTTTTACTTTAATGGCATGTTGATCTTACTACTCAGTACAAGATCTGATACACCCAAAAATGAGTAATGCATTTGTTTTCCATTTGATTCAAGTGTTTAAGTGTAACCACTTGGGAAAAGAACATAATAAAACAGGTTATCTGACCATCATGATGTTTGTCTTTCTTTCAATTAGGATAAAGACTTCCTGAAACCATTACTGCATAAAATCCACGTGAATCCACCTGCAGAGGTTTCGACATCTTTAAAAGTCTACCAAGGGCATACGCTAGAAAAAACCTATGTAGGGGAAGATTTTTTCTGGGCTGTGACACCAGTTGCTGGGGATTATATTCTATTTAAATTTGACAAGCCAGTCAATGTAGAAAGGTTGGTAATTTTTTTGCCTTTGGTCTCGTATCTAAAGCTGCTTGTTCACCAACAATGCTTGAAGATAGGATTTGGGGCTATCATTATAAACTGAAGTGAAATCATGTAGGGTCTTTGGAGTTCAGTTGAAACTATGATCATTAGTGTCTTCCCTATAATTCTTTTACTACTGTAAATTTTGTCTTGCTCTTTTTTTTATGTTTTATATATCAAACAGAGCCTGTTTGATAAATGCAGTTCAAAACCAATGCTTCTCTGACAGTTCATAAGAGAATTTAAAAGAAGCCAATTCGATTCTGTTTGTATTTGGTTGGTCTGCTGCTAATTACAGAGCAATTGTACAGCATGATGTGTGGTACAGTATGTTGTGCCCTGCAGCTTCTGTCCCTTGATTGCCCAGATCAGAAATCTTGCTGGAGCATATCACAATGTCCCCAGACCTGAAAGCTGGGAACTCTGAAGGGTAATGTTTTTCAGATGTAGCTTTAGGGCTTGAAAAAAGTCACCGTGCTAAGTCTCCAAGTTGATCTATTTAAAAAAATTAAAATTGAACAAAAAAAAAAAGGGGGGGGAGGGCCTTGAAATACAAATATCCGTGATTTGTTAGAGGACTAAAGGTGACTTCTTTTTAGCTACTAGTCAGATTAAATAAGGATAACAGAATTTACACTTTAGAGCGTAGTCATCCTTTTAGTTTTGTTGACACTCATTTGCTAATTTGCTTTTTACTGTCTTGCCGATGTAGTAGTCTAAGACTTATAAATTGTTTATTTAGTGTCTGTTTAAGTGTTGTTATGTTAGTGGATTCCTTTTCTCCTTTCTTCACATATGTGTTCTTTTGAGGTCAGTACCTGTAATCTGGTAGAGCAAAGTTTCTTTGGATCCGTTTGACTGGATGCTTTTCTTGTGAAGCAGCCCTTTTTGCAGTCTTGAACTGAATCCAATTAGTCAACTTCTGTGCCTTGGTACATAATCAAAGGCTAAGTCTTCTTGGCTTAGCACAACAGCGAGGATCAGTAGTTTCCTTGTTACTATGTTGTTCCAAACTAGTCTGACCTATGAAACTCAAGTTTGTCATCTGAGATGTCAAATTACTCTTTCAGTTGATTGCTATTGGTTAGCTTTCCACGATGCATGTGTTGAGGAATATGACTGACATACCTTCCTGGATTAAAGGCAGAATCTTTTTTATCCTGTGCCAGTAGTTTAAAAAAAATACATATTTTTCAACTCAGATGTATGAATTCATTGAAAAGGAAAATTTAATCAAAAAGAAATCAAAGTTATGAAGTAAACATTTTCCAATTTGTTTATTTGGTTTTGTTTTTTTTTTTAAAAAAAGAATAATACGCATCTATGTTATGAATAGGGTAACTGTAAGCAGCAAATGTTGATCTTGGGTGGATTAGGATGAGCCAAATGAACGATGGCAATTTTGGAAAGCATTGCTACCAAGGATCATAGGTCAACACTGTTATTTAAAAAATGGCATGCACAGGTCTGAAGAAAATATTTTTTTATATGTATTACCTTAATGGTGAGGGAATTGGGGGAACGAGTAAGTACTATTTATCTGTGCAAAAGGTGGGAAGATTGTGTTCATTATTGTGCCCTGGAAGATTGTAGCTAGGCCTAAGGTACGCCTACCTGTATTAAGAACAGTCCCAGCAGTAGAGGGTGATACGATTTTTGTTGTTGTTTCTATTTATTGAAGAAACGCATTTTAGATTTAGAAGAAAAGGGACATCTTGTATTCTGTTACATTCTCAAAGGAAGTCCACCAGTTAGAATGATGCTACCTGTTCAGACTTAAGTTTAACATTGTTTGAGCTATCATTGTAAGCCATTTCAAAGTTTATTATGATTTTAGCTTCTCTTGCCACGTCCTCAAAAATACAATATTTTGCCTTTCTGAAGTCAGTGGCTGATTAGGGCTACAGATGCTGTCATTTCAAATTGTTGGGGACTTGTTTTTGTTTGCCCACTTAACTTCAGCAGCAGCATATTTTGGTAGGTGAAGGTCAAGTGGAGCAATGATCTTTCCTGATATTTCAAGGATGCTTGCTGAGGCAGTCAAAAATAAAACTGTGACTTGTGGGTTGAAACACAGAAAAGGAAAAATGGACCAAGCGTAAGAAAACTTACCTGGTGGGGAGATATATCTGCTTGTGGGAATTAAGAGTAGAAAATACGCTTGTGAAAGCCATCTTGTGTTTGCGAAGGGATGCAACAGGTTTTTCCTGTTTTTAAGTAATAGAAAAGCCCTTTGAATTTACAGAAAATTTTTTCTGCCAAGTCAGTTTGAGGTGTAGCTGCTTAATAACTCCCATAATAAATTCTTGATAAACAAGTTTTTTAATGGAAATGTTGACCACAACTCTGAATGAATGAATGGCAGGTCTGTTACACTGTGACAGGGCACTAACTTGTTCCTGTAGTTTATTTTTCCATGCCAAACATTTTGCTGAACTGAATTTAAATTTTCTGCTGAGTATAGCAGTTCAGTAATTAGCTTTCATTAAGTCTTTAAATGTTTCATTTTTGAGATCTGAGAATATTGTCAGGGATAAATGCTGGCAGTTTAAAGTGAGAACTGAGCTCGCTTCGCTAAGCAGAAAGTAACATTTGTGGCTATTTTGTGCAAGACCTGCTTGGCAGGTCCCTGTTGAATATTGAACGGTCAAATAGATGGTTCTTGTTCTAAACCACACCTGGAGAAAAGGGATATGTAAAATGAAATTGTCTGCTGCTCATTTTAGGAACAGCTCTTCTACTGAATCTTTTTAGGATTTTTTCCAAGCAAAAAGTCTCCAGCCACAACACTGAAGTCCCTTAACAGTAAGCTAGGATCTCATTCTTATTTTTGCAATAAGAAGATACATTCCTCTCTCTCAGTAGCATGTCCTTGAGAGTGAAAGTAGATCCACTGACTTTCCTCTTAAAACCAAATTGCACAGCAGCTTTGAAGGTGTGGTTTGGTTTTGGTTTGTTGGGTTTTTTAAAAATAAATGGATGGACTGTTTTCTAAATGCTCAAAACAGCTTCCATTATAAAGATAAGAAATACTGAATTTCTGTTCCCTTAGGTTGTTATGTAATTATTAAAATCCACTTTGCTATTTTGGTATGTAAACTGTGGTTCCAAGCACACATTTAATTATTAAAACTGAGTTATATTTAAGAGTTTCTTTATGAAGCATACATTATTACTACTTTAATGCTAGTACTGAATGTAAATTCATTTTCCTTGCTATAAAGAACAGATTCAAGATACTTCTTTTCTTTACTAGTTATTCTTTTTCTTCAGAGATGTCAGTGAGGAGTGTTGTATCTGAGCAGCTCATTGTGAAGAGCTTTTGACTTTAGACATTGCTTTGTTTGAGGGTTTTTTTGTATGTAGGAAGCTCTGACATACTGGTGAATGAGTAGTGAATCGAACAGAGGTAATAAATTTTGAATGTGATCGTTGTTTTAAAAACAAAGCAAAACCAAAACACATCCCAGAAAGATGTTCCATTGCAGCACTTAAGTGATGCTGGTATCCATCATCATCATAACCGCCTTTTTTGACTACCTAAGTTTCAGAGTCCTCCCTATAGACGTGACTGACACAAATCAGATATTGTTTTCAAAGAACATGTGCGCTAATTACATGGAGGAAGCCCTTGGAAGCACATAACCTTTCGCTGTTTTGATTAGATTATGTTTACACTTGTCAGCTTTTCTGCAATAGGAGTTTAGAATGGATATTTATAAAAATAAAGGGCTTCAGGTTTGTTTGAAAAGACAAGGATGTATTTTATACTGTGGAAAGGAAAAAAAAAAACCCACACCAAAAACCAAAACTGAACTCAACCTCACCAGTATATATAACTAAAATTGCTTTATATTTTTAAAATACGAGGCTCATCCTTTCTTGTATGTAACTGCTTGTTAGTGTTACTTTGAATATTTTCAAAAGGATAGCAGAGATTGTTTTCTGGGGAGGTGTTTGTGTTTTGTTTTTGTTTTTTCTTCCCCCCAGCACTACTTTTAACTCTGTAGTTGCCCCATAGTTATTGTGTTCTTTTAGCAGGTTAGTCATCCTAATGTGACATTGATTATTAATAATGTGATTTTATGAGGTAGAACTTGCAGTCTGGATTTCCAGCTTTAAACTGAAATCTTAGTACTTTGACAAACCAGCTTGTAGATTACATTTACTACTTTGTGTTCTGATATTGTCATAGATACTGGGTGTACAGTATTTGAGACTAATCATCTAGTTTTCCATGTTGTTGACCCTGGAATCCCAGGGAACACGTGATGTTAGCCTCGCATATATTTTCTGTGGCATCTTCTCACAACATAGAATTCCCACTCATGTAAGAAATATCTATTTGATGATTTGAGCTAGAAAATCAATGTATTGAGTATGAAGAGTATCTTGACGGGCTTCCGGTAACTAAACATACACATTACTTTGTCTGCTTTGAAATTATTGTGACAGTTTCTTGCCTGTTTTTAGTGCCACTTCATTGTCAAGGAAAATAAACACAGCTTTTAAAACAGGTTCTCTAGCAGTGAAAACTTAAAAGGAATTTAATTTTTTTTAAGTAGAACAAAATTACAAAAAAAAAAGTTCATAGCAGTTGGTCATGTATGTATCTAAAATGTAGTTAATTACCCATCCTATGGGATACACGTCCTCCTGTGGGTAGAGAGATACAAGATCAAATGCATTACAAAGGAAAAAAAGACTTTCTAACAGCTTTCCAGAACTGGCAGTGAAGTGGAACTTTCTCATCATTTGCTTTTGCAGTAACAACCACTTAAAACCTAGGGAACTGTAAATTGTTTGGGTTTTAGATTAGTACAGCAGTAACTTGACTGATGTATAAGCTGTTCTTTGTTCATAATCACTGTTCAGTGTAGAAACTCTCCTTCAGTGCAATGCAATACATTCAATCTTTCTCAGGCAATTTTAGCTGGAGAACCACACATGTGCACGCACACAGTGTGTGATTTAGAAATAATCTTTGTTCTGATTCTAAAGATATAATATAGGTTATTAAAGTTTAACAACATCTTCATTTTATTAAGCTTTAATGGTGATGACAGTTGATAGGAAATATTTGAAGGTCTCTTAATTTATTATTTTAAATGTTTTGGTCTTTGTCAGTGTATTTCAGGTGGGGTAATATTTTTAGTGTATATAAAAAAGAGAATTTGAGGACTTTGGTTTCTGTGTTTACATAAGCTTCTGTACTAATGAGTAGAACATCCTCAAATGGATGCACTGACAGCGGGGATTTGGCAGGCAGGTTCCCAGCCACTGATGCTGTTTGCTCCAGGCATGGAACTCTGCCCATAACAATGAGACAAGAACTTCATACGAAAAAGGGGAAAAAACCCAAAGTATGGGTGAGAGACAAAAGAAAAGAGCTGCCTGAGCCAAGGACATGCTGCTTCCTCCTTAATGACACTACTAATATTCAAGATTTGTGTATTTGGCAGTGTTCCTGGGTTTACAGTTCTTAGTCAGAAATCTTAGAGGCTTAATGCTGTTGCCTGAATGTTAGATATCTAATGCCACTTGAGAGACCCTAAAATAATTCACCTGTTTTCCAGAAGAGCTTGAGTCTGAGATGTCATAATTGCATCTTGCCAGCCTGTGATAAGGTCTCATACCCAAGTGCATCTCAAATGGTGGCAAATGCCTGTTTTTAAGAAAACTGAATGGAGTTATTATCTGTGCTTCTGGAGAACTAAGCTAGGGGAAAAAACCATGTGCACACACACATATATTAAAAAACCCAAACCAAAACAAAAAAAAAAAGCCTTTCTACATTTCACTAGATTAAAAATTCAGCAGAGGTAACCTTGCAAAAGAACATAAGGGCCTTTTAACAAATATTGATGTGGTGCAAAAATGAGTAAATTCCTTAGAGAAGAGCAGATTCAGAATAGAGAACAGCCCCTCCCTTAAAAAACAACCAAACAACAACACAAAACCCAAACAAACTAAAAAAACCCAACCACAAACCACCAAAAAACCCAAACCACCTCCAAAACAAAAAATTAAAAATTGTTAAAATATTTTAATGCCAAACTCTTTTCTATTACAGTTGATGTGTGTATACTCCAGAGAGCACAGTGCAGGTTTAGAAAGCTGATCTCGTAGTCCTCAGCGGGAAACAGAAGGCAAGAGTAGACCTGGGAATGAGATTTTCTTACCCAGCTAAATGCCTTCCACACATATTGCATAGTTGAAGAAAGTTAGAGAATGATATGGGTAACCTTACAAAAAGATTTAGACTGACTTTTACAGTTGTGTGAGAAAATTAATTTCTTAGGTGTGTGTTGGATAAAAAAGACTCGAACCACTTCCCAGAATCCCCCCCATCACCTCTTCAGTCAGGCTACTTTGCGGTCCTTTGACAAACGTGAGGAAGTTCTCTCCTTTTGGTGTCCTCGTTCGGCACTTCTGTAAAAATAGGGAATTCATCCCTTGCAGCTCTCAAACATGCAGTCCAGCTTATATATGGACAGTTAGACTGGCTGGTTTTGGCAGAGGAAATGAAATCTTACCAGGCATTTCGCAGGGAAGTTAATGGGGAGTGAACGTTCCTTTTTTTTTTTGTGGTGTTTTTTTCTCCCTCCCCCTCCCCCAATCGGGAACTATAACAACAGGATCGAAAAGCTCCCATTCGATTGCTTATCTATTGTGAGTACTTGGTGGGTGTACATATATAGACTTGAGGAATTAAGCTTTTTTTGAAGTATAAGCAATTTTTGCAAAAGAGTGGGGAAGAGGCATGAAGGATAGGAGAAGAAATTGATCTTGAGACAGGGGAAAAAAATTATTCATCTTCAGTTTCTATTTTGCATGAGGAAATAATGCATGTTAATACCAGTTTCCAGTGACAGTAAAATAACATTTTCTAATGAGGATTCTGGGGAAATGACAGAGAGGAGGTAGATTAGATTTCTTTTCCCACATTTGCATCCAGTGATCAAAAATACTGGATAGAATTGGTGAATAATGACTCTTGCAGTGGATAACAGCAACTGTAGAGAGCCAAAAATTTGCCAACTGAATGTTGCTTTTATAGAAATTAATGTTGTGCAGAATTAAAAACTGTTATGCTCCATGTTGCTATGGATAATTTGCTCAAACGTGGAAGAAAACGTTTCCTCTCTGCCTTCCTACCTCTTTTCCTTTTCTGAAAATGGGATATACTGAAATATATTAGGTTGCTAAAAAGAGACGTAAGGAGAATATGTAGAGAAAAGGATTTGGTTCCTGATGTTTACAGAGCACAAAGGCCTGCATTCATAAATACATTCTTAGAATATTTGTGTTTAGCATCAAGTAAGATAAGTCTTTTGTTTCCTTCAAAACAAACCCCAAATATATTGACAGTGGATGTCAATTGTGCTTTTTAAAGAATTTTTAAATATTATTTCCTTTTATAAAGCCACCATATTTCACTAATAAAGTTATTGTGTGTTCTGTTCTAATTTTTAATTGCTCAACAAAATAGAAAATGCATAGAATCAGACTATATATAAAAAAAATTGGCACTTCTATTTATTTAAATATAATGTAAAAGACAGTAAGACAGATTTTTTTTTAATGCCTAAAGGAAAACAAGTAAGGTAACAGAATAACAGTTTTCTAGGCCTAAATATACTTTGATGTGAGGGAAGGAAGAGAGATATGTTCCCTTCATAAGCAAAATAGGGGGAGGGTGAAGATATGTGTGTACTTGGGATTTTTTTTTTTTTTGAAAGTACAGGTGATGCTTCAGGGCTGCAAGATGGAAAAGTTTAGCTATTCAAAGAATACTATTAAAGCTAACAGCACAGATTAGTATTATTAATATTAATTTATACACATCTTCTGGAGGATGTTACAAAAGATGAGAATCTTTCCAGGTGCTCACTACTGGGTTAGTTCTGAATCTGAGTGTAGGCTTCTAAAGTACTATAACAGTCAAGTGCATTGGCAAGCTAATAATATCTTTCGTCAGTGTATCAATGATAATCATGCTTCTGCCCTCCTCTCCCTTTGTGTGTTAGGATGTGTATGAATATTTGTTTCACCTTACTGGTTTTTGTGGGGGTTTTTCCCCTCTAGTTGACTTCACTTTTTTTAGGTGATACCTAGCTCCATAGGAAGAAGTCAAACCCTCAGTTTGAGTAAACACTCAAGTCACTGAACGTGACAATTGACATTTTTCTTTGCAACTTTGACTTTGCTCTATTTTGTTGTTTGGTTTTTTTTAAACTTTCAATGCGCTTTACATTTTATTATGTAATTTTTTTGGTCATATGAGACGTTAATGTCTAGCATCCTCTATTCCTCTCATACTACGTTGAGTTGATGACCAGAATGTATGCAAGTTGGTTCATACAAGTAGTAACTTCTGGCATGGGGGAGGTTGTCTCTGGTTTTGAGTATCTATAGTAGCTAGTTATTTATCTTTGACCTGTGCATTTTTAAAAAGATACTGCCAGAGAAAAAGGTTCTCTAAGGTTCAGTTACATTAGTATTTAATTTACCAGTTGTAAGTTAGAGTTACTTTTGTCTGATGACTTCCATCAAGAATGTCCAAATGCATCCATGTTTGTATTTTGTAATAATGCTGTGAAGTAATATTCCAGAAGGTGGTAGTATTTTTTTTTTTAACTACAGGTGAATTTGTATTTCTTTGGGACTACTGTATTTAGAGGTTTATGGCTTTCAGAATTTTAATTTGAAAGAATGGTTTAGGAGGTGTTATGTTTAAGCAGCAGGTAGACAAGAATATCTTAGTGATTCCATCCTAAGAAAAATGTCAGTTAACTGGGGGGAAAGCATGTTTTTAGTGTTTACATGGACTGTCACCTATAAATCGCAGGACAGATGTCAGAATAACTTAGCCAAAAGCACAGCTAGGTCTGTGTCTTTCAGTTTCTGTATCAGGAAAAATCTTCCATAGTCTGAAAACCTTGAAAACTTGTGATTTATCAATATGTCAGGGAGGCAAGTTTTACAAAAGAACAGCTAATGACACTTCTTTTAGGACCTGTAGAATAGCTGTTTATTTGTAAATTAAGTTTTATTTCAAATATTTTTTTAATTTGTAAATTTTATTTCTAAGCAAAAGATTAATCATAGATGTGAACTGTGTATGTATATTCGTACTTCTATTTTTAATCTGTGTAACTTTTTCTGTCTAAGTAGGTGTTATCTGTCAAGTGTTCAAGCAAGGCTCAGATATAAAAATATCCCTTCCTTTCTAAACATAATTTTAAGTAAGATGTGACATATGCATATGTTATGTATGTGTGTGCATATGGGTAGACAGATAGTTACAAAAAACATACTAGAAAAGCAGGTTTGGTTACATGAAAATCTAGAAATGAGTTTTTATTAATTACTTCCATAAATTGTTTTGGCATTGTGCCAACTTTTGAGTGCCTTGCCCTAGTGGAGTAATAACTGCTGAGGAGAGGAAGCCACACTTCAGTTTCAAAAGTTGATAGCACAGTAGGAGAAATGGTTGGTGATGTTTGTATGGTTGAAGGGTTGTTTTTAAAAACAAACACCCCCCCCCCCCAAATAAATGAATACCCCTCCCCCCACAAACAAAACAACAAACCACCACCACCACCATTTCACCCCTGCCCGCTCCCCCCACAAAACACACCCACCCAAACATCCGAAACCCATTTTCACTTGAGAGCACAGCGATCACAGATCACGAGGAGTTTTTGTGGCTTTTTAGGTGCTTCTTCTCAGAAATAAGATTTGTGAACTAGAAAGCACTAAGGAAAAGCACTGTGTCTATGGTTTGGTTGGAGTGTTTGATGGCAGCACCTTAGATGTGAGTGTTTGATCGCTTGCATTTTAAAATAAGTCTCCTTAGAATTTTCAGTGTTTTCAAGAGAAAAATTCCCAGTAACAATTAGGGTATCTGACAGACTAAAGGATGGCAAGTTAGATCTGCTAGGTCAGAAGACAGCAGAATATACTTTTGTCCTCTTCTGGTCAGCTTTGCCAAGAGTTTTGTTTTGCTTATTGAAACACATAATAAAGGCATCTTCCTAGAAAGGATAATAAAGTCCTTGAGGTTTTTTGGATGTCACTGATGCTTAGAAGAAGTTACAAGATTTTTCTTGGAAGAACTGTGGATGTTTTAGGTAGCTTGTGGATGTTTTAGGTAGCTTGTGTACTTTAGAATTGACTAACCTTTACATTAAACTACAGCGGGGAAATTATTTTTCTTGAAGCACATACAATGCTGAATCTTGCTGAATCCAGTTTTGTTCTGCAGTTCAATCTGTGCAGTTCTGCTGAAACCGCTGCAATAGAAATCAATGTAGCTTTCTTATGTCAGAGTGTGTGGTTTTACTCATTTTCTGAGCCTTGATGAAAGAAATGTTAGATGTGTGTGTGTGTCTTTGTATTTTTTATATCACTTCTATCATTTTGGGATCACAGACATTTCAAAGTCAGGGTCAGAGAGCTCTGTTTTCTACTTCTTGTCTTGTAGCTATGGAGTGTGGTTTAATGGCAAGTACTTACCTGGCTTAAGACATATTGGATAAAGACAAGCTGGAATTTACATCTCCAATTATATTTTAATAAATTGCAAATTGAGCTAATGTTTGTAATTTTAATCAAGTGATAATTTCTGAACTAATTTTGTCCCTGGCTGCTGATGTATTTAATGTCGAAGATGGTGCTTACTGTTAATTTCTCTAAGTTCCAATTGAAGAAAGGTTTGAAATGTGATGATGGATTTTTACATATTCATTTAAACATATCAAAAGTAAAATGGGCCTGTTAAAAGTGGCAACTGGATAGGTGTAATATTTAGGTAGTCTTTCACAGTAATCTGAATAAACTCAGTGGTCCACTAGAAAAAATGGTAAGACATGAACAATTTTTCAAGCATTGATACCACCTAGTGGTAAAAAATATTGTTACTCATTTACATAATATGTATTCAAAAGAATATGAAGTTTGTGTTTATATATAAAGGGGAATTAAGCTGTGTCTTTTGTAACATTATTTACACATGCGTAGTACTGCAAAAGCTGTTTGAGAGTGGGCAGCTAGAATTTGAACACTTGCACTTCACTGCTTGATATGTATAGGGATGATTTTGGTACAGTTTTAAGCATATTTACTCTGTCCCATTAAAAAAAAAAAAAGAAATTTTGTTAAATGCACAACTGAATGAGGGTAACGGGGACTTTGCACAGGTATTAAAAAATCCCATGTCCTTTTCTGTGTGTGTATGCATGTCAAACATGTGTGGGGAAAAAATAATAAATCTGTCTTTGGAATAGAAGTTTGAATTCAGGGAGCGTTAAGGGTGTGGATATGGGTTGGGAATTCCTGGCACGGTCATTAATGAGACTTTGCAGAGAACCAGAGTGGAGAGCTGGTCTTGGGGGAAACTGTCCTGGCAAAATGTTGACTTGGATAAGTTCCTAGAACTCGTTCAGAATGGATCTGCAGAGTTCATCTTGTGGGCACAAGGACGGGGTAGTGCATGGTGGGAAGCTATGGGGAGAGGCTGAGGGAAGGCAGGGCTTCTGCTTCTGGAGGCGATACCAGTGCATGCCAGGCAATAATGACTACAGTGTTGGTCACTTAGTACAATGCAATCTGTCAAGATCAGATTATGGAAACTACCTTTCTAAGCAAAATATTGCCCAACTACTCTTTAAAAAATGCAAAAATTTAGCCTTTTCAGTTACGGTAGTGTATAAAACCATCTTTCATTTCTTATCGTAAGCTGATGTAGCTTCAGTGTAAAAGTTACGTTTATAATTGTAACATCCCTAATGTGACTATTAACATATAGGATGGTAACTTACATCAGTCAGAACTGGTTATGTAGACTTTTATTTTTCTCTTCTCGTTTATAGGTACTTGTTTCACAGTGGCAACCCAGAGCATCCAGGAGACATACTTCTAAACACAACTGTGGAAGTTCTGCCTTTTCAGGTATGAATTTATTGATTTGTGTCTTCTCCATTATAGGATAAAAGCAAAACCTTCTAATTTTATTGACTTTTTAACAGGGTGAGGGAGATATGAATGCTTTCTTTTTTAATTGTAGGATCTTGATGCTCTGATGCTTTCAATACTTTTTCTTTTTTAATTGGATCTATTAACAGAAAACTGTTGTAACTATTCAGATGTTCATTCAGAGTGCAGTTTGCTACAAGTGCTGTTGGTAATTTGGAAGTGAACAAGCTCATTTTCTTCCAATTCACTGCTACTATTTAAAACAAAAAAATAACCTATCTTCCCTCTCCTGTGTATTTTGGAAAATGGGAAAGCTAAGTCAGTCTGCTTTTTGACTTAGTAAAGAAGTCTTGGTTCAGGAATTGACACACATACAAACCTTACCAGATACTGAAATATCTGGACTCTTAAACCAAATGTGTTCTCTTCTCCTGATTACTGATTTTTTTTTTTTTTTTCCATAAATCTGTTTGAGTTTTATCTCAGGAGGGCACTACACTACCTAAAGTATAGTCTTGCTTGAAGCCAAATGTTACGGGTTCTTTTTGTTCAACTAGATACTATAGCTAACCATTTATATCACAAAACTCTGTCAGAGGATTAAGATACTGCTTCAGACAAGTTTATTTTATTTAGTATTAAATAGCAAAGTGTTTTTAACTTCTCCCATACACCTGGTGTAGGTATCTTGAAATCTGTGTCTAAATTACCGTATGCTGAATCTCTTTTTCTTTGTTTGCTTGTGGTTTTTTTGTTTGGGTTTTTTTTTTTTTTTTTAAATGATCATGGAGGAGTTCACTTCTCCATTCTTGCAGTCTGCCTTCCTGGGAGCAAGCAAAAATAGGAATTTCTGACCACCCTAACCCCTTAAAAGAAGTTTGTCAGTTTGATTCTAATTATACAACATGATATGTGAGATGTAATATCATATTATAAGATTTATGGGTTTTGTTTCTCAACATCTTTGGAAATACGTTCAACTATAAAAACAGCAGCAGCCCTCACTTCATCTAGGCCCAAGATACCACAAGAATGCACAAGATAATGAGAAAAAATGTGCATCAAACATCTCTCTTTTTTTTTTTTTTTGGCTACACTTGACAGTGAAATGTCCTTCAAACAGAAGCATGTCTTAAGGCAGTAATGCTACCGAGCTTCCATTGCTATTGACACAATTTGTGGAAAGGTAAATGGGAAATTCTGCATCTGGCCCGTTCCTAAGCCACTGGTATCAGCAGAAAATGTCACTGATATGAGGACAACAGCTGCAGAATGATAGGTACTGTCCTGAGGGAGCTATTTCTCCACCATGGACTTCTTTAGAGCTGGAAGCCCATTCAGGTACTGTGACCCTGATCCTCCCTAACTAGAATTCAGAAAAACAAAAAACCAATACTTAAAAACCAGAGTGCCCCCAGACTGGATTTGTCTGGGACTCAAGCAACACACTCAAAAAACCCCAAAACCAAACAAAAAACACCTAAACCAAAAAAACTCCAACAAAACAAACTCCACTTTTACAGCAGCCTCCCTTAAAAGTAGGAATGAAAAATAAAAAAGCTGATGGATTTAATCTCCTGTTTTGTCAAGCATTTTTAATTGATTCCTAGGAATTTCTTACAGTGGGTCTTTTAGTATTGGATCATGTGATTCTGGTTGTAATTTTCCAGCTGGTTTTGAAGCTCTGGTCTACAATCTCATTTTTCCGTGCTTATTAAAGAAACTTATTGATACCCATCCCTTTTTAGTGGGGCAGTGATAATTGCAATGCTTCCCTCACTGGTCTGTTGACTTTTCATCTCGTCCAAATTCTTACATCAAAAAGTAAGCTGTAAGTTTCATTTGTCCTGAGAGAAATCTCTGGTTTAACCATAGGAAAAGAAGGAAAGATCCTGCCTTTGCTTTTCTTCTGCTGTGTATGCGAGTATCTGCTATGTATTCTGTTCACATGGCAGTTACCATGCGAGTTATGTGGGGCACTTAAAGTACTTCTTTTTTCTACTTTGAAGCCAAATACTGTTCAGTTCTGGAACACTGCTGCTCTTTCTTTTTTTGTATTGGCTTGTCTAAGACTATAAATAACTGTTCTAGGCTGGTTCATAATTATTTAGAAAAGATGGATGATGAATATATAATAAGTGCACACACATTTGTCTTTCCCTGGCAAAATCATTTGTCAGAAATAATCTCATTTGTGCTTTGTTGTTCTAGAATGAAGAACTGGTATTAAGCAAAGAAACCAAAGACAAACGCTTAGAGGATGGTTACTTCAGGATAGGTATGTCACAGTAGAAAGAAATGTGTATTGTTACTATTGCAACAGTTAAGACATTTT
This sequence comes from Gavia stellata, assembly GCF_030936135.1. NCBI lineage: Eukaryota > Metazoa > Chordata > Aves > Gaviiformes > Gaviidae > Gavia > Gavia stellata. The sequence continues at coordinate 72,579,253 of NC_082594.1, forward strand.
CTTTAAAACCAAAACAAACCTAAAACTGAGTTTTGATCATTCATTTTTTGGGTACGTGACCTTGTAGGCTTTGCTTAATGTTGTTTCCAATATTTCTTTTCTGAGACTGATGTACTAAACAAAGATCTAGTGTGACTCTTAGTTGTACTGCAGCTACATCCAACTTCTCTGCCAGGATCGATCACCTAGATTATTGTAGAGGCATTTCCAGGCTGTGTAAGATCACCTCTTCTGTCCTGTTGTTGTCCCACAAGTTGGGTTCTTTATCCAGTGTGCAAGTGGCCAATAAACACACAGAGTCGAGATACTTGTTTATTTCATGTCTGCACAGAGATGGGTGCTAAGTGGTAACTCCACAAAGCTAGCATACCTCGGTTAACACATGGTTAAGCGTTTGTACATTCCAAGCAACAGTTATCAGCACTTTTTACAGTTAGCTTAGTTATCCTTGTTCCCATTGGTTCTTAGATGCCTCATGTTCGCTTAAAGTCACAGCATCCTCTCTTTTTACTGCACATACTCCGTGAGGAAGGGGCTTTTGTTGGTAAGGGGTTTCCCTATCTGAGGCTGGTGTTTTTACTATGTTAATTAGGACAGCTCACTCATAGTTCAAGCAACTTTCTCTGGTTTTCTCAGCGGCTTTGTTCCCTTTGTGCTCATCTTGGTGTTTCCTTGCTTGACTGATTTATGGTGCCATCCTGTTCCTTCTCCCAGGGCCATGTCTTGTTAACTGAGCAATATACTTTGTTTCATTTCTTACCTATCTCCAAAACTGTGACTGCAGGAGTGCCTCTATGTGAGCTGTTGTGCTTGGCCTGGATTTGAACCCTCCCTACAGACAATCAGCTGTCTTGTCATGGGATGAGATTGGCATTTCCACAGCCAAGTGGCTGTTGGGGAAGGTGGCAGGATATCTGTTGTCCAGGAAGAGAAATTTTACTTAGGGATTGTATTTAGTTTGCTGGACATAGGTTGGGCATCCCTGTTACAATGAAAGCAAGTTTTTTCATCTTAATGAATTGCAGATGCTGTGTATATGTTTAAAGTGTGAAGTCTAACTGGGCTTTTAAATTAGATTCTTTTTCATCCTCATATGATTGAAGATCCTTTAAATAGGAATACATTAAGCATGAATGATACCCCTTGTCCTTAATCCTCCTTGAAAACACATAAGCCAGGGAATCCATGTGTAGTTCCATGACATTAAATGAAAATCTGTGCCAAAATCTTCAGAGTTTGAGGTGTTCATACCCTTAGACAGTTCCAAAGCTTTTATTCTTATGTGTAATCCTGTTCAGATCGGTGTGCTCTGATGATACACCCCATCTTGTTTGCTGCTTTGAAGCTGAATCTGATACCAAAAATTGCTGGCTGTCTTTTGTTTTGGGAATGACACCAGTCAACCCTGCAGCCACAGCAATAGGTTTCACCTATTGTGATACTCCAGATACTTATTTTTTTTTATTATTCCCCCCCCCCTGCCCCGGACACAGATTTTGTACTTTAGTTTGTTGAACAGGAGTTAATTGAGGATATGCTTTTGCTTCTTTTGCAGGGAAATTTGAAAATGGTGTAGCTGAAGGAACAGTTGACCCCAGCCTAAACCCTATTTCATCATTCCGGCTTTCAGTGATACAAAATTCAGCAGTTTGGGCAATTCTGAATGAGGTGAGAGGTGGTATAACCTTTTAAAAATAAAACCGGCAAATGTGAGATTTCTTCATTCTGCCAGTGTGTTGAAGCTCAAAATTTTGGCTAACGATGAAAACAGTTACCTCTTATTACTGAGAAATGTAACACCCTAAAACATGACTTCTTTTTTTTCTGATTCTCTATTTCAGATTCATATTAAAAAGATTACAAACTGATCATGGAAATCTGCTTCAGAGGAAAAAGAAAGAATCCTTGAAAACTTTTCCTACAAAATCTGACATCCTTAGCAAGTCACAAATGAAAATACTGAGCATGCACCTTATTCCAGATTTCTTTCATTGTCACTTAAACTCTACCTCTTGTGAAATCTACTGTAGATGAGAAGATTGTATTTACCCCTTCTTATCTGATCCATCCAGAAACTGATGCTCCACACTGATAATGTTCGTCTGAGGCCTAAGTTGTCCTCCACTTTAATGTGACTTTACCATCTTATGGTTACAGAACCCTGCTACACTTAACCTGTACTATTTTGATAGTATAGTAATATAGAGAAGTTGTACATATTGTTACATTCCTTGAAGAAGAAAAAAAAAATATAATTATTGTTAAATATGTTTTATGAAGGGGGTACTTTCGGAGTTCCATTTATTTTCTATAACAAGAACCCTCTTTTATAGACTGTCAGGGATATATATTAAAAATGTTAGGGATATTTAATTTATTAAAATAATTTGAAAAGTACATATTTTTATGCAGTAAAATTTTAAATTGATATAGGTTTTTTTATGAATTCTCTAGTTTAAGTTATCTTTCTACATTTTTCTTTGGAGATGCAAACATAAATTAATACCATATTTCAAATATACTGCCATGTTTAAAAAAACTAGATTAAGTTTCTAAATTATGTAGTTTTGTACACAGAATCTGAATGATGTTCAGAGGCATTAACAGAGTTCTGAAGAGCATTATTCTTCGGGGCTGTGAAATTCCACCATGTACAGTTTGTAGCCACATAAAAAGCATGCTGAAATGTCTTGTTTCATATTATGTACTAAATCTGCAGTGATTTTAGATTGAATCCATTGCATTTTAGAAGAATTTTTTCAATTCCAAACAGTTCTTTCTAAAAATCTTTGTAGACATTTCCTAGCCTGGACAAATTCATTTTCTGTACTGAAAAAATCATTCTCCAGCTTTGCTTTGGAGTGACAGAGGTTACCTTTTATCAAAAGAATTAATAGCAGTTAGATACATTTGATCTGCAGAGGTCTCCTTTTAAAAAGTTCTGTTATTGCAGTGTTTATTTTAGATACATTACAGTGAGTAGTTATGGTTTATTTTTATTTTCTTCCATTTTTCAAGAGCAAGGTTTCAGTTTGACTCCTTTATTGATCAGCGTAGTAACTCGCACTAACTTCTAATAGGAACTGAATTTGGCCTCAAGTTAGTACCCTGCCTTTTTGTTTCAAGGGAAACAACAGTGATCTTAAGTGCATCAGAAGCCCAGTCAGGAACAGAAAGTGGTTTGGATTAAATCCAGAGCAGAATTGTTGCAGAACTAATGCTGCCGCTGCTCTTAAGAGTCCTTCTACTTAGGTGCTTATGTGTAAGGATACAGGCATGGGAAGATTTAAGTTACCCAGTCAGAAATGGTCAGGAGGGAGAGAGGCAGAAATGCCTCTTAAATAGGAACGAAATGCCTGATTGATACTGGAGGGGAGGCATCTACCCTGGCTGGGGATTCTCAGCTGTGCTGTGAACCAGCCTCCTGGAATTGACATCTCAAAAGCTGGCCCAGTTTTCCCTGTGGAAGAAAACCTCTGTTATCCTCAACATCTTTGTGGTCAGGGCACAGATGCGCCAAACCTGTTGCGGGATCCCTGATCTAGAGAGAGGATCCCGACTTCCTATCTCCTCCACCATGAAAGTTCGACTGATAGATTTGGCCTCTTTTTCATGATGTGTTTATAAGGAGCAGGAGCCTAAACCGGACTCTCCAGCACTGCAAGCTGAAAGCCATCACCACTGGGATATAGAGTCAACCTGTCTTTTCTTCTGCCTTGTTGGAAAATTGTGTTGTAACTTTGACAGTTCAGCAATATTCAAGTTTAAGAGCTTAATTACTTCTATAGACCGTAGTCATTTTGGTTTAGTTGTGTTGTCTGAGGACACAGGGAAGACAAGATTTGTACACAGAGATAAGACCTGTTTAGACTGATTGATGTTAAGTTGAAGAAAAGTAGAAGGCTACCAGGCGGGCCTTGTTTACTTTTTTCTGATCGCATCCAGTGGCGTAAATAGAATGTTACTTGGAAAGCTCATCTTGCCCATGGAGACTGTGGGCATAAGCTAAGCACTGGCCTCATAAATGGAGTTTATTCTTGGATTTAGGAACGTGGGTGAATAGGGTCAGAACCCTGTGTGAATCTAGCCTATTGTGGTGCTACAGCCCAGTTCGTTATATGTATAACGCCACACCATCATATTATTGCCATGCAATGGCTTTTTATCACACATTAGCTAGCAAAGGTCTAAGAAAGTATTTAGGTTTTCTTCTCAGCTGTGCCTGTGAATGAATGATGCAAGTAATTTAAACTATAACTATTTATTAGAATTTAGGTTGCAGAAATATGCTAGATATTGCAGTTTCTTAATGTAAGTAGTTTTGCTGACAGTCACTTTCATCTTCTTCCACGAGTTCAAAAGTTTACTGATACCACTTACGAAGAAAGCTGTGTGCTTGTTCTCAAAGGGTTCCTGTTCCTGATGTTTCACAGTAGTTAAGATGAATCATTGCTAGTACATTTAAATATAGAACCCTTACCACATTGATTGCAGGACTCTGGTGTTACCAGTTTATTTAGTTTTCAAAAATGTTGACAGGAAGTTTATCAAAGACAACAAATTAACTAGTGCTTGGTAAAATACGTGGACTTTTTTCTAAAGATTGTTGCATTTTTATTACATTGTACTAGCAGGAGTTGGAAATACTCTGGGCTGCTTTAAGCATTCCTGAGCTTATGTGGTCTCTAAATAAATGTGCCACATTAATACAAATTACATTTTATAGATTTGGGTGAATTCAGACCTGGTGTAATCAGATAGTTCTGCAAATTGGCTTGGAAATTTTGCTGAGAAACAGAAAAAGCGGGAAGAATATTTTCTATCTAATTATCTCTGCAGACAGCTACTTTGGGCTTTCTACCTTTCACATTCCAGTCCCCAAGTCAAGCTAAAGTGGTGCAAGCCTCCTTCCTGGAATGATGATGAAATAAGACTGCTTCAGCTGTTTGACTCAATAGTCATGAACTGTTTATGGCTGGGTATACTCTGGAGGGGCTGGTGCCTCTTATGTGTCTCAGTCGTTAAGTTACAGTATTACCACAAGAGTTCCTCAGCATCTTAAACCTATTACCTGATTTTTGGGAGTTTTTTCCTACATGTATTTAATTTCAAGTTATTTTTGTTGTGGCCTTAAAAATCCCCTCTAGGCCACTGAATCTTATAGTAATCAAATGATGGAAAGTGTTTCAAAATAAACTGCATTACCCTATGATCCTGTTAGCTCCTTCAGATGCTGTTAAAGCTTCAGAAAAGACAACTGCTGTGAAACCAAAGGCATTACCAGAAACCTTCATTATCTGGGCAAAGTATTCTGAACAGCTTATACTGGATGCCAGACAGACCAGCTGATATGAGCACTGGCTTTTCTGAGCTGATCAGCCTTGCTCTGGACCAAGGAAATACAAGACTGTCAGTATAATCGTGCTTTGGTCATTCAGTGGGTAGTCCTACTGAAAACTTTGTAAATAATCTGAACAGGATGTGATCCCAAATTACCACTTTTTTATTTTTTGTTTAATTAAAGAGTGTTTCTAAAGCACTGTATAAGGCTTTGCGCTATTGCAGGCACCTCAACCATTTAATTGCATTGATAGAAAATATTTCTCTAGATACATTTGTTTTTTCTTAACTGAAAGATGGCTTAGAAATATTCAAACAGATAAACATACAATTCATGGACCAATAAAAGACTGGACTCTTCTGTCATTGCTGCTTGTCTAGCTCTATCGAAAGCAGTTTTTAAATACCTTGAGTCAGCTAGAGCAAAGCAATTTATACTTTGTGTATGTGCTACACGATTCCTTGAATGGGCTGGAGTGCGGTTAGTCTTTGGCAAAATTGAATGAGTGTGTAACATTTTTCCTTTGTTTTTTTCCAAGTATATTATCATTTCAGTAGTGTCTGTTTTTTGTTGGAAATACTTGCTCCAGATGAAGTATTGTAGTAATTTGTAGTTTGCTTCCAACTTGGAAAATATTATTGTAGTCTTGGGGGGGGAGGGGGGAGAATTAAACCTCTTTAAACCTTGCTCCCCTGAAATAAATTAACCCTAGGTTCTATATTTGTTCTTACTAGGAAGGATGTATTCTGAAAAAGCTAAAGCAAGTAACTGTACTAGAAAGGGAAGAAAACCCTTATGTTTTTAAATCATCTTTACAATCACCAGCAAAATGCTGAAAGGCTATTAAACAACTGCTGTTTTCAGGCTAGCATTGATAGCTTACATAAAAAACTCACCCCATACAGATCTGATAAATTGGTCTTTGAGAGTGTCACTTTTCTGACCTTAGTGGTCTCTTAAGGATTTTGCCGATTTCTGCTGTAAACAGTGAGCTGCTAGAACTTCAAGTAGCTTAATTTTGAGAACGATGAAGCCTTCTTTCAAGGGGATGACCTTTGCTGTCTCTAAAGGGAAGGTACGAAGGCCCCGAGTCCTTTGTTGATTTCACTGGTATTGCACCATAGGGCGCTAAATATGAAGTGTTTTTACTGTTGAACTGAAGTGGGTGATCACTGGTGCTAGGATTCCTGTTAGGGAGAAGGTGTATAGTTAGGCTGCAGCTGCCTGCAGGACGGGAGTTCATGCTGTTAGCCAGGGTGGGAGCAGGTCCTGACTGGAATCCTTTGCCTTTGGTGGATCAGCGGTTCAGTGCATTCCTTGTTAAAAGGGGAATGTTGCTCAGTGTCTGCTGAGAGGGGAATGCAATTCTCTTCAAGCCTTAACAGTGGCTGAAACACACAGTACTGTAAGATGCACTGCCAGCATATTTGGTATTTTAAGATAAATATAGTTTTTCCTTAGAGATCAAATTCTAGTATTGAAACTGTAACCAGTTTACTCTTGTATTGTTTTGGAAACTGAATCCTAATGCTCATGTTTCATACGGAACACTCTGCTTTGGAAAGTTGTCATCTTCATTTTCCAGAAGACATTGTTTGTGATGGTCAGTTTCTATTCCTGCCTTGTGGACTTTACAGCTGCAGGTGCTGCCACGAGCCCATCCTTGTAGCCCAGCTAAACTTGTACTTCCCTTCTGTGTTCATTGACCTGCCCCTTGTAATGGTGGATGTAATAATACCCACTGGACTTCTAGAGATTGGGTTTAAAAACTTGCTGCTATATTTGGAAACCTGATATGATATGGGTCATGTTAATTGTGCCTTTCATCACTGTTTTTTCTGTGTGCCAGAGTTGTCCATGTGTATTTGAAGTAGTCATTAAAATAAATCTGTTCTCAAGTTCTTTCATGAAAGGAGGGGACAGTTCTGTATCTAGAGACAGTTGTTGCTCTACCATTGCAACACATTAAGATCCCTACTTTCACACAATCCCAAGGCAAGGTATTCCAATATTATTCTTAAATAAAACCCTCATAATGTAGAGCTTATGCCAGTACACGCAAAATATCTGCAGTAAGAGTTAGCTAAATAGACCTGTTGCAGTTAAATTTAAGCTACAGAGATGTACATGTAACTTGTTTTTAGGAATGTACTGCAAAAGTATTTGAACAAAATTGTTAACATGTTTACTGTTGTAAATATTTTAATAAAAAAGGACACTTCAGACTTTTTTTACAATTATCTACAATAAAGAGAAATTTACAACCATTTACAAAATGTTCTTAACTTTTTACTGTCAAGACAGCTAAGATAAACAAAATAAACATTAGATACATGAAATCCTGGTTTTATTTCACTCTGTATTTATAAAAGGAACAAAGCATCTTGGTGAAGTTCCATCCACATGCTAATGAGATCAAATAGAGCATGATGAGAAGTGCAAACGGATACAGAAGAATAGCCGTGTTCTTCAAAAAGGGCAATGCTGAAAGGGAAGCAACAAGAAGCAAATATAAAGTAGTGCTCTTTCAAAAAAGGTGCTTCACTTGCTCAAAGAGAACAAGACGAAATAGTGCTGCTCTACCACCTGCCTTAGCAGTCAGGTTTGTCATCTCTGCCCTCCTAGTACTACCACTATCACAGATTAACAAGTACCTGAGTTAATTGGTATAGGTAATGCGCTGGGAAACTGTTTCACCTGAAATGGCAGTCTTAACTCGCTACAGAACTTGTAGCCGATGCAACCATTTTGAAGTGGATTTACAGAGGAACAAGAAAAAGAAGTTGTGATGCTACAGGTCTAATACAAGAAGGGAAGTGGCTATGGGGAAGAATATAAGTTCTTTGGTTAAGATGTCCACCCATCTGGAAACATGGATTGGTAAATTTCTATCAAACTTCTTTTACCACAAATAAAGAATTACTTCAACACCCAGGTTAGCCTCTGCTTAATAAATTAATAGGCTCAAACCATGCTCTTGTTTTTAGTCAAACAAATAGAAAAGAAGGTGCTGTTACTCACCACTGTATCCTAGGAATGTCACATAGATGTAATAGCCGATTGCAATCAGCCATAATGTATTCCCAACAAAATACCCAATGACAGAATCAGATATGATGACATCTGAAAGAGACAACTTCTCTCAGCTGTTTTGATAGAGCATGATTTTGAAGCAGAGCACAAAATATTCTACTTACAGTTGATGAAAAACAGCTGGATAAAATGCAAAATCACTAGAAGTGGATAGAAAGCATTCAGATGAACATCAAAGGCGTATCCCCACTCCACATCATAGTCTCTGTTCTGCTGCTTCACCAAGTACTTATTAGAAATGAACCTACATGAAAAGATATTTGAGAATGTTGTTAATGTGAATCTATAAAGCTGACTGACAAAACATTGGTTTGAGATAGTCAGCCACATGTGATCCCAACTCTGTACCCCAACAAAGTATCTGGGAGAAAAACATGCAAGAATTACGCAGACCAGGCTATCATTAGAACATTTTTGTTAAAACTGGAATTAGATTCCTTGCGTTCACCAGGCAGCTGAAAAACACTGCTGGTAATACAGCACCAGAACTTATTTTTTAAATAGGTTGGTGCTACAATTTTATCAGTGCAATTACAGGTTCTTTAGGCAGTGTGCTACCCTTCTACACACACAGAGATGACTTCAGAAAGTTCTCGTACACAATCAGTACACCTCACACAGAGATGGGTCTATTTTATCTCTACAGAAATGGCACTCTTGAAGGACAGGAAGAGGGCAGGCTAGCACTTAGAGATGTGCCCATTCTTACTGAAAAGAAGCACTAACAGAACGCGCACTGCCTGGTGTTACGGACTATGGAACAAGCCTTAAGATTTTGTTTTCTTCAGCTGAAGTTCTGACATCAGAAAATTTATCCCATTTAGAAGACCAAGAAGTCAACACAGGCTCAGAAATTGGAAGTTAAGAGACCAAAGCTTTCATGGCAGCTTCCTCTTGATACGCTCTTTGTGCCACGGGCAGGGTCAGAAAGAGGCAGAGCCTGCGTGCAAGGTGAAGCCAGGCGAGAAGGAGTTTAGACTCATTAGGAATGGGGGAAGCTTTTGAGAAAAAGGTGAGCAGACACTGGAAGAAGGGACTTGAACCAAACTGGAGCCAGGTGAATGGTATTTAGGCCTGCAGGAAGCTGACTGAAGGACAGAGGAAAACCAGCAGATGCTGAAGTCTTTCTGGTTCAGGAGACTGCATCCCAAGTCACAAATCGCTGGAGGATGGGGGGAAGCATTACTATATGATCTTCCCCAAGCATTTTATGGGCTGTCCCAGACAGGAGCATAGGTCAGGTGGATCAATCAGCTACAGTTCTTGTATGTACCTCATCTTGAATTTTGCAATTACAAGCGGGAGTTCCGGAGGTCACTGTTTGAAAGAAATCTATCCCTTTTCCAATCGGCATCAATTTAAGATGTCAGCTCCATTACTAAAAACTCTTAAGTGCCCTTGCTTTCTTCAGTTCCTTGTAAAAGAAAAATTCTTCCCTTTGGTGCCCTCAGCTTGCTACAGCGCAGAAACAGTGACTTCCTGTTGGCTGATGGTTCCCTTGCTGATGCAGGACACATCTGTAATGTGCTGAGGCCTGGGTTATAAACTGACTTGCTATTACCCCTCCCCCTCTGTAAGTCTCTGGCCATTACAGGATAAGACTGGCAGCGACTACCACCAAAGTAACACAGCCAACATGCATGAAATAGAACAGACATTGCTTTTAGTGGAAATAGCTAAAATCATCAGCAAGAAACATGGGCCAATTGCATATTGCCTTACTTAAAAATAATCATCCTCGGGCTTACATTACTTAAGCTGTTCAACCAAAATAAGGAATGAAGAATTTTTTTTTTTATTACCACATTTTTTTATTTGGAATTATTGCTGAAGATTAACCAGCTCAAGAAGAAAGAAAACAAGCTGAAATGTTCATCATAATACAGACTTTCTGAACATTCATCTTTTGCATGAAATAGTAAAGAAAAAGATGTGTTCTTTTTTAAAAGCAACATTTTGAAACAATTACCACAACAGCACAAAACCTATACTCAACACATACTTTATAATTTTGCCCCAAAGAGAGAACCAAGTGTCTTGCAAACAGGAGGGGACTATCTGTGTCCCAACAGCAATACCGAGCTCAGTTTCAGACATCACTACTTACCACATTAGAGTTGCAATCAGGAGGCCAACGCCTACGCAGTCTATGAATACAACCCAAAGTAGCAGCTTTATTGTTTCAAAAAAACCCATGTCCAGCACAAATCCAAATCCTACAGTAGACACTGAAAGGAGAAAAAGACTATTAAAGTTAGCTGTGGAAAAGAAAGCATGAGATCTTAAATTGATACTTTTTCTGAGTATGTTACAAAATATTCCGTTTACTTATTATTTTTCTCCCTGAGGTTTTCAGTCCAACAGCTCATTCTTTCCACCAAGTACTAGGTATAATGCAATTTATTCATAATATAATCCCTTTCACAGATTGGAGAACACTCATCTGTACTTAGGCTTAATGATACAACAGCAAATTGTATTGCTTCCCCCCAGCTATCACACAATGCTACAACAGAATATTCTGTTTTGTAAAAGCTCCTTGGTTAACCCAAACCGTGCATGTGGTGATACACACTTTTATTTCAGAGTTAATTGTTTTGCTATTACTAACAGCAATGTGCTATATAACAGAAGATGACTAGGCTAATACTTAATGCATTTTACAATTCAGTCTAAAAGTTACATAAAACACTTTGTTTATAGCTTAATTCTGCAATATACAGAATCTCACTAGGGCCTTTATTGCAAAACCAGTATTTTATCTGTGACATTCAGATAAACCAAACGTTCAGCATTTTTTAACTAAAGCATTGCTGTATGGCATGGGGTTTCATTACCGTCTGTAAAGTTATAGGGAACTACATAGTCTGAAATGCAATAGAAAACAAGTTGCAATAGAGAGATTAATTCATGACTACATAGTATTAGTTATGCTTCCTCTGTTTTCTAATTTCCACCTTAACTTTCAAAATGTTAGGCCATTTTCTTCTATTCTACTTCGATTAAAAGATAATTCATATGGATTGCTCCTTTTTTGTGTGTGTGTGTTTAGAAGGCCACGAATGTTCATCTCAAAGCTTTCCCTCCCTCTCTTTTATGCTGTCTATTCTCCTGCACTCACCGCAGAGCCAGATACTGAGAAGTACTAAGAAAGCAGGATCATCTCTTGCCCATTGGTCCTTTGTCTGTTTTCTGTAGTGAAAGTTCCTATAAACCCTCTGTGGTGAAGTAAACAGGTAAAGCATCTGCCAAAGAGCAAACTCAAAGTCCATCTGTCGGAAGTGGAAGAGCCTCCGCAGGTACTTGTAGCGTTTTGCTCCAGCTGTATGCCTCGCAGCATCTCGGGGGCTCAGCGCACCGTTGCCCTGACTGCGAGAATTAACTGAAGTGGTCGGCAGCATTTTGCTGAAGAAGGAATTTCAAAAGATGCATTTGGTTTTGCATATAACGGGGACTGAAAATAAAATCATCCTATGCAGGTCACATCTGTAATACTGAAGTTACAGAAACTACGCACGAGTATAAACTATGACATTTCCAGGCGAGCCTGCCGAGGCCCGGCAGTCACTTTGCTGAATGCCGGGGAGGCGGCAAAGGGTCAACGAGGAGCAGGGAACAGCGCTTCCAGTACTGCCCCTCGGGCAGCCCCACGCCTGCGGCCACCGCCTCCTCAGCCCCGCGCGGCTGCGTGGCGGCGCCCGGCAAGGGGCTCTCTCCCGGCACTGCGCCCTCTCGCAAACGCAAAAGCGATTCACGGCGTTAACGGCCCACGGGCTTCGCGGGAGGCGAAAGGCCGGAGCGCGCAGCCAGGGTCAGGGGAGGGCCTACCGGCCTCCCCGCTCCGCTCGCAGTACAGCCCACGGCAGCCCGGCACCGCCCGAAGTGACCCCCAGAGCCGCTCCCACCCCGAACAGCCGCCGCCCTCTCAGCGGGACCCGCACCTCACGGCGGGGCGAGAAGCGCTGAACCCCCTCCCTCCCCCTAACGAACGGCTGGGCTCGCGCCCCCGCGCACGGTGAGGGGGCGGGGCCTCACCTGCTGCCCCGGCCCGCGGCACGACCCCCGCCTCACCCGGCGCTGGCGCCGCCACCCGCCCGCAGCCTTCCGGCAACGTCCGCGGCGCACGCGCTCCGCTTTCCTTCCCGGAGCCGCCCCGCCCTTTCCTCCCCCTGCCGGAAGCGGCGGCAGGGCTGGGAGCGGCAAGATGGCGGCCGCCGTCGTCGGCGGTGTCCGGGGGGGCCGCAGTGAGGCGTAAAGCCGGCCTTGCCGCCATGCCCAAGTACTACGAGGATAAGGAGGAGGACGGGCGGGCCTGCGGGGGGGTGAGGGAGGACCTGCGGCAGTGCCTGCTGGAGAGCCCCTGCGTCCTGCAGGTGAGCGCTGCCGCCGTCCCAGGAGAGAGCCCCGTAGTCCCCGGCCCAGCGTCGCGGCTGCTGCACTCGCCTCCTCCGGGTTAAACCCTGGGGGAAGCGCGCCCCGAGGCCCGCTCCCCGGCCCCGGTGGGCCAGGCGCACGGGAAGCCGCTGTCTGAGGCAGACCCCGCCGCACCCGCGGCCCTTCCTGACATAGGGGCGGCTTCTGGCGGGGCAAAACTGGTGCTGGGGCCGGGGGGCGCGCAGTCCCGACGTCTCGGGGTGCGCCTCTGGGTGGCAGAGGCGGCTTCCCGCTGGCGCGATCCAGTCCTCGGGAGAGAGAAGCTGTTATTTGGTCCCTTTCAAGCCTGTTAATTCGTGTTTAAAGCAGGTTAAGAAATGACAACTTCAGAAAAAAGTGCAAGTAACCGTTCCGTAGCAAGATCCTGAGTAAACCTTGTCTGAAGTATTTTGATGTCTCTTTGACAAGCTGCAGAAATCCATTACATTTTTTTTTAATCCTTTATTTTTAATCTAACAGGAAAACAAAAGCCCTAAACAATGTTTGAGGGAAGGACACTGTAGGAGTTTGCAAATGACATTTTTTGCATGCAAAAGATCAATGGTAAGTGTTTGTGGTATGTTTTCTGCTAGCAGCCTGGATGCCTTCTGTCCTTTTCCCTCTTTTCTGAGGAAAACCACTTTAATTCAGTAAAACTGGGATTATTAAGCAGAACAGGTCTTGCCTTTGAATTCCATTTAAAATACGCATGTTGTACACTGTTCTCATGAAGAAAAACAAAGTTGTAGAGTATGAAAAAGATGGGAAAATGCATGTTTAAATTGAATTAGGCTTAGAATGTGACAGGCAAATGAGGTAGGTATTTTTACTATTGTTTTTAGTAAAGCTTTGGCTTAAACAATATTAGTAGATCAGGTAATTGTAAGATAAGATATTGATAAGCTCAAAGATTTTTGAGGTCATTGGAATAGATGTGTATAGAGAACATTTAAGTGAAAAGGATGTCCTATTGAAAGAGACTTTCACTGTTGAAGCAGGCTCTCGCATTCAAGTTATGCTATCATTAGTTTTCTTGGAGGACTTGAGTTTGTGATGAACAGTTTATAGTGAGCTATTAAGTATGATAGTGAGAAGCCAGTTTTAAAAACGTAATTCGATGAAGTTTCCCCTATTTTGATAGGAGTTCCTTGTCCAGATGCATCTTGCTTGTGTTTCCATGACATTTAAAAAATAGTTAAGATGTGGCAAAGATGGTATCAAAACTTTATAAGCATGAGTAGTGCAGGGCTCATTTTTATTTGTAGCCAATGTGATACGTAATGAAGAATATACTGTACTGAAAATGTACCTATTTTTTTTTTCCATTCTGTATTTTTGCTTTTTGTACCTTTGCAGCTTTTTGTACCTCACCTATATGAACTGAATTAATGAAGTGACAAATTATTATTTCTATGCACAGGAAAAAACGCTGTGTATTTAATGCTTGAAATACTTACTTATTTGACGCTGCAGCAGCAATGTATGTATCTCCAGATGATGGGCCTGTATTTCTCTCTGTAGATCATTAAGGGAGCCTGATGAAACTAAGTTTCTAGCTAAGTGTCTGTAGTCATGCAGGAAGAGGCCTGGCTCTTATATGATTCTGTTTAACTGCTCCAAATTCTAAGGCTGAAGAATGACATTTGTCTTGTCCTGTTAACTCTGTAAATTTCAATAATCGTGCTGTGCCAGATTTGTTACGTGGTATAATAGTGAGGCTTAAAGAGTATCTAAAAGCAAGTTAGACACTAAATGCAGATATTGTTTACAATGTGCTATAATCATTAGGGGTTTTGCCTAGATGCTGTTTTCTTTGTAAGGAAATATATTCGCTTATCAGAGGAGTAAACTTGAGTACACTTTAGATTAAATTAAGGTAGGAACAAGGTTTAAAGTGGAAACTGCTTGGTTATTGAACAAGCTGCACCATCTTGCAGTTTAGCTCTTTACAAATTTTGCTGCAGTTCTGAACTCTGAAAGAGGGTTAGTTAATAGGGGTAAACGATGCATCCTCAATCTAATATTTGAATATGGCTGAATTGCCATCTGTAACTGCCATCTTCAAGATTGACTATCTAAATTCAGAAGAACTCTCCTGAGATCAAAGTATGTTTTTCTGCTGCACTGGGAAAGAACTTGCAATTTAGCTTCAGTAAGTGCTGCATCGCAGCTGTTTTTTTTAGCTTTGCTGCCATTTTTTGACTTCCATTAAACGTTTCTTTGTAACTGCCAAGAAGAAACTTGCAGATTTTACACGTTGAATATTATTTCAGTTTTTACTGATACTTTTTTCCAGACACGTGTTGTATTTAAGTTATCCCTGTCCTCAATAACATTTGCACTGACTCCCACTTCAACTCCATCTGAATTTTCCTCCTTCAGCTTGTCAGTTAACTTTGGAAAAACAGATCTAAGCAGATTTACGCTACCTTGTTTTCATGTGTTCCTTGCCATCCCACTATTCTGTTCTGTCATTTGTGTTGTTATGCTGTTTATTTCAGAAAGCACAGGATGCTTATCACATAATTTTAATTTTGTGTGAGAGTGAAGATAATACAATGTCTGTTTCATTGGAAGAACCCTATGATGTTTTGGCTACATCACTGATTTTCTTTACAGTGACTTCTGCTTTATTCTGTGCTTTCTTCTGATGTTACAAAGTACCAAGATAGCACAAGCACTCTGAAGTATTTCTTTTGCAAAATGTATGTTTTTAATATATTGACTTCAATTTTCAGTTGGATACCAGGGCAAGATTCAGAGGAAGGAAGGGGTACTGAAGTCCTCATGAAGAGACCCAGCCATGGGAAATCAGGGTTCATCAGCACTTTAAGCAAAATAGGGACTAAAGTAAGAAGATTGTATCTGCTGCATCCTTTCATGCAGTATTTTCATGGAAAATATCTACTCCTGAGAATTCTGCAAGATTGACCTGGATATGCATTTAAATGTTAAAAAGAAGGCAAGCATAAAACTGCAAGTTCTGGCCAAAATGGTTACTTGTCATGCACTTGCAATAAAATATGTAAAATCCAGAATAAGCTGTAGAAGTAACCATTCTGTTTTGAAGTGAAGCTGTCTTTTGTGGTTTTACTAGTTCTGATCATGCTTTACTATTACACATAATACAAGATACGGAACTGGGAGTTCACTCAACTGCTATCCCAGGGGGTACCTCAGGATAGAGCTGTCAGAGGTGACAAGTTGACCAAGGTTGTGCAAGCTGCTTCCTCCCCAGGGGGTTTGTTACTCAATAAACCTGCACTAATAGGTAGGAGTGGCGATGTTTTAGCAGTGCCACATACACAAGGATGGCATCTCTTTCCTCTTGCTACGAATTCCGTATAATGTGATGATTGATATACACGTTTATTAGCACAGTTTAGTCTTGTTGGACAGCTAGATTAAAATTTGGTTAAATTAAAGGATGACTGATTTATTTTTCAGTAATCTGTCTTCTTGTATTGACACAAGTTCAAGAGAACTAAAGCATTATTCTAGTCAATGACTTGAAAGCTGTATGCCAGGAAGTAGCTAATTATGTATCTTTGGATGGGTGAGGAAGGTATTCCTCAGCCCAACAGTTAAGGAGACCATGGCTGCTATTACTGTGTTCTAGAAGTGTTTACAACAGTATTTAAGTTCCTCTGAGATGATCCTGAATGATCTTTCTGCATTATTTTCCAAGCCAGTGTATAAATAGTAATACTAGGGATGATGATCTGGACTTTATTGTGTTTATAGGAAGTCGTGCTCCACAAATTTACTTTGTGAGCATTTTTCTTGTTTTCACTTTGTCTCTTCTCTCTAAATTCTTCGGTTCACATTTATGGATGTAAAATGTTCAAACTGCCATTCATATTCATTTAAATTGTAACTAGTTAATGCTGTATACGTCTTAAAACTTGCTCTTCCTGTAGAATTTTTTTGTACTTGAGTAAAATTTTGTATGGTTTCATAAAACAGCGGCAGTGAAAAAGCAAAAAAATGAATAGAGGAAAATACTGTTTCGCTTTTCTTTGATCAAGGATGACCGTGGCAGATCTGTCTGCAGTATGACAGTGTTCTTCGAGACATAAATAACATCAATCAATTAGTCTCTCTTGCCCCACCCTGGTAAGGAAGTGAGATTTCTGGGGGTAACAAGCATTAAATAGTGCTTAAGCTGTGACTGTGGCCAATACTTACTGGTTCTGTTTAAGAACTTGCTTCTGAAGATTATTTCTTTTTCCTTCCTTCAGTGTCTCTACCTCCTTCCTGCCTTTTGAAGCCTTTAAGAAATAAATGGTAGTGTAACTCTTACATGTGGAAACTCAAATAACTTCAGACAAGCTGATGAGAAACAAGATTAGAAAATAGTGAGAGGGCAGAGAGTTATAGCAACTTCTTTTCTTGGCTAAAGGTTATAGCCATGTGGTTGATTTACGTTTAGTCTGAACAGATGCACGCAACACTTAACTCTTTGTAAAATTGGTGACTTCAGTGAATGAGTGCATGTTGATGATTTAATTCTGTCCGTCTTAAGCAACTGCTCTGTGATCAGTCAAAGTATGTTTCTGTTCCTTGTATGTGTAGGATTTTATTTTTGCAATCATAAATCAACACCAATTTCACATTTCCATGTTCTGTTGATCACGTGAAAGCTGGTTGATTTGTTGAAGTGCTGTAAACATCCTTTGTTTTCCACAGCCTGGTTACCATATTATCTCTTTAGGTATACTAAAATGATAAATTGATATGATGTCTATAAGAGTATTCTTAACGTAGCACTCTAATTTCAAAGTATTACTCACCAGCCTTCTCCATGGGTGAAAAAAAAAATTTAAAAAGGGAGTAAATATAAATTCAAAGGCACTTGGCAGGTGGTTAAATACCAGTTAGAAGAGTGGGAATGGTATGTGGTTTTGGTAGTTAAGGACTCTTACGGTTTGCCCAGCCACAGGGGACTATAGGCTGGGTGGTTCAGGTGATCTGTTCCTTTCTCAGCCGTAATCACTGAGCCTCACCTAATGGTGCTGCAGAAGCTCCTTTTGGAAAGGAGCAGGCAGATAACAGATCATAGATGGATAACTAGTTGAAGTTATTTTTCGTAATTGGCTTGATTCAGTGGAGATCAAATGTTAAAATTAAAGGCAGTGTTTGCTGTTGGACATTTAAGAATTTAATAATTAATTTAACAGAATACTTGTGTCTCTTAGTGTCAAAACTTCCTAATAGTTCACTAGGCTATCTAGGACAGTATAAAAATACATATAATATGTATCTAAATACTGACTTGCTAGAGAGACTATAATTGTTCAATTCCAATATTGTGTAACATAATATTCTGTCTAAAAATGACTATATAATTGCCTTGGGACTTTGAGCACTGTCCTACTTGAGAGCTGTTAATGTTTCTTGTGTGAAAAATATTTTGTTTCATTAATGGGAAGCCCTAAGTACTATAAATTTGTGTATATGATTCCAGCTTTTTTCCTAATACACAAAATATTTTTATTTGAATATATTGATATTTTTAGGTCTTATGCCTTGTGCTACACCACTGGCTTTTAATAAAAAACACACATTTCCAATCTATGGTAGATTTTGCAAGATTGAACATGGAATGTATTTGAACCTGTGAAATTGGTCTGCTGAGGACAAAAGGTTGAAATGGCGCAAGAAGGCTCTTACTGGTTTTAGAATCACAAATATATGCAGTGCTAATAATTCGTATCAAATAAGTACAGGACACAGTTTGCAAAAACCTTTCCCTGCTGCTCTAATTTTTCCCATTTGTTTTACGTGGTGGCAGAGTCAAAGGGTGCTGAAAGCTGTCGAGGTTCATGTTGCAGACTGTGGCTCGTCAGTGTTGGGACCTGTCTGTGGTGTTACCATATCTAGTTTCATCAACTAACATGTTCTCTCCGTGGTCCAATCCTGCCAACAGTATTTACATAGCTGTAAACACATATTGCAGAACTACTCACGTGTTTATTATGATAAAAAACAGGCCATAATCATCTACTCTGGTTTGAAAATTCTTTAGGTCAGTAACTCTGTTCTTTCAAGTTAGTATGAAGTGATAAGCATATTGTTTAAGCAGAATCTGTTTAGTGAAGGCCTGTGTGTATATATATCGAAAAGTGAGAGGAAGGGGTTGGTATTTAACCAGTATGCATGCATTTATTATTTAAGTTATGCCTCTTAAAAGGAAAGACAAAGCATCTTTAAAAAATACATCTTTTGAAAGCTTTTCTGCTTCCAGAGTGTGTGCATTTGTATTACAGAGAGCTTCGTTATTCACTGGTCGGCATAAAAAATTGGTTGTGTATTCTCTCTTCACTTCCAAGTTTCTGGGGAGTAGCAGGTTGGATGATAGGCTTTTTTCAAAGCAAACTTTTAAAATATTATTATTTCAGTGGAAGCCCTGAACAAACTAGACTGACACCTGCTCATAAGAAGAGCACTAAGTGAAATCATTTTCTAAAAATGCAGCCACAGAGTGTAGGTGGTAAGCAGTATCTGTTGTTTAAGCCTTTGGCTGGAAAACTTAGAAATACAGAACTGTAGCAGCTTTGTTGACATGATGAAATTCACAAGTACTCATGCTGCGTTAGCACTTGATATGTGGTCATTTAGAGTATGTGTATTTATTCTAAATATGTATGTCATTGTCTAAAGCAGAAGAGCATGAGTTTAATTTCCATCATAAACTGTAGTTGACAGAATAGTAACCAGAAACCTTAAGATGCTTTTTCCTTTTTCCAAATGTGCATGCTGAATTTTTTGTTTCTGGCATGGTTATGCTGCAGATATCTTCAGAAAATCATCAAACCAGTTATTTCTGTAAGTGGTACACTCCCCGATGACTTGGTTGACTCTCTGTAGGAAGAAAATTCTGTAAACGTAGAGAGCAGCTTCTTGAAGTGGACTATGCTTTATTTTCCAGATTTACGGTAGGTTGATCAGTAATGTCCTTAAACATTGAGAGGAGAAGAAGCAACAAGATTAGGATTTTAATAGCTGCTTAATGATGTCAGTAGCAGGTGATATATTTCAAATAATAATGTATTTTAGTAGATAAACATTGAAATTATTTTTTGTGTCAAGCTGAGGTTTGTTTGTCCTGATGAAAGCTTTCATGTGCCATATTCTTTCTTTGCCTGTGGGTACTAATGGGCTGCAGTGAAATGGAAGGGAATAATTTCTTAAAGATTTTTAGTAACAGAGGAAATGATACAAGCGAATCTCTGTGACTTAGAACAAGATACCCAAAACTATTTTTGCAATATTGCTACTATTACTTTAAAAGGAGCTAGGGAAAAAATAGTGAATATAGAAATTGGCTTGTAATTTGTAAGTTCTAATGATAAACTGTGCTGCTGTAAAATTGTATTGTGTTGTCCCTCATTAGCGTGAAGGATGAGGAATATAGAATTTTTCTGTCAATTTATGCAGGAATTTTTAAGGTTTTTTGAGTGGGGGAAGTTTTGAAGTCTTTCTGATATGTAGGTCACAGAAGTCTAATATTTGTTAGATATTGCTTGTCTCAGGCTTTTGATTCTGTATCAGCCAGACCTCTCTAATGGCTATAGCAGGATGGTTTCTGGAAATCTGCGTGAGAAGTAGTCTGTTATAGGTCATCAGATCGCTAGCATACTGAGGAAAAGAAGGGTAAATAGAAACTGATAATCAGTTGTCTAAAATTTTGCATTGCTCAATATAAAGATAGAGACTACATAAAGCCCTTTATCAGCTGAGACTGGACATCCAGTGAAGTGTTCCTTTCTTCCTGCTTTATATCCACAGTTAAGAGAGTTTAACACCCTTCATCTACTCTGACCTCCTGTGAAGGTTAAGTTTTTATGCTAGAGAAAGGCATTGGCTCTTGAAAAAGGCATAAAATGTAATCTATGTCTTGTTTCCATAGTATATTTCAATACCGAGGAATTACTCTGTTAAAAGTGCATGTCTGTCTTCTGATTAGAATTTGACTTTAGCTTCCGCTCACAGGAGAAGGGAGAGGGATGGCTCTGCAAAAGAGGTCAGTAGTATCTTGTATTTTCCTGCTGGGAATGCATTTAAAACAAACAAACAAAAAAAGTGTGCTTTTAATATTTTTTTTTTATGAAATGCATGGATTGACTTCCTAAAATCTTGTGTTCTGCCCGTCTTCCTTAGTCCCCTCACAAATTTGTAATCTTCTTTTAAGAAGGAGATAAAACCCTGTCATGGGGTTTTTCAGTGATCTACATATGGGTAAAATACCGTCTGTCTTTGTACGCTATTGATTGTGCTTCCAAGATACATGTCACATTTTGTCACAGTGTTAAGCTGGGATCTCTTAAACCTGGTAATGGTCCCAGGGCAGCTCTCCAAGTACCTCTGCTCAAGCACAACTCCCCTCTGACAATTAGTTTTCAAGGTTTGTTGTTTAGGTTTTCTTAATCAAACAAATCTATAATCTTACAAAAAAATCAGGTAAATGAAAAACCTGCCTACACAATCCATTCCTACCCTGCTGGCTTTTCTCTTATTTTGCCTTGGGTAACTCAGACTGATCTGCCTACAACCAGCCTGGTTGTTCTCCATGTCCTCCTTCAATGCTGGTGCAACATAAGCGCCCTTCTGGTCCGTTGGGTTTTAGTGCTGTTTTGATTTACTGATGCTAGGTGAACAACATCAATAGTAAACACTGTTCTTCCAGGATCCTTGATGGGGAGTTGTCCAAGCCTGCTGTTTTTAAAAGGTTGTCTTTTGGTTGATGATGATTAAAATTGTCATCAGCTACAAATAAACTGCAATGTTTTGTGCTTCTTAACCCTGTTGAATTCTGTTTCAAATTGAAAGGTGCTAGTGACAGTGTCTACTTGCTTTCTACCCTGTTCTGGCCAAGTATATTAAGTATTTTTGTGAGAGGATAGCTTTAAGTGGTATGGAGAAGAACTCCTGTATTTTGTCTCCTTTTTGTTTAAAAACATGGCATGGTTCATTACTTTTGTGCTGAACTATGACCAAAGATAAATGGTAAAAATCATGTTTGACTAAGCATTGAACATAAGCTCTCCTCTGTAAGTTCTGTCTGATTTTTTTGAAACGGAAGTGCTTGGATCAATGCTGTCACACAGCTAAAAAGGGAATTTCACCACTGACAGGTGGAAAGAAAAATGAAAAATTCAAGCTGCATCTCCTGGCTTCTCCATCCAAATTCGGATCATACTGAGGACTTGAGCTGGCAGCTTCCAGCAACAGGCAAGTCAAAACTCTTACACTAGTGTGGTGTTGGGACTGACTCAGCTGGTGGTTGGCAGCGGCCCTCTGCAGATCATGCACAGTTGGCTGGAGGCTTCCAGACAAGTGTTTCTGCCTGTGTCTCACTAATTCCCCACCTCAGCGTGTTTCCTGTGCAAAGGAGCCCCTCGCGTACCTCCCAGGAGTTCCCTCAGAGCGGCTTGTGAGTAACTGGTCTTCCCCTTGGCATTTGCACACTGGAGAGGAAAAAAAAAATAGAATGAGCCAGAGCTGGGCTGTGACCCCTTCTTACATTCTTTCAAATTACACTTAACACTGCTTGAGCGAGTTATATCCCTCATTGATAGCAGTGTGGTACAGAAATTGATTGGGAAATGGAGCCCAGACTCCAGCTGTACGTGGGTTTCAATATATGTAGCTGGCTGAACCAGCTATCAATCAACTTCAGGTGTGGACAGTGAGTAAGGATGAACGGAGGAAAGATGCTGGTATTTTCATTAGAAAAGAAAAGGTGGATTAGTATCTGAAATTATTTGGCCCAAACTTCATAGCTGCGATGCAGATGCTTCTCAGACCTGCGACGTTTTCTTTCTCAAAATCCCCAATTCCTGACTGTAGATAATGATGGAAGAGAATCCCCGTTCCCGTATTTTGGGATCCTTTGGAGTTGGAGATGACAAAGCACGAAAAAGCGGGCGGCTCGCTCGGAGGCGGGGAGGCGAGCCGGGGCTAGCTGGAGGCACGCTGCAAACGGGCTTCTTCCAGCCCCGGCGGGGGGCGATGCCAGCCTTGCGGCAGCCGCGCCTTCCCCACCTGCCCGCCTCCCGCCGCAGCGCGGCCCGCCGGCGGCGGGCGGGCGGCCGGGCCCAGCGGCGGGGCGGGGCCGCCGCTCCCGGTGCCGTCACGAGCGGGCGGGCGCCGGCGCGCGTCGGGCTGCCGGAGCCGCTGGGGGTGCGGGGCCGGCGGCTGCCGCGGGGCGGTGCCCGGCGAGCCGGGGCTGCGGAGGTAAGCGAGGGAGCGCCTGCCGGGCTCCGAGGGCAGCCGGGGAGCTGCCCCGCCGCGCTCCGAGGAGGGGGCCGGAGGGAGACGGTGCGCCTCCGGGGCGGGGGCCGGGCCTCGCCGGGGCCGGCGGGTCTCGCACGGCTGAGGCGGGAGGCGCCGCTGACAGCTCCGGGGGGTGGGGGCGGCGCGGCGCTCCGCCGCAGGAGCGGTGGCAGCGCGCGCGGGGGGCGGCCGTTGGGCGGGGGGCAGCGCCGCCGCGCCTCGTCGCCTGCCGCCCCTGAGAGCGGCCCGCCCGCCGTCCCGGGCGCGCACCGCCGAGCCCCCATCTTGGGGAGGCCCTGGCAGCCGGGGTTTGCGTCGTGCCGCGACGCGGTTTCGGTCGTCGTTGTTGTCATCTGCAGCGCGCTGCTGTGTTTGACGGCGCTGTTGGGTATGTTGTTACGCCTTTATCGTTTATTAAGGTTCGTCCTGAGCGTCCCTGAGCCGTGCCGGGCTGCCGCGTATAAAGAAGGCCGTATGAACAGCTGTCTCGGGAAGGGATGCGAGAGTGAGACATCAAAAGAAAAGGATGGTGTCGCTTTTAATGTGTTATTTAAGTGGGTGCTTGAAAGCTCCCGCGCATTCCTGTTTCCAGGTATTTTTGAGGTCCGTGCTTTTCGGTATCAGCCCGGACGCTTGTTTTACGGCTTTGTGCTGCGGCCTGGGTTTGTAGGACAGTGGGCTGGCAGGCCCCGCGTCCCTGAGAAACGTCTGATCGGACGCGTTTGTTGTTGCGGTGGTGGGGTGACCCCCGGGCGAGGTGGTGCGGTTGGGCCCGTAAGTAGCCCTACGCCCTTGACACCTGCAGGCTTTGGCGCTCAAAAGGAGTCATGGAAACACTGGTGTGTGCAGGAGGCCCTGTCCTGAGGTGGGATTGCCCCTTCAGTGTGCCTAGCAGGAGTTTGAAAAAGTGCAGATCAGAGGGTCCGTTGGTGACTGCTGTCTGATGACGCGTGGTGCACCCATGCTCTTCGGTGAGCTCTGCTTTTTCAGCAGCGATGCCATCGTTCAGGGAACAGGAATTGAAGAGCAGAGCTTAGTGAGCAGAGTGCGTTGTGGAAAGTGATAAGATGTTTACGAACATTTAACCTCCCTTAATTTATTCCAGACCAGCTTTTATGATTCATTTCTCACGTAGAGAAGCCTTAAAAGGAAAAAGATTGTTTGTTTAGTTTGGTGCATATTTCAGATTTTTGCCCATTTTATTAAGCTAGAATATGGTTGTGAAATATAGTAGAAATGCCTTTGCGCTGCCTTTGCAGTACTGATGCACCATCATCCGTTTCACGTGGCTTTGACGGAGCAGCGTAAGAATGAAGTTGTAGCTTTCTCCCAGTGGCATACGTTTTCCCCCGTAAAACGAGCCAAGTCGATAAATGCTGGTCAAAGCTCAGCATGGCCTGCACGTGCTGCATAGACGGTAGAGGAGCTTTTGCTTGGGCAGTCAAGCACTCTGTGTTGACAGCAGCTCTCCATCTGCAGGCCAATATAATTTTTTCTTCAGAAGTCTGTAGCATTGAGTTTGTCTGCGTTGGCAGTAAGGAGCTAGTGGGGAAAGTCTTGCTGGGTTACTTTTTAAGCAACAGAAGCAGAGGGTCTTCTGTGTGTGCATGCCCTCAAACTCAACAGCAAGGGAGATGAGCTAGCAGAACCCTGTTGTCCTGGGAAAAAGATTATTTGTTTCCCCTTGAGGAACCACCGTTTGCTAATGCTTTTTTCAAAAGCTCTTAATTTAAAAGCTTATTAAGGTTTTTCCTGCTTCTGAAGATTTTAATTCAGTGGGCTGCCTTGCTTCTAGGAACTCAGAGGGCCCTCACAGGGAATGCAGTATCTTGTCAATTTTTTCACAAGTCTCTCTGACTCTCAAAGCAAATGTTAGGTGGGAGCAAATGGGGGGGAACATATGTATTATTGGCGAGAACTTGAGATACGGTATTCTTAAATTTAGAAGTTCTGGCACTTTCCAAACTTTGAGGTGGATGTGACCTCTTTTATTCACTGCTCCCTGCTGACAGTACCCAGTTGTTAGTAAATCATGATTTCAGTGCTGTTTTCAAGTATCTGTATCTAGGCTTTATGCATTTTTCTTGATACAAGACAACTTTGCCTGTTATTTAATTTATTTTTAATGACCTAATTTTAACTTACAGTGGGTGGTAGCTTATAGGGACCACTGGAGAAACAACCCTGCCAAAGTGGGGCGAAGGAGCCATGTGATCTCCGGAGGGTGTTTGGCTCCGTTACTGAAGATGGTGATCACACCTCTGCAGAAACTTACTTCTGTCTCTCTTGCTGTCAGCTGAGACAGAAGGCTGTACCCCCACTAGCGTAGTAGAATTTTCAGTCTTACGGTCTCAGATATATTGAAGGTTGGACATCCTCGGTCATCTCTTAGACCTGTTCAAGTCCACTCTGGTTGCACAGGTGCTGTATTAAACAGAAGAAGTTCTCCCTGTGGAGTGAAATGACTGCTAGGAGAAATGTCTGCTCTGTTTCCTATACGTTCTGGGCTCCTTAATCTCCGTATTATTGTGCTAGAACTAGGAAGGGGAATAAGAAGGCCAAGGAACCCCTTTCGGTTCTTGTTTCCTTGTTAAGATTGAATTCAGGCTTCTGGCATGTGCTTTGTTACAGCAGATTTTAATCACCTAATTGCTAGTACGTAAGATGCACCTTTCGAATATAAGAATACCTCTTAGACCCTCTTTGTAGATTACTTTGTTGGAAAAACTTCCCCATTTCTTGCCTGGATGTGGAGAGCAATTACCTTGCTTAGAGATGAAGTTTGAAACCTCTACCTGTTGTCCTTGAAGAGAGATAGGAGATCAAGTAACACAGGCAGCATTGCTCAGGGCTCTATCTTATGAACTCTTTGCTTCTGCTTATCACTTCCCTTCCTGTTTCTTTTCTGACAGACTGAACTTCCTCTCTATTGTTGGATTATCTACCTAAATCTCAAACAGACATCCTTTGCAGAAACGTTGGAAAATGTTGTTGACCTTGGAAGAAGAAAGCTTTGGGATGTATCTACCTCATCCACATCAGTCGGGCAGACAGGCATAGCCTCAAATGTGTTTAAATCACCCTATTGCTGCTTAACCTAATATGATAAGCTCTTTACTGCAGAAGTCGATTCTTCTGGCTTTCAGATAGAAGGAGGATTTTCCCTTTCCCACTTCACAGCCACTTCCTGCTGCCACTGCTCTCTTTCCTTTGCTTCCCACGTTCTGTTCTCTGTAGTGGTCTGCTTACTGTAAGGGAAGTGTCCCCACAGATTGGCAGCATGTGAGGCAAAACCAAAGAACAACCAAGGCAGAGCAGGCTGAGAATGAAGCGTGGACCAGGTGAAGTAAGGAAAATAACAGGGACATTTGTAAATGAAGGATGTGACTGAGAGGAGGGTGTGTGTCTCAGCTGCACAGGGGAGTGGCAGGGTCATAGCCAGCTTTTATGGTTTGTATGGCATACAGTAAGGGAGGTGTGCACGAGATAACGGAAGGCAAACTCCCCAGACTTCCCTGGCAGTTACTGCTGTATTTTCCCTGTTTCAGGAACTGGGGTTAATGATGTTGCATCAGCCAGCACAGGTGGACATTGTATTTCTGCTTCTGTCAGCCCATTGAGCCAGCCACTTTTCTGTCTCTCGCAGAGGAGAGGGAGTTGCCAGCTCTGTAGAAATATGTTAGCACTTCTTGAAAAAAAAACATTTGCAAGCTGCAATAAAGTGTATTCACTGTCCCTGGCTGTTTATACTTCCACGGAATATGAATTTTTTTGAATTTATGAAATTTTTACCGAATATGCAATAAATAGTAAATAGGGAAGCTGAAGTACCAAGGTACGTCCTAACTTAGCTAAAATCATCTTAATGAAATACAAGAGAGTAACATAGTTTTCTCCCTAATCTCCAGGCAAGTTGAGATCTTGATCTTAGGTGGAGACTTTCTGTGCAGCTTATAATACATGACCAAGGATTTCTCTGCAGCCGGGATTTGTGAATGTGTGTTTGTATTCACTAAAACTACTCATTGCATACAGCAGTGAGAACTGCTAAGACCTTGTATGAAATCAGCAGGATATATTGAAGAAGACATTGACATTCTTGAGCTGTTACGTGTACACCTGGCCCACTCATAAGAGTGTAACCCCTTTGATGTTCTTGTATTTCTCATGAAGGCCTGCATCTTGTTTGTGGTCTACTGCTCTGCCATGCTAACAGAGCATGCTGTTGTGCCATAGGTGATGCTCTCTAAATACAGCTCTGTTCTTCCAGTTTCTTGCAGACAGGACAGATTTTGTGGAGGAGATAACTGAGCAAGGTGAAAGGGAGTAGCATGCGAGAAAAGGAGTGTGGATATAGAGGGTGAAAGTGAAGGGAAAAGAGCGGGGAGGATGAGACAGTAGATGGCCCATATAGGAAAGAGGAGAGATAGCGATACAAAAATGCATCCAGTGTGTTTCTGATCTATGTTTCATAGCATTTGCCAGTGAAGCACTTCAAAGTTGTAGTTTCTGCAAAAAACTGGAGGAGTTCTGAACCTGTAGCTCCAGCTGGGGTGTGCTTGGGGAGAACGCAAAAGCAGGGGCTGTGCTTTAGAGCTGGCCTTCCCTGGCAGATGCATCCTCCACCTGAGCATAGGGGAAGTGAGTGGGGTGTGCCACTCTGAATGAGAACCTGCAGACAAAGGCCTGGTACAGGGTTTGTGTCTTGCTAACTCCCATTGCTAGATAAGATGCTTTAAAGAAGTTGGAGTCATCTGCTGTCACAAGCAAGGCTATTTTCGTCTTGCTGAAGAAAATAAAATGTTTTATCACCCATCCAAACTTTTATAAGAATTATTCTTTCCACCATATGACTAATTATAGGAAGCATATATGTACAGATGTTGCAAATCTTTGCAAGCAGTGTACCTTGGTTCCTTGAAGCAGTTTATAGCTAAGGTACCCTTACTGCAGTGTAGCAAACTGTACAGAATTCTACAAATAACATCAGTGCCTGCGAGTGCCTCTGCACATGCTCAGTTCCTTCCTTCTTTGCAAGGCTAAGGAGTCAAGACTAACTCTGTGCTTGAATAGCTGCTTTACCTGGTAGCCTGCTGTATCCCTGAGTTTTCTGTAACTTCCTTCCAGCTACAGAAGTGCGTACAAGCAAAATGAACTGTGCTTAGAAAGAATTTGATGCCTGGAATTTCTCCTTGTGATGAGTAGGACAAGTCTCTAAGGTAGAAATTATGGCTAACAGTGAAGGTACAGAGGATACTAGCTTTGCTGAGAATTTGTTCTTCCACTCAGTTCTCTGTCATTAAAGCTATTGTGTTGGGGAAAGTGCAGTGCTGGGCTTACTGCTAGGGTTAGGCATTGGATCTTTCTATAATTCCAGTTTGTGTTTGTTTCAAGCCTTAACCCTTGGTCATGTGAAGCTTGGATTCAAGCTTTAGAAGACTCTTCCAAGAATTGTCCAGTCTTTGAGAGTTATAATAAGACTTCAGAATTAAATTGCTTTGTATAAGGTGTCTTAAAAATGCTTGCTGGCTTGGAGTCTCCTCTGTTCTTTTTCCAGCTCTTTTTCTACATTTTCTCTGTGATGATCAGTGTTAAGGGAATAGTTTTTCATAGTTTGCTAAGCTTCTAATTGTTCCTAGTGCTCTTTTGAAAAACAATTTGTGGGTTTTTTCAGTGTTGCTCAGAATAAAGTAGTTATTGATAGACCCTCTAAAGATATTTTTTTCTTTTCCTTTTTTTTTCCCCCCCCTTACCCACCTGGATTTCTCTGTGCATCTTGCTGTATTTTGTCTTGCCACCAACAGTTCTTTTGACCCTGTAGCTACTTTTAACATTCACTGGAAATTACTGCCTCCCACAGCAGGGCAGGTGGAAAGAAATGTGTGCCTGTGCTTCAGCAACTTTAGTGCAAAGTTGAGCCGCTTGATTTAAACTGTTGGTTTGACATTTCTGAAGAGTGTTCACTTGATCTGGTCCATTGACTTTGCTTGGGAGGCAGTAAACTTGAACAGCAGCGTGGTAATATCTTCAGTCACCAGAGCTACTTGCCAAGCTCTGTGTGCCATTTTTCTGTTATATTTTTACCATAAAACAGTAAGTATTAGTTCATTGTTAATTCTGATAGCAGTTCTGTAAATGTCAGAATTTATTGAACATTACGGCATTTGTTTTAAAAAAAGTGCTTGTATACTGTCTTGTGGAAGATGCTACATATAAAATGTAAAATCTGGAATAAGTCTTGCTGACCAGGTCCAGAAGTCTGTAGAGCATTTCTCAGGTGCTTTGTGAGTGTGGACATTATCTGCACAAGAGAATTATGTAGTGGGTATCTTATCCCCTCCAGTTTTTATGGTCACTTTTTTAAGTTCAAAACTGTACAGTATCACACAGACAGATAAAGCAACAATTAATATGAGACCAGTAGGTAATAATATAAGTAGAAAAGTCACGCATGTCTAGCCATGTTTAAAAGTTGGTGTCACAGCTGGAAGCTAGGAGGTACTGTTGTGTGACGCTTAACTCCCTGTGAACTCATGAACTTGCTCTGCTGTCCAGTCGCATACTTCTAGAAACATGGATGAACATGGTCCTTGAGGTTTTCTAGTGATCAGAACTTCTGCTCCCAAAGTGTGGATGGGTCATGCGTCATCATTTCTGGGATTGGGGGAAGATTGGGGCACTGCTGGTTCCATGCTGAATGGAAGGCAATGCTGCCCCATACCAACAAGACAGTTATAGGCATGAAGACAACATTTTAAACCACAAATGACCCACACTGCTTACAAAATAGCTGTCTTGAAAGAGCAATCCATGCAACTGCAGTTTGGCCTCATGGAGTCATTATGCTAAATCTGTAGTTAGATGATCTACTTTTCTGTGTTGTATTTAAGGCACAGGAGGGGCCTAATCTGGGGATGAACTGTGCAGTAAAGGACATCGGTGAGTGTAACAGCTTTATTTGTTGCAGAAATTGGAAGTTGTACAGTGAACAAAGAAGGGGATTGAAAGAAGAGGAGGACAAGGTTGTTTTCTAATCGAGAGCTGCATCCTTCCAGAGGCCTGGGACGCAACCTTACCACTCCCCACAGTTCCTTTGTGGTGCAAGGCAAGTCTTTAAAAATTGTCCTTTTGCCATTGGTCAGTACAATATTTGTCAGTTTTTGGGTGCCTGGTTTAAGATCTAGTTTCAGTTTTACAGAACTGCTAAGCCCTCCCAGCTATTTCTGCATATATTATGTAAAAGACAGTATACTTCCGAAGTTGAATCATGAATGTCTGACATCCAACACCCCAAGCTAGTTGGTACTTTATTCTTTCTGCCAAAGAAGGCTCGTTTTCCCTTGAAGTCTGTGTCCAGTATCTCTCCCGTTCCCACAGCTGGTTCCAAGCCTCCTTGCGCCAGCTTAGGCTGTCCCCCTTGGTTTTCCTTCTTATGGTCCTTGTCCAGTCTCTTTGGTCTGCCCACACCTATCTGCTCCCCAGCTCTTTATTGCAATGATTCCTCCTAGCCGAGTAATTTCTGACCTTATTTCTACCCTCAGACTTCATTCTTGGTCTTCTGACACCTTCATTTTTTTTAAGCCAACTCTGCCAGTATTGCTCTTCAAATCTGTTATTTCTTCTCCTGCTACTTCAGTTTGGCCATTTTTCCCCATGCTTTTGAATTTGATTATTTCTTTCTTATTCCTGAAGGCTTGTCCTAGAGATACAGGTTCTGCTGGCCCAGTTCAATGTTCAGCCAAACTGATGTTGAATGATTATTAAAAGGAAGTGTTTTCTGAACCCCTTGGGCTGGAGCAGTGAGTCTGTGTGTGGGGCAGTGCATGGGCAGTTAGGTCACCTGTGGAAATCAAGAGTACTCAGTTTTCTGTCATCTTTGGAGATTTTAGTTGTGAGTGAATTTCTGCTGGATCTGTGTTTACTGTGACTTTTTAAAGGATTAGGGTAGAAAGGAAAGACTGCCAGTTTTTGGGGTTTTTTTAATTTATGCAAAACATTTTTCCTTTAGCCCTTGTTCTTGGCAGTAGCTGAACTGTTTTAGCTGAAACTAATGATTATTCTTTAAAAATCATTCTGAGGCAAACACTCAGCATGAAAAATTTCTGGGCACGCACTTTGGGAAAATGTAAGCAACTGAAAACAGCAGTCTTCTAAGAAGTGATGTTGAGCAGCCATAGTTATGAGTGGTGATGCTACCAGTCCCACTTTCTGATCGCTCCTGTCTTCCTGAAGGATCAGGAAGTGCTTTACAAACTTTTCATTCTCTTCATGTGAACCTATGTATCTCAGCTATTGTGCAGTGACACAACAGCATAATGTTCGGCATGCAGTGGCATGTAAGAGATTATTGAAACAATGTGGGACTAGCGAGGGCATGTAAATGACTTGTCTGTTAGAAAATAGGGGAAATCTTGTGTACCAAGGAACTTATTTCAATGTAAACAGATATTTTCCTACTCTTCTCCTGTTGGTAAGAATGGTGGAAATGTTGAACTTCGTCTTTGTTTTAATGTACACCAAAACTCTTTCTCTCCCCAGGCAATGTACCTTTCCCAAAAAACTGCAAGGAAGCATTTGTTGAGCACTAACTTAAAATGTATGGGTGTTGCCATCTAAGTTGTCTGCATTACTTAGTTGCTGTTTTTTTTTTTCATCAAGTAATAGACAGACTTCATCTTAGCAAGTTTATAAGACTTGAGAAAACTAGATATGCTCTGATTGAATGTTTGTTACAACATGTTTCTTTTGGCAAGAACAGATTACCCAAGAATAGTTAGTTTTTCCTGTTAGTTTGACCCAATGTATATTTCAGTAAAATTACTCTTTCCAAGAAGTATCAGTAAGAACTGTATTTCTGTTAGACGTACAGCTACGGTAGCAGTGCCTGACGTGCAGGCTTCCAATGTGAGCTGTAGGTTTACTGTTTCACTTGAGCTGGAGATGGATATGGAACAAGCCCTGCTAATTCTACATGAGGTTCTCATGTAGCTTTCTATCTTTGTTTGTGATTTCTGCGTCATGGTGTCTGAAATGTTCTGTACTTAATGTATTAATGGTAGGTTACAGTTCTGTGTTCCCAAGAGGTTTTCCAGCTGGAAGCAAGCAATCTGTTATGACCAGAAGGTTATATACGCTATAAAAAGAGAGCACAGTGAAATACAGTCAGTTGAGAAATCTGTGTGAAAGCTCCTATAGTGAGTGAATCTGCAGTGAGAGTTTTGGATGTGTGTGCTCTATTCAGTTTTGAGAATATTTTTGATTAAATATCTAATTAACATATTGAATTAATATGCCTACATAAAATATTTAGCAGTTCTGTTGTATAGCATAAGTAGCCCAGTTACAGTAAAGCGGTAAGTATCCAGGTGCTGTCAGAAACTGGGAACTTCAGCATGCTGCAGGCTTGGGTGTGAACTGGGCAATTGTATTAAAATCTCATAGGTAAAATGAGCATGCTGCTAAAAATGGACTGGTGGGATGTAAATAAAGCCATTAGAAGTCATCACAGGCTCACTGTTGGCTCTTTGTATGTGTACTGTGCTGCTTTTCAGTGGGTGGATAATGCCTGTTACTTGGCAGCAGGATGATATTGCCAGGGGAGAAGAGGTGCTGATGGAGTGGAGGCTTCTTTGTTGTGTGGCAGCAGCTCAGCAATTAGACTAGCTGCTAAGCACAAAGAGACTTTGAGACCTGCTCTAAAAACACTCCTCTCTAGTCCTAGGAGAAAGCAGGTACGTGGGGAGACAATTAGTGGGGAACGAGTTGTGAGGATCAGTGGTTTTCTAGTGAGATTTCCCTTCTCAAGAAGAGCAGTGCAAACTTCTAGTGTTTTGTTACGTAAGTGTCATGTCTCACATAGATGTTTCAGGGGCTGACGACCTGGCATAGGAATAGAAATTATTTCTGTGGTTGCATTCTTGCGTTGCCTTCTTGTTCTGTTTCGCTCCTCTTGCTCTGAAGGGACAAAAGCATGTTTTTCCCCTGGGTTTCTGTTACCTCAGAGTTAACTCAGGGTACTGCAGCCTGGAAAGTAATGTGTTAGTTCTTACTCTTGGAACAGCAGAGTGCTGTTGTATTACCAACTTGCTGTAGCAGTCCAGGGTTGCTTCGAACTTCTCCTGTCTAACTTTGTAGTGTTAAAATCCCCAGAATGTGTTTGTTTCTGGGGTATCCGCTGCTGTGTGAAGAAAGAAGGCAAACAACATAGTCTTCTCTGCTGACATGTGTATATGAGCAGGATAGTTCATCCCAGGAGTTATCACTGGAACCTGTCTTCCCTTCCACGCCATGTCTGACAGGTAGGGGCTGGAGACAGACACAGTGGTACAGTAGTTCTGCAAGGGTGCTTGTGAGAGCTTTCAGTGTGAGGGTGGAAATTTATTTTGCTGTAAGTGCACCTTTTTCCCCCTCCCATTTCCTACTTCCTACTCTGGAAATTTATGTTTGGGACAGGCACCTGGTAAACTTTATGGGTGAAGTTGATAGGAGGGGAAGGGAAACAGTTCTTTGAAACTGGTTGTGGGAATCCAGTGAAAGGTT
Source organism: Gavia stellata (assembly GCF_030936135.1). Taxonomy (NCBI): domain Eukaryota; kingdom Metazoa; phylum Chordata; class Aves; order Gaviiformes; family Gaviidae; genus Gavia; species Gavia stellata. The sequence continues at coordinate 72,612,917 of NC_082594.1, forward strand.
CTTTTAGGAGAAGCCATGGTGGTCATGCCTCAAGTAAAATGAGGTCATGAGTAATTATCTTTTGAACAAAGGAGGTCATGAGGCCTAAGTTTTACAGGCAGCAGTTAAAAAAAGCATGTCAGGGAATGTATGTGGCAGTAGTATTATCGACCTTGGGCAGTTGCAAATCACAGGAAGCCTTCAAAATCATGAGGGATGTTGAAATAATCCTTGCCATAGACTTCATATTTGTCTCCCAGCTTTGGGAGCTTTTAGGTATCTCCCAATCTTGATGATCCCTGTTCAATAATACTGAGTAAAATAGCATGCTGTGTGGTCACCTTGTATTCTACTCTTCCTGAAAACCTTCATATCTCATTTTTTGTGCCTGTGAATGGTGCTGAAGAACTAACATGCATCCTGTGCTCTTGATTAGTTGACTTGTAAGGCATGTTTGCAAGCTCTATTCTGATACTGATAAGGTGAAAGGTTTTGTCTTTCCTATGTGTAATACATGCTTCAGGGACCTGAGACTTTCAGGAAAAGGCTGAGTATTGTAAGACTTGGGTAAAATAATCAGAAGGAACAGTGATTCCTGAGGGAATAATTGTTGGAGGTTCTACAAAATCTCTATGTTTCTGGGATTCTCTGAGGCCCTTCATAGTGGTCATGAGGATTGGCAAAACCCACTTTTATACGGGCTTCTAAGTATATCTGGGTTTGTGTAATTGTATATGGTTCATTGTCTTAGGGGTTCATGGTGCAAAATTATGCACAGGATTCCAGTTTGATGCTGACATCAGTATCTATATGTATTGTATCTACCTGGAACTTCTATAAAGTGAAGAATTAGTGAAATGCAAACAAGCCCATTTTGTGGTATTTCTGTAGCAGAGCAGTATCAGGAGCTACACAGTCTCTGAACTAGAGGTTTTGAGCCATGTTTTTCATGGGAAGCAGTTAATTTCTGGCTGCTCCTGTAGCCAGTACCGTGACCCTCCCTGTCATAGTGAGTGCCCTCCCAGAAGCATTCTCAGGTTCTGTGAGCACAGTGTACCCCACTAATTTCCATCTGGGACCTGCTACTGAGATTTATAGATTAGAACTTGCAAACAGTCTGTCTAATTTAAACTGTGATGTCTTAAGGATTGGAGGAGGCAAGAAAGTAGTAAAAATCCATCTATATTTTTGCCTTTTTTTTGGTTTATTGTTTAGCAGCTATGTTGGAGAGCTCATGAAGACATACACATCTACGGAGGGTAATGTTATATGGCTCTGGAAGGAGGAGAGCTTCAGTTCGCCTAAAAAGTGTTGAGAGCTTGAGGAATGTAAGAAAATATAAGTGTTAGTTCCATAAGTAAAAGGGAATGGGGATTTTTTTCGATGGCCCCTTTTTCCTCATTGCTGCAGTTATGCTTGCAGATTAGGATTAGACTAGAATTGAGACCATTTGAAACAGTGAAACCATGAAGGTGGCAAGAGATATACCTGTAAAGAAAGGGTGCTTGCAGAGCACATGTTGAGAGGCATGGGCTGTCTGTGAAAGTTTGACAGGATTAGGAAAAGCCGTATGTATGAGTTCTAGGCAAACAGACTTTAAAAGACCTTGACATTAATTTATGGAGAAGATAGGGAAAATATAATTTATCTGTCATTATTTTTATGTTGTAGTTGGTGGGAAGGAGATAATGAAAGACCCTCTAGAATTATGATTGAAGATCATGAGAGCATAACTTAGAGAACTGCAAGAAGCAAGACTTGAAAAAAAAAAAAAAGAAAAAACCAAGGAAGGGGAACTATGAACTCTGAGGGAACTTTGGTACTACTGAATTAACAGAATTAGCAGTCAGAAAGTGAAAGCACCCAAAAGTCTTAAAAATTGGGAGATTTGCATTTCTCAGAAAGAAAATGAAAGGAGGAGCCCTCTGTGCAATAAATTTTCCGAATACTGAACTAATGCTTGAAAGGAGTACCTTCAAAGCACTATGTGAGTTACAAGGTCCAATACAGAGGCCGTGTAGAATTTTTAAGTGATAAGAATTTGCTGTACTTTCAGAATCAGCCTCCTAAAGCATAACAGGAAAAAAGAAAACCCGAAAATGAAACATGAGATTCCCACGTTGACTACTACAGATGCCTAAATCAAAGAAAACTATTAATTGCAGTAGATGCATATAGAAATAATATCTCACTTTGCATAGTTATCCTAAAATACTCTGTCTCAGATGCTTTGATTTTAGTGACGATGATAACTAATATAAAAACTTCTTTAATAGTTACCCTGTGGGTAGAAAGAAATATGCAAATGTTGTTAATTTCTAGAGAGGAAGAAAGATGACTTAAAAATGAAACCATGGTTGCTCAATTGACTATGTCTTCAACGAGCCATTGACACCAAGGAAATGGCTTGTTATCCTATCGTTGGTAATCCGCAGTCGTGATCCCATCTTTCCTGTTTCCATCAGCTGCAAGATAAATACCATTTTCTTCTCTTTTGGCCCAAATGAACAGTGTTTGACTTCTGACCGGATGTTTGGTTAGGATATTTTTTAAGGTGAGACTCTTGTGGCTGTTGTATGTTGAAGCTGGAGCTTTGATGCATTAGTAAAATGTTGGCTTGTAGTCCTTCCTGTCAGGTAGCTCTGAGTATCATGGCATATTGGATGTAAAGGGTTTTTTATTTTTTGCTGAACCAAAATAAAAGGGTAACATCCCACGAGTAATAAACAACTCTATCCTCCTCCAGACTAGGCGGTATGAGGGTTGGTTCTGGTCAGAGGAGCAGCCTCTGCCTCTGAGGAGCCACTTCCTGGCCTTCCTGAAGTGTAAACCTTCCCAGGCTGTCAAATGGAAGTCAGCCCCCTTCCCCATCCGGTCACCTGCCTCCCTGTTTACTTTTGAACAGCTGTTGCACCCCTTTACAAGGTGAGTCGGTGTGTGTTGAGGAAGGGTTTGGTTAATAGTGTTTAAATGCATTGTGCAGGTGGGTAACTTCAGGGAAAAGATTTTTTTTGTTTGCTTTTTTTAGTGGAGATACTTTGTAAGAGTCTTGCATTTGTCTGAGGTTATTGTTTGCAGAAAGGAGTGACATGATACAATGATGCAGAATATATTTGTGCTTTCCTTTTGTGGTATATGTGGTTGGAAGTAATCTGGGTGTAGACCTGGTTTTCTCCTAAATGATGTGTTGCACAGGGCTGTGAGCAGGCACTGAGTAAGATAATGGGGAGGTAGCTGAAGGTTGAAAAGGAAGATAAAGCTACATGTTTCCTTTTTATGGTTGGGTAGTTTTGTTTTGTTGTTGTTTTCTACATGGTTTTGGGCATTCATTTGAATATTCTTAAATAATACTTAGTGAAGATTTGTGTGAGAAAAAGTGACTGTGCCTGTATGTGTATAGAGCATGTGCTTATATTCACCAAAATACCAGCATGGTTGATAACCCTCCTCTTCTTGTGGCAGCTCAGCTAAAGCCATTTTCCATGTTGCCTTTCAGGCACACATCCTGCTCTTGGCCCTCTGATTTTACACTAAGAAACTCTGCCATATGCTGTTCAGACCTGATATTCTGGCTCAGTGTACTTCAGATGCTCAAAAAAGTCCTTTCCCAGAGACCTCGTCTTCTGTCACATTCACATTTGAAAGTGATATTTTGGTACTGATGTGTGTATGACATTGCATTTATCAGATGCTTAATTCCTGTGCAACACTCAGTATTTGGTGCTAGCAGGGGTGGAAATGAGGGCGGGGTTTACACTCAGGAAGTGTTCCTGGCAGTAATGGCTAGTGTGGAAATCCTTGGAATGACACACATGATGAGCAAAGTTTGTAAGATGAATAGTAAGGGAGCGGTCTCCTCTCTGGAGAACACGAGGGGCTTGAAGCTGGAGTGGGAGGTCTGTGATGCCCCCATGAAGATGATTTTTACTGGAAAGTGTGGTGATGGGGGGATGATGAGAGGGACGTGCAACACATTGGAAGGCTTTGGAAATGTGATACTGTCAGGCTGACTGGCGTACTTTTCCTGTGAAAAGGATTTGCTAACAACGGTGTGAAAACTTTCCAAACGAAAGCGTAGCCCCTTATAGCAGCAGTAGTCCCTACCTGTCGGAGCTGGAGTTTTTCTCTTCCATCTGCTTGAATCTGAAATCTGTTGCTGGCAGCAGTTCAACCTCCAGGCTTTAAGTGAATTTCCATATTCAGAGCACTAGATGTTGGCTTTCAGATGGCAGCAGAGACAAGTTCTCTAGTAAAGAGTCACAGAAAATGTGCTGCTGTCTACACCTTCGCTTTGCTGATACCACAGCTTTTAATATTGCACTCTGAATTAACTTTATACCCCGCTTCCGTTTCTTGGTGCCAGAAGAATGCTTGAAGCAATGTGGATTTGCTCCTGTTGTTGGAGTACTGATTTCAGGCAAAGTCGAAAGGAAAGAGGAAGTGTGGGGGAGAAGCACTGTTGCAGTTTGATAACACATTTAAATAATTATTGTTTTAAGGTGTGATGTTTCAAAATCAGTTGTCTAATTTTAATAGAAGTCTTGGTTTTTAATTTGTTGTTAATATAAAAATATTTGTGTATGCAACACTTGAGACAGCATTGCACAGAGTGTCTATTTTTAATGCTGGAGTTTTAGCCTCTCTAGAACAGGGTATTTACTTGATCATACTTTGTTGGATCTTATCATCTTCTTTTCCCACCCATCTTTTTCACCCACAGTTCAAATGGCTGGCTGAATGTGTTCTTTGGATGCATCAGCACGAAATTTTGCAGATGGCCACCAGTCTTAATACATGTGAAGCTGTGATCACAGTTTTCTAAACAGTGCCAGAGATGCTGAATTATGTTTGCAGTATTGCCAAATCTCTTTAATCAGTCTTGACTGAAAAATGATGGCATAAATCCCAGATTAGTAATGGTGCTTCAGTGAGTCATTAGCAGTGGTTGTCTAGATCTGATTGTAAAAGATAGTTTTTACAGACACAAATGGGCCAGTGCAGGGCAAAAGGGGAAGTGCTATGGTATAGCTTAGGCAGAGCCATTATAGGTCCTTGGGCATGTATGAGAAGAAAATTCTCATGTAATTTGCTCAACAGAGTACTTTGTAGCTGGGATCTAGATTGCCATGCTCTCTGCTGAAAACAACTTATAACTCAGTACAGATGCTGTTTTTCTGTTGTTGCATCAGCCGTTTGAGTTGTGGGAGTAGAGCTGAGTGGAGAAATGTGACTTACCCAACATCCCGGTGAGGTGGTAATTGCACAACTGTAGGGCCCCGCTAACACCAGCTGAACAAGGCAACCCCTGTGGCAGGGAGGGAGCGCATGGGCCTGGATTGTGTGTGCACATACATTTTAGTTTTAGGGGTCGATACTGGGGACCTTCATCTTCTCTGTCCCTCCTTTGCTGAGAATAGGAGGGGAAGGGCAAGGGCAAGGGCTGGGCAAGGGCTGTTTGTGCGTTGAGGCAATGCAGGATACTGCCTGCTCTGAGTGGCGAGCCCCTCTCTGCCACTCGCAGCGTGAACAGGTACAGGGGCAGAGGTGGGCCATAGCCAAAGTGCACAGTAGAAATGTTTGAGACTGAACAAAAGTAAAAATGCTCATCCACAAGGACTTTCAAACTTGCAGTATCTTGGGGGACGTTGTTGCTGTTGTTTTTAGGCTGGCAATTAACTGTGTAAGAGAATTGCCCATTGCAGAAGGCTTTTGTGCCAGCTCTGATGCAAACCAGAGCTGCCCACGTGAGCCCAAAGGTGTTTGTGAATTTCTCCTTTTTTTTTGGTTGAAGGTTTGAACTGCTGAAACGTTGTGTTTTGAGAGCTCAGAGGAATTAAGTCTTCAACAAATAGTGTATAAAGTTTGACCAACAGCAGCATGTTTTCCTTCACACTGCAGGTCTTGAACTGGAAGGCCTGTTTTTAATGAAAAAAGATGCCTACAGAGAAGAAAGGCCTCTTTGTTTAGATCACCTTGGTTTCATACAAACATTATCATCATTTTCAAAGCTCCTGTCCAGAAATATGTCTTAAATGTACAGGCTAAACTGAGCAAAGTGATTAAACTTTTTCCTTTATTCAGACTAAGAGCTTTGTTTGAAGAACATGAAGCACTTGTCTTCTACTTGGATTAAATGCTTCTGCTTTAAAAGCAGTCTATTTCTGCTCGCTAAACAAGAAACAAGAAAGAGAAATACGCAGTGTTTAATCCTACTTGAAAACATTTGCATGAAAAATATTCTGTACATTTTTTTTTTGGACATGTACTCAAGTTGTAAGAGAAAGGATGTAATAGGCTTTACTTTTAGCAGCAATGATGCATCACATATTTTTCACCTTGCATTTTGTCTGGAAACTTTGAATAGTGATTGCTTTTATATATGCAGACATATATTTTCTAGGATTTTTATTTAATGTTTCACTTTTCTGATAGCTAACAGTCTTATTGTTAGAAACAGAATTTTACATTTGTATGCCAAAGTTTCAAGATCAATATCAATGAAATATTGATACTTCATTGAATCAAAGTTTCATTGATACCTGTGATATCATACACTTTACAAATTCTTTAGCAGTTGTGTGCTCCAGATTTTGGAGAAAAATGTTTTGTCAACTAAAATTACGGCAAAGCTTGAAATCTAACTGGTGACATGGGTGTTACCAATTCCGTTTTCTAACATACCTCCAATAAATGAAAGTTCAGTACTATTTTGCCTGTGCTACAGTGGTAAAAATAATCTATTTAGTAAAAACTCTTGTAAAAACACTAATTGTTAAGTCAAAGTATAATGTCTTGGACAATAGAAATACTTGGAGATCTCAAGATGGAAAGAATCTTTCTCTCGGGGGCTTTGTTCACAAAGCAGATGTAGGAAGCTTTGTATTTTCTATTTTCACTGCTCAAATTTATAATTATAAAACAAACAAACAAACAGTAGATATGGTAGGATGCTTATTTCTATTTTGTGAAGAAAATGTTTGTCTGGAGAGGTTTCTTTTCATGATTTAAGTTACAGTTTTCACAGATATTTTTAGAAATTCCCTGAATCTTTGTTTTTCAGATTGTGGTTTCAGATTTTCTTTGACTTTATAGGTAGTGAAAAATAAAATATTCAAGAAAAAGAGTAATTTTCTGGAGTTTATATAAAAATACATTTTAGCGTGATATATTTGACTTAAATAGAAGGGAAAAACTATATTCTAATGTCTAAGTAATAGATATCTATGTCTCTTGTCTGCAGTGATGGTTTCTACATAAAGTAAACACACATCCTGTAATCTGGCTTTGGGACAGTTCCGTATTTCTGTGTGTTTTTATTTTGGTGTGCTGTAAAACTCTGGATTTTGTGTCAGATGCTAAATTTGTTCAGATCATTCTCTTTTTTCCCCAGACAATTCTAAATGTAATTTAATGTATTGCACTGTATGATTTCATTTTTTTTCTTTCTTTCATCCTTCCTCCCTTTTTAAGTAAAGAAAACAAATCCCACAAAACTAATTTAATATATTTGGACTCCCACATCTATTTATGGCTCCTTGCATCATAGGGGAAAAAATGCGACACGGCTCATAGGAGGGTGACATAAAAGGCTATATGCGGCTGTTGACTGGTGAGAGTTCCAGTCCTTTTAGAATATCCCAAGAAAAAGTAGAAGTACAAACATCATAGTAGTTCTTTAGGTTTTGGGGTGTTTTTGTGGATGTTTTGGTACAAGTCACCACCTGTATTAGAAGCTGCAGGCTTTTCTCTCTTCTACTACCTCTGGTTTTGTCCGAAGTGATAGCTGACAGCAGGGATGAGTGGCAGTGGGTGGGCAGAACCCAGTCTGGGACCTCCTGCAGTGCAAGAGGAGACTTGTCAGCTTCATCAAGAAAGTGCTGTGGTACTGGGCTGAGTGTTCAACATTTCCCTTAGGTCTGGTTCTTAATGTATGCAGCACAAGCATATGAACTTGTGGTGCATATGGACTGTGGCTTGCTTAGATTGTTAGGCTTTTTTAGTCAGCTGTCTCTTTTTGGACAGTTGAATGAGGCAGGGGTCCTGAATTTGATAGGTATGTTTTGGACGTAAGTTTGGTTTTACAGAGGGATATGAAGTGTATGGCAGTTGCTGATTGCTACAGCGTGATCAATAATGATCTTGCTTTGGAAAAAGTATGTGTTCTTTCCCATGCAATGTGAATGTAGGCTTTAAGACAGAGAATTTTCTTAATGCATGAGTAATTAAAATGAGTGCTTTCTTATCGCTCAAGGAAAATGAAGCATAAAAAAGAAGACAGCTCATGACTGTAAATTATTATGATAATTTATTTGCTGGACAGAGTTGTTGCTACCCTTGAAATTGGCTTTTAATTTCAGTGAAACAGAAAAGAATTGGTAGCTGTCTCTTGTACAGCGTGTTATTCGGGAGCTCTCCAAAAATAATGAAAAGGCCAATCAAAATATTATGGGTTTTTTTCTTTTGACCTGTTGGCTGCTTTTCTCTTTGAACTTGACCTAATAATGACAGATTTGCTTAAGATAAAGTTCTGGGAACCTACATTTATTATTTTTTGGCTACGGGCACAGAGGGAGCAAATAAATGAGACATCTGTAGATGGTTTTCTGCTCAGAAATAGGTGTTTGTATACACATCTGTAGGTGAGAAACATTTACAAATATGCAAACTTACATATGCATGTAAATTACATATACACACAAACTCCTAAATTTGGCTTTATGGCTGTACAGGGTGCTTTTTCAGGTAAGTAGGGACAACAAACTAGAAACTAGAATTTCAAGTTCTGTTTTGTTGCCGGAGCATAAATAGGTCGCAGTGTGTGAATAGAGTTCATGATGATAAGCACACAGAGAATGAAGACTACACAAAACCCATTGTCTTTTTTGCTTATGATACCTGCCAAGTCTCCAGCTCAGGAGTCTTTGTTCTTGGCTCTTGTTGTTGTCATTAAAAACTGCTAAAGCCAGACACTGAATTGGTCGGAACAGACCTTTTACGACTTGGATATTTTCCTCTCTTTATGGTCTGATTTGTCTCTTCCTCTGACATCAGTGGGTGTCGGACCAAACCTTTACTTCTGTGAAAATCTTAGAGACTGGGGATGAAAAAAGCAACTGTAAATTTTTGTAGCAGGAGAAAATGTAAGTAATGCAGGAAGGAAGGAGTACTGTTATTTAAAACAGCCTCATAATTTTGTCTTGGTAGCAATTTGTTGCAAGTTCATTAACAGACTTCCTACTGTGGTTTGTACTGCTTGTGGTTACAAGTAATTAAACCTGAAAGTCTCATGATCAACACTTGCTGTAGTTTTAGGTGGAGACAGATGTCATCTGTTGTACAGGAAAAGGGGCCACCTTCTTGGTTAAGTCACAGTCCTGTAGCATTACATTTCTGCCTCTAAAACCGTGCAGTCTAATGAAAATATACAGTGAACCTCCTACCCTTGGAATGTGCATTTAGACCTCCACAGCTATTAATGATGAAAAGTCGTAGTACTTGTTTATACCCATTTTGCTGTCTATTTTAAGTATAGTATTTTGTTGCAGGATTTGCATTTTACCTGAATCTCTCATCTGAATGATTTTACTGTGTAATGACTGCTCCTGCAAAGGTAGAACTTCAAAGTGAAACAGACTGAGGAGAAGGGAAATAATTTGTAATTAATCATGTTGCACAGACAGAGGACATGTCGTTCACAACTATTAAAAAAATGTGGATTTCTCTCTTACAGTGTGCATAAATGAAAAAAAATCTTCTCGTGAACCACTGAAAGTAATTTTTAACTGAGCTGTTCTTCCCTCCTGGAATGTAAATCCCAAGAAGTTTGAAATAGGACAAGCAAACATGAGGAAAGATAACAAGCAATGTACAGAGAACAGAAATACTACTAGAACTTGTAGCTCTTTGGTTTTAGATGAAAAAAGTAATTTCTTTTAAACAAAATTACATCATGTTCTGGTTCATCAAAAATGTCTGAAAGGTTTAGCTCTTGCAGCTGAGAGTTGAGGTGGCTGCGTGTTGTTTCTTTGGGGAATAGAAAAGCCCTGCTTTAGCTTCGTTGTCTCCTCTCTACTTGTAGACCTTTGGAACTGAGCAATGATTAATTGGAAGACAAAATACAAGGCTGGTAGTTAAACGTAGTTTAAGCAAAGTTAAGAGGTTTTTAGGTAACTGTTGGAAACCAGCTGAAACAGGATGTGCTTGTTTGCGTCAGTATTGCTGTTTTTGTAAAGGCTGTAAGTGCACTTGTATTTGTCTGGGCTTCAACCCAGTCTGCACTCTAAGGGACGTAAGCCTGCTGTTAGAAATAGGGTGGGGGTGAAGGACTAACTCAGATTGTTTTTCCTGCAGGTTTTACTGGTGAAACCAGCACCAGTCTAGCTTGAACCAACTTGCTTGGGCCTTTACAGGTAGGCATGTTAGAAAGTCTTGCAGCAAAGAGGTGAAAAATTATATGGTATATTAGTGGCATGCGTTCTTTCTGCTGAAGTGTTATGGGGATAACAGGTGCAAGCCAGAGGCAAGTTGAGGTCTAAAGCACTGACAGATTTCAGACGGGACTTGGGGATTGCTACCTGAACTTAGGTGAACTAAAGACAGTTTTTCCTTCTGACTGGTGCTTTATTCTCCACAATGCTGCATCTAAACCAGGTTTGTCTTGTACTTCAGCTGTTACTGACTTTAGTTTTTAGAAACTGGGCTGAGACTGGAATACCATAATGCTGCTCTCTATCTACTTTTTCCCCACCTTCCTCCACTGCTCTTTTACTGTGAGAAAACTGACGAGTAAGAGATTTCTGAGGAAAAATGAGGATGAGCAGCCCCCAAAACTTCCAAGATTTAAAGAAGCAGTCCTGTTAGTTATCCCTTCCTCCTGTATTTGTCATGTCTCCTCAAGAAGACCCTGTACTTGGTAGCTCCTCCTTGTAGTACAAAAAGCAATGTGTAGACCCAAAGAGGACAATGAAAGGCAACTGCTTCAGGCAGCTGTGTTACAAATTTCAGGGTGTTGATAGTAGAGTATCGTAGGAGGCTGAAACTTTGCAGTACCGTTTTTCCTTTTTCTGTGGATGTGTGGCTCCTGCAATATTAGAGGCCAAACCTGCCATCGTACCTTTCCAGGCCTGCAGCCTGTGCAGGAAAATATCCTGTGGAGGCTCTGCACAGCAGTTCTTCTGGAGTTACTGGTATTTTTCTTCATATTGGCTTTTCTGTCAGTGCCACACAATTCTGAAAAATGGTGCTAGAGCCAATCGGCAATGCGACACTTGGAGAAAGCTGTAGTGACTATAAAGGAGTATTTCTGTAATGAGCCAAAAGCCCAGGAGTTTCAGGGACAGGTGGCCCAAAACAGCATCCAAGCTCAACATGTCATGAGTTTCGTGTAACTGAGCTACAGCATGCTCAGGGATCATGGAGGATTTGCATAGCTCTGTATTGCAGCTTCAGTAGCCAGACCTTTGAGCATTGCTTGATGGCAGGCCAGAAGTTTCTGATCTGTGGCCCGTGAAGCGGTGGAAGCTTGGCATGGTATTGCTTTCCCTTTATTCATTATTATTGCCTTTATTGCATTAAAGAGGCTAAGCAGACCTTAAATACTTCGTGTTAAGTAGCACTTGCTTTGATGGAAGAATTTTTTGCATGATGGTGAATGCTTAGTCCACTGAACAAGGAAGGCTTGATTCAGGAATGACTTTTGAAGCCTCTGATAATAGAGTTGTGCAGTTTAGAGTCTTGCTTGGGCTCCTGACAGTCAGACTCGAACTTTCAGTGAGTAATAGGTTCACATCAGAAAATGCCATTGGTCAGGATGTGATTAGGACCTTTTTCCAGGCTGAAACCTGCAGAGGTCTGCACAGCTCTTCAGACACCTGTGTCAGTGGAAGAGGCCTTACCACTGTGAATCAGCACAGTTAAGTACAGCAAAGTCTTAACAGCCTTAAAACTCTTCTGCCTAAATTCAAAACAGGGGAAACAGAGCTGAGAAAAGTTTTGTGGTTTTTTTTCCAGAGACTTGACAAACATTGTTTTTCTTGCCAAATAATACTTTCATGAAGTTTTCCTGATGATCTCTTCCCAAGTCCTTTTGTGTCCTCTCTCTCCCTGGACTGTCACAGCTTCCCTAGGCATCTCGTTTTCTTGTGTTTGCTTCTAAGCAGCCTGTCAGTGAGGCAGCTCACTCTTGCAGGTTGTGCCTGTGTCTCTGCCCCAATCACTCCTCTCCTGAATTGACCTCCTTGGATCTTCCTCCATCATACAGTTAACTGTGCTGTTTGACTTGCCCTGCCATGCTTTCGCCTAAGGTGACTTGCCGTACAGTTTTGCCATCACTTCTCCGTTTCCTGTTTTCTAACTCAGTCTGTCCCATTAACAAGCCACTACAGTGCTGTTAACTTCTCTCCTTTCAAGACCATACGCTAGGAACTGCTCTCAGGTTGGTGTATTAACTGGAACTCATATCCTCTTCATGGTAACATTGATCTTTGCCTTACTGAGAGCCTTGATTCCCCAGCTCTGACATTTCCTCTGTTTCTGTCTGTCATCTTCTAAAAACATCTCATACCTCACAGCCAAATTCTGCCCATCTGTGTTCTATTTTGAGCCCTGCTTTTACTGGATAGTCTCCCTGTTTAACTTCAGCACTTAAGCCACTGCAGCATTTCTGTATATCTTCTGTGGATTTTTTTATTTGTTGGAGGGCCTGATTGGGGCATGTTAGCACCAGCAGACTTCGTCCCTTCCACAGTTTAAGAAGGAAGTGGGTGCCTTTAGAGAGGTGATTCCTGACACCTAAGTTAGGAACATAGCTCTTGTTTAGCTTAGGTGCTCTGAATTGTGCTCTGCCTGTCTTGTTTCTGAGAAAGTAGAGAATTCAGTGCATTTTCTGACTCTCCTGGATGTTCTTGTTAATATAGTCTCTTCAGCCTCCGCATTGTATATAAGGGGTATGCCTGGATTGTAGTGATTTTCAACCTATTAAAGAGATCGGAGGCATTACAGAATTTTAAACCACGACTTTTTAATTTATATTCTTAAATACAGGCTGCATCTGTAGGAGGAATCAATAGATTTGTTTCTTGAATACAGTTTTTGAAGTTCCCACTTTTTTTTTTTTTTTGCTTAATGGGAGGTTTTTCAATTAAGGACTTAACTCTACAGACTATGTATTTCCTCTTTTTAGTACCTGAATTACAGGTTTTAGCCCATAGTGATATGGAACATTGGAGTAATAATGCTGAAAAGGCTTCTCTTAAAAACAAACAAACCAAAAGATCACAAGTAAGATACCAAAAATATGTTGTTTCCCTGTGTCAGAAGCTTTTTATGCGGGTTAAAAAATGATTATTTCCTTCTCACTCTCTTATATAAGCTATAATTGTTACTAATTTCATGCAAAGTTTGTTGCTATTTGTAAAAAGGCTCAGGCAGGTCTCCATGATGTTTTTTGAACCTGCAATCAAGTATTTTTTTGGAGGAAGAACTGGGGGGGAAATAGTGGGTAGAAGAAACGTGCACCATTTTTGTACAAAAAAAGACTTGTACTCATTAGCTGCTATCTAAATTATAGTCTATAAAAAAAAACTTTAAGCTCATTTATCTGAAGCTGACAAAGCATTAGGTCCTTTTGATGAAATAGTGTTTGGCCAGTATTTGTGTGGCTTCAGCCTATTATATAAATTCCTAAAAAAGGGAGGCTATTTAGAAACACTGCCTAACAGGTGCTGCTTGCATCTTACCCTTTTTTAGACTCACTGTAAAAAGACAGACACCCATACTTTTGGAACTGGTTTAATGTCAGGATAGCTTTTACTTGTCTTCCTTTAATTTTAATGTGTCCGTTTCCTTTCCCATCTTAACTACAGCTGTTACACTGAATTATAGCCTGTGTATTTTAAGAGTCCTTCCATAGTTATGGGTGTGGATCATGTAGTTTCCATACTCTGCTGTGCCTGGCTCAAGACAACTGCAGCTCCATGGTGGTATTTGCCCTTTCTCGTGATTTCTTCACTGAACCAGTACTGTGCACTAGTTAACCGAGCTGGAGATAGTTCAGTGGTTCTTGAGCAAAATGGATGGTTCAGAAGCTATAAAATGACTATTCTTTGCATTAGAGAGAGAATTTCTTACTCAGATTGTGTTGAAGAACTGACACAGATAAAGGCTCTGTTTTCTTTCTCTTTTCTCAGTTTGCTGTCTCCATTCAATCTTGATACAATCAGCAAAGGTGAATATACTGTATTCTATTTCAGAAGGGTTGAATTATTAGAATTGTTTTTCCCAAGAGAAATTAACAGAGAATTAATGCTATTTTGGACTATAGCAATCAATAAAGTATTTTTACACTACCTGTCTTTATGGCTCTTGCTGACTTACGCTTGTATTGGTGATCTTGTATTTATAGCCAGCTCTTTTGAGCATGTCTTCTTTATCTCTAAAATCATTTCATGAGTGTTTGAAATCCTCAACTTGCAAAAGTGAATGTATTTTGGAGCGTACCTTTCTAGGAATGTGACTGTCATTTATTAAATAGTTCTTTAAACAGTTCTACATTGATTAGAATCAACTTCACAAGATTTGGTTGGGGGGTAGATGGATATCTTCCTTCCAAAACTAAGCATTATCCCAAAATTACTTAATAATACCTTGAAAGAAAGCTTGTCCAATATTTAGTGCACTGATCAGAACTTAAGATTCAGTTCCCAAGACTCTTTGGGTAATGTCAGGCAAGTAATGAATAAAATCATTACAAGCTAAGTGAGGTGGGCCCTAGAAACTTGTGCCTGTGAGCCTCAGACTCTATCTGCTTTATTCTTCCATTTGAAAAAAACCCAAACAACAAAACACAACCACCCAGGACCACGCCCCCAAAAAACTGATGAGCTGCAGGGAGGGAAACCTTGCCTTCCTCTGTTTTGGGTTAAAAACTGTGAGGTGATCTGGAGAATAGGTAATGAGGATAACGTGACCTGTTGTTTCCCAGATCTCCGGGTGCATGCTTTTGCTCGATCCTGACTCTGTCTCAGGTGCAAAATGCGTGCCAACAGACCTGTGCTTTTCAGCAAACTATCTCCATGTCAAGAAAGCCTTGGGTCTGTGGCCCAGGTAGGGCTGGGAAGAGCAGCTGCAGCCTCCAGTGGTGCAGGGCAGCAGGACCCATGGTCTGTGACCACCCCAAGCCTCATCAGGCAACTGCAGGAGTAGCCATTGCTTCCAGACAGCTAAAGCACGCCAGAGACAGAATTAGAAGAAGGTGGAAGTAGGGAAGGGCAGGGTAATAGAAAATGTATGTTTTACTGCCTTCATAATATAAAAGGATGATGCCAGTAATCTTACCGGTTTAGGCTGTTGGAACTGAACTATAAACAAGAGGTTGTATGTGGAGCTATGCACATCACTTTTCTGCATAGCTGGAGTTGTTTGGTGACTTAGATGGATCTCTTCAACAACTGAATGAAGGTATGCCATGTGTTTGATGGGAAACTGAGGGGATGAAGGCTTTGTAGAATCATAAGATACAGATGTCAAAAAATTACCTTTAAGTAGCACAGTTACGACTGTTTTCCATTTAATCATAATTCCGTAATACTAATCATGCTTCCTTAATACAGACACACAAACATTGTTAGAGAAGGTCAATGAGATTCTCAATACTGCATTAAACCTGGTAATCAAATGATGCAATGTCTTCAATTATTATCTGCCCAGTCTAATTCCCTTTAAATTCAAGGACTTGAAGTCTTTTCCCAAAACACTATATGATGCAAACATCTGTAATCTCTGGTCTCCCTTTAGTCCCCAAGACATCCTATGCAATGAGACCTTTTACCGTACTAGGAAGTGAAAATAATCTAGAAATATATGTAGCAATGTATCAGTGCATACTTCTGGATTATACATAAACAAATGAAACTGATTAAAAAAACCCAAAGCAACTACTCACAGCTCTGATATACCATTTGATCTTCCAATAGATACATGGAAAAAGACATCATAACTGGTGGAAGTGCTAACAAATGGTTCACAGGGGTCTCTTTGGGGCAGTCTGTATTTTTATGTACGTGAAGAAAAAGAAAATGGTTTATTTAATAAGGAGATTCTGAACCTATTCTTTTTTGTTTGTTTGTTTGCCTTCTCTTTATTATCTGTGTAGGTTTGCTGGTTTGTAGTTCACTGTTCTTAGAATAAGAAATGTAGCCTTTGACACTATGATTTTTTGAAACCACATTAAAAACACTGAGGTGCTACTTTTTATAAGCTTTTTCCATGGCCTAATTTTAGGAAAAATCCCAAGTGATCTGAAGTCAATTAAGTTCTGAATGTCAAAATTTAGATTAATCATGAAAGAAACCCTTCCATTATCAACACTTTAAATAAGCTTTTCCACCTCGGGCTCCCACTGGTCTGAATTTTGATACACAATCCAACGTGTACAGTACCTTAATCTTTGAATGGTCCCATTGATATTTGGTGGCATTAATCTGGGGAATAATTTACAGCACACCACAAATAAAGGTTGGATTCACATGTAGTGACTTAAAATTTGTGAGCTTGCAGATACCTCTTTCTAATTGGATTGTTACATAACTTATTTTGAACGAAGAAATAAAGAATTTTGAGAGAGAAAGAAGGAAAATGGTTTAACCATGGTTTTTCTTTTTATTCAATCTGTTACTGGTCAACAGACATTTGGGGATCTTCTTAGCTTTTTGTGAAGTGCTGCGTCACACTATACTAATGACAGGACTTTTTTTGCATGGCAAAGGCAAAGAATGCCAAGAATAGGAATAAGAGAAGGAGGCCCTTCAACCTGTCTAGGTAGGCAGCTCCTTTTCATGACCTTACTGATGAGGAACATATCAGAAGATGATTTCCCTGCTAGAAATAGGGGCTGGTTAACTTGCAATGGAGTACAGAGGAGTTGAGAAGACAAGACAAAGCATTAGAAATCTGTTGTGCAAACACAGAAATCGTGCATTACAGCTCCTCTTTCTTCATGCAGATGAGGAGGAGTAAATTTTGTAAGAAATGTTGCAGAGTAGTCATCAAAATTGTCCAGCTTTACATTCAGTTTTACTGTTTTTTGATTAGTTTATCCAGTGCAGCAAATGTTACTGAGAAACAATGTCTTTGCATCTACTTTCTCCAGTATTGACAATTGTTCTTTTTGAGGCATTTGAAGAACCAACTCATCATAGGTCACGAAGACCAACATGAGATCTGCAAGTCCTGCATTGTGAAGACAACAGGAAAAACTTCACTCGGAAAATGTATAGAGTGTATTGAATGAGCGAAATGAGTGGATGTAAACAATTCCCAGCAGATTATAGCATTTTGTTAGACAATGCAAGGAACCATGGTGTTTAAGTCATGCAGTATTACATGCTTGCCTCAAAATGAGTTTACGCCTGGGTTTGGGTGTCTCTTTTGTTAGGATTCACAGATAAATATTCAATTGAAATTATTGTATGAGTGCAGAAAATGGGGCACTCTGGTTTGAAACAGAGAGGTAGTTGTGCACTGTAGAGAAAAATAAAGATTGTTTGGAATCAGAAATTTGTGTCTATGTTGATAGAACAAATTTTAATATTCTTGGAAGCCTGGAGAGACCAGGTGTTTTCTAACACGCTTTCTCTGTTATCCAAAGTAATCTCTATGGCATGTACGTAAGATTTGAGATTACAGATGGTTCCACACTTCAACTGTATAGTTTTTTAGGAAAAAGCAGAGCTCTGAATATAAGGGGAATGAGATTGGTCACATGGTAATTGCAAATGGTGCATCACTTGATTATCAGGTTTAATGCATCACTAGGGTCTTGCTGACCTTTTCTATCAATGCAAAACATGGCAGATGTTGGCATTAAAGAGAAAAAAAGAACAGAAGAGGATAGATATGAGCAGGCCAGCTGCCAAAAGATAGCTGACATTGTGCTGACATAGAGTGCAATCTGGGGAGTCCTCCTTATCCAAGCAAGCCTTTGCATGCAGCAAATGTATCGATGTCTGTATACACAGGAGCCACAGCAGTGTCTGTAAACTAGTCTCTCATCTGGTCAGTACATCTTTGTTGCTATGAGATACATTTTTCTTGTCTTGTTTTGGCTGATTTCTCTGATCTTAGTCTCTTGGAGTCTCTTCTTTCATCTGCTGAGAACAGACCATAAAGAGGAAATGGGCATTTAGGTAGTCTGGTGCATTTTCACTAGATGCACAGAAGTACTTCCCTGTGAGATCTGTGTGCAGTATGTTACAGGCAGCTTGTCACTTCTTAGTCTCTTTCCAGTGCAGGGTATGTAGCTTTGGATTGTGACAAGAGAAATAAAAAATATATTTTACTTGGGTCATAGCTATAGCAGTAACTTGAGGAGGTGATCTCAGTGAAGAGATGTACTTGTGTGGTATGGTGGAAATGGTTTCCCACAGCCTCTTGTGGGTTGCTTTGCTAACTGCTTTTGTAGACATGAGTGCAAGATGCTACTGAGACATTGGTGCATGATGTAGTGATGGTAAAAACTTCAACCGCTATAGCCTGTTACTTATCTTCAGAAGCCTTGAAATAAATGCGATGAATAAGTGTATCCTCCTCCCTCCTCCCATACTCAATTGCTAAAGCTCTGCTTTCACGTGTGGCTTCCTCTGTTCACTGTCTGCGCAGGATGAAGGTTCTGGTGCTGATGCTTTTCCCACCAGGACTTTTAATTTTCCTGAGAAGCAAACAGCGCTTTTGTCATAGTATATCAAAATACCCACGAAAGTAATTAGCTGGAAGAAATGAACCTACTGCTGAGATGCACCAAAAGGAAAGTGTGATGGTCTACTAAGCAAGACACTGAAATCTAGTTTCTGCATTTGGCTTTGCTGTGGACATGTGGAACAACTTTTGTCAAGTCAGTTAGCTGTGCTGTCTAAGATGATGCAAAAATATTTCCCTTCTGAGCTTTTTGCCTGTATGTCTTTTCAAAATACGTGCTCTTTCTGCAGTGGGTCTCTTCTACTGTGTGACTGCATAGTGCTCACCTCCATGTGTGGCTGCTCACTGGTGAGGGCCTTTGGAAATTACTGTAATGCCCATAACAATGATAAAGGGAGTGTGAGCCTGTACAGAAAATGTGCTCTGCTTTTTGTCTTGAAAATGAGTGTCAGTGCTCCTCAAAAATTAGTATTGCTGAACTCCTACCTTTCCACAGGGCTCAGAAAAACAGGCTACAAAACATTAGGATGCAGCAGAGTATGCAGATGATGGAAAGAGGGCTGGAAAGCTAGAAGGGTCAGGGGGGAAGGAGGAGGGGAGGCATCACTGTCGATACTGGCAGTGGTCCTCAATCTGCTTCTGTTACTCCATTGCATTGGGAGCCAGCTCTGTCCTTGAAGAAAATGAATGCTACCCCTTCACCACCCTCCCTGCCCTGGGACGGTATAGCTAAGAAGAAAAAAGGCTCAAGAACAGGAGTAGAGGTTGCTGTTCCCAGTAAGGACAGTCTGACTGTAGACTGAGCTTTCATGACAAAGCAGGTTCATATGGAATCTGACAACCTGGAAGAGGCCGTGGGAAACCATTTCCACCATTGTTGGCATAATGATGACTTAAAAAAATTTCCAGAGATGGGGAGATGATGAGGAGGAACAGAATTCTTTAGTCTAGCATATTCTGGGGTACCATGTTGAATAGGTGCTATAAAAAAACCTTTGCTTGCTTGTTTCCTAAAGCAGAAAAAGGAAAAACTATTATCTCTAGTCCTTAAAGATTGTGTAATAGTCTACACTGCCTTTTAATGCAAAATCTTTTGCAGCAGTGTTTAGTTTAGCAGGCTGTACTAAATTCCTGTTCAAGATTTCATCTACATCAGTGTAAGTTTTCAGGGTTTTACCTCCGCTGGGGTAAGAAGCTTCAGGTTTTCCCACTTTCAGACCCAGGATCCAAACCCTTTCTACTGCAGAAGGTCCAGCTAAGGAGTCTGATAAATGAGGCAATGTGGAACTGCTGCCTACAGCAGCTAGATCACTTCTGATTTGTAGATGAGGTCATTCTGTGATTTGCAGCTAGGCAAGTATGAGCTTTTTACACAGTGCATGCTCGCTCTTGGTGTGTTTTATCTCTTTCAGACCTTTAACAGCTCTTTTCTTTGAGTCATCTTTGATCCAAATCTGTGCTTTTAGGTGGACAGCAGCACAAAATTGAATGTACATATATAATTGCGTGCCATATATTTAAAACCAGACAAACAAAAAACACCACCACCACCCCCCAAAAAAAAAAACCCAAACCCCCAAACTTTTGAAGTAACTTCTAGTTTTGTCTACAGTGTTGTCTTCCTCTCTGCCTGTGTCATAGATGCCATTTGGACTGTGGCCGTGCTGTTAGTTTTCCTGTTTAAAATCTCAGGGGTCTTGGTTTGGTTTTTTGTTACTGCTGCTGTTCTTGGTTTTCTTGTTTTTTTCCCAGGCATGCTGTGGATTTTAGCATTCTCTTGCCTATTCAACCATTTAAGACAAGAAAATAAAGCCCTGAAAGCTTGACAGGAGCAAAGATTCACTGTCATTAGTAAATTGAGGGAAAGGGTGTGATTCAACAGAAGATGTTCCAAGTGATAGATAGAATACTAATGGTTTTAAGGGAAAGAGTTTAGTTCGGTGTATCTATTCCTTATACCCTTTTGTTTCTTTTATTTCTGTGACTATGCTTCAGGAGTTGTTTTGCTCAGCTTGATTCCTTCTCATCTCTTGATCCCTGCCAAGCCAGTGTTCTTGGCTGCTTTGAGATACATGGAGAGAGTAAACATTCACCACCAATAGTACGAACTTCATTCAGTGTCTTTAGTAACAACCAGATACAATACTGAACAGTGCCATGCACATACTTGGATTGGATGGGTGGGCTTACCTTTCATTTGATTGGGCTTTGCAAAAGAAGGAATTCTTTAAAAAGACGAAAAACACAGAACCATGAAAGTCATGCTTTTGATATTAGCTTTTCCATGAGAAATCTCAACATAAATCTGTTCATCTGGGTGATAGCCAGCTGGACATTTGCTAAGTATGAGGAAGGATGTTCTGCTGTAAATGCTTTGACATAAACCAAGTGCCTTATTCCCAAACTATCCGGGATGTTTATGTGAACGGCTGTTAAGCAGGTCTGCGTGTTTTAATGGCATTGTTCCTTGGGCCAGCAACTTCTTTTGACAATACTCTCTTGATTCATCCCACTGTAATTTGGTTCCATGTGGTTGACCTGCTGGCTCAGTAGTAGAGGGCTTCATCTGCCTCTTTTGAAGGCTGGATTTGCTTAACACTGCAACTGCTTAGTATAATGTGCCTTTCAGAAATGAACTGTAATCAGTACAGCAGTGCATATCAACACTGTCTAGCATTAAGTGCCTAACTTTGGTTTCATGATGCCTGTTCTCAGGAGTCTGGCAGGCCTGGGAAATAAATAGGTGATTAAATTGCTTCTTTGACTGTGGCAATCGGTCCCTAGTGAGATGGATAGATGGCTGTGGGGGACGCTGCCAGAATTCAACCCTAAACCCGCTGCCCTTGTCTATAATGCAGCTATGCTCTTTTTGTATAGGCATGTCTCCCTGCTAAACTGGTGTCAGGCAATAGGATTTCTGCTCACATGCATCCCATAGTCCTTCCTACAGTTCTTTTATCTCACTGCATTTGAGACCAAATTTGTCCTCCCCAGAGCACTTAATGAAATCAGAGGCACGTTGCTATAAACATGTGATGAATAAATGGGTATTGCCCTAACTCAATACTTTTGTTTTAGAATCTTTCCTGGGGTATTTCAGTTCTTCCCCTAGTCTTGATGAGAGGTGTGAGCCCACAGATATCTTCTAGCAGCACACCACCTGGCATACCACAGTATTGACCTGGCTTGCAGAGCAAGCTTTTGCATTCAGGATAAATATATTTACAGTGAAGAAAGAAACAGAATTGCCATCCTGGAAACAAACAAACCCAAACAAACAAGATTATGTAGAGGGTGAAATCAAACTTGCTGCTGAAAGAAAAAGCTGGAGCAGCCTGCAGGCATATACAGACACACAGGCGGCGAGTGCGTGCGTGCCTGTGCGACAGCAGGAGTGAGTGAGCGAGAGGAAGCCCTGAAACTTAAACTCCTCCTGCAGCTCTGCATCTGCTCTGAGTCACTGGTATGACTCACACTGACAGTGTTCACGTTAGCTAGCGTTCAGATGGAGCAGCTCCGGCAACAGAAGAAGCAGGTTATGTTACTGATTACCTGCTGCAGCAGACAGTTGCGCCAAGATTTTTTTCTACAAGCACAGATGAAACAGAGGAGGCTCTACTGAGCACCTTTATTATTATTATTGTTTTCTTAAGGTAAGAACGCCTGTAATTTACTAGAGAAAGATATGAAAGGGAATTTAGAGCTTGTGAAGGCTGAGTCTCTTTCTGCTGCTGCTTATTCTCAGAGGATGCTGATCTTTGGAGCTGTGTTACTGCAAAGCTTTGTCTCCGCTGTTTGCAGTGCTATATGGAGAATCATGTGGCTAATGGGCAGTGCATGTCCTGGGAAACAAAATAACTATATTCTCATTCATTGATGTTATGTAAGGCATGGCAGCCATGTTAAGGACAGAAGACCTCTTTCGAAGAAACAGGGCTGCTAGACTGTAGGGCAGGGAAAACAACTAATTTTTAAGCAGCCCTCTGTTCTTTGAAGAGCGCTGCAGTTCTGTAGTTCTTACTTCAAACTAAATTTACTGACTTCTGAATTTCTGTGTTAATAGAATAAAAAACAGTGGCATTAGAAGTAGCAAAATAATTGTTTACCTTTAGAATCACTGCGTTGTTTTGCCTTCAGCATTCTGGCTGGGAGTGTGTGCACGTTGTGGTCTGTGCAGTGCCTGGATGTAAACAGTTTCTTCAAATATTTTAAATCCAGATATTGGGGTGGTTTTCATTTTGTGCCACAAAAAGCCCATATGTGTATATATTTTTATATATGTAGATATATGTCCTCTTCTGACAATTGGTTATATGCAAGAAGTGGGACATACTCTAGTTAGTGTTGACATAATGCAGAGTGGCTAAAACAGTTTTTTTGTAGTGCCTTTACTGCTATTTTTTTCACTCTGGTGCTATAATTTTAATGTAGTCTAGACTGGTATCACTAATTATTCTCACGTGGAATCCATTGCATCTTGAGCACTCCCCACAAGAGATTTTCTAAGTTAGGGACTCAGTTTTTGAACGGCAAAAATGAATTTATCTTAATTTATTTTTTCTTTTTGTTTTCCCTTTCCTTCCCCCCCCCCCCCCCTTTCTGGATTTGCAAGTGCATCTTACAGTGAGGTTGGCAGCTGCTTTTAGTAACAACGGAGCTTGGTCACTTCTGTGTATTATTTTCAGAATGAGAGAATGAGGATATTTTCAAACCCCAATCATTTACTAGCTTACTTTCAGCTACTTGAAACTACCACTCATTTCCTTGTAGAATTTACATAAAAATGACCCCTGTCTTCTCCTCTCAAAGAAATATGGTGCTGTAGTAAGGTCATTTAAAAATGACAACATACTTTAGGTTCTTCTTCTATTTGTTAATTTATAGCATTTGCTGATGCACAGTATTTTCATTGCTATGAATTAGCTAGATTTGGTTACTTCCTCTTTTAAAAAATACTAGGTTTCTTAATAAAATGGGAAGTAAGGTTTGTTAGCGCGTATATAGTATCTTTACACTTCTTGTGGCATTCAACTTGGAAAACTACAGTGTGAGAGAAGCTTTTAAAACAATGTCACTCATGGACTCCCATCGCTCAGAGCAAAATTTTGGTGACTGATTTTAATGATTTGAGTTCTGTATTATGTCAAACCAGAACAAATAATTTATTATAATGAAACTCAATTACCTTCAATTAAGTTTACATAATTTCATTATTAATGCATTGTGGGCGCAGTTAAATAATTAACAGTTAACATTTTGAAAACAAATTTCGAGAAAATGCTAAACATGTAAAAACCAGGATGACAGCCCCTGAGTCAACATAACCCTGAAGACAGCCTCTCTCTCCATCCTACTTGCCCATAAACTCTTTGTGCAGGTGCTGACCACCAGGGAGAGCTCCCTCTGATGCATCTCGTTCTCATGCTGCCTGCTATGTTCCTCTGTCTGCTGCGGGAATGCCACTAAGTGAAAAAGAGCATCAGCTGAAAAAAGAAGAAAAAGCCCAGCCTTGCAAGATAGCTAGACAGTGTGCTTTATGTGAGTTGGAAAGCTTCTGGAAAGAACTAAAGCAGTTTCAGTGGTCAACTGTTGCGATATTATCTTTATGATTGCATGCCTTCTTTTAGATATATAAACAAGACACAACTAATATGTAAGTAGCCCAGGTAGGAGAGATTTGCACAGGGAAGTGATCATAACTGTGTTAAGTGCAAAGGAAGCAGTTGCGTTTGATCCTTCTATGCAGGGATTTTGTAATAAGTATAATAGGGCTTGTCAAAGTCTGGCCTCTAGGCACCCTGGTAGGTTTTATTGCTTTAAGTTGGCTTTGCATCAGGCTGTAAAGGCAACATACGACACAAGCTGTTAGGACTGTTTCACTTGTACTTTTGGCAGGACTTGAAATGTGAGAGTTCATGATCTCCTTGGCCTTTCTTTTCTGTAGTAAATGGTTTGTTCTCTCCAGTGAACCCAAGCAGAAGATCCCAGCTCACTGTTCTCCCGTCCTGTTCCTAACCTATAGGACATCACCGGTACTTGCACGGCTGGTTTTCTCATCTCTGTGTTACTCCAGAGCCATGTTTTGTTATTTCTGCCCTCGCCGAGTCTTTTGCTGACTTCCTGCTGAAATTTAAGCCCCCTTTTTCGATTCTCACTTCAGCTGCACTACTGTAGCCTGTTTAATGATTCCTTCCCCTTGGTAGGTTTTCCACCTATGCAAGCCTTAAATGGTGCAAAGCTGCAAACCTCATGTAGTTCAGCTCTTCCCTTCTGCTCCTCTGCCGCTTGTGTTGTGAGCAACAGGTGGGGTGTTCGGGTGTCCTTTTGTTTCTTCCTTCATAAAACCTGCTGCTTTTTTCTGTGGCTTCCTTTGTGGCCATGCCCTAACTGTGTTATTCCGAGCCCTTCGTCTGCCTTCCTGGCACGTGGGAAGCAATGCTGCTGGATTAACTCTGATCTCTTACATGTTCTGCTTCCTCAGTCCTTGAGCAGAAGTTCCGAAACGTGTAGTGACATAGTCCTTGTGCATGCTGTTCTACCTCTCCCTGCTGTGGCAGCGGGAAATGACTCTGCAGGAAATACAGCTGTTACTGTGGGTAGTAAGTGGAGAAATGAGGGGCATGGAGAAAAATAAAGCATTTCTCCGAAATTTTTGAAGCTCTGAGACCTTCTGTGGGACGAAGCATCTGTTCTGTTATTTTACGCAAAAGCTACATCAGCAATGATTTATAGCTAGCCTTGCTAAATGGCTGGTGTAGAACTTCGGGGAAATCCAGTCTTATTATTGAAATGAATTTATGTGAATCATCTTTCATATGGATTATTTTTGGATGGTATTAGCATTTTACCTAATGACCAATCCAAACTGGAGCACTACTGTATCAGATGCTGAGTTTTACACAGAGTAGAAGATGGTCCATGCACTGAATAAAGATTTTTTTCACAAAAAATGATTGCCATATTTTCTGTGGTGATTTGCTATTTGACATTAGACTTTCTGAAAGAGGACTCTGCAGTATATGAAACAGCAGCAGTATATTGGTGTTTATGTAGTACGTCCTTGTGTCACAGAACGGCACAGCATTTCTGTTTTCAACTCTAAATTTGTAAAGGAGGGAAGGAAAAAGTTTGTTTCAGTCGTTTTTTTTACAAGTTTTTGTTTCTTTTTTGCATGTTAGAAATAAGCCCCTGGAGACTGGAATTATGTTGGAATAAAATCCTTGCATGTGAGCAGTATGAATACCACTGTTTGAATACTGAACTGTCTCGTTTGTTGGAGAACTCATCTTTTTATCTGCGTAATTTTTAGAAATGACAATTTTTAAATCAGCTGTCTTGGGGGTCTTTTATTTGTATATGCATATACGCCTAGAGGGTATCTGCTTTGTCCCTGTTTTCTGAATAAGTCCTCTTGTTTGGCTTAGATATGTTGCCTGGTTTTAAAGAGGAGGAGGAAAGAACTGTTAAATCTTTGTTTATACTGTGTCCTGAAAAGCTCTTCACTTAATCCTGGAGCAGTTCAAGCACGGGGACACAGAGGGATGTGGTGAACACGTCCTGTTTGCCCTGGAAGGCCCAGACTGTTAGAGGGGCTCCCACCTCATTGCATTGCGTGAGGTTTTGTATCACACAGGAAAAGTCACAGTCTCTGTTTTTGTATTTTGAAACCTTTGTGTATACTTGAGCATGTGCTAGTTTAAATAAAGAGTGAAGGATGCAGCCTATACTGTGAATATAGCAATGATGAGTCCTTTCATTTGCCTTCAGGATCTGAGTTTCCACTTGACTAGTCCTTCATGACTGTAGTCCTCCTGCCATGCTCTGGAGTCAGAGCCAGCGTAAGGATGAGTATAGTTCCTTTTGCTCTGGTTAAATGAGATTATGGCCTGGATTATGATGAATTCTCCTTGTATTTCATAGGGATGCAGAAATCTGGGATTAGCTCAGTTTTCGTTTCAGTTTCATGCTTCATCTTTTAAAGCAGCAGACTACCTCTGAGTCTGCTGTGTGGGTTTAAATAAACAACAGTGAACTGGTAGGTTCAATGTCTCACATGACTGTGAATTGACCTTCTGTGTTCAGGTGAAAAACAGTTTAAAAGGAGTGGGTTCGTGATCCTTAATTCAGATTTACTTTTTAGATAAATACTTGCTAGTGCCAGATGGCAGAGCTGCTTACAGGCAGAGGTGAATAACAGAGCATGTCCATTTCTGCAGGTTATTTGGGCAGCAAATCTGATTTAAAAAAAAACAAACACCAAAACCGATGACAACACTGCAATATTCTAGATTGCACTAAAAAGCCAGTATCTTCATCAGGTTTCCTGTGTGTGATAGGTAAGGGTATTTTAAGCCCCAGATTCCTGAAATACAAGCTGTTATGAAAGATTTCTTCTTTTTTCAGAAATAGACACTAATGGTCTCACTTTAAAGCAAAACATTTATTTTTTCTCTGGCATTGATGTTATTTCTGTTAGGCAACTGGGAGGGCTTCTCCTGAGGACATATGGACCAACATGGTAAAATGTTGATTCTTTTCATGCACATAGAAGGACATGTAAAAAATAATACCATGCTGACAGTGTCTTCTGTTGTTTCAGGAAAGCTTTCAAGAAGAGCTCGCTTGAGCTCTGTATGTTAGTATGGAGGATGTGTATGAAAAGTATTGCATCCTGAGTATTACTATCACTAAATACTAGTATTGTGGCTGTGAATACATGACATAAAAATGCATGCAGCTGAGCTGGCTAGAATGAGGTCTTTCTGTTACAAACTCTCTCTCAAATGTGGGTGCCTGGGAAAAGTTCACTGAATTATTCTCAGTTCCTGAGATAAGTGGATGACTTTCAGTTGTATTTTGGTAAACAGGAGGTAGTGAGTAATAGCAAGAATGTGGCCTTTGTGGTCTTGCCTACGTAAGAATGATTTCTAATCATTGTCCTATAGCTTTGTGGACTCATTGGTGCGAACATGATATTAAAAACACTGATACTTCTACAGAACAGTGATTTTAGACAGAAAAGTTGCATGGAAAAGTGACTACTCTTTTGACGGTAGATATGCAGTGAGGCAGACTTGCAAACTAGACCAGAAAGGGACTTTGGAAAGAAAGACTAATGGGGAATTAGAGGGGATTCTTCTTGGCTGCCCTCCTACGAAGTCTGCAGTTCAACTGGGGAATAGAAAGGAACTGAGACAAGTTTGATCTCAAATTTATGAATTTCAGAGAAATTGCTTGTGATCTTATATCAGAAAGTAAGTTGAGAGTGCTTATGTTTGCAGACTGGCCATTTTTAGAATTTGTAACATAGCGTGAGTAAGCATTCATACTGTCATGTAATTTGTTTTTTCCCCAGCACTAGGTATTGCTTGTTACTGGGCAGAGGCAAATTAAATTAAGTTTTAGTCCTAAGTTTGTCTTGAAGTGATGTGGTGTCTTATGGAGGATCCTATGAAAGACCCTACAGGGCTTTGCCATCTTTACTGAATATTCACAAACTGTTTGTACCATCAGTTTATCTATAGCATTTTCACTAAAATACATAGGGAATGGAAGCAGCCACTTAAGGGTGTAAGGTAAGAAATGAGAGTTGAATTGAAAGGAATTGTGTTTGACAGTGTTTAATCCATGCTTCAAGGATCCAGACCTGTGGTTTCTGGAGGAAAGCCACGACCACCATTGCTAGAGGTGCTCAAGAGGCTTATTTTATTGAGCTCCACAAAGCCATGGCTGGAGGGATCAGAGTGAAATACAGTCAAAATTGTCTTCCCGTGTCATGACCTTAATTTGTCACATTTCTCACTATATGGTGAAATTACATCCTTTATTGTTGCCTCTCTTTTACCAGCATCTTTTGCAGTTGAATGAACACAAGTATTATTGTCCTTTTAACTGATACGGTCTGAAAGAGACTGAATCAGTTATCTGAGGGCTCCTCCGTAGTAAAATGGCAAGTGCTACGCAGCAGTCAGCTCCTGTGGGCCTGAGTGGGCAGAGTGAGACGTGGCTTTGCTGCCTGTGTGGCAGGCTGGATTGTGAAGGGCAGAGATGCCTGTGGGTGGGAGGGACCTGCAGCAGCTTGGCACTTTGTCAGGCTGAGGCGGCAGCAGTCCTCCGGCTCCTGCCATCCAGCCCCCTTCTGCTTTGAAATCCCTGTTTCTGCCAGCTGCTCTGTGCCTCAGGGAGAGAGGTGGAGGTGCTGGGAGTTTGCATGGGGCAGTTGGCATGTGTTGTTTTTCCCCTTGAAGAAGAGCTCTCTCACAGAATCCTTTTGAAGATGCCCTGTCATTTCAGTACATGGGGCTAGCGGAAGGCGCTGAGCACCTTCAGAGTACAGAGAGCAGTGAGAGAGAGGACCTCGTTGGGCACATGGAAGGATAGGAAGGAGGAAGCAGTTAATGACCTGCTATGCCACCTGGATGCTCACAAGTCTATGGATCCACCCATGAGTACTGAGGGAGCTGGCGGAGGAGCTTGCCAAGCCACTCGCCATCATGTATCAAGAGCCCTGGTTAACAGGGGAGGTCCCGGACGACTGGAGACTTGCCAATGTGACGCCCATCTACAAGAAGGGCCGGAAGGAGGATCCGGGGAACTACAGGCCTGTCAGCCTGACCTCGGTGCTGGGGAAGATGATGGACAGGTTCATCTTGAGGGTGCTCACAGGGCACGTGCAGGACAACCAAGGGATCAGGCCCAGCCAGCACGGGTTCATGAAAGGCAGGTCCTGCTTGACCAACCTGATCTCCTTCTATGACCAGGTGACCCGCCCAGTGGATGAGGGGAAGGCTGTGGATGTTGTCTACCTGGACTTCAGCAAAGCCTTTGACACTATCTCCCACAGTATTCTCCTGGAGAAGCTGGTGGCTCGTGGCTTAGACAGGTGCACTCTTCGCTGGGTTAAAAACTGGCTGGACGGCCGAGCCCAGAGAGTTATCGTGAATGGAGTGAAATCCAGTTGGCGGCTGGTCACAAGCGGAGTCCCCCAGGGCTTAGTTTTGGGGTTGGTCTTGTTTAATGTCTTTATCGATGATGTAGATGAGGGGATCGAGTGCTCCCTCAGCAAGTTTGCAGATGACACCAAGTTGGGTGGGAGTGTTGATCTGCTGGAGGGTCGGAAGGCTCTGCAGAGGGATCTGGACAGGCTGGATCCATGGGCCCAGGCCAATTGTATGCGGTTCAACAATGCCAAGTGCCGGGTCCTGCACTTGGGTCACAACAACCCCATGCAGTGCTACAGGCTGGGGGACAAGCTGCCCGGCGGAAAAGGACCTGGGGGTGCTGTTTGACAGCCGGCTGAATATGAGCTGGCTTTTGTGCTTGGAAGTGATGGGAGGCTGCCAACCTGTCTGTGTGAACTCAGGAAGGGAGGGGCTTGGCTTCAAAGCCCACTGTGTCTGAATTTTGGTTACTTTCTAAATGCTTTGCTTTTTTTGTGGGATGCAAGTATTTCCTAATAGCTCAAGAAGAACTGAACATTCTTTTCAGTGCTGGTTATTGGGATTTGTATCTCAGATATGTAAACATCCCCAGAGACTTTAATTTCATGGAAAATCAAAAAATGTCACAAGGGGCCACTGGTAAGATTTTATTGAGGGCTAGAAACAATTTGGCACACGTAACAGTTGTCTCTTTAAAAACTGGAGGTGTCTTTAAATACCAATTTTACGTAAAATTTAGCAGAAAGACAAATGGAGGGCAGAACGCTTATCAGTGTTAAGATCTGCTTAGCTGATGTTATATTTGTGATAAGTAGCAGGCAAGAACTCATTAGTAATTTGAGTCAATTTGTGTGAAGATTTGATACCCCTTCCTGTCATGAGCAAGACATCCAGGATTAATGGGAAGAGTAGTTCCTTCCTAGCATAGTGCTTACTTGTCACTAACAACATTTGCTTCTAAGAGAAACAAGGGAGGTGGCAATAGGCATTTGGGAGGACTGTGGTAGCTGATGGAGAGTGTAATATTTTGCAGCCTTTTTTTTTTTTTTAAGTATGGCATTTTTCTCAACTTCCCTACAAGTTTCCCAACTTCCCTACAACTTGCACTTTTTTCCCCATTTCTCTGTGGTTCATATCTCTGGGACCCAAGAAAACAATGTCTTCACAGTAACCTTGTGACTATTTATATGCAAAAATTAATCATGCAGCCTAGATTTCCCCATATTGTGCTGCACATTTCATGGCTGGAGTGCCCAATGTTCCAAATTGCATCAGCTCTCAAGTTGCATTTAGGGGTCCATAAAAAATATCTGCATGACAAGGTCAGTGCAATGGATTACCCTAGAAGGCAAACCCATCTTAACATTGACATCTCAGGGATTTGTGTAAAACTGAACACCCTCAGAAAATTATCATTTGCTTACACTGCATGAAGATAATTTCCATCCGTTACTACTTGGATGTTTAATTTTACAATGGAGTATTAGTTATCCTGAAAGCATAGCCTCCTGTGACAAAGAAGTGAAAAGCATGTGGGCATTTGGTAGCTAAGAAAAATATGTCTTACTGTGACACTAATATAATAAATGAAAGAGGGGACTGAGAATTTTAGGTACTGGACACCATTAATTTACTGTCAACAATACTACAAAACTGTTCAAATTGATTCACCATGGTCCTGGATGTTCTTCATATACCTCATCTCTTCTGCATAAGCAAATAGTAAATGGTTGGATTGATCATGCTTCTAATAGCAAACCAGGGCTTCTCTTTAATATTTAAAATAGAACGTGAAATACAGGATCCACTTGTGCAAACCAGTTTGATCTTGAGAGTATGTTTCGTAATCTTCTTTTCTTCGCTTCCCATTTTGCGGGACAGCACTCTTTAGCTAGACTGATTGTGGAGGTCTGTATGTGACGACATTGAGGAACAGACCTAATGTTGGGACATGCTGTGGGTTCTGGCCCTATGTTTGTTCAACCTGGGGAGGTATTGGCATGTACTATGATTTTCTTTCCATGAAAATTGGATACAGAGCAAGGTGAACTGTGACTGTTTCTGCCCAACAAGAAGTTGTGACTCATCAGGAACACAGCCTAGCATTAGGAATGCTAAAGCACCGCTGCAACCAGTGATACAGATACAGTCACAGATGTGTGTTTTATTTCTTCCCAACCAGGAGCTGAGAATAGCTGAAACTTTAATGTTGTGAAAGTACAGGTTGCGTACATAATGCAAGCAAATCTGAAATAATTCTGGGGAAGTCAAATCAAGACAAGGCAAGTTTCCTCTTTTTCTGTAAGGCATATTTTAATATAATGGTGATAGCATCTTGTGTAAGTTAGTACTGCAGAAAGAGTTGCCACATTGATCACAATAATAATTTGCTCAGAATGAAGAGTGTTTATGTTCTTTAAAATCCTGAAGACTGGTATTTCAAAATGGGGAATATGAGGGAAGACGTCAGGAAATCGTACATAGTTTGTAGAAGAGTTTAAAGAACGCTGCATTTTATTTGCCACGAGGCAAAGGAGAAGATCAGACAGAGCACAGCAGGATGTGCAGTATATTCTGCCTTCTGTGTGCCGGAGGTTTGTAGCAGCGGTCATAACTATCTTGACCTAGAAAAAGAATGTGCTGCCTGGGTTTGTAGGCTGGTTATTGGAAACTTGAGCCTTTAAAATATGTTTACAGGAAATGTCTTCTGAGCTACATTGGGTCTGACAACTTGCTTTGAATGAGCATTTGTTTGCAGCCCTGCTGTCATGTGGTTCATCCTCAGCTGCTTGTCAGCTGCAGAGGTTCCCGCTCCTCGAATTTGCCAGTGTAAACAGCAAATATAGTCCTTCCCCAGCTTGGTTCTGTCAGAGTGCTTAGGTTTAAATTGTACCTTTTGCGAACTGTTCTGGTTTGCTCTTTTTTTTCCTGTCCAAGTATTCTAGTTTTTTGGGTCTTGGTGTTTTGGTTTTTTTTAAAGAAGTTTGGGTTGTACCAATATGTGCAGTTTTGCTGGCAGATAGGAGGAGGGGAAAAGCGAGGACAAGCAAAGGGAGGCAGTAGCATAGATTGGCTCAACTTCCATGGGATAGCATGTCTGTTGGACTGTGCCTGGATAAAAGCTATCAAAGCTAGCCTCCAGGCTAGAAGTAACTCTTGTTTTTCTGTGTTTAACTAATGGACAAAATCATACCTGGTATCATGGGTTGCAGGTACCCTTCAGAGATGTTGACAGCACATGGAATTGCAAAGGAAAAGGGTTAGTCATTCGTTCCTCCCTGGAGTGATTTAGCTGCTCTCCAGTGAGTGAGAAAGAGGAAAGAAGGGAGGGAGAAGGAGAAAGTGAGGGTTTTTCAGTAGGAGCATATACACACCCTGCCATTTTTATGTTTGCTTTGTATTACATTTTCAGGTTTCTTTGCAGGGAATGGTGTCATGTGCTTCACTTTCTGCAGTATTTAGGAATAATGGTGTGGCAGATTTAATTGAGAACTGGTGTTCTTCACAGTTTGTGTGGTAACCCTGGTTGCAAGTACAAGTGATTAGGGGCAAAAAAAATCTCACCATATATAATTTCCTTACAGAGAGGGATCTGAATGGCTTTTAAAATCAGGCAGCAAGCACTAAGGCTTGAATTGCCATCATCAGTCGATTGCAAAACAATTTCTGTATGGTTTTAATTAAGCAAAAACATGCTGCAGTCTTTGAGGAATCTTTTTTTCTATCATCATCATTTCTTAATGCAGAAGGCCAGAGGCAGAACATGCCAAGAAGCTGGTGCTTTGGTGTGGTCTGCAGTAGCGCGTTACCACACTCTGCCGTAGTCTTACTGCTATGCAGGGCAATGTAATTTAAAAACTGTACAACACAGGGTGAAAAAGAGGGGCTTGAGTCGGTGTCCAGTTAGAATCTTTCATACGCAATTGACATTGGACTCTCTGGGCTTACTACCTGGGCATGTACTACTGATGTTCAATTCAGTTGCTATGGCTAAAGCTAGCACTTCAGTGGTTCTTAATTAGGTACCAAAGCACGACAGAATTGGAGTGCAATTAAAAAATGGGATTGTGTGAAAGAGGAGAATTTACAGGCAGACTCTAGAAATGTAGTTGAAGAACCAAAGTTGCTTTTAGAATGGAGTGGAGAGTAGGAAGCCACTGCGCGAGGTCAGAATTTGCTGGGAGATCAGTAGGTGGGACTTGCCTTCTCTGCAGAAGTTGCAATATTTTTCCAAAAATCTCACTGACAGGCTGATTTTAAAACACGTCACTCTAGAATGTGTGATTTCCAATGTTGGTCTGCAAAATGGGTGTGACTTCCCGGTGGTACTGAGCAAGGTACGACTATAACTTGCCAGCAGAGAAACTCAATGTAGTTGCTAGGTCGCATTGTCTCTATTTTGCAGATGTGTGAGCTCAGCCACAGAGATGAAAGGTATCTGCCTGCGGCCACAGAACTAGTCATTTTTGGTCATAGTATTGTAAATAGGATTTTTAGATTCCTTTATCATCTCTGCCATTTTCATTTCTTCATTTTAAGTGAAATGAATAATAGCATACCAGGTTTAAGAATTTATATTAAATGTCCTGAAGGTGAATGGTGGTACAGTATATTACAAGGTTATAATGTAGCACGTCCATTGTATCAGCCCTTGATCTTGTGACTGTGGCTGGCTGTGACTTGCTTTGTGAGTAGCTTTCATGGTGTCTAGGATATTTCACAGTACGTGCCTTGCTTTTACAATGGAAGAAGAAAAAATAACTATACTAAATAAATACAGTTGTTATAAAGGATACCAAATTGGAACTTTGTGTGCCTGCACTGAATTTACCAAAAATTTACCAAAATTATTTAAAATAGTAAATGACTATGCCAAAAACTACTGCATAACACCCTGGAAAGAGCTCCACATAATGTCTGATGTCTTTGTTCTCATTGAGGAACTCTCCAAAAGCCAGAGTAAGCAAAATGCTTTGTAACTTCTCATCTGAACTGACAGTCATAGAAGTGAACTTCAAGTTTGTCCTGTCTTCACCTTGGACAATGAAAAGAGAAGAAAACTTGAGCTGCCTTATAGGCCACTTCTGTGAAGAGTTATAATTTTGTGAGAAATTTTAGATGCTTTGCTGATGAGTGCATAGAAGCATAGGGCTGCATGGAGTTTCCTGAGCTGTTGAATCTAGTCTTAACAGTGGCATAATGCTCCTTTTATATGGAAACGGAGTTTTTCCTTGGCTAAACTAGGTTTCTTGGTTGCTATTATTCCAGTTAGTTTAATTATGTTATGTCTTATTTATCTTAATGCTTTTTTCCCCTCTTGGGTGTTTAGCTCTTGTCATGTATTTCTGGAGGGCAAATTGTTACTCATCTCAGCCTCCACTTTGCCAAGCTTAACTATTTTTTGGTCTGTTCTGGGGAGGCTGACTCTCCATTGTCCTCATAAGCCTTTTTCTACACGTGTTACAGACTGAGGTAGGCAGTGTTTAACTTGTTGTAGCCAGTGTTCCTGACTCAGTCTCAGTGCTGCTTTTTGTAGTGACAAGGGCACATTGGCTGGTACACCCTAACACAGTATCTACCCTTTTTATGGCTGCATTGTCTGACACTGAGGACTTCCTCCTTGTTTTTTCTCAACTGATAAACTCCCAATTTGTAGCGGAAGTTCTTCTTCTTAGTCTGTAGTGTGTCATTTTGTCTTAGTGCTTTTTAACTTAATCTTATTTCTTTTACTTCAGTCCTGGTTCTTCTTTGATAGCTTTGATTTTCCCAGTATTTACATACAGCACTGTAAACTGATGAATTGCATCTTAATTACTACATCACAAATCTGAACACTGCTTTATGTGTGAATCTTCCCTGAATTTAATGTTTTAAGTAGTAAAACTGCTTAAACTGATCAGTGTATTTTTCTGTGAATCAAAGTTTTCACTTTCTTAATCCTACTGTATATATTTATATATTTGCCCCATATATATATTTTACTAGAGAAGTATCTTCTCCACATAGGAATCTGTTGCCTTGCCACAGTTTTGTGCTACCACTGTCAAAGATTTCTAACATGAACTGTTGTAGCAAAATGCCAGATATTTCAGGTTAAAAATCATACTTCTTCTTGTCCTGGAGAGCATACTAGTTAAAGAGCTTTTGTTTTGGCCTTAAGATAAAAAAATTGATCCATAAAGTTATTTGCTAACTCCCAGGTACATAGTTAATGTCTTTGTTCTATAATTCTGAGTGTAAATAGAGAGGTGAAGGTGTGAAACTGAAAGATCAATTTGAGTAGTGCATCAGTTGTGCAGTAAGCAATTGCTTATGAATTACTCTTTTCCTTCTGTAATGCTTTTGGAAACATGAAATAACTGTACTACTGGTTCCCGTGCCACCTGTAACAATAGGTTGTCCAGCAGAGGAACAGTTTGCCGAGAGAGGTTGAACAGTTTCCATCCTTGGAGGTTTTTAAGACCCAACTGGATAAAGCCCTGAGCAACCTTGTCTGAGCTGAGAGGTGACCCTGCTTGGAGCAGAAAGCTGGACTATCCTTTTCAGCCTGAATTACTCTGTAAAGTTAAACTCCACTACCTCTTGCTGAGGAGTGGGTTCCCTCTTAGAAAGAGGTGTGCAGTGGAGTAATCATTCAGCAGAATGTGCTGAACACACTAGTGTTGCTTTGCTGGGTTGGGCTTCTGCTGTTCTGTAATGTCTCAGCCTGCAAGATGCTGTGATGCTGCAAAGAGGCAATCATGCAGCTAGCCTGCATGGATTCACATAAATTCTGTTTCATTCTGACAAGATTCTTGTGTCATTAGAAAAAAAGAAAAAGAAAAAAAAAGGCTACATCTGAGGTGGTCATGTCTGGGCTATAGCAGGAGATAGTAACTTCAGTAGGACCGTGTTAGAGGAAGCCTGTCTCTTGCCTTCAAAGTCAAAGGCTGAGAAGGTGAGCTAGAGTATTCAACTGGCTGCTGTCTTGGGCTGCCTGTAGCCCAGTCCATTTTCTATCAGATTCATCCACATTTTGCTCTCCAGTTTGCTCCCTCATCCTGATCCCCTGCTTTTTTATACTGCATGTTACTTCACTTCTGGGTTTGGTTCTGGAGTGAGCGAGTTGGTAGAGATAATTCACTCCATGGGCTGCTCCCCACATGAACAGCACTGTGCCAGGTTTGTCTATGTACCTTGCCTTGCGCTCCATCCCAGCAGGTTTTGCACTCTCCAACACCCCAGCTGCCCACATGCCAGGATGCGAGGCACCTGCTCCTAGTTCACCGCTATAAAACACCTTTCTGTTGGGTTGCAGCACAGCTCTTGCATCATTTCGGAAACTGGAAACCTGAAAATTCAGAACAGTACCCTCACAAAATAATGATTATGTGTTAACGTCACCATGGGGGCTGAAAAGAGACCATGGGTGAAATGCTAAGATACTGTGTGACAACTGTGTTATACAGAACCGAAGCAGTCCTGGGCAGTGTGACAGGGAGCGTCCCCTGTGCCTTGGGGGCCTCGCTCAGGG
Source organism: Gavia stellata (assembly GCF_030936135.1). Classification (NCBI taxonomy): domain Eukaryota; kingdom Metazoa; phylum Chordata; class Aves; order Gaviiformes; family Gaviidae; genus Gavia; species Gavia stellata. Next base: position 72,650,039 of record NC_082594.1, read on the forward strand.
GCTAACCCCAATAGCTGCTGGATTAAGCGGTGTAGATGTCGGATGCGGCCGGCTACAGAGGGAGCCTAGGAATGCTGTAGCTTTCTCAGTTTAAAGTTAACCTTCATGTCTAGCTGTCTTACTTTTCTGCCCTGTGGATTGTGTATCTGTTTGACAATGAACTTGGACTGATTGATTTATGGGATAAAATGTGCTAGGAAATGTCTTGATTATACTTCTTGAAGGGGAAAAAAAACATTAAGGTGCCTATTGCTTAGGTATGGTGAGTGATGTTGGTATGGCCAAGGACAGTATGTTCCTTGTCACAATGGAAAAGCTGTGGGTGTTGGCAACATGAAATGAAACTCTTGACTCTCTCTGCTAGTGGCATCTGAATTCAGTCTGGGCCTGCAGGCAGTAAAAATTGCTTGAGAGGCTGGGTTCAGTTGTTAGCTTTTCTGTTTCGCGGAGCATCCTCTTGGGGAAGTAGTTGCAGTGCCATGTGGTGACCCCAACACTGACTGCAGCTGGAATGAGCAGACGGAACAAGATAGCCAAGTTGAGAAGCGATGCTGGGAAAGCTCAGCTGTTGCTGGTGACATGAAGTAGCTACTTTATTGAGCTTCTTATACCGTAACTGCACTGAGTCTTTTTAGTTAAGTGCATTGTAGTTTCATTTATACAGTAGAAGAGAGATATACGTCACAGTTTCCAAGTGTAAAATGTTACAGTAACAGTACCTGATTCTGAAATTTCTCTTTTGGCTTTATTCTTATGTTCTTTTTCCTCAGAACTGATCTACAGTCCAGATTCTGTTTCAAATGGTAAAGGAGCTGTGTTAAAAAATGTTAACACTGTACTTTTTACAAGTTTTTATTGATTTTTTTAAATTGTTCCTATATTTATTGCTTTCCCCAAAATTTTTTTCCTATACTACTACTGTTTATTTGGATCCATTCAGTCAGAAACAGTTTGTCCTTTTTGTGTTTTTCAGGCTTTATTGAAAAAGAACTGGATGCACATGCTGAATTTCATCTGTGAAAGATGGAGTAAGGTAATATAATTTTAGTGATTGCTACTGTAATGTGTGATGATGTGTGGACACTGAATGCAAAGGTTCAAAGATGAAATAAATTAAAGGCAGACAAAGCAAAAGAAACTTCAGCCTCAGAAATAATGAAGTGCTGACAAGATCCTGTGTTCTATGTTTTGTACTATGGGTAATTCATTATATTCACCAGAGGTTTTCTGTTAAGCTCAGGTAAGTCATTAGCTAGTGACAGTGTGATTTGTTCATCTTTGAACAAGTGATGTGTTTCTGGAAACTTGTGAGATTTAAAGTACAACCTATGCTGAAAGGCTGATATTTGTCACCTGTTTCCACCATAAAAACAAACTGGTGGTTCTTTCATTTTCCTCCCTTGAACATCCTGGGTCAACAGAGATGGAGGAAGGCAGATCTGCCTTTGTTGTCATTGAATATTGCTGTAGGATAGAGCAATATCCTTCAGGATGGGAACTGAATCCTGTTGGGCACTTCACAAACATTTGTCAAGTAGTTCTCCAGTGAAAAAGCTACTTTATGTCCTATGATGTGGCAGGGGGCAGAGGCTGATGGCCACATTACTAGGCCCTGAGTGGTGCATGTGTGTCCTGGCAGGGTTCCTGTTAGCAGAATATTCTTGTGAGAAGACTCTTCCCCACTCGTTTCCAAGCAAAGTTCAGTAATAGGACTCCTCCTGCTTCCTGTGGGCCAGAGCAGCTGTTGGTGGGCTGTATGTCGGGCCGACCAGCTGCACCTAGCTTCTGGGATTCCAGAGAATAAAAGAAGTTGTGGCACACATGCTGGTGATGTGTGAGATATGGCCTTAACCGCAAGGCAGTATGAAGCAGATGCCAATCAAATGAGTCTTCTGGTAGAGGCATGAGGTTTTGCTGGTCTGGGAATAGGAGGAAGCGAGAGGTCAAATGTGATGCTCACAGGCACATGTGACGCTTACGGTCACGTGGGTAATCACGTGCAGAAATTGAGGGGGGAACCTTCAGTCTCCTCATCTCTGATGTAGTGCCTTCAGTGCCCTTTTACAGAGTTCAGCAAAGAATGAATGTTGGAGTAGAGTCAGTGGTGAACTGTAGTGGCTTCTCAGAGATGTTTTTCCCCAACTCCTGCTAAGGGAGAACAAGCTCATTTGTAAGATCAAGCAGAAAGAGTCAGCAAATGCACTTTGTCATGCAGCATTGCTTTTCTTGTATCAGATGTGTGTCTTAATGCAGACTGAGGATCCATTACTGAAAAGTCTGGAGAGGTATGTCACCACAATTGTGCCTACATCTAGAGTTAAAGCAAGCAGTCAGTACCATGGACTGGGTTGTTTAACTGGGGCAGAATGGAATGCAGTACACAACAGGTTGCTCCAGGGGCTTATGTGTAATTTTTCCCTTTCACTGTCTTGAACCGTTCAGTGAAGAATAACTTGGGAATCAGGCATGTGCTTACAGATCTTCCTCGATCCCAAGCAGGCAGGGCTGAAGTTGCCAGCAGCAAATTAGCATTGCCAGACCCTGTAGCTAGCTTTACTATGACTTAAAAGGAATTGCAGTAATACTAGTCATTCATATAATCTGTCTTTCTTCTATTAATCATTGTCTGCATTGGAAAAGATACGCCAAGGGCAATCCTGCATCTCTATCCAGTTCAGTTCTGCTTCTTGCTGAAGAAATTAAAAAAGAATTGTCATTCTTCCCCAAGACAGCTATGTCTTCTCCCCTGTGGGATCTGTCTCCACACTTTCAAAGAAATCCATAACAATAGAGGAAAAAACCAGCATTTGGGGCTCCCCTACAGGGACAGCATATCACCCTAATTAAGTGTTTCTCAAATATGGCCCTGGCTGCGCAATCAACTCCATATAGACAGATGCTTCTACTCATTTGAAATGTTGTGTTAGATTAGGATCTGGAGAGAAAATAGGAAAGAAAGAAAAGAGAATGCCACCTGCTTCGGTTTGGCTGCTTGCTTGGTATTTTGGTGCATATTTTCTTTCAACTGATTTGGATTTAGTGGCTTCTTCATTAAGAGTCAAACTCAGTGTTGCATATGTGAAGGTCCACATAGCTTTTTTGATTGATACGCATTTTATTTGATACACATTAATGTATGTGTACAGAACAGAGTTTATCTCCAGTGGCACCCTTTTTAAGTAGCAGTCCCTGCTTTCTCTTCAGTCAGTTCTCTGGGTGACGTATTCAGAAAACATGCCCTGCTAAAGCACATACTGGTATAGTTGACTAACGGACAAACTGCGTGAGTGACCGACTAAGGAAGGGTACTTGTTACTAGTACAGCAAGCTGCTTTATGATTATTGTTGTTGATAGCTTTTACTATAAGTTTACCATCTGCTTTTACAGTTTGTTTTTTAACAAAAAACAGCATTTGCTAGTTTGTTCCTTCCCCTCTTGCTTTTCCCTTCTTGCCAGTTTGTAAAGTATGTTAAAATGCAGAGTAGGCCATGCATGGCTGTGTTAAATGTGCAATGATCTTGTTTCTTAGACCATCATGTTCATCATCCTCTTGTTAGTGCTAGATCGATTGCATGCACCATGCCAGATTGGTATGTATAATCGCAGTAACTACATGTGCAGTTATTGCATAATGTGAGGCACTTGGCCTTTCAATATTGTTCTATATTCCATTAGGTGTCTTTCTGACTCTGCTGATTCTGGTCTGCAGAGTTAACCATGACTTTAGCAGTGAAGACAGAGATAAAGGACTGAGTTTGAATAATATCTTAAATGAAGGCATAATCAGATTGAGTAGAGCCTGAATGCAGGGAGGACAGAAAGAAGGGTAAGAGGACATGATGATACATAGCTAATGAGAGCAGCTGTAGAGGGCACAGAGTCAGGGAGAAGACAGCAGAATTTCAGATGTTTTAAGTGTCTGGAGACTACAATGATCTGTGGGTTATTACTTTGTTTCTTTACTGTGATGACTTCTGTCTCTTTTTACAAGTATTTAACCTACATTATATTCTGTGCAAGCACAAAAATAAATTAAAGGTTTTCTGGAATTAAATGCTACTCTTACATCAAGGCATTTAAAGTGTTTGGAACGTTATCCTGTCCGAGCCTACATTCAATTCAATAACATATTCATTTTACTCCCATGTTTGCATTTTTATTATAAAGCTGTTACAGTGTTTAAATTACAAAATGCCCAGTACCTAATTGTTAATAATCTCAGCATTATCCTTGGGAGATACATAGATGAACTGCCACAGAGTCATTATGAGGATTTCAAGAATAATTTTTTCACTAAAACACACTGAGAGGATTAACACTTAATCCAAACCACCTAAACCAACCCTCAGAATTATCTGCCTACCATACTACTTTCATTCTTGGAAACTTTGCATATGGATAATTTCCTACTTCCAATGGTATTTTCCATATAGCTTGGAAGATAAGACAGGAAGTGACCATGCAGGTCCTCAAGTCCAGACCTCCATACATCAAAAGGTCTAGACTGTGCAGTACAAACACTTGCCAACTCTGTGTATGGTCTAGGTGGAATGCAATAGCTTGAAGCACTGTAATAAAAGACAAAAAAATCTGCAGTAATAGTATGCCTCAGACTGGGGCATTGCTACTATGACAGTCTCTGCAGAATGAATAGCAGAAAAGGCTCCTAGTTATTTTTAGCTTTGTGCATGATTTTTCATAACTTTTGGGAGGACAGGGTGGATGGGCTTTAAATACCCGAGGTCAAATTTTCAAATACGTATCTTTAATCTGAACTCAGGCATCTCATTAAAAGTCATTTGTAGGCAGTGAGCACCTGCAGCCCTTGCTGAAGTCAGGAGCAGTTGTAAGTGAACTGAGGTCTCCCAGGAAGTCAGGTCAGTCTTAAAGTCTACATTAGGAGAAATCTTAACTTTTCTGCTCATTTCAGTAGGACTGAAGCTTACAGTTATGCATGTGGTCATATGCTGTCCCTAAGCTGAGTTGCTTTGCTGAACGAGAATTTATTGAGGTGCCCCATAAGTGTTAATTTAGGGAGAGCCCAAGTAAAAGTTTTTTAGCCATGATATTCAGAAGGAATCACAGAATCACTAAGGTTGGAAAAGACCTGTAAGATCATCAAGACCAACCATGAACCCAGCACCACCACGCCCACTAAACCATGTCCCGCAGTACCACGTCCACACGTTCCTTGAATACCTCCAGTGATGGTGATTCCACCACCTCCCTGGGCAGCCTGTTCCAATGCTTCACCACTCTCTCAGTAAAGAAATTTTTCCTAATATCCAGGCTGAACCTCCCCTGGCGCCACTTGAGGCCATTTCCTCTTGTCCTGTCGCTAGTCACTTGGGAAAAGAGACCAACACCCACCTCTCTGCAACCCCCTTTCAGGTAATTATAGAGAGTGATAAGGTCTCCCCTCAGCCTCCTCTTCTGCAGACTGAACAAACCCAGTTCCCTCAGCCGCTGCTCACAAGGCTTGTGCTCCAGGCCCCTCACCAGCTTCGTTGCCCTTCTCTGGACACGCTCCAGCACCTCAATGTCCTTCTTGTAGTGAGGGGCCCAAAACTGAACACAGGATTCGAGGTGCGGCCTCACCAGTGCCGAGTACAGGGGCACGATCACCTCCCTGCTCCTGCTGGCCACACTATTTCTGATACAGGCCAGGATGCTGTTGGCCTTCTTGGCCACCTGGGCACACTGCTGGCTCATGTTCAGCCGGCTGTCAATCCACACCCCCAGGTCCTTTTCTGCGGGGCAGCTTTCCAGCCACTCGTCCCCAAGCCTGTAGCATTGCATGGGGTTGCTGTGACCCAAGTGCAGGACCCAGCACTTCGCCCATGCTGAACCTCATACAATTGGCCTGGGCCCATCGATCCAGGCTGTCCAGATCCCTCTGCAGAGCATTCCTACCCTCGAGCAGATCAACACTCCCACCCAACTTGGTGTCATCTGCAAACTTGCTGAGGGAGCACTCGATCCCCTCATCCAGATCATCGATAAAGACATTAAACAAGACTGGCCCCAAAACTGAGCCCTGGGGGACTCCGCTTGTGACCGGCCGCCAACTGGATTTGACTCCGTTCACCACAACTCTCTGGGCTCGGCCGTCCAGCCAGTTTTTTACCCAGTGAAGAGTGTACCTGTCTAAGCCACGAGCCGCCAGCTTCTCCAGGAGAATACTGTGGGAGAGAGTGTCAAAGGCTTGACTAAAGTCCAGGTCGACAACATCCACAGCCTTTCCCTCATCCACTGGGTGGGTCACCTGGTCATAGAAGGAGATCAGGTTGATCAAGCAGGACCTGCCTTTCATGAACTGGCTGGGCCTGTTTTGAACATTGCGTGACATGTATAGACAGCTAGAAACGTACTTCTAAAGCATCAGGATGCGCAACTTGTACTTCTACTGTTTGAAGAATGAATCGAAAAGTAGATGTCTTAAAATTCAGGCCCAATTTATCTGAAGGAGGCAACATACAGAAATATCACCTTTTAACAAGATGATTGCTTTCAGCTCAAGGCATAGAAATGCCAATTTGGGTCAAAAAAAAGCTTAAAATTGCAGACTAAGGGAATGTTTAATGTGTTTTTAAGGTATTTTTTGCAATTTTTATGCATGTGGATGGCAAGCTGATAGAGATATGAAAGTGCTAAAAGAACAAGAAAAGGAAAAAAAAGAAAAAAGGTTCTTACATCCTACTGAACAGTTTTCTTGAACTGGATAAAGTATTTATCCTTTTAAAAAGCCTTTAAATTTTATCAAGAAAATCATGCCTCAGCACAAAAACTTTTCCAGATGTAGCGCGCTTGAGTGACCCAACGAATCGGAAGGTCTACATGAACATGTTCAACAGTTTAAGAATGTAAGAAATTGTACCAAATGGTGGGAATTTGAGGTACTGTGCAGTGCTTAAAGAGGCTTGTGTAACACAGATCCCAGAAGCATCTCAGATTTGCACTGGGATTTCCCATATGAAGTTAATCAAGAGCCCTAGCTGTATCTTGCTATATATCTTCTGATTTTGGGGTGTCAGGAGCTTTCAGGATGTTTTGGGTATTTTATTCATCATTTCACATAGCTTTTTGTAATCTCAGAAGCATCCAGTTTTTGCATCTCTCATATTTTAAAAGCAATCAGACTTTTCTGTCTGTCAGAGTGACTTTTTAAGTTGCTGTATTGGGAATTCCCAAATTGGGAAATTCTTAAAGGTACCTTTTTTAATGTGTAATTAAAATATAGATCCGCTACTAAGATTTTTTTAAAGGATTTTTAGTACTTGATACTATTGAATATTATATATATTTCTAAGGAAACGGAAAATGTGATCTAAACAACTTCAGGCTTGTTAATTAGACCTTAATAACCTTAGAAAATGTTTTGAAGAAATGTATAATTAAAGACACGGGAGTTGAGTGGAAGGAGGATGAAATATGATCTGTTTTGCTAAAATAAGTCATGTCAGACTGCCCTAGTATCTTTTTTTAATAAAAAAGTAGGTTTTCTAGAAAAAGAAAGAATGTGCTAGATCTGGTCTCTCTGGATTCTACTGAACCATTTAACATAGTGCTGCATCAAAATTACTGTTCAAGGTGAAGGAAGATTAGGTTAGTGTAAGAACTGTAAACTGACGCAAAGAACTGGCACAAGGGGAGACAACAGGAGGTAGATACATGAGATGAATTATTCTTTGGGAGTTGACTTGTTTAGTTTTCTTGAGGCTTTTTTTTTTTTTTTTTTTTTTTTTTAGTTGAATTGATTTTGCTGTCGTGGTGCATTGAAAGCAGGCTGTTGAAACTTGCTATTGGGAGGAGGACATTAATTTCCAGTACACAGTTTTAGATGGAATGACTATACAATTAATTGTACAATTAGGTAATATTAAAGGGATGGAATTCAACGCAGCAGAATGTCAGGCCACACACTGGCAGGAATTTACTTACTGAGTTTAACCTTGGTGTCAAAATTAGCAGTCTAAGCTCTTACATAATCAGTGGAAAGAGGCAGTTTTTTAATTAGGCACCCAACTCCTGTCTTTTTCTCTTGACTGTTAACAGAGCCGAGGCACCTAACTCTGGTATCTGTGCTGAATGCCTGAAATTGGATGGTGCTACAGCCTCGGCTTAGGAAGTAATGCAACAACTTTTCCTATGAACAGGGAGTTCAACAATGGAAGACTTCGAAGGAGAAGGGCCTATGTGAGGGTAAGGGGATTCAAGTTTGTCTCTAGTCTGTCAATTTGACACCATCATGAAAGTGATGGATGGGATCCAGGGAAGTGTCAGGAGAGGTATTTATAATTGAGGGAGAGCAACTCAGCTGGGTGCATCTGGGCTGGGACCTGATCTGGAATAAGTGTGCAACACTTCTTGCAATATTCAAGAAACTTCAGCTCAGTCTGTAACAGATGCAGAGAAAAGCTGCAGGGATGATCAAAGGCATGATGTTACAAGAGGAGTCCGAAACAGCTGTGTTGGATATGTGGAAGACTAGCAAAATGGGAAATGTTATTGCTGCAGCTGTACTGCTGGAGACATGGGGAACTTTAGGATGTGGCTTGTATCAGCTAGGTGATAGCTAACAAGCAGGATGTCTGTAGTCCATTAGAGGACTAATGAAAGTCTACATGTAACAGTGTGGTATTGTAGGAAGGGTATGATACAGAAACGGAAGTGTCCAGACATATGATTTAGAGGTGATGTGACCTGAATATATGGCATTTCGTAGTGATTGGAGTTTGTGTGTAACTAGCATATGGATAAAATATTTAACCGACATAGAAATGCGTAGTGATAATCCCATAATATATGACAGTAGTCAGTAGGAGAATGCTTGATATACATTTAAGAAAGAGCTTAAAGATTTATGAAGAGCAATGATTGCTTGGATTCTTTGGACTTAACGCTGTTTGGCAGCTTGTGCTTTTGATCACTCCTATACAGTGTGATACTTGCTGTCTACTGTATTGCCCTGCAGTTTCCCTGCACTGCACAGGGAAAGCTGTGTGATAAATCAGGCATCAAGTGAATTTGTAGGGCTGGACAAAAGTGTGTTACGTTTAGTCTGTGACAAAGATACGTTTAGAAGCAGACTGCTGGGCAGCAAACTCATGAGAGAAAAGCTTGCTCTGAGGTGAAAATTGTGATTAAAGATCCCTGATGTGCCTGTAGTGACGAATGACGGGTGCAGTATTTACAGTCAGTGACAGCCCTTGCCCCAGATATCTCCTTGGTTTGACAAATGTTTAAACTAGCAACTGTATGTTGGTGAAGAACTGCCCTTTGCCTAGATGCTGGTTTGTCCCAACACCAGATTCGAAAAGGAGCTGAATTTTTTGAGCAAGGGTGAGTAATGTGCTTTCTGCTCTGTTTGAAATCCTGAGTTGCTCTAAGTGGCTTTAGCAGCTATTAAGACATTGATCAGGTCATTCTTCAGCAAAATTATCCATAAAATAACAGGAGGAAAATGGCACAGACAGAAACCTTTTTAATGTACTTCTGGCAATGCTATTTTTAGTTCTATAGTTATTTGTTTATTAATAAGTGCCTAGCCTGTGTTTCTGAGGTTTTTAAGTGCCTAGAAGAATATCAGGAGAGAATAATATGGCTTCTCTTTTTTTTTCCTGCTTCCTAATTAATTATTACATAGTGGTACTAAGTCGTTATTGTTCTGTGGTAAAAACAATTGTGTGATGATCTCACAGTCCTTACTTGGAAAATTGCCACAGTAAAGAAAAAACACTGTTTATGGACTGAATTGTCAATAGTTTGGAAGGGGGGTGTTCTGTTGGAAACACAGTGCTTTGAATGACACTCCGAGAGGACGGATGGCAAGAAGGGAGGACTGGGAAGATAAGAGTGAAAATGTGTGAGTGCTTTTTCAGGTTTATTGTTTATTAGAGTCATGGTCAACTCCCTTAGATTTAGGATCTGTCCGAGTTTAGGTTTGGCTTTTTTTTCTATATTCTATGTTTTATTTAGCTCCAAGTCATGTTTTTTTGGCTAGTAAGCTGGGGTTTTAGTTTGAAAATCTGTCTAAGCTTCTTCCTGAGAGACAACACTTGGAGCATCTCAGGCCTGCATAGCTGTCACTTACAAGGATGCCCAGAAAAACTGGAAGAATATCACTTTGAAGAGGTTTCTGGAAGAGAAAAGATGATCAGGTCTGAGGGACTTCCACCTCTAAGTTTCAGGGAAAAGGCATCTCATGCTCTTATTGAGGAAGAAAAAGAAATAGAGCAATTTCTAGCAAATCTTTCCTTCCCATCACAATTCTTTTTGGGGGGCATGGATGAAAAAAGCACAAATGAAGAGACAAACAAGAGTATTGTCAGGTTTGGAATACTTCCCCGGTCTGCCCAAGAACTGTTGTAGATCATTATTAAACATGAGATGTTGGAATGCAAATTTAATCCTGTTTCACAGTCTCTTAAAACAGCTGTTTAAAAGTCAGAAAGAATTACGTTTTGAAGGTTCCTATCCCTCTCTACTCAGTTCTAACTAGTTGCCTATTTGCTTAACTTCAGTAACAGTGAAGTGAATCCCATCTAAAGAGTATACACCTTGCTTAACCTTATCATAACGTGGTGTTTAGTCAAGGTAAACACTGTCCTCATGGTTTATTCACACAGTTTCTTAAACAGTTATAAAAAATTAAATATTTTTGTACAATTAAATAGGGTCTCTGCTGAACTGTATGCAGTACAACAGAGAAGGTTATTCCAAATTACTTGGAACATTCTGTCATGATACTTCTAATAGTATTTTCTGTTTGGGTAGATTATATGCTGTAAAAGCTAAAAATAAAATGTGCCAAGGTATGTTGGGGGTTTGTAGACAAGCATGACAGAGAGAATATTAATTTCTTTTTCAAATGTGTTTATGCTAATTTTGCTTTGAAATTAAAATATATCCATTTGGGAATATTTATGTTTAAGATTGTTCTGTAATTTCCATATTAAAAAAAATCTTAGTGCAGCTCCTGCTAGACTTTAACCCCAGAAATGCCTAGAACACAAAGATAAAAGATGTATTGTAGCTCAGGCCCTTGTGAGAGCTTGGAATACTCTCCTTGAAAGCATTTAAAAAATCCGCTCTCTGAAATTGTACTTCATGGTTGACTTTTTGCCCATGTTAACATGAGCAATCAAAGAAAAAGAATTAAAAAGTGCTCCTCAGCTGTTAACACTGACCTGTTTTTAGTGGGACATTGGAACATTGATCTCGTGTTTCTGAAAGGAGGCATTTTCACTGTTGTTGTGCATGTTCATGTTTAGCAACTTCTCTTTAGGCAGATGGGCTGTGATTTGTGATACGGTGATTGTTGGAGCTGTCCCAGGCAGCTGCCAAATATTCTCAAATATTCAAAGTGGAGGTGTAGAGAAAACCTGTTGTGTGGAGGAAACTCCAGCTGTCTAAACCTGCAGGTTTGATATAGTGTCCTGGAAGTGGGATTTCCACTGGTTCAGTTGGAATTTTCATTCCAGAAACTTGGAGATCCTCCACCTTGAGGTGTTTTTCTTGTTTTTCAGCTGGCACTCTCGTGTTTAATCCTATCCCATGGGGTGAGCCAGGCTCCATTTAATAAACTTGCCTGTTAATACAGACAGGTACCTTAGTCTTCAGTGAAGACTGTTAACACTAGATGAACAAGGCCTGACTTTAGAAGCTAAACCTGTTTGAACTAAGGCACCAGCTATGATTTTTGTGGGTGGTGGAAGGGAAAGCAGCCAACGTGAGCTACCTTTTGTTGATTTTCCTTTTTTAAAGGTCTTCATTGTGCTTTAAGGTGTCAGGTAAAGATCTTGTCTTCAGTCTAGAGAGAGGGGGAACTTTTTCTCTAGCTGCACTGCCACGGAAACTAAAAGAAAACATTCCTGAAATATTTTTCAGCACCTTTATTCCCTAACTAACTGGGACTCCCTGTGTTCTGTTTCTTTTAATGCATGAGCCCAGGTTAATAGAGGAACTCTATGATTCTACTATGAAGAAGATTAATAGCCTTCAGGAAAGTAAAAAAATTAACACCTTCCTTACAGAAATAAAGTAACAGGATTAGGAAAGAAGATTGATAAAAACCAAGTTGACAGCATGTCAAATTAGTAATTGGAATATCATGGTAATAATCCGTTGGTAAAGGGAATACAGAAAAGATGGTAAACAATCACAGATTCACAGAATCACAGAATCACTAAGGTTGGAAAAGACCTGTAAGATCATGAAGACCAACCATGAACCCAGCACCACCATGCCCACAAAACCATGTCCCGCAGTACCATGTCCACACATTCCTTAAACACCTCCAGTGATGGTGATTCCACCACCTCCCTGGGCAGCCTGGTCCAATGCTTCACCACTCTCTCAGTAAAGAAATCTCTCCTAATATCCAGGCTGAACCTCCCCTGGCGCCACTTGAGGCCATTTCCTCTTGTCCTGCCACTTGTCACTTGGGAGAAGAGACCAACACCCACCTCTCTGCAACCCCCTTTCAGGTAACTGTAGAGAGCGATAAGGTCTCCCCTCAGCCTCCTCTTCTGCAGACTGAACAACCCCAGCTCCCTCAGCCGCTCCTCATAAGACTTGTGCTCCAGACCCCTCACCAGCTTCGTTGCCCTTCTCTGGACACGCTCCAGCACCTCAATGTCCTTCTTGTAGTGAGGGGCCCAAAACTGAACACAGGATTCGAGGTGCGGCCTCACCAGTGCCGAGCACAGGGGCACGATCACCTCCCCACTCCTGCTGGCCACACTATTTCTGATACAAGCCAGGATGCTGTTGGCCTTCTTGGCCACCTGGGCACACTGCTGGCTCATATTCATCTTCAGCCGGCTGTCAATCAACACCCCAGGTCCTTTTCTGCGGGGCAGCTTTCCAGCCACTCGTCCCCAAGCCTGTAGCGTTGCATGGGGTTGCTGTGACCCAAGTGCAGGACCCGGCACTTCGCCCATGCTGAACCTCGTACAATTGGCCTGGGCCCTTCGATCCAGGCTGTCCAGATCCCTCTGCAGAGCCTTCCTACCCTTGAGCAGATCAACACTCCCGCCCAACTTGGTGTCATCTGCAAAATTCCTGAGGGAGCACTCGATCCCCTCATCCAGATCATTGATAAAGACATTAAACAAGACCGGCCCCAAGACTGAGCCCTGGGGGACTCCGCTTGTGACCGGCTGCCAACTGGATTTGACTCCATTCACCACAACTCTCTGGGCTCGGCCGTCCAGCCAGTTTTTTACCCAGCGAAGAGTGCACCTGTCTAAGCCACGAGTCGCCAGCTTCTCCAGGAGAATACTGTGGGAGAGAGTGTCGAAGGCTTTACTAAAGTCCAGGTCGACAACATCCACAGCCTTTCCCTCATCCACTGGGCGGGTCACCTGGTCATAGAAGGAGATCAGGTTGGTCAAGCAGGACCTGCCATTCATGAACCCGTGCTGGCTGGGACTGATCCCTTGGTTGTCCTGCACGTGCCCTGTGAGCACCCTCAAGATGAACCTCTCCATAATCTTCCTCAGCACTGAGGTCAGGCTGACAGGCCTGTAGTTCCCTGGATCCTTCTTCCGGCCCTTCTTGTAGATGGGCGTCACGTTGGCAAGTCTCCAGTCGTCCGGGACCTCCCCTGTTAACCAGGACTGTTGATAAATGATGGAGAGTGGCCTGGCAAGCTCCTCTGCCAGCTCCCTCAGCACCCTTGGGTGGATGCCATCAGGCCCCATAGAACTATGAGTGTCCAGGTGGCATAGCAGGTCGTTAACTGCTTCCTCCTGGATCACGGGGAGTTTGTTCTGCTCTCCATCCCTGTCATCCAGCCCAGGGAGCTGAATACCCTGAGGATACCTGGTGTGGCTGTTAAAGACTGAGGCAAAGAAGGCATTAAGTACCTCAGCCTTTTCCTCATTCTTGGTGACAATGTTCCCTCCTGCATCCAGTAAAGGATGGAGATTCTCCTTGGCTCTCTTTTTCTTGTTAATGTATTTGTAAAAACATTTTTTGTTATCCCTTACGACCATGGCCAGGTTGAGCTCTAGCTGGGCTTTTGCCTTTCTAATTCCCCTCTTTGCATGACCTAACGAGGTCCTTGTACTCTTACTCAGTTGCCTGCCCCTTCTTCCAAAGGTGATAAACTCTCTTTTTTTTCCTGAGTCCCAGCAAAAGCTCCCCATTCAGCCAGGCTGGTCGTCTTCCCCGCCGGCTCTTCTTACGGCACAGGGGCACTGCCTGCTCCTGCGCCTTCAAGATTTCCTTCTTGAAGAATATGCAGCCTTCCTGGGCCCCTTTGCCCTTCAGGACCATCTCCCAAGGGACCCTCTCAATCAGTGTCCTGAACAGGCCGAAGTCTGCCATCTGGAAGTCCATCGTAGTGGTATTGCTGACCCCCCTCCTTACCTCGCCAAGAACTGAGAATTCTATCATTTCATGGTCGCTAAGCCCAAGACAGCCTCTGGCCATTACTTCTCCCACCAGACCCTCTCTGTGAATAGCAGGTCAAGCAGGGCTCGCTTACCAGCTGCGTCAGGAAGTTATCTTCCACACACTCCAGGAACCTCTGGGACCGTTTCCTCTCAGCTGTGTTATACTTCCAGCAGATGTCCGGTGAGTTGAAGTCCCCCACAAGAACAAGGGCTTGCAACTGTGAGACTTCTGCCAGTTGCTTGTAGAATGCTTCGTTGGCTTCTTCGTCCTGGTTGGGTGGTTTGTAACAGACCCCCAGCAGGATATCTGCCTTGTTAGCCTTCCCCCTCATCCTTACCCATAAGCACTCAACCCCGTCGTCACAATTGTTCAGCTCTATACAAGTCAAAACAGACTCCATTCTGTTTGGTTCAATACCATATTCTGCAGCAAAAGCCAATTTTTAATGTTATCTTCCTTCTATCCACTGTTACTGGGAGAGGAATTTCTTGCTTTCTAATTATGTATATATTTACACTTTTATATGTGTGTGTGTGTATATATATGTAGATCTGGAATTTTTTTATGATGTTTTTTGAAAATTTTAGCAGAAGAGCTATGAGTATTTTCACATGCCAGTCTATAAAGGTTTAAGTTTGGCATAGAATTGCAGTTATTTATCAATATAAGTGATTTTGATGTTTTCATTGCTAGTGAAACAAAATGTTATGACTGCTTTTTTTTGTTACTGTTTTATAGTTCAGAGGCTTTAGAAATAAGAACTAGGTAAAAAGAGAAATTAGAGTTTAGGGGGATATTAAATCTTTTGAACAATAAGGTAGGAGATAATACAAAATATTCTAGGTCAACTGATGAACTCTCAAACAGATGAGTTCTTTGCTAGTTCAAGGGTGAGTACTTAATATACATATACTGTATATGTTAAATGGCTGTTGAAGAGAAATTCTGAAAAAATGTCTTTTGTAAACATTTGAGACATATGTAGTGCTTAGTAATAGCTTAAAAGGAAGCATTTAGTTTCTGAATTATAAACTTTAATATTTTCTGGTTTATTTCCCTTGTATTTCTCTATGAATCAGCTTTGAAATCCATGTACTATAACAGGAAGAAAAGCCTTTTCTGTTTTGGATTCATAAGTATGACAAATCAGCTTTGTTTTGTATGGTGCCTGTTGGAGCATTTTATCCTCACACAAACAATGGGTTATATGTGTTAACCCATTTGCTTTGATGGGTTAAGTTACAGTTATAAAGTTAAATAACCCTGCCACAGAGTCTTTTTTTTCTTTTAGAAGGAAAGTTGGGAGAGCAATGCTTTCAGATAGTATTTGATGCAAAAGGAGGAAAGGTTGAAAGAAAAAGTTCTTGAGGACTGATTTTTCAAGAAGGCACCACTGGGAGCAAAAGTCACTCGGGGACCAGTGGTTATGGATCCCCATGGACAAAAGAGATGCCCGGAGTATTGGGAATGAGTGTTCTCAAATGACTGTATTTTACCATATATGTTTGTTGATATTTATTCAGCTTTATGGAGATATGCACTTGGTAGTACTCCAGATTGTCTGTAATTGAGAGCTTGGATATCTTGCTATGCAGTGAAGGGAAGAGGCAAGCACGGACAAAAAATTTCTCATGATTTTTCTTCAAGTCTTAAAGCAGCTTGTAACTTTCCCAGCGCAGCTGCAGTCATCTGGAGCTGCTCTTCTGGGTCTTGTTTAAAACCCGTCCTTTTTCCCCTTCCCCAGGAGCACCAATGAGTACCAATAAGTACTTGGCATCTGTTACAAAACATCTTTCATTAGACTAGACAAAATCAGTGTGCTAAATAGGAGTCTTACAGAATAGGAAAGATCCCTTCTATGACCAGCTGCATCCGTCACTAGAGACACGGTCCTGGCATATTGTAACAATGTTTTGGCTCTGAAATCATACAGCGCAAAAGGAGTAAGGTATCTTCTGTCCTGAGGTCAGTTTCCATATTACTGATCAAAAAGGACAATCTGAACAGGAGAGCTGAAAAGATTGTGGTTGTAAAGGTGCCTGAAAAAGAGACACAGCAATTACCACATGGTCATGGCTTTCCCAGAAATGAGGAGAAATTCATAGTATGTTTTTCACTATTGACTCCTGCAGTCTGATTTGTAATCTTGGCAGACTAAAGAGTTCTTTTATAATATGACAGAGCACATTAGGAAAATCCATTTGGATAAGTGTTTGCAAACTCTGTTCTCACTTATGCAGGAGTGACCTGGGAGGTGTCACTGGAGAGGAAAACAGAATGTGTTTTAACCCTAGTTATTTGGATGCCACTGTTGTCCACTCCCAGACAATGTAATTTTATCTACAGTCGTAAAAGGCAGATATAGCTGCAGGTTCATGACATTTGCTTTTATGCCAATTTAACTGCAAGCAAAGCTGTCCATTTGTGTAGTGGTCATATTTTAAAAAAGGAAACGTTAATAAATATGTTAACTTTTGCATCTTCTTCCAGACTGTACAGTCAAACTTCTATACCTTCTCACCCCCTCTGGATCTCTGAAAACACCCACCCATTTGTAAGATTGGAGTTTACAGTACCAATCATTTAAATTAGCTAAACTAATTGTGGGGCTTAGGTCATAAAAAAACTTGTAGTACAGCAGAAGTGTGGAGAACAGTATTTTTGTGGCTTTCACAGTCTTTATTGTGAACTGAGGCTGCATACCTGAGGTTGTCTAGTACTTCGAAAATTTCATAGCCAAGATAAGGATGTGATTTGGTAGCTTATTGCGCGTGGAGTTCTCTTTAAAATCTGGGTCTGTGTTACCACAGAACCATCCCTCGGATACTTAGCCCCAGAGCTGTTCAAAATGGAAGAGTTAACAAAGTGCTTGTTGAATGCACAGTAATACCACTGTTTCTGCATCATCCTTTAGTAGCCTGAATTTTCCTAGGGATTTGACACTGCTGTTGCTTCGGTATTAAAAGATCCACAGGGTTTGGGTCAAATGCTAGTCATTTCAACCAGTGGTCCCTGGCTTCATTCCCCATAGGTAATGCCAGACTCTGATTTTCTTTAACTCACTTTTATTGGGGTTAGCAAATTGCTTGTTCGGGTTTTTTTAAGTGTATACCTTATAAAGAACTATTTGCCCTGTAGGTTTTCAGTTACAGTTTGTTTTTATTTTCTTTGTTGAAAAATATTACTTTCTTTTTTTTTTTTTCTTAATTGGATAAAGAAGTTATTAATAGGCTTTCCCTTTTCAGAACTGGAAAATGCCCAGAAAGGCTTTTGCTCACACTCTCCAAATACAAAGTTACTTCTAAATTGAGACCAAACATGGAAAGATTTAGAATGTTAGGTGAATAATTTGTGTAGTTCTGAGCAGATGGAAACAGTGTAAAATGAAAAAAAGATTAGTCTTGACAATATCAGAGCTATTTGGTTCTTATAATGTTTAAATCGGTGGTTTTAAATTGTCCATAAACTATGCAAATAAGTTGGTGGGAAGTGACTGAGGAAAGCAAGCCTACGATCAGTAGCTTTAAATTAGCTTGTACCAAAGGGTTCTTCTGGAAAATTTTTTCTCAAATGAGAAAAGATTAAAAGCTATTGATATAAGAGTTTAATAATGTCCCAGTTAATTTTGTCATAGTTCTAGCTTGTTTCACTTCAAACAGTTAAAAAGTATAGTTTTATGACATTTACTGTTTTAAAATAATTATTTGATAAAGATGCAGTACCCTCATGTCTGTGATTCACAGTGATATCACAGTGGGCAGACAATCATTTTGTGTTTTCAGTGGAAGCAAATAGATTGTGCTTGGAGCATAGACGTTGATCACAAACTGTCCTGACAATGTTAAGTCTAGCTCCAATTCTTGCATCTTTAGTTTATAAAAACTCTCTAAATGAAGCTGTAGAGATGAGATCTGCATGACCTTAAAAAGCTAGAAACAGTAAAATTAGTGCTCCCAACTGTTCAGAAATGTCTTTCCTAAAATACAGGATGACAATAGCATCTGCTGGTACAAGTAAACAGTGAATAATGGCACTACATTCCACATCTGTGCTGTTGCACTCAATATCTTTTTTTTATGGGCAAAGATGAAACACACCTTACATCTAAAGGCAAGAAGTTGTTATTATAGTTAAAGTCTTTACAGTCTAATCCAGGAATCATTACTTGTTCAGATCTAATAACTAAAGGAAAAGAAAGAATGCTTCTGTACAGGGTAAAGTCTCAATAAATAACAATACAGTTAAAATCATTGACCACACAAACTGTCTACCTCTTTATCCTGCTGTAATGCTCACCCTTTCCCTGCTCCTCTGGATCCTAAGGTGGTTTCATTCTGGTGGTGGTGATGTGAAGGTGTTTCAGCAGGGATATGATGTTCATGTTGTTAGTTTCTTCTTCTTCACCCTAGGATCCATTTGGGGTCATTTTTCTGTTTGCTAGCAAGCTTTTAAACTTGTCTCTTTCTTCATTGGTCTGCAGCTCCATGTTACTTCCAAATTTACTATATGCGGTGCCTTGCATACATGTTAGATACTACTTTTTTGTTCTGTTTATTACCCCTAAAACCAGTTTTGTCCAGCCTCAAGTCTGCAGTTCTTTAAGTGACCATGGGTGAGCTGTCTATAACCACAGCGTCTCCAAGTGTCAACTCTGTACTCTGTCTCTGTTTATCCCATGCTTGTACCCTTTTCCTCTGCATCCTTTGCAAGGCTTCTGCTATCATACCAGGCCTGTATTTTTCTACACTACATCATTGTGTTAGAGTTGTAAAATGATGATGGTACCATGCAAAGATAAACAAAAGTAAAAACAAATTAGCCACAGACATCTGGGCAGTTGGAAAAATGGTTGTTACAACTAAACCAAGTTTAATTGCATGCTAAAACAAAGTTGCAGGCAGGTCAAAAAAAGTTCAGACAAAGCAAGCCTGAAAAGCCGAAGTCCTCAGGGTTTGCAAGCCCCCCTGCAAGGCTTATGGCCAGTCACTAGTGATGGCAATATGTTCTTACAGGGCTACAGGGTAACAGTGCTGCAAGGGCCAACGATGAACTCTGGTAACACATTAGCTGTCGTGTTACCACCAACCGTTAAATACGGAGGTCTGGGAGTGATGCCCAGCTCAGAAAGTTCCTAGGGTGCTTGTCCACTGAATCTGGGAGTGCAAACCTGGAGATGCCTCACAAAATACCAGTACTGCTTATTATACTGTTTTTCCCAGTCTCTAGTGCTGCCCCTCTCGGAGAGGACTCCAGGCTTGATTAAGCTTTTGCTCTGACCCAGTCTTCATGTGCAGCTGTTGGTCCCACCCTTTTGCCAGAAAGTACTGCCTCTCTAGCAGAGACAGTGGATGTAGGAACATGTGCCCACAGTGAGATGAGGTTCAGTATCTTAGTTTAACCTGTTGCTGAAAGTGGCTTTGATGAGATGGTGGACTATAAACTTGTGTGGCTGAAATACACATACCTGTTCTCATCTGGGCCAGAAGAGCAAGACAGGTAGCTGTGGGCAGAAATGTCACCTCTGCTGCCTTGCCTTGGAAGTTTGACTACTGAGGTAGGCAGCATGCTTATGAATTTCTGTGAAGGTGTGGTGGGAGGCACCAGGAGTTAGCAGGAGAAGCCGGCATCACTGTTGCTTGCCTTCAGCATGCAAAAATTGAGAGTCAAATGTGTCAGTTGT
This sequence comes from Gavia stellata, assembly GCF_030936135.1. Lineage (NCBI taxonomy): Eukaryota > Metazoa > Chordata > Aves > Gaviiformes > Gaviidae > Gavia > Gavia stellata. The sequence goes on from NC_082594.1 coordinate 72,670,123, forward strand.
GAGAGTGAGTTAGTCACGAACTTTAAGAAAGGAAAGTAATTTGGGATGCATCCTTCACATATTCAGGCTTTTCTGTATCCATGCAAAATTTGCTTTTAGAAACAGGGGGATTCAGATAAACTTGGCCTGTAGTAACACACCAGTTTTATAAGGCATGTCAGTGCTTGGAGAATTGACAAAACTCTGACATTTAAGCTCATCTTTTTGAGCACTGAGTGCTGCAAGGAACTCAGCACTAACACTTGCCCTTTGTCCCTGCATAGCATTTGTATCTTTTTGTAGTCGTTGCTACCATCCCCGCTGCAGTTGTTATTTTTTTAAATAAACTTTTGAAGCTTACTAAACTACGTCAGTTCTAAAGATTGATTAATACTAGTAGCTGAAAACAAACCAGTAGATTGTGGTTGCAATTATTTGAAAGTTGTTTTTAAAAGCCTTGTACTCCAGAAATCCATGTCCATACCTCTATTTTTCTCTGAATTTTGGACTGAAATGTTTATTACATTTGGTCTATTAGTAGATGAGAGTGAAAGAAAAGAATGTTAGAGCAGAATAAAGTGTTGCACAGTGCATACTGCAGCTACACAAGTACTTGCTACCTTCTCTGTCTGAACAGACCACTTTAATCTGTAGTATGTTGGAGTGAGGAGACATGAACCTTCTCACTAAGTACCTGCAACATTTTTATTTGTCCCCGGGTGTTCACATATTTGGTCATTTTACACATTAAACCGGTCAGAGTTGTAGAAATACCTTTAGCTACTCTTTCCAAACTTTATCTTTGTCTTTTCTGTCTTAGAGCTAGAATCATAATATCCACAAGACAATTATTTTCTATAATAGCTTCTTTGTTCATCACACCTCAACAGAGAATATAGTGTTTCAGTAAGACTGATAGTCAAAGCTGGGAAACCTCATGGAAATTTTCACAAGTAGGGGACAATTGTTGAAATATGATATTCTAATAGAAAGCTGCTGATCTTACATTGGAGAATGATTTGTAATCAAATTTTTAGAAATAGTTCAGTGATACTTGGTCTGATTTCCTCTTACGAGGTCACTTCAAAGACACGCAAGCCACTTATGGTCTATTTTTTTTGTAGGTCGCATACTTTATTTATTCCAGTTTTGCGTTACCGATTTAGGCCTTTTAAGTTCAGCAATGAAATATATCTAAAAATATCACTAAAATGAAACTATCGTTGATGCTGAAGCGTAGAAATGTTGGTTTCTTTGAAGTTACCGTCTTAACCTGTTTTTCTGAAGAGCGTCAGTAGTGTCCTTCCTTGTGACCTGCAATGGGCAGATGGGTGACATTGTGAGACCTCTGAAAAATTACTTTTTAATGTTTTCTGGCTTTGTTGGGAAATTAAATTGTGGCTTCCTTTTCTGAAAGATAGGTGTCTGCAGCAGTACCTTGCCTGTAGCAGAAAAGCTTGGACAAATTAGTGTGTCTCAGACCCTGCCACTTCATTTCCCACTTCCCCTTCTCGTTGGCCTTGATCAGAATAAAACTGCTGTAACTATGTTGTGAAGGGCAAGGAGGATGTGTGTGTGCGTGTGGGAGGGAGGTATGGGGCGCAGGGAGGAACTGGGATAGCACATCTGCGTCCACCGACCCAGAGTAGGCAATGCAAACACAGGGTAACATGGTCCCTTTAGTCACCCCTGAGTCTCCTCTTGCTTCTTTCCAGTGCTTGTGCTCCTGAATAATTTTTGAATGTATAAACATTCTTGAGTATATAAAGGCTGCATCTTGCTCAAGACCCAGTCAGAAATAGGTTTCTTTGCTCTTTCAGTGTCTGTCTTGAGGTGTAGCTAATGGCTGACAGGTGATGAGCAGTATCTTTTGCTCCATTTAGTCCCGAGTCCTACCACTTCCTGAGAAGCAGCTCAGCAGTCCATCCTTCCTCAAACCTACCATCCCTACTCCCTTTTGGCTATCATCTCAGCTCACATCTGCCTTTATCTGGTTGGTGGCGAACCTGGTGTGAAACTCCGTAGTTTCTCCTCACAACTTGGGCAAGAAAGCCAATCAAATGTTGGAATCCTTGGCCGAGATCCTAGGAATCTGGGCAGGGTTTTCTGAATGAGTTTGAAGTCTTCGACAGGGCTAGCAAAGTGGGGTCTGCATGCTGTCTAAATAGATTTTCAAGGACAGTATTTTCAGAAACTGGCAAGACATTGGCAAGACATTGAAGCAGCACACACACGCACCCTCTGCCCACCCCCCCCCACCCCCCCCCCCCCTTGTATCTTACAAGGTGATCTTACTGTTAACCCACAGGGCAGGATTGGCATGAAAAAGGATTCCTTTCACTGGGACAGCTATCCCATTGAGGCGTTGAAATGGGAGCAGTGGTGGGAAGTGTAGACTGTTGTTGGCCTTTGTGGAGTTGGATGCTTACGCTTCCAAACTGCCAGCATCCCACCACTTGTTTACATGACTCCAGAAAGGGATCCAGGAAAGAGCCTTGCAGCCAGCATCTTGGCCCACAACAACCCTCTGTTCCATTGATTTAGAAAGATCAGGGTAAACAAACAAATAATTTTATTTTCCAGGAAGAAGAAATGAAAGCAGCACAAAGGAATCAGATATCTGGAACCAAAAAGGAATTATTTCATTTGAAAACACATCCAGTATCGTGGCCATTAGGCATAGTCTTGGCATGCACTGTGTAAGAAAAAAAAGATACGTGGATCAGAAATACATGCGCAAACCACAGTTCACAAGTACAGAACAAATGTTGATAGAGAAATATGCATGAGCGGATTTGTATTAGTAGCATAAGATTCCAGTTCTCCTATGTCGCCTAAATCCTGGTAATAACCTTTGTGGAACATTACTCCCACACTAACATTTATTGTAAATTTCCTATATACTTGACAGTGTTTCATTTCCTGAGTCAATTAGTAATGTCTTACTGAAAACACGTAAGTTAGAGCAAGAATTCATGTGCTTCTGGTTTGTCCTCTGATGATGCAATGTTTTTTAATTTATGTAAACGTTTTAAACAGTAAGCACAGGAATCGCAGCAAGTCAGATCAGTGCCACGTAAAAATAAAGAGTGCCTGGGAGATTTTTCCGGTGCGCCTGTGCCCTAATGGAGTTTTCCTTCCATGTGGGAAAATGTAGTGTAAGGAAAGTAAATGAATGGTTAGTCTGTGACCCTGGAGTGCAGTCCTGTTGTACAGGTGAAGCTCATCGTAATCCAGTGGTTTCAGAGCAGAATGAGAGATCCCATCAAACACATAGAGGACAGTGCTAACTGGTTGTTGTTGTTTTGACCAGAATACACTGGTTTTAACTAGTGCTACCTTAGTCTGTGAAGTGGATGAGTATTACAGGCAAATAGATCAGATAGTTCCCTAGACTTTTTGTCGTAATCCAAGCTTGACCAAAACTTCTGATTACAGATCTAGTTTCAGTGCTTTTATCACTCTGTGTCTTCTGTGGCCCACCTCTCTCACTGCCTGTATGTTGGAGAATATTTTACTGCCATCCGTCTGTAATCAACAGCAATATGAAATCTTTAGCAAATGTTAAGGTGTGTCTAGTTAATCTCAATTTCGGGTCATAAACTGTTGGGTGATTTTTTGGGTTTTCTGCCTTTGTTCCGCCACCCCACCCTTTCCTGCAGCAGGAGGAGCTCAGAGAGAGGGTTAAACTCTTTGTTTTTTCCAGTTAGAGCAATGCTGTTTCTGCATTGTGAGCATCATGGTTATGATGAAAGAAGGCTTTAGAAAAGGTAGGCTTCAGGAAGGGTGTCCAAAGGACCATCTAATTCAGAAATGTGTTTCCAATCCAAACTCCTCAACAGAAAATACGTCCCCTCTTCTCCATGTCTGAATAGGTAGCATGAGAACCCCAGGTCATGAGGAGCAAAGCCATCCCATGCACAGGAAACTTCACCACAATGTACCCAGCACATTTCTTCTAAAGAGGGCAAAGATTAATTTAAAGACCATTTGTAAGCTGTTTCAATTTCTGTTGGTAAAACAGTGGAGGAGGCTGAGATGGTTGGACTTCAAACCGCTCTGTAGCAAGACGTCATTTTCCATGTCATTATGCTGTGCTCCATTTGATAAAAGCTGTTCTGTAAAGTGAAACAGAGCTGTGTTTTTTCTTTTTTAGTTAGCAAAGGTGTGTGTTACAAATGCTTGCTTCCACCTGTGGGTGTGCATATTTTTGTGCTCACAGAAGGAGTACTGAAGAAATAGAAGTGTTGGATGACAAGTGAAATTAAAAAAATCTCATTAAGTTAAGAAGAATGCTAATTGTATTTCAGTTGTGAATATAGACAAGTAGTCTTAATTTGCACACAGAACTAAGTGGCCTAAATTGCAGTTTCCTATTAAAAGTACTCAAATATATTAAAGAGGTAAAATTAGGTTTTTAGATTAATTGAGTTTGCTGAAGTTCATAGGGAAAAGGATTAAGAAGAAAGTTTGTGACTTACAGATTTGTCTATAAGTAAGTAGGAGAGGGTGGACAGGAAAGCAAAGAGAAAGCAAGCTACTTTCCACTGCTGAAATGGCCTTTTATCTACATATCACCGAAAGGTTGCATTTGGGGATTTCCATGCTGCACAAATACATTAATTGTATCTTGTGGTAGTTTATTTAATTTTCTTGTGGAAGACTTTTCCCTGTTCTTGCTGAGGTCCCCCACTTGCTCAGAATCCTGAGGAGGGCTTCAGAGAGTTACAAGAAGGCTCTTCAGGGCAAACTTATTTTTTTGTCCTTGGTAATCAAGATTCTGGTCAGTGAGGAGGGGGATGTTGAACCAGCTTGAGAGGGGAACCTAAACTTAAAGGGCAGACTGAGAGGGGGATATACAGCCTCTTTGTGGAGCTGATGGACTAGCAGCTGCCGAGCATGTTCTTGGTGGGGAAGTCATTGCCGCCAGAGACAAAGGTCCATAATGGATGCTGGCACCACTTACTTTCTTTTGCCTTCCCAGGGGGCATGGTAAGCGGGATGTCCTAGATCATGGGGTAACTAAAGGGGAGTGAAACTCTGTTGTCAGCCATGGATCTGCAGTAGACGTAGTCTGTGTTGCTGCCCCCATGAGTTTGGCTGGAAGGAAGGATCTGACTCAAGGTGTCAGCTCATGACTCTGAGTTTTCCTGTTGTGATCTATGTGAGATTCAGGACATTAATTAAATGAGACAGAAGAGTGAAGCGCTCATGAGACTGTAAAAAAATAGCTCTTAATCAGCGTTGGTCTTAGTAGGCTTTTGCTGGGAGCTGCTGTCCTTGAGCTGGTGTTCTGCTCTTGGTCTGCCTCTGCAGCTATGAGTGATAGGGTTGGTCCAGACCTTCACCTCAGACCCTGAAGCAGGGTCAGTAAAGTTCCTTGCATTGTCTTCGAAACAGCTGTTGGAGATGGGATGCTGGAATTGCTGGAAGATTGGTCTCGAGCCAGCATGGCAAATCTTGTTTTACTACCAAGGTTTTCTATGGTTGTAGTTAAAAAAATAAGAAAAAAAGAAAAAAAAATCTGTCTAGTAGGTATACTAGAGAAGGTTATGGAAGGCAACATAATCATACCTTAGCAGAGTCTGGTATTTCATCTTTTCCATTATTTTGTCCACAGTGATACAGTTAATAAGATGTTAGCTGGAAACTTGGCCATGTTCCAGATCCAAAATATTTACTGTTTCAGGCAGAATTAATTTCCACTTTTTTGATCACTCAGTGTATTGCTAAAACATTTTCAATCTGAGTACAAGAAACTTTTTAAAAAGAAGTTATCTGAAGTATCCAGTTGGCTGGAGGAGCCCTTTTGATATTTCAAAATGGATTGTTCAGGAACCGGAACCCTAATTTATAAGGTCCAGAGAGTGGACCTCACAGTCCAGAGAGTGGTAAAACTAATTGCAGTTCCGTAAGTACCCCACAACTACTTTTTCACTCCCCCTTGGAGATGATGGTAAACTTTTAGCAGGATTGCATTCCCAGACATTTTTTTTAATGCATTAGAGAAGCTGTTATACTCTGCCTTTCTCTATTACTCTCTATTACTCACAGGCTGCCCAGGGAGGTGGTGGAGTCACCATCACTGGAGGTGTTCAAGGAACGTGTGGACGTGGCATTGTGGGACATGGTTTAGTGGGCATGGTGGTGTTGAGTTGATGGTTGGACTTGATGATCTTACAGGTCTTTTCCAACCTTAGTGATTCTGTGATTCTGTGATGTATCTAACATTTAGCGTTCCACTGCTGTTGCATTTTCTGCTTTGGCATGCTTCTTTTACCTCTTTACCTTTAGTTGTAGGAAATTACAGTCTCAAAGTAGATTTTAATTTGGACTATAATTGGAGTAGCCTCTTTCTCCTGCTTCTTGATGTGTGAATTGGAAAAATCCTCTTTCTTACAATTGTGTAATGAGTGTCAAAATAGTAGGCGTTAGGGTGAAAAAAGGTTTGATCTCAGCTGACACGTTTGTTACAAGGTGTAGTTTGGTAGGAGGTTTTTTTTTTCAAGAAGGGAACAGACCAAAGCACTTTGCCAAAACAATTGTGGAGATGAGGAGAATATTAGCTTGTAGTTGTACAAGCCAGTCATCAAGGGATTATTTTGAGGCTGAGATGATCATCGTTTTTGCTTGAGATCTTGCAAGCAGTCAGAGTGAGACCAAATGTCTGAAAGTTTCAAGCCCGCAAAGATGTGAGGCCATGCAGCTGAGCAGAGTGGCATTTGCTTCCCATGGACAACTGCCGGGACTGAAGGTAGCAGGCCAGAAGTGGCATCTGATGAAAATATTTTCTTTGAGTCATGTGCTTTTATGCTAATAGAGCACCAAATAAATATTCACATAACAAAAGGGAGGCTTGTTCAGAAGCCTTTTCTGCACAATGGGAATGACCATTACTGGTATTGGGGATCAACAACAGCTTTTCATACTGCTTTTGAAGCCACAGTTGAAAACTGGGCTTGCAGCAAAACTTCATGAAGTGCAAAGCTGCACATATTGCCAGCATCCATTGTCTGCAGTATTAGTAAGGGCAAAGCCAAAGGCTATGTGTAAGTGCATCATGCCATCTTCGAGATGGGATTTGCCTGGACATGAATTACATCAGCCTCTGGGATTGCTGGCTGCAGGAGTGGTACCAGTCTTTGGTACCATCTAAGGAATCTATCTGGTGTGTTAATACTACCTTTAATTTGGTAGGAATCCTACCTCCATTGATTTCTATCAAAACATGATTGTAAAGTTGTAATGATTGAAAAGGTTGTGATTCAAGAGAGTGGTCACAGCACCTGTTGTCTGGGTCTGTCAGGCTATGCAGTGAATAGAGGCAAGTCATCCCTGCCTGAGCTAGCACAACTGTGGGAAGGATCCAGTTTTCCCAGCTGCAGCATTAGGCCTAAGCTAGTCATCTAAATTCTTTCTATAATTAGAGAGAGAGAGAGGTATCTTCATGGGGTGATTCATGCCACCTACCTTGGAAAATGGTGACTCATTCTCTGGAAGTGCCTATGTCTCACCGATGATCATATAGAGAACCTAGGCAGTGAGTTGAGATCAGATACCTGCCTCCTATGCAGTTTAGGTGAGATAAAACCCTTTCCATAAGTGATAAGAGCTCATACCTATGTTCTTAAGCAGTCTTGGGTAATTGGTGGAGCAGGCAATTAAATCAAAAAGCTCAGACTGGACTTCCCCATCTCTTTTATTGTAGTATGGCATACTTGGGAGGTCTTAAAAGGCATATCCTATTAATGCAAATGTACTTGAATGAGATGGTACCACTAGCAAATATAAACCTTCAGTTAACTGGCAGCAGATTTAAAAATAATTCACTTTTCCCATATGCTTATTGCTAGCTGTTCATAGAAGCCGACCTCACATAGTAATTTCACCCAATGGAGAAAGAGCCCTACATCCTGATCTTTTGAACTTCTGTGTTTTGACACAGGATCTTTTCCTCTGACAGTGGTGATGATAACTCTTCCAAACAGCAAAATTTTGAAAGTTTAACTATAGAAAAGCAAGTGTAGTAACAAATGCTGTCTCATACTCAACATATCTTATACATTCCTTTTTCTTAATAGCACCAAGCCTTTCAGTAAACATATTAACATGTGTTTCTTACAGCCATGCTACCCACTCACCAAATGCTGACCTGAAGTCAGTCCTTTTCAGCATAAACTTATTTCATTGTGCTCCTGCTCTGACTGGCTATTGCTATGACTAGTGCTGGGTAAGGTCTGGCAGACGATCATACTCTTTTTCTATTTTCAGTAAACTTTAATGTGAGAGCTAGTAATCAGAAGTTAAATTTACAGTTAATCTGGGAATAGTACCTGCTCTTTGTTTGTGATTTATGCTGTATAAAAGGATTGATTATTTATGCTGATTTTTTTGTTAATTTTTTAGATGTGGAGTTAACTGATGTTGTGATATGCAAAATCCTTCCACACATGAGGAAAATAGCCCTCTGTAAGTATGATCAGTGTAAGTAAATTAAAAATGTATCATTATGTGAGAAATTGATGTTGCAATTTAAATGAATAGTTGAGAACTGAGAGCGCCTTGGAAAATTATTATGCTCAGTAATATTTAAATAAAGATAGTTTTAAAACAAAGAAAATACCTGACCCTGTTTTAACTTCTCAAGGACTGACCCTTTTTAAGGATGTCAGCAACTACAGAGATTGTAGTTGAAATACAATTGGACTCTTTAACCTAACTGTACCTATGTTAGTCATTCTCTAATAAGGTGTTTGTAGGATTTGGGGGAAGGGGCTATGGCATCCTGCCTAAATCTCTGCGAGCACATTCTGTAGGTGTTCTGTTTCATTAGGCAATTAGGTTTAATGGACTTACAAACCATTAAATGTCACATTACATAAAGAACAAACCAAGGAAAACCTATTGCTGAAAGAAGGGAAAAAAGTTAGTAGGATGGAAAAACTTGGAAACTGGCAAAGAATTTTGATGGAAGTTTTATTTGCCCAAATCTTAGGACATTCAGTACTGAGAAAGACTGGTGATTCACTAGCCACTTAACCACTTGTACAAAACCAGCTGGACACAGTCCTAAGCAACGTGCTCTAGGTGACCCTGCTTTTGAGCAGGGGGGTTGGATTAGATGAACTCCAGATATCCCTTCCAACCTCAACTATTCTGTGATTCCGTATGAATTGGAAAACTGCCTGCTTTAATTTTTGGCTGTCATAAATTATATCTATAAGCAGAGTGTTTGTATGCTGCCACGGGATTTCAAAGCTTTTGGGGATGGGACGTTCAGAGCTCTCAGTTTCTGCTTCTTCCACTCAAGAATTCACTTTTTTCCTATTTGGAATTTACTTACGACATGTTGTATAAAACTGATTTGAATCACTGAGGCAAATTGTTAGTTCTGAGTAGCAACAGACTGGTCCATCTGGTGGACATGACCCAAATTCCTTCCTCCCTAGAATAAGCTCCCCATTTAAAATCTCATTCCTAAGTTCATAGATGAACTAGATGGCCAGAGTTGTGTTCAATTCAGTTGTCTTAGATGCTTAACTTGCACCTGAATGTTAGATGTCCAGTGAACCAGTGCTAGTTAAGAAGATGCTTGAGTTCCCTGTGGAGAGAGGGAGATTCTTTTGAAATCCTCCAGAGGGAGATGCTGACTAGTTAAATTTAGAGACTTAAGTTAGGCAGGTTGAATGTTCCTTTGAAGGCCTTCAGACAGTTCTAAAATGCCTATTTAAAACACAAGTAAAAGCTGGGTGTTTTGTTTAATTAAAATGCATCTTGCCCATTGTTAGGTCCCTCAATCTAAGAGGAAGTAGTCACTGTATTGCTACCTTCCAGGTTTATCAGATTTTGCTCCTAATCTCACTTGCTAGTGGGGGTTATAATAGTAATTATAATAATAATTCCTTTCATAATAGTATGAAAGGAATACAAAAGTTCCATAACTGCAGTGCTAATGTGGCTGACAGAAGGAACATTAAAATTTATCAGCCAAACCAAAAGCACCATATTTAACAATGTAACCAGATTTTCTATAGGCTGTGTGCTTCTTTCTGAGCATAACGTTTCACTTTATAGGCATCATGAAGGGAAGAACAACTGTCATGGATGTCTGTAAACCAATAAAGTGTAGGGTGAAGGAAAAGCACAGACACTGCCATGTGCCACATCAGCAGGCATCCCCCTTTTGCTTTTTCTTTCCGTCACCATTCCACAATTTTAGCCTTTCTCTGGCCTAGTAGGTTTTATTTATAGTTTTCAATATCCCTTTCTCATGGCAGTAGAGGCTGGAACGAAGCAGTGTGCTGACACTAACAACATTTCTTGCCCTTTTGTTCTGCATTCTGCGACCCATTGTCCCTTTGTCCTTATCCCTTGTCCTACCTCTGCAGACAGAGGCCCCATCTGACGAATTTACTTGTGCTCCCCAGGGATTATGAAAACCAGGAAACTTCATTAAGGATGGTTTAATAACTTAGACAAAGGAGAAGAGCAGCTGGTCTGTTAACAAGTCTTTCTCAACCCCCATTCTCTGCCAGAAGAGCCTTTCTTACATGTGGTACAGTCTTCAACAATTTGCAGTAAAATGCTACAGATGTACAGGTCATGCAAATTGAGTTACTGTGCATTGGATCTGCCTTGAGCGTTTTATTTGAATGACCTGAGGCAATTTTATGGCAGTAGGTTTGCTGCTGTTACAAAGAACAGTAGCTGATAGTGGCCTAAAATTTTGGTGTATGTTTTTCCTTTATTTCTTAGTGTGGTAATGTTAGAGGAATAGCAATTGGAGACAACCGGCTGCACTCTGCTACTCTGTAAAACAAACATCAGTAAAGCCAAGCAGCAAGAAAAGAAGGGTTCTTCATGACAAAATGACAGCAAGAGAACACAGTCCCCGCCATGGTGCAAAATCCCGCACTGTGCAACGGGCCTCCACCATTGATGTCACCTCTGACATGCTAGGCCTTTCACTAGCAGGTATGTACCTTCATGTCAGCTATTGCTCTGTTGCTTCTTTCAGAATTTGCCTTGTGCTAACATTGTTTTTTCTTTTAATTGCTAGAAGATTTAGATGTGTCTGGTTATCTGGAGGGAATGAGATAAAGGAATTATACTAAAAAATTAAAAAATCTTAAACTTACCATTTTTAAAATAAACAAAACATTAAAATTGGAGAGGGAGGGAAAAAAAGAAATTAAACTAGATTTTGTGCAGTTATGTTTATCAGTCAAAAATAAGCAACAGTGGGAGAAAACAACAAAACAATGTCAAGGTCTAGGAAGAGTCTTGGCAACCTCCTTGTTTGACATTGTATAAAATTTTCTAGAGAGTTTAGGGAGCTGAGAATTATCTCCCTCCTCTTTTATGGTGAGTAAATTAGGATTGTAACCCCCAGAGGCTTGCTTTGATTAGTCAGAGAGACAGGTGCTTTCAAACTTCTCCCTATTTCCTGATCACAGATGAGACATACCTGATTTATTACTTCGGAGTTAATAGTGGCTCAGACACTAAGTTGCTTTAATCCTGTTTTTTTCTACTGAGATTGGGCATTTAATATTCCCATATTCCATATAATCTTGCATAGTTTTACATATTTTAACATGTTTGGTAAAACGAGATCATCTTGGGTTTTTCGAATAATTTTTGATACCAAAGATTAGCTAGCAAATATTTTAAATACCAGTCATCGCTCGTTGAATTAAAAACATCAATTTTTTCTGTAAATTTCGATTTCTTTCTCTGTATGACTGCAACTTCAGGAAGGGATTCACATGACAGCAATGTTTGGCTAATTTTGTGTTAATTTTTCTGATTTACAGGAAACGTTCAGGATCCAGATGAACCAATTTTAGAGTTCAGTTTAGGTAGGCTTAGTGATTTTTATGCTAATTTTGATGATACATGCTATTGAGTATGTGTGCAGATTTTTAATTGTTGATTTTGAAGTGCCCTTCATATAGTGAGGATTGAGACTTTGCTTTGATTTTTATGGATATGTGGTACAGTTTTGTTGCTGCCTGTACAGTATCTTTTGATAAGCAGCCAGCAGTTTGATTTTTGTGATGTTTTAATTACAGACTTTTAAAAAACATCTGTCCTATAAAATTTTAAATGTTTACTATGTGAATGTTACTTTTAAATGTTTATTTTGTTTATGTGAAGATACAGTGAAACTGTCTTCAGTCTCAGTATATCAGCAGTTCAGGTCTTCAAGCAAATGGAAGATTTGCTGGAAACACCATTTTAAGACAGAATATTTTCTAAAAGTTGCCAGCTATTACACATACCTTCTTTCCTGTGGTCTTTGCTGATAATGTGATAATATGAAATGGAAGTGACCTAATTTCTGGAATGCTTAAATTTGGACAAGAAGCTTCTGACCTCACTTGAAGAATAAGTAAAAAATATTTTCCTCGTGAAAATTCAGTCCACATTTTCAACTGCAGCATGTTTTTCTTGGCTTAATAGTGGACTAATGTTTGGAAGGTTATGCCTTTAGCAGTATGTTTGAAATGAAAAATTAGAAATCTTTCTCAGATATATGTAATTGTGTTATGAATAATGATCTTAAGAATTCCTTAGAGCTGAATAAGGTACTTTAAATATTTTCAGATAAATTAAAAATACCTAGAACTGCAAAGCTGTTCAGTGTACATTTGAACATTTTGCTTGCCCAAGTAGATTTCAGAATTAACTTTCTGCATCTAGCTGAAGCAGTCAGACCACACTGCAGTTACCTGTATCTAGCTAGCTAGAATTTGGCTCTGAAGTTTAATGTCATTGTGTAGAGTCACTCACTGAAATTTTTGCTAGTTGTTTCCTGCTCACCATAGTCCCTTCCCAGCAGTTAAACTCACAATAACATTTTAGAGGAAATAAATTACTCTCCTTTTACAATTACAAGGTAGTTCTCCTCATAGTAGTGCTGCTTGATCAACATTCAAGCACTTCTGTTGGTTCTCCATGGCAAAATGCCGTTTGTTAATGGGCTTAATGAAGCGTGACTTCGAATCAAATGCAGCCATGCTCATGAGATTCCCTGAGGAAAACCTATGCATGTATGCTCTTCTAATGAGCTGTGCCAGGGGGGTGGATAGGCAGGTGTTCGAAGAGAACAAGTTTAAATTACAGGTCTACAGCTTGGAGCCAGGCTGATCTGATTGCATGTTTACTGTTTGCATGCACAAAGGTGAGTGATGTCTGCATTTATAGTGTGGCGGTAGAATGAATATTAGGTCCTTCATGGCTTTATTGCTCAGGGTATATAATATGCTTTTATAAAAATGTAGAGTCTTACAGCACTATGAAGAAGATCTTGAATCTAAATTTATTTATCTATTGCATACCTAAAGCTTGCAGTGAGCTGCTAACTCCATCGCTAGATCGAAAACCAAATAGTTTTGTAGCAGTGAGCGTAACTACACCTCCTCAGGCATTCTGGACGAAACATGCACAGACAGAAATTATTGAGGTAAGTGGTGAGGTACTCCTGGATTAGATTTAAAATTGAAGCTAACACAAGAAGCATTTCTTCCTAACAAATATCACGCATTAATTTTTGCCTTTTTTGTGTATGATTGCAGGGAACAAGTAATCCTATCTTTCTAAGCAGCATTGCCTTTTTCCAAGACTCTCTTATCAATCAAATGACACAAATCAAACTCTCCGTGTACGACGTCAAAGATAGATCTCAGGGAACAGTAAGTTTTCTTCATTCTGGTGCCTCCTCAGTCAGTGTGGAGCAAGGAAACGAGGGGCAAGGAGATAAAACCAGTAACTTCTGTGGAAGAAAGCAAAGGGGTGGCAGCATCTATCCTAGAGAAAGCAACATGGGTAGGGGAAGGAGGGACAAATGCTGCGAGATGGACTTGGCAGAGCGGGGAGCATTGCCAGTTTTCTCAAATAAGGCTTGTTGGCAGCAACTTTGGGAACCATTGATTTAAATTAAGAGGTTCTGTCACTTATTCTTTTCTGTTGTGGACCTATTTACTGAACTAGGTAACGAATGGGCTCCAGTACCCCTAACTGAGGCCTCTAACCTGTGCTGAAATGTTGGGCTCATATTGAAACAGTCCTTATAAACGGAGCTGCTAAATTCCATGTGTAGTAGGCACAGTCTGGTGGAAGTTTTCTATGGGGAGCAATCATGTCGGTCTAAGCTTAGGAACTTCAGATGTCTGTTTCAGGACCTTAGAAGTCTGCTTCTCTCACTGCTTAACATTTAGATGCAAGCTGGTGATGAAGTCAGGCAGATTAGATTTTACCAGAGGCTGCTACTGGCCTCTAATCCATGTTGTGTGAAATGGAAGGAATAGAAGAAAAAAGTCTCCTGGAGTCCTGGTGGCTTCTGTAGTATTTCTGCAGAGGATCACAAATTGTAAGATAGAAGTTGCCATTAAATGTTTTTAATCTGAAATAAGGGAAAAATCATAATTTCAGTGTCCAAACCTTAATTTAGTAAAAAATGGGCCCGCGCTAAAGCCACCTTTTTCTTAGCAGGGGACATGAGTTCAAATTCAAGGTGAAAAACATCAGAGGTAACTTAACTATTCTGGAGCACTTTCTAATTAATTATGAAAAATGGTTATTTGTTGTCTCAAAGACACTTATTACTACCAATATCTAGAATTCCACAATACCAAAAATTGTGAGTGTTTTTACAAAACAGGAGATTGTTTCTGAATGGAAGATTGCTTTCAGGAGAGCATCCATGCACTTGGCTTCCTGACACACAGATTCTCTGGGCTATTTTGCCCAGATAATTTTTTTGCGTTGCTCTCAGAAATCCCCCTGCCCCAATCCCTTACTTGTTTTGTTCATGTGTCAGATTTATTCCCTTACTGAAAAAAGTCCAAGTGCCAGCTCTGCCAGGTAACTACTTCGATCTGTGGGCAGTGCAGTCTGGACTGTTGCCCAGATTTCTGTTTCAGGTCCCACGTGCCTGCTTTCCCATGGCTTCCTCAGGGGTAGCAGGGCATCTCTGTAGAGTGCATCGTGGGGAGACTCTAGGGAAAAAGGAATACCTCCTGAAGAGGTGCGTTCTTCAGGAGGAGACAAGTTTGGGTCAGGGAGAGACTATGAAGTGTCAACATAGTCAGTCTGAGTCCCATTCAGTCATTGTTTTCTGTGTTCCTGTATTGCTGGACCTAAGCTTGTATATATTGAGGTGCCTCCCCTAAAATCCTTTAGAGAGAAAAGGACTTACTGTCCTTCGGTAGAAGAAAGATTTTTAATAAATAACCAAATTTATTAAATTTTAAAGGTGTTTAGTTATGCATAGGCATATGTAATTATATTTTTTGTTCTCAGACTTTTGTGCATAATAATTGTATTTTGGGATTTGGTGCTGTGGACAAAGTCTTTGTTCATTGTAAAGGTAAATACTTACAATTCCACTACTCATCTTCTTCCAGATGTATTTGTTGGGTTCTGGGATGTTCACTGTAAAAGAACTTCTTCAGGAGAAGAATCACAGGTTGCACTTAACACTAAGGTTTGTAATGTTATCCTCTATTTAGGATTTAACAGTCTTAATTCTTGAAAGCGTGCTTAAGATGTGATGAAAGCTGTCTGTGAGATGTGGTGAAAACCATTTGTTTGTTTGTTTGTTTGTTTGCTTTTTAAGTTCCAGGCCACTATTAAGGAAAAGCTGTTTTATATTGCATGATAATTAAAACATGTAGAACAAGACTGTGGTGAATAATGTTAGACATTGGTTTTAGCTCTACAAGTCAAGAAAGTATTGTCGAGACCAATTTTAAATTTTGTGCGTTTCATCCTATCACCTATCACCTCAGCATGTGCCTGTGGAGAGTGGCAAAATAGTGTATTTTTAACTGTGCTGACATATAAAGAGCCCGTGATGGGGAGAATGAAACCCATCAAAACAGAGGC